>NC_142361.1:23919925-24531175 GCF_059441175.1 Urocampus carinirostris
GCTCCACCTCCTCTCTGTAGGCCAGGTCGTTGTCATCCCTGATGAGGCCCACCACTGTTGTGTCGTCAGCATACTTCACGATGTGGTTTGTGGCGGACCTAGGGGCGCAGTCGTGTGTCATCAAGGTGAACAGCAAGGGGCTTAGGACGCAGCCTTGGGGGGAGCCCGTGCTGAGGTAGATGACATCTGAACTGTTCAGACCTATCCGCACTGATTGGGGTCTGTCACAGAGGAAGTCCAGCAGCCAGCTCCGCAGGGGGGTGTTGAAACCCAGGAGTCTCATTTTGTCTACCAGATGTTGTGGGATGATGGTGTTGAATGCTGAACTGAAGTCCAGGAACAGCATCCGCACATGGGTGTCCTTCTCCTCTAGATGTGTCAGGCTCAGGTGAAGCGCAGAGGAGATGGCATCCCTGGTGGAGCGGTTTGTCCTGTAGGCAAACTGAAAGGGGTCGAATGAGGAGGGGAGACTGGAGGTGATGTGCTCTTTAACCAGTCTCTCAAAGCACTTCATTATGATAGGAGTCAGTGCAACGGGCCGGTAATCGTTGAATGATAAGATCTGGGGTTTCTTTGGCACTGGGATGATGTTGGCAAATTTGAAGCATGATGGTACTTTGGCTTGGTCTAGCGAGGTGTTGAAAATGTCTGTTAGTACACAAGCCAGCTGATCGGCGCACTCCCTAAGTACCCGCCCCGGAATGTTGTCCGGGCCTGGAGCCTTCCTTGTGTTGACCCTTCTCAGGGTCTTCCTCACGTCAGATGAGTCCAGGTGGAGTGCTCTTTCGTCCTGATTTGGAACCGCTTTCGCTGCAGTGGTGCCGTTTTGTGCCTCGAACCTTCCAAAGAATTTGTTGAGGTCATTCAGAAAGTCCATGCTAGTGTCCTGCACTGGGGCGGTGGTTGGCTTGTATTTGGAATATATATATATATATATATATATATATATATATATATATATATATATATATCTGAACACCAGTGAGAATATATAGTATAATTGTATGTATCAGAAATTTGTATCAAATAGTCTAGATTGACGTGTATGCAGCACCGCACATACATGATAAATGTTTATTGATATACCATACCTTGCGTGTTTTTAAAGCTGCGTACCCGTGTGATTATATTACATTTTGTTTACCTTTTTAAAATCAGAAATGCATATAAAATGCAATCAAATCATCTTGGTTGACAGGTACACGGCACCATACACTGTGAAAGTATGTACGTATCATAGTGTATTTATGTTTATTGATATAATGTGAATATTCTACAAATCAGTCTGAATACAGAATTTAATTTTATTTTTCAGAACTTCCTATTAAATGTAATCAAACCATCTTGGTTGACATGCACACAGGACAATGCACCATGAAAGTACCGGTACATATAGCACAATGTAAAGCGCTTTGGGAAGTCTTGACTTGAAAAGCGCTATATAAATGCAGATCATTTCATTTCATTATTTTAACTCTTCAACCTGGTCATGATATAGTAATAATTTAGTGATGACATAGTAATAACAGAGTAATAACATGATGAGTTATTTTAGAAATGCACATCACACTAATGGCCCCTTCATGCTAATCAGTGAGAGAAAAGTACATCCCATCTAAAAAAAAAGGTTGTGAACTCTGGATTAAAGATTAAGTAACAAAAACTGCAGTACTTTTGTCAACGATACTATATAAACGATTTATTGGACTGATGCTTGAGGGCTATACTGGAGCCTTTTTTTTTTCCTTCAAATTGAACAGCTGCCACTTTCGTCTTTAATATCATGCACTTACTCGGCTTTAATGTTGAACCTCCATAGGGAAGATGCACATTCGGATGTGAGAGAGCTTTCCGAATTTGAGAGGACTTTGCAAATTTGAGACTATTTGCCAACGTGAGAGATATTTCCAAATGGGAGAGAGATTTTCGAATGCGAGAGAGCTTTCCTTATTTGAGAGAGTTTTCCAAATGCTAGAGAGCTTTCCGAATGCAAGAGAGGTTTCAGAATGCATGAAAGTTTTCCAAATTTGAGAGAGCTTTCCTAATTTGAGAAAGTTTTCCAAAATCGAGATAGCCTTCCTAAGGGGAGAGAGGTTTCCAAATGTGAGAGAGCTTTACAAATTTTAGAGAGCTTTCCAAATGCAAGAGAGCTGTCTGAATGCGAGAGGTGTTTCAGAATGCGAGAAAGTCTTACAAATTTGAGAGAGCTTTCCCAATTTGAGAGAGCTTTCCAAATTCGAGAGAGCTTTCCCAAGGCGAGAGAGATTTTCAAATGCAAGAGAGCTTTACAAAATTGAAAGAGCTTTACACATTTGAGATCGCTTTACAAATTTGAGAGACCCTTCCTAATTTGAGAGAGCTTTCTAAAATTGAGTGAGCTTTCCAAATGCAAGAAAGCTTTCCAAATTCGAGAGAGCTTTCCAAATGAGAGAGAGCTTTCTGAATGCAAGACAGCTTTCTGAAAACAAGAGAGCTTTTCGAATGTGTGAGAGGTTTCAGAATGCGAGAGAGCTTTCCAAATTTGAAAGCTTTCCAAAATCGAGAGAGCTTGCCCAAGGCGAGAGAGGTTTCCAAATGCGGGAGAGCTTTCCAAATTTGAGAGAGCTTTACAAATTTTGGAGAGCTTTCCTCATTTGAGAGAGATTTCCAAATGTGTGAGAGCTTTCCGAATTTGAGAGAGCTTTCTGAATACAAGAGAGCTTTCCTAATGCAAAAGAGCTTTGCAAAATCAAGAGAGCGTTCCGAACGTGAGAGAGTTATTCCAATGTTAAGGAGCTTTCCGAATGTGAAAGAGGTTTTTGAAAGTGAGAGATTTTTCTGAATGTGAGAGAGCTTTCTGAATTTGAGAGAACTTTCTGAAGGTGAGAGAGCTTTCTGAATTTGTGAGAGCTTTGTGAAGGTGAAAGAGCTTTCTGAATATGAGAGAGCTTTCTGAATGGGAGAGAGCTTTCTGAAGGCAAGATACCTTTCTGAATTGGAGAGAACTTTCCAAATGTGAGAGAGCTTTCCTAATTAGAAAGAGTTTTCCGAATGCGAGAGAGTACGTCCCCGTCTCCCAAGAAACTGGCATGCACGGTCATGTCTCTCTTGCTTCATTAGTAGCCTGAAAGGCGCTGCAGCATTATTGACTCACTGCTCCAATTATGGCTTTTGGGTGACCTCTGCGTCTCGCAGAATTACATTGTTGTCTTTAGCAGACAATGAACGCGACCTGGAAGATAGTCAAGACCGTATAATTACCTTGTGAGACGATGGCACAATGCCACTAATAGATGAAGAAAGTGGTCAATTAAGATGAAAGGAAACACCACTGAGTAGTTTGGATGTCAATTAACAACCTGCATCAATTTTGCTCACTCACAGACATTTAGATTGCGGCATAGGATAATTCTGGAAATGTAGGCTCGAAATACAGAAAAGCAGTCATATCATATAGCGTACAGAAACAGAACAATGAAGTTCAAAATTCAAAGACATCAAAGTTACCCTAACACAGGGTTAACTATGCATCCCTGAAACACTTACCCAGATATAAATGAACAAAACATGAAAGAAGACGAAGGATAAGTTGAAACACAAATTAGCTCACACTGAACAAAACATGAAAGGAGGAGTGTTTTGGGACACCAACCAGGTGGAACTGAAAAATAAAATGAAATATAAACAACCCATGAAAAATTCCCAACAACAATTAATGTCATGACTACGAGACCATAAATAAAGTTCCGGAACACTAACAAGCTCTTCCTGAATAAAACATGAAAGTTTGACAATGCAGGATTTATAACCCCACCAGGATATAACAATAATGAGAGTGTCATGGCGACAATACCTAAATATGATGCTAGAACTCTGACTAGCTCCGACCAAAGTTGAAAGACAATGCATGACATATTGGAACATTAACTCTAACTGAACAAAAACGGAAAGAGAGACAGCACAGGATTAGGTCAATTACTACCTCTAACTAAACGAAAACATGAAAGAAGACAACACTATATATTTTGGAACAGTAACTAACAGAACAAAATCAAGGAAGTCAACTAATGGTATGATGGAACATTAAATCTAACTAACAAAACATGAAAAAAGGTTATGTTGAAATATCAACTAGTTTTCATTGAAAAAAACACTTAAGTAAGAGGACGCAGGAAACATACTCACACCTGGGTAGAACTACATGTTACAACACTGGTTGGATCCAACAGAATGAAACATGAGAGACAACACAGGTTGCAACACTAACGTATTCCAACTGAACAAAAACAGGACAGCGAGGCAACGCAAAACAATGCTACTAAATACGACCAAACAAAACATTGGAAATACCAACTTGTTCTTAACAAAACATTAAAGAAAGAGGATGCAAAGAACATACGTAAGGATAGAACAACTACATAATTTTCCAACACAAATTAGGTATAACAGAACAAATCGCGAAGAGAAGGACAACACAGAAAATGTCGGGACAATTAACTAAATCTAACTGAACAACACATTTAAAAAAGATGCTGTATCATTGAAATACTAACTGGTTCTAACTGAACAAAACATGAAAAGGATGCTACGAACAGACTCAGGCGCTGATCAAACGACGACATGAATATCCAATACCAACTAGATCTAACAGTACAGTACATGAAAATAGGACGGCACAAGAAGCAATCCTAACCTTGAAGAGAGCATAGCCTCATGACAAGAGTATGTAACATAATGCTGGCACACTAACTAGCTGTAAGTGGACAAAACCATGAAATGACAATATGTTGAAACAATAACTATCTAAATGAACAAAACATATAAGAAGAGACCTGAACTCAACAACCACAAATAAGAGCATGCAGGCAACATGCTCACGTATGGGTGGAACCACTACAGAATGTTCCAACACAAACCAGGTCTAACAGACCAAAACATGAAAGTAAGACAACACTGGATATCTTTGAACACTAACTTTTTGAAAAAAAAAAACGTGAAAAAGGCGAGGAAGAACATGTTGGGGCACGATTTAGATATAACTGAACAAAACATGAAAGACAAATACAAAATATGAATAATTCATGCTAAAAGTTATCGGCCTTTTTGTTTAAGGAAGCAAAATGCACACATATTCAACGATTCCCATCGAAGCCCAAAATTAAAAGTAAAAAAAAAAAAAAAACAGACTGTCGGCGAAATAGTTGGCTTGCATACAGTAAGTGCTGGAAGGGAGCAGATGGCTGCAAAATCTGTCAAGTAATTAAGATTTATTCTTGCGGAAGGTACTTCTATTAGAGCGCTCCCGCAAGAGCAAAAATGGAAGTCGCTACGAGATGAGATTTTATTGGACCTCCTGCGAGGATTCCGAGACTGTGAGGGAGTTACGGTTTGTCTGGGTGGTCCGGTGGTGTAACCGGTGTGATCTTACTAGAGAACGGAAAGTTGAATCAAATATTCTAGTTTGAGTATGTACATTTATTTAGAACTGTTTTTAATAACTACAATTACAAATCTATTTTCTCTACCAGGAATACTGGTTCACTGTGGTGGTCCGGTGGTGTAACCGGTTTGATCTTACTGGGAAAAGTAAAGTAGAAATAAATATTGTATTCATAGTATATATGTATATATTAGAATTAATTTAAATGAATACAATTAAAATCTATTTTTTCTACCAGGAATACTTGTTGAAAATAGAATGACATAAAATGGTGTGGTTCATTGTGGTGGTCCGGTGGTGTAACCGGTGTGATCTTACTGGGAAAAGTAAAGTTGAATCAAATATTGTATTTATAGTATATATATTCATCTCATCTCATCTCATCAACTGCACCGCTTATCTTCTGTAGGGTCGCGGGGGTGCTGGAGCCCATCCCAGCAATCATCGAGCAGTGGGCAGGGGACACCCTGAACTGGTTGCCAGCCAATCGCAGGGCACACAGGGACAGACAACTCACTCGCTCAGTCACACCTAGGGACAATTTAGACCGGCCAATTCACCTGAAATGCATGTCTTTGGAATGTGGGAGGAAACCGGAGTGCCCGGAGGAAACCCACGCAAGGACGGGGAGAACATACAAACTCCGCACAGTAAGGCCGGGAGCTGGATTTGAACCCACGCAGTAGGTTCCAACGACCTCAGAACTGTGCCGCACACGCGCTAACCACTGCGCCGCCGTGCTGCCCTATATATATTCGAATTATTTTAAATGAATACAATTAAAATCTATTTTCTCTACCAGGAATTCAAGTTAAAAATAGAATAATGTACAATGGTGTGGCTCACTGTGGTGGTCTGGTTGTGAAACCGGTCAATTGCAATGATATATTTTTACCCCAAAAAAGGTCTAAAAAATATTAAAGTAAAATTGGTCCATTGGTGTTACTGGTGTGAGGTTACAGATTATATTAATAATAAAATATATGATAATAAGCATTATTATTGCATCAAATATTCTTTAACTATATGTTTGAACTTGTTTTTCATAGATTTAATTACAAATATTTCTGGTAAAGGAATGAACAAATACAATTTATTAAAATCACACCAGGCCACACCTGCACTCAATTTCCCCACACCTGACTTATAGTATTTCCTTTCAAAAGAGAGGAAAACTGCCAAACTGTTCAAAAACAGCATTTAACAGTTTTGTTTTAATACATTAAGTATTGTACACCACTAGGGGTCGCTACATAATACACAATAAACCAGGCCAAAGTCTAGCCGAGGGGCAAATTACAGCCCATGATTACATTTTTACTGGCCCGCGGCCTAAAATCATGAAATTAATTATATGTGGCCCACCAGAGATGTTGACTGTAGTATAAAACAAATTTGTACTATTTTACCAGATGATGGCAGTATCCTTTGGCTTCCTGTGAAAATTTTAGCCCACTTCATTTCCAAACAATGCGACTCTATATAAAAAAAGGAAAGTTGACTGTGAGGGCTGCCGCTTCCAGGACAAGTGTAAACTGGAGTATTTTTTTTTACCAATATCCGAAGAAACTGCGACTGTTCAACGAAAATAATATCAAGAGGCACTGCCGGACTACTAAAAGCTAACTGGAAACGAATGCTGTGAAAAGGTGAAGCCACTGAAAGCTGTTTTAACAGCACAGCAGCCCTTTTTCACGAGACCCCGCGAGTCAAATGAAAATCCTATGAGGTTGCGACGGAGGGTGAATTTATTAAAAAGTGTCACAAGCCAGAAACGGAGACGGACCCAATAGTGTTCGTTTTTACTCCGTTTTTTTTTAGAAAGAGAGCAGTGCTTGCTTCCACGTTCCGATGATCGTCTGACACTGGTAGCAGATGGCAGGAACACAGAAGTGGCACTTCTGTGTCGATCGAGGATAGTCGTAGACAGCGGGAAAACTGGTCGATAGCCGGGACGGGGGAGCAAGGGCGGTATCGAGTCCAGAAAAGAGGTCGGCAACAGGTATCAGGCAGGAAACAGGGCAAACCAGGTCGATGGACAGGGCAGAAACGGGTCCAGAAACAGGTCGGCAACAGGTATCAGGCAGGAGAAAACAGGGCAGGAGAATGTCTGAAGGTATAGAGCTTGCCTAGCTGGAAGCATAGGTTTGCAGACGTTCTGACCACTTCCTCTTGGAAGACGGGGGTTTAAAAAGAGTCAGGGAACCAATCAGCGATCAGGGCTGTTGGCGCCATTATAAGTAATCATGACAAATAAGTGTTCACACGTTTTCAATTTACCAAATTTGTCCCTCTTTCTGAAAAGTTTAAACACCTCACGCACTAACCCTTTAAAATCTTGGTGTAATTAGCCAATCTACTTTGATGTCTTCGTGCCAACCTTCGCTAGCAAGGCTCCTCGTATTGCGATCTGTTCCGAGAAAGCGTGGCCGCAATTCAATGGTAATGACATGGACGTGATGGAAATATGAAAAGGAGACACCACCTTATTGATCCCATTTCCGCTCGCACTTCACGCGTTCTCGTAATATGGCCGCGCTGAAATAGATCGCCGATATTTCAGATTTATTTGAAGTCATTTGTGAAAATAACCCGGGAACCTGTTACGTGGTCTTTAGAAACGAAATGAGCCTAATCGTAAACGGGTCTCCAAATCCGGGCAATGCTCGAGTGCGACATAAATAACAGGTAAAGATTTATAACCGTAGTTAAAGGGACATTGTGTAATATTTAGTACCTTCATCCAGTAAAACAAAACATTTGAATACTAGGCAAACATACATAAACTGTACTACCAATGTTAATTTTCTTAAAAAGAAAACCTAGGTCGAGGAATGTGTTTCTTTTACACTGTCCTACAGCGACCGACTGCTGTCACAGTCTTGTTCCACGGACGGACTGAGGAGATCATTTCTTCCTCATGCCATGAGGCTCTTTAACTCCACCCGGGGAAGTAAAAGCCCACATTAAACCCCACCCCCACATTGCATATTACCCTATTTTTATCACAATGTGTATTTTATGTAGCACTATTTAAATACTCTATATCAACACGTTACATTGGGTATTTATGTATTATATTCCTTTTATTTTATCATTGTTTTATTTTCAACACAAGGATACTGATGGAAGTGTGAATTTCCCTACGGGGATGAATAAAGCATCTATCTATCTATCTATCTATCTATCTATCTATCTATCTATCTATCTCTAGCTACCTATCTACAGATACTTACTTAGGCCGTGTATCACTCGACCTCGCTCGTACCAGGCAACACACTGACATCTAGTAGTCAGATATTACATATTGGGGCTTTAAGTAATACTACTTTATATTTATCATAATAAACTTGGAAGACAAGCAGCACTTTAGTGTGGGAGAAATAACAATATTGTTATAGTTATTAAAGTTGGTTATGTAAAATGTAGGATTCTATTTACAGGGTTCGTACGGGTGCTAGAAATCCTTGAGAATGCTTAGAGGTGTGTTTTCAAGGTCAGGAAAAATGCTTGAATTTTGGGTGAAATGCTTGTAACTATTTCTTTTGCCGTATTTCCAGACAGTCTGACTCTACAGACTACACTTTTAAATTAAGATTTTGTCAAAGATCGTAAAAATAACGGTGATGGTGGGTTTAGTCTTCATTGTCGAGTTGTTACTGCCCTCCTACTGTCGCATTCAAGAGGACAGGTTTATCAGACTCTCTAAGAATAGCCGGCTATTTTGGCTCCCTAACGTCTTCTCAGATTTTTTGGGGGGTGATGTATTAGCGATCATCCTAAAACATCATGCACAAGTTATTTAGTAATTAGTACTTTAATATATTTGATAAATACCAACTTTTCAGTGCTATAAATCAATGCTAAAATGCATAAAAAATAAATAATGATAACTATTCTATTTTACCCCGTTTAGTCACAAATACTACTAAATAATAGCTTGAAATGAGTAAAGCAAAAGCAGTCTCTAAAATTGAAGGATAGAATGCACTCTGCTTTGGCGCAAACATTATTAAAACGAGTCCAAATTTGGCTCATCTTTCTGGCCTTTATTCATACAGTATTTTCTTTATTTATCTGTCTTCCGTAATAGTCTAAATTATTACCAAACACCTATAGAGCCCTTTCAGTGTTTGTACCCATTGTTGAAGCAGAACGGCAGAATTTATGTCAGTTTACAGTAGCCCCTAGATCATAGATGGGAAGAGCGCAAAAAAGCACAAGGTATGTGCTAGCTGCAAGAGGGCAACTTTACTTTAGTCATCAAAGCCAACAAAAAAAACTTTCCTTTTGATTGGTGCTGGATGTTTTCCTCTTAAGATACTAAAAAAAATGGCCTTATAAAAGGTGTAATACCTTTTATACATCTCGTAACTTGTGAAAGTTGCCCGAAAACCTAATTTGCGCTCTATAGAATCGGAATGAGCTTAATTGGAAAAAGAGCCTCCGATTCAAAGCAGCATTTGAGCTTGACAGAAACAACAAGGTAACGTTCTTATCCGTAGTTATGTAATATTTGTGGTATTACGGTATACTTATTTACAGTAAGTTGTGAAAGTTGACACACAGTCTTTAGAATTGAAATGAGCCTGATTGGAATAAAGAAACGGCACTTTGAAGCAGCACTTGAAGGTGATTGGAATAACTGAAAGAGAAATTATGGTCTAAATGTGCCTTATATACTATACTCTTTACTCTTATACCCAATTTATACTTATATACTCTTACTTTTATACTTTTATATCTTATTTTTCTATAGTGCTCAATAAGTGTTTGGTTTTCGCAAACACATTCAAGGTCAGGAAAATAAGTTGTCAGGCACTGTGCCTCTGATTAAATAGCTACAACCTGAAGACCACTATGAAGCCTGCTAGCTCGCTAATCAAGATGGCTTTGCCTCCCACATTCCTTTCTTCCTACAGAGACCCATTGTGTTTACAAAATTTCACTCTCCCTATTACTCATTTATTATACTCGCGCGCCTTCTGGCGACCCACATCATACACTGCATTCAAATATGTGATTCCTGTCTAAACCAATCAGATTCGATTCCTGTGTTTGTATAAAGCAATCAGATGTGTAGTATTATTTTTGTGTTTTACAATAAATGAGCCTTCTTCTAGAGGAGCAGATTCTGGAAGCACGCACCGCCGATGAAAAGGGTTATCAAACCCGTTTCCGAATAAGTGTGTTCTTTTTTTCTTTCTCCTCCACTCTCAAGTTTTAGCTTTGACAATAACAAGTTAACATTTAATCGTAATACGCATGATTCTACATTTTTCGTAATATGTGAGTGGAGCCCGACGGTTTTTGGAATCAAAACGAGCTTAATCGGAAAAAAAATCTTCACAAATCGCAATAGTACTTAAGTAACAGAAATAACCAGTGAATGTTTCTAACTGAAATTATGTAATATGTGTGATTCTATATTTATATACGTTAATTTGTGAAAATTGCCCCAAAAATGTACACAAAATCAGAATCCAAATGAGCTTAATTGGAAAAGGAGTTGCGGAATCGGAGCAGCTTTGGAGCATGACAGAAATAATGAGCTAACATTTATAAGTCTTACATAATACATGGGATTCTATATTCATTAACAGTAATTTGCCTGAAAAGAATGGAAACGATCTTAATCGGGAAAAAGAGCAGGCAATCGGCACATATTTTGAGCATGACAGAAATAACGAATTAACGTTTGTGATCGTGGTTATGTAAAACCAAAGTTGACCAGAATAACCCAACACAATGTCTTTAGAAACAAAACGAGATTAATCGAAAAAGAGAGACAGCAAATCTTGAGTGTCAAGGACCAGAACAATTCCAATTGTCCGGGTTGATATCGGACAGGACGGGACAGACAGGATAGATAATGAATCAATATATCGAAAATAAACAGGAGAAACTAGACGGGAACGAAAACTGGAGAAAACAATAAACAGGACAAAAATAGAAGGAAACAAAACTGGAAACCGAAATTAAACTGGACAAAATAAACGGGAACAATACCGGACAGGAAATACCAATAGGAACAGGATCGAGCCGAAACCTAAGTCTTTCGGGGCAGAAGTTCGTTGACGGACTGACAAAGGAAGTGTGACAGAGCTGAGCTTAAAATAGACAGAAAGCCAATCTGTTAACGAGCTGCAGCTGGCGCCACACGGCGTGGCTAATTGAGCGCCATGGCAACCGTGACATTGAGTGTGACAAACACAACGAGTTAATATTTTTGATGTATTTATTTTACATGTGTAATTCTATATTTATATACGGTAATTTTGGGAAAAAAAAGCCAGAGAAATTTTCCCAAAAGTCTTTCGAATCAAAGTGCGCTTAATCGGAAAACAAGTCAACAAATCGGAATAGCACTCGAGTGTAACAGAAATAACCAGTCAACATTTATGATTGGAGTTATGTAATACGTGTGATTCTGTATTTATCGTTGTTTGTGAAAATTGCCCAAAAACCCAACACAAAGTTCTGGAATCAAAATGAGCTTAATCAGAAAAAGAACCAGGAAATCGAAGTAGCCGTTGAGCGAGACAAATATAACGAGTGAGCGTTTTTTAACGTAGTTATGTAATATGTGTGATTCTATCTCATCTCATCTCATTAGCTGTACCACTTATCCTTTTAAGGGTCGCCCAGCTGTCTTCGGGCAGTGGGCAGGGGACACCCTGAACTGGTTGCCAGCCAATCGCAGGGCACACGGGGACAGACAACTCACTCGCTCAATCACACCTAGGGACAATTTGGACCGGCCAATTCACCTGAAATGCATGTCTTTGGAATGTGGGAGGAAACCGGAGTGCCCGGAGGAAACCCACGCAAGCACGGGGAGAACATACAAACTCCACACAGTAAGGCCGGCAGATGGATTTGGACCCACGCAGGAGGTTCCCACGACCCCAGAACTGTGCCGCACACGCGCTAACCACTGCGCCGCCGTGCTGCCGGTGTGATTCGATATTTATTGTAATTTACCCGAAAAAACTCGACAAGCGCTCTTTAGTATCGAAATAAATAAGTACTTAGTAAGTACTTATTGTTGCAATAGCAGGTATGTGTCATGCTTGCACATTGCCCTTAATTGGCCCCGCCTGATTTGCGCCAGCTGCGGCTCGTTAACTTATTGGCTTCCCTCCTATTTAAGCGCAGTGCTCTCACTCACCCTTTGTCAGTCCGTCAACGACCCTCTGGACCTGCAAGACTGTCATGATTACCAAAGTGGAGCCACCTGGGGTAATCAGGTGGCGCGCTGGAATGTGCTTCCTGATTGGTTAATGCTCCCTTTTTAAACGCGTTACGTGGAGAACTCTTGGTCGGAGGATACTTTTTACCCCGTTTGACTCGCCTGATTTTCCTGTGTATTTTTGACTTGTTTACCTGATTCTGCCTGCCTCCGATCCGACCTGCTTCCGTTCCACGCTACGATCTTCTCTCCAGTCCCGGTAAACTCGACCTGCTTCCATCCCACGCTACGATTGGCTACGTGTCCTGAAGTTGTCTTCACAGCGTTGCTGCTGACGTTCGACGGTCATCGCGTCTCCCGCTAACCCTGTACGCTTCCCCAAATAAAAGACTTGTAACGAACGCTCTGGGGTCTCCTGCTCTGTTCTGGTCTTCCCTGACAGAATCCTCCGACCAGAATGGACCCCGCGTTCGTACATTTGCCCCCTGACCACTATGAAAGCCTGAATCAGCAGCGCAATTCCCCTTCAGAATGTGCAGTTCGGCAAGCCCTTTCCGACGTGGCAAAATTGGCTAAGGCACCTCCGGCCGTATGACTGCGCAATGACTCCCATGCCTGCCTGTTCGACTCCCATGCCTGCCTGTTCGACTCCCATGCCTGCCTGTTCGACTCCCATGCCTGCCTGTTCGACTCCCATGCCTGCCTGTTCGACTCCCATGCCTGCCTGTTCGACTCCCATGCCTGCCTGTTCGACTCCGACTCCGCTGCCTGCCCGCCCTGAGTCCGACTCTTCTGAATCTGCCCGCCCTGAGTCCGACTCTTCTGAATCTGCCCGCCCTGAGTCCGACTCTTCTGAATCTGCCCGCCCTGAGTCCGACTCTTCCGAATCTGCCCGCCCTGAGTCCGACTCTTCTGAACCTGCCCGCCCTGAGTCCGAGTCTTCTAAACCTGCCCGCCCTGAGTCCGAGTCTTCTGAACATGCCCGCCCTGAGTCCGAGTCTTCTGAACATGCCCGCCCTGAGTCCGAGTCTTCTGAACATGCCCGCCCTGAGTCCGAGTCTTCTGAACATGCCCGCCCTGAGTCCGAGTCTTCTGAATCCGACCCCCCTGAGTCCGACTCTTCTGAATCCGACCCCCCTGAGTCCGACTCTTCTGAATCCGACCCCCCCTGAGTCCGACTCTTCTGAATCCGACCCCCCTGATTTTCCTGTGTTACCCTGTGACGCGCCGTGGGTTTATTTTATTTTTTTCCTGGGGAACTTCTGGAGCCGTTCCTTGAGGGGGGGGTTCTGTCATGATTACCCAAGTGGAGCCACCTGGGGTAATCAGGTGGCGCGCTGGAATGTGCTTCCTGATTGGTTAATGCTCCCTTTTTAAACGCGTTACGCGGAGAACTCTTGGCCGGAGGATACTTTTTACCCCGTTTGACTCGCCTGATTTTCCTGTGTATTTTTGACTTGTTTACCTGATTCTGCCTGCCTCCGATCCGACCTGCTTCCGTTCCACGCTACGATCTTCTCTCCAGTCCCGGTAAACTCGACCTGCTTCCATCCCACGCTACGATTGGCTACGTGTCCCGAAGTTGTCTTCACGGCGTTGCTGCTGACGTTCGACGGTCATCGCGTCTCCCGCTAACCCTGTACGCTTCCCCAAATAAAAGACTTGTAACGAACGCTCTGGGGTCTCCTGCTCTGTTCTGGTCTTCCCTGACAGAGACGTGTGTCCAGTATCGATTGTCCATCTCACCCTGTTTGATATCTGACACAAGTCTCCAGTGTTTGGTATCGATCCCGTCTGTCTCGTCCTGTCTGATAGCTTGCTACAATCTCAAGTATCAGGTATCGTTTCCGTCTATTTTGCCCTGTCTGATATCGGTCTCCAGTGTCTGGTATCGATCCCGTCTCTCGTCCTGTCTAATATCTGTCTACAGTCTCCTGTAACTGATATCAATCCTGTCTGTCTCGTCCTGTCCGGTATCGACCCCATCTGTCCGGTATCTGCTCGTGTAACTGCTATCGATCTCGTCGACCTCTGGCTTCCTGTTGTTCCACGCCAGACTTCCGCCTTACTTCTCCCACCCAGCGATCGCCGAATCACTGGCGTTTGTGTTAACTTGCATGACTGCCCCATTCCCGTAAAATAAAGCTTGTGTGAGAAACATTACGCATCTGGGTCCTCCTCCTGTTCTGGTTCTGACATTATGTAATAGGTGAAATTCTATATTTATTCATGATAATTAATCAAAGTGGCCCAAAAACTCGACACAAGGACTTTAGAATCAAAATTAGCTTAATCGGAAAATACATTTTTCAAATCTGAGCGACACTCAATCGTGACAGAAAACACAAGTTCATGTTTGATCGTAGTTGTGCAGGATGCGCTATTCTATATTCATTGTAATTTGGGAGAGTTTCCCGTAAAAAAAAACCCACACTGAATCGAAACAAGCCTAATCGGTCCCAGAAATCGGAGTAGCACTTAAGTATGACAGAAATAACATGTTTACGTTTGTTACCTTAGCAACAAAATTTGTGTGATTCAAGAAGTATTTCAAGTCAAGTCATTTTTATTTGTATAGCCCTTAATCTCATTGAGTCTCAAAGTGCTGCATTATTTACAATAATTTCTGAAAATATCCTAAAAAAAATAACAAAAGGTCTTATGAATCGAAATTAGCTCAATCGGAAAAACGTCCAGAAATCGTAACAGCATTGAGTGTGCCAGAAAAATTTTATTAACGTTTATAACTGTAGTTGCTTATGACATGGGATTATATATTTACAGTAGTTTGTGAAAATAACCTGAAAGCAGACACAAGGTCTTGAGAATCGAAATGTGCTTAATCGGAAAAGACCTTCTCCAAATAGGAGCATACCTGTCAACCAGTACGGTTTTGCCGTACAAAGTACGTTTATTATTCATTTTAAGACGTGTACGACGTACAAGAAAATCTGTACGGAAAAACGCAAATTTGTCAATTATGGGTACCATCCGGCATACACAGACTATCACGAAACGGCAAATCAATCAAGTCAAACAAATTCGAGTTGTGTAGTGAAAGGAAGTCCGTCTCTTTTTAGAGAATTGGCTTTTTCGGCTCAACTCATTAAACAGAGCCGGCTCTCAAACGGCTCACTTGCTTTGGTGCGAATTATTATGTTGTATAAAGAAGTTAAGAAAAAAAGGAAGTATAAAATGAGAAAATGAAAAAAGATAGGTTTGTGGTTATCCCTTTAATCATTATACTACCAACAATAATTTAATGCAGAAAATGAATTCATAATTTGAATAAAAAATGTATTATTCTACTTAACTATATTTGCATGCATTTTTTCCTTCTACAGTGAACGTCCAAACTACTTCATTTTTGAACTTTTTTTATAATAAACCTCATTCATGTCGAGCAACTCAGTATCTCACAACAAAATGTTAATTAACAATATATAGGATGTAACGAAACACAGACACAATATAACATGTTAAACTACATAAATAAACACGTTTGAAAAAAAAATATGGTGTAAGATTATTTTGTATTTTTCCGATTAAGATCGTTTCCATTGACAGGTATCTAGGTGCGACATTTGATCAGAAATAATGGATTAATCTTTGATTGTCATTATGCAATACGTGCTATTCTATATTCATTGTAGTTTCTGAGAGTTTTCGAAAAAAACACTGGGTCTTTAGAATTGATTCAACCGTCATCGGTTCGGGAATCAAAATGAGCTAGTTTGGCAAAAAAGCCTGCAAATCGGAATACCACTAAAGCGTTACATTAATAATGAGTCAACCGTTATAACTGTAGTTATGCGATAAGTGGGATCCTAAATCTCTTCATCGTAAGTCGTTCAAGTTAGCCAAAAAGCTGACACGACGTTTTCAATATCGAAATGTGCCTCATCGGAAAAAAATCCGGCAAATCCGAATAGTGCTTGAATGTAACAGAAATGACGATTTAACATTTATAACTATTGTGATGTATATCATTAAAACGAGAAAAAAAATGATTTTTTTGTTTTGTTTTGGTTCGCAAAGGGGTCGACGATTAAAAGCATCACAGGGGTTTCTCTTTCCGATACTTGAGAAATCATTAAAGAGATTTACGAGAATTTACCGGGCGTGCGAAGCGGGGGCCGATCGATGCCGAGTGACGGCAGCAAAAATGATTGCGGGCGCACTGCAAGCCCCGCCGATTGCCCCGCCGATTGCCCCGCCTTGGCGATTAAATCCTTTTGTACCTCTGCTAATGTTGAGCTTCATCCTTATTTAATTGTCACTTGAACTCCATATATCCACCTAATGATCAAGGTGGGTGGAAAGTGATTTGAGATCATCTGTTTGGTGGTTTTGGAGCTTTGTGGGCGTGTTCTCACACATAAAGATATGAGAGAGGCCTTTAATTGCCATCATAGGTATACTTAAACTATGAGAGACACAAAGAGAAGAAAAAACTTGAAAGAAGATAAATGAAAATGATGGTGGAAGTTCCATATTTTGTCATTAAAGATCCTCTTTTGGACTGCTGCTGTCTAGAAAACTTCTGAAAGATCACCTAAGTGTTCTCCAGAGAATGTCTAAAATGCCATGTGATAGACCATCAAAGTGCTTTCCAGCAAAGTTTTGAAACATACATTTTTTTTACTAGAGAACCTAAAAGAAATCTCTTGGATCATCCAATTATTCCAGTCTTAGGTAAGTCCAGTAATTCACAGAAAACTTCTAAAAGACCCTCTCCTGAATCATGGCACACACCAACAGGTTACTCCAACATGCCAGATATTAGCCGTATCTGTGCTAACTCATGTTAGTGTTAACATAAAATCAGTGTTGCTTCGAACAGCAACCCTCAAAAGTAATATATGTGTGGTATCAGAGTATACTATATGTGCTGGTATCGATCTGAAAAATCGATCCTTAAACAACCATAGTGCTGTTATCGGTAACTTCTTTTAAATATATGATGACCTAATAAGTGATCATGTATTTTGGTATCAGTGCAAAAGTTCTTTTGAACATCAGTTATTAATTTAGTACCTACCGGGTATCAGTTTACGCTTTGTACTGGTATCAAAAGTGGCACGATTCAGCATCAAACATCCTGCTGGTTTTTTTTTGTAGTTGGTATCGGTGTTATGCAAGAATTGGCCTGGAAAAAATTGGTATCTTGCACCCGAAGTGTCTCAAAGGGGCCGCGACACCCACCGAAGGGCCCTTTGTGGCCCCGACCAGCTGTAAAAGTACCCCCCTCCTCCCTTCGAGAGAAAGGTATAGACTGTAACTGACTCTCTTATCACTTCACAAACCCTTTCGCTAGGATCCCCCAAAAAACAATCCTTTATCATATATAACGTGCTTCCCGCGTTGAATTTCCACGCATGGAAAAATAGACGGAGAGAAAATGAAGCGTCCTTTGATTCTTTTACATAAAAAGGAAAACGCTGTGCCGGCAGACATTAGCGTCATCGTTATTTGGCTTCAGTGCGCTAACATCCCCGGCTAGCAACATCCGCGCCATCGTCGCGTGGGGTTAGCACATATCTATTATGGCTATGGATGCTCAAAAATCCTCTTTAGTTGTGTTTTGTAAGCCTTGCAGGAAGAGAGGGCAAGCATGCCTTGGACAAGTTCAAGAATTAAGAAATAAACTCAAAGAGAAACCCTTTGGTTTAGTTTAATTCATGGGGGATACCGATTAAATTGATGGATAATTCTTTGAAAATATATGCGGGTTTGTACGGTTGCTCAAAATCCTTGAAAATGCTTTAGTTTTAAGGTTGTGTTATCAAGGTCGGGAAAATGCTTGAGTTTTAGGTGGAGTGCTCGAAATTATTTCCAGCGCAGTGTTTCTCGTCAGTCTAACTCTCCAGACCACGCTTTTGTGTGTAAAAATGACGTTGATGGTGGCTCCAGTCTACATTATCGAGTTGTGAAGCGCTACAATCCCCTACTGTCGCGATTAAGAGGACTAGTCATGAGAATTCCGGCTTTTTTTCCAGAAACAGCTGCAAAACACATAAAAAATACACAAAAAAATAAGAAAATATTACGCTAGTGATATCGGTATCAGTAATAATGACACATACTTTTCTCAACTTGGGATATAAATGTAACATACTACTGAGTATCAATAATAATGATGTGTACTTTTCTGGACCGGGGCAAGTAATTTTACATACTAGTATCAGGTATTAGTGATTATATGTATTTTGTCTGGATTGGGAAATAAATTTGAGAGTTATTCGAATCGGGTATCATTAATCATGATATTTACTAGGGCTGGACTGATATGGTTTTTTTTCAGGAACTATACCGATTTTTAGTATTAAGAATTGGCCGATAACAAATATTTGGAGCAAATATTAATTTGCTAAGCGTAAGAAATAATTTTAAAAAATTAATAAATAAATGAAATACAAGCACATGACTTAAATAAACTTAACCCAAAAAGTGCCTCAAAATTCCAACGGAGTTGCAAATTCAAAGGAGTAGGCACTTCTGTTTTAGAGCCGGATTGACGAAATAATGTTATGCTAATAGCTA
Organism: Urocampus carinirostris; assembly: GCF_059441175.1. NCBI lineage: Eukaryota > Metazoa > Chordata > Actinopteri > Syngnathiformes > Syngnathidae > Urocampus > Urocampus carinirostris. The sequence goes on from NC_142361.1 coordinate 23,939,080, forward strand.
ATCACTCAACGTTTCACTTTAGCGTTCTTTCTTTTGCTCTCAATCACCAACACTCACGCTTGATTGATGAACTATTTTTATGATAAGAGCTAATATATCAGTCTCCAGCTGAACGTGCTTCCCTAAAACGAGTTAACCAGAGTTTTTACGCTATCTCTTTATCACAAAAATGCTTCTTTACCACGGACTATTTAAAATCTCAAAATTATCAGCAGTCTTGATTCACAGGCATGTCGGGACTGAGGAGTGAGCAGAGCTGCTGCTATTTACTTCGCTATTCTTTCTGCTTCAGTGGCACAGCCCCGGCTAGTTTATCCAATCAGAAGGCATTGGGGTGTGTAGCGTCCGAAACAAAGAGGGAGGAGAGAAAGGCTTGTCTGCATCTTAGCTTGAATACTCGTCCGTCGAGTAAATGAAAATTCCGACACCGATATCCGTCCAATTCCCAAATATTGGTGTTGATAAGCTGGACCGGTAAAATGAATTTCACCGACTAGTGTTGTTGGGATTAGGTATCTGTATTTATGATATGTACTTTTCTATTCATGGGAAATTATTTGTTCCTTCTTTTGATTTCGGTATCAAATTATATATTTTTTTCTGGAAATGGGGAAGGAAATGTTACCTACTTGTGATATTGGTATCAGGTAATACCTGACGGGTACTATCAACACCGATACATGACAGGTATCGGTATTGATTGCTAAAGAGAAACCAACCACTAATTCCCTTCGGAAGATACAAAAAAACTGCTTGCTGCAAACCACAGCGCATGCTAATTTTAGCATATATCAGACAACACCGTGTAGGAATGTACAGCAAACCCCCACACATTGTTGTTTCCATGTATTCGTTGCGTGGTATCGAAAGCCAACGATACTCGTGTTTAAAAATAGCCTTGGAAAAAGAAGACTTTCCGACGTTTATTATGTAACAAATACACACAAAAAAATTAGCCTCAGGATTATGTGATTTTAATGGATACATGATTTTAATCACAAGTATTAGTGGAACTTGATATCGGTATCCTCTACACCAGGGGTGGGTGACTATCTGGACAATATGAATTTGTATACATCATACCTGTCAAGCTGTACGTTTTTGCAGTACAATTTACGTTTATTATGCATTTTAAGACGTGTACGACGTACAATACAATCTGTACGGAAAAACGCAAATTTGTCAATTATGGGTACCATAATATCACGAAACGGCAAATCAATCAAGTCAAGCGAGTTCGCCGCGGTAGCCTCTATCTCGGTATCGTTTATTTCGTTGCAAACTAAGCTAGCGTTTGATGCTACTGTGCGCATGCGTCTGCCGCTGTAGTGCCTAATTTCGACTCCACTGCAAAATAAGCCCCCCTTGCGTGAACGCGCATTCTGCTGTGCTTTCGACAATAGCAATCGTATTCTATATAAAGAGCTTATTAAAACAATAAAACATCATTTTGTTGTTGAGTTATTGTTTTTGTTCTGTTTTTATTTTAATGTTTGAAATAAAGTATTCATTAATTCATTCATTCAAATTTAAAATACAAGCATCAATGGTTGATATTGTGGTTTGGTTAACAAAATATAAATGCCTATACATTTTTTTCCTCCAAAAATATCTTTATTTACAAATTTAAATTTAAAGTGTTATTAAAGGGTATTTAAGTTACGCTGATAAAAATTGTTCCTGATTTTTCGATTTTCTCTTTCTTATTTTATTTTTGATTATATTTTTAAGATTATGTACAAAATGATATAACGAAACACATGTACAATATAACATGTTAAACTACATAAATAAACATGTTTGAAAAAAAAACATGGTGTAAGATTTTTTTGTAATTTGTAAGGGAAAATACGCGAGTTTTATATTTTTTGTTAACTAAATGAGCAGCAATTAGTCTGGAAAGCCTCAAAATGATATTTTAGATCCCTGTTTCAAGCACTATATTTGATATTTGGTTTTGTAGTATAACAGTAATTGTAATTTTTTAGTATTTCTGCAGTCTAATATTTGTGGTATCTGTATTATGTTTATGGTTTTCCTTTAGTAGTATTTTTGTGGTATTTTCTCAATGGATTTTTTTGCAGTATATCGGTAGTTCTATTTTTGTATTATTTCTGACTTAATATTGCCTTCGTAGTATTTTTGTTGTATTTATGTCTGTCGTAATATTCCTGTAGTGTTTTTGTATTATAGTATTACTGTAGTGGTATTTTTGTAAGATTTCTGTAATATTTTCATATACATATTTTTGTAGTATTTCTGTTGTAAAATTTCCGTTGTATTTTCTTATTGTGGTACTACAATATTAGTATTTTTGTAGTATTTCTTTTTCTTTTCATAATGAAAGCAAGATCATATATTAGGTCCCTGTTTACTGTAGTTGTAATTTTGTTTGTTCATGTCTGTGGTAGTTTTTCTGTAGTAGTATTTTTGTATTATAGTATTACTGTTCTGGTATTTTTTGTAGAATTACTGTAATATTTTCATATGAGTATTCTTGTAGAATACTGTTGTAAAATCTCTGTTGTAGTATTTCTTTTTCTTTTCATAATTAAAGCAACATAATATATTATGTCCCTGTTTTCAAAGCATTAAATTAGATATTTAGTTTTGTAGTTATTGCGTAGTATTTTTGTATTTATTTCTGTAATAGTATTTTGTTATATTACTGTAGTTGTAGTTTTGTATTTCTGTCGTAATATTTCTTCAGTAGTATTTTTGTTGTATTTATGTCTGTCGTAGTTTTTTGGGATTATAGTATTACTGTACTGGTATTTTTGTTAGATTTCTGTTGTAAAGTTTCCGTTGTAGTATTTTCTTTTTGTTGTACTTTAATAGTAGTATTTTTTTTGTATTTCTTTTTCTTTTCATAATTAATGCTAGATAATATATTAGGTCCCTGTTTTTAAAGCGTTGCTTTTGATATTTAGTTTTGTAGGTATTGTGTAGTATTTTTGTTAGTATTACTGTAGTTGTCTGTAGTTGTCTATTTTTATTATGTCATAATATTTCTGTAGTAATATTTTTGTATTATATTATTACTGTACTGATATTTTCGCAGTATTTCTTTAGTCTTTGTATTATTAATGTAGTTGTATTTATTTGTATTTATGTAGTAGTATATTCTTCTTATAGTATTACATTATTTATATATTTCTATAATATTTCTTTTTCATTTCAGAATGAAAGCAAAATAATATATTAGGTCCCTGTTTTTAAAACATTAAATTTGATATTTAGTTTTGTACTTTTGTATTTTTGTAGTATTTCTTCAGTAGTATTTTAGTTGTAGTCACACAAAGGGACAAAGTTGGCACCAGAAAGAAACATTTTTATCAGTACAGTTACACTTTTTTTTACTATTATTTGTTTAAACATTATACTTTGACCATTTTCATTTTGTGGGCCGGATGAAAAACCCTGGAGGGCTGCATGTGGCTGGTGGGCCATAGTTTGCCCACCCCTGCTCTACACTTTAAAGACCCGAAGGCAACGTGTCCAAAAGCCCTTCGGGCATCCTAATAATCTAATCCGGTCTAATCCGAACACAACGGAGCATATGGTGAAAGGGATCTGGCTAATCTGGCTCAAAGAGACACTGGACAAAAGGGGGCCGGATTTTGACTTTAAAAAATACAGTAGACCCTCGCTATAACATGGTTCGCTTTTCACTATTTCGCTACTTCACTGATTTGTGTTGTTTCTGAATTCTGATTGGCTAAACAGTCCCTGGGCTTCTTCTCCACCCGTGCATCGATTTAACATGAACGCATATGTAAAACAACTTGATACGTTTACAATAGTTGCACAGATTTCGCAATTTAAAATTTCTCTACAACCCATCGGCATCGAATAAAGTATTTTATCCAATATATAGTACTGCTAAAATAACATTCCCTAACTTAAGTTGAAAAAAAAACCCATTATTTTTCACATGTTCTGGTTAAAAAAAAAGGTTAAAATTCAGAAGAAGATCGCAAATTAATGTAGTAGAGCCCCAGGATACAGAATTCCCCCACCTTATGACATTTCCTAACATAAAAGTATTTTTTCAGCCCCTCTTTACAAAATGTTCCCCATATTCTCTTGCAATTTCAAGTTTCTTTACTTCTCATAATATCAATAAAATGTTGAGCATTGACTAAAATATTGTATAATATAGTACAGCCCCAAAAACTTCAAATAGTACTTCAGTAAAACGTAACTACTACCTCATTCAATGTTATGTAGTCAAACTCTTTTTTAGAATTAGAAGCATTTAGAACAAGATAAAAACCAAACCCCCGCCTTATGGCATTTTATAACATCTATAAGCTTTTTTAAACCCCCCTTTACGGCATTTTCTCCAAATTCTTTCGAAATTTCAAGTTTTTTAAAACCCATGCCAACAAAATGTTCAGCGTCGGCTGAAGTATTTAATTAAATAATATATACAGCCCAAAAAATGAAATATGTTCTTTTTTCTTACTTTTGTAAAACATATTTTAAAATTCGGGGAAAAAAAAAAAAGAAATACTACCTTATTCAACAATGTTATATGTTTTAAAGCTTATTTTTCTTGTTTAATAAAAAATATGAAGATTTCAGAACAAGATAAAAATAGGACAGACCCCCGGTGTACAAAATCCCCCGCCTTTGGACGTTTTATCACAACAGGGATTTTTTCAGGCACTTTTAACAACATTTTTTCCCACTTTTCCTATATGCAAGGTCCAAAACACACACTAATTTCTTCTTTTGCCAATAAATGAAGAATAATTCTCATCTGAGGTTAAGGTATAGTCCATAAACAACATCAAAAATCCTCAAATGAAGTTAAAAAGTGTATTTGGCATAGAGTGAGTTATTTTAAACGACTTGTTTAAAAAAAATATTTAACAGAGCATTACAATAGTTTTTTAAGAGCACCACAGAAAGCCTTGCATGCGTTCACGGCCCACCACTGAATGTTAATTTGTGTTACTTGAAATAAATACTCAAAATTTATAGATGCAACTCTAGCTCTTACTGTAGTTTTTATTCCATGAGGCTTATAGTCCAGTCCACCTTATGTATGAAAACACTACGTTTTGGCAGTCACTTTCCTGTGCAATATTAAATGACAGCGGAAGTGACGCATTGGCTCACGTTGGGAAAAACACTGGCTGAACTAACTTCCGGTCAGTCTGGTCTGTCAATTTCTGAGTGTTGAGTGAATTTGTGTTGATTTAATTGGGTTTCTAATACCCTAATTGATGTATGTTGAACTCCTTAGTTAGTCTTTATTCGTCTTGTGATTATTTGCGTATTTATTTTCAGTTAATTGACATTTTGTCAAACTTTGCGCGTGTGTGTGTGTAAGAGTGCGTGCGTGCACACGTATTGTAGTAACGCATGAATAGATTGCACAGATTGAAGAGACGACAAATCATCCAACCCTGAATGTTTGTCACACTACTTCCAGATAAATCACTTTTATTTTTCTAGTTTATTGCCTTTTGTTGTTGAATCAGCGCTAACTTACTTTTTCCTGGAGGCACCTTATGGTGCGTACTCCTGCCGCGCTTGCGGCGCGTTCAGGTGCACTGTGTAAATAGGGGTATCCTTATGTATTTTGTTAAAATTACTGTAAAAATTTAACTCTACGATCACTTTTTATGCTGGCTCAATGCATATTCATCAACTGAAATCAAGACTAGTCCAATATAAAATAAAAGCCTAATCCAATAAAATTAGAAGAAAGTGTCAAAGTAGATTGAGTTTAAACCTTTGTCCGGAAATGGAAACAACAATGGACCCCGGGATACAGCGTCCCCACTTTACAACACTGTCACTATACAGTGTCAAGTTTATTTGTGACGCCCTTAATCTCAAGGAGTCTCAAAGGGCTGCACAAACCACACAGACTAATGCAAACTCCAGACTATTATGACAACATCCCCTGATCTAAAACCTACATGAGGGCCGGGAAAAACTCAAAAACCTCAACATGAGGGAAATGAAAAAACCTTGTGAAGGGATCGCTATGAGGTAATCCCCCTTCCAGGATGACTCAGCCAAAATGGATGTTGCATTAACAAACTTTACAATTGAATACAATGTTATTCTAGTGGCTTTTTGGGGTCATTTCCCCAAGATACACAATATCAACAACTTTGCATGATCAAAAACTTCAAGAGGCCCATCTGCTATTGGTCAGTGTCATATAAAACGCTGGTCTGCTATTGGTTGGTTGAATGACTTCCCACTATGCTTTTCACTTCCGTTAAGAATCTCGTTTCAGCGATTAAAATGCTGATACTACCGGACAGGGGTCTCAAACACGCGGCCCTGCAGGTGATAGTTGAGGCCCCTGCCTTAATGAGAAAGTTAAAGGGACAGTGTGTATTAGTTGTCAACTACTTATAGTATTTTATGTGCAACCTAAAATGAAAGTGTGAATGAAAATGAAGAGGACTCAAGGTGACCATAAAACATTTTTCTTTGATCTTTTTTTTTTAATTATTATTTCGCCATATATTTTTTTTAGTTTTTCTGGTACCATTAGCAGAAAGATGGCAGTCCCCTATTGGTGAAGCTCATTTTATATCAAATAAATGCTAATATCTCAACTAAGCAGTATTAAAAAAAAAAATCACATCCTAACAATTGTTTGAGTTTCATTTTAATCAATATTCTTTTTTTTTTTTTCATGAGTGACATTTTTACCCCTTGGAGGCACTGAATAATACACACTGTCCCTTTAAGGGCACCCCTAGCGTAATATGGATTAATCTATCACTGATTGACGAATTTTCATATGGATTCCTTTATGTAATATTGGTTTGTAACCTGTGCAGCCCTTTGTGACTACTTGAGTTTAAGTGTTATAAGGGTGTGCGGAATTAGAAAACAAATCATATTCAAAAACGTTTGTATCCAAACTTTTTGTAGAAAGCCCGATTTGGCCCTTATGCCCCCAGACCCTAACTCTGTTAGCCCACAGGTGAATACAGTTCGACACCCCTGCTATTGGGAGAAGCAAAAACATGATAACAATGGAAATTAAGCTTGTGGTTATCAAGATGTACGAAGAAGGTACAAAAATTACTACCCTCACTGAGTTGGATAGCTGTCACCAATGACTATCAGGACTATTGCTAAAAATAAGGAGTTAAATCTTCTAAGGGCATGACTGACAATCTTCTTAATTTTTTTAATCCGTTTTCCCACTTCTGCATCCACCCACTACTCCTTTCTACCAGCTCACATCACAGCCAAAGTAAATGTCACTTCACATGTAAATGTATTTCATTTTTTTAAATCAATATACACGTAAGGGGCAGCACAGCGGTGCAGTGGTTAGCGCATGTGCGGCACAGTTCATGTCTTGGGAACCTCCTGCGTGGGTTCAAATCCAGCTCCAGACTTCCTGTGCGGAGTTTGTATGTTCTCCCCGTGCTTGCGTGGGTTTCCTCCGGGCACTCCGGTTTCCTCCCACATTCCAAAAACATGCATTTCAGGTGAATTGGACGGTAGGTGTGAACGAGCGCGTGAGTTGTCTGTCCCCGTGTGCCCTGCGATTGGCTGGCAACCAGTTCAGGGTGTCCCCTGGCCACTGCCCAATGATTGCTAGGATGGGCTCCAGCACCCCCACGACCCTACTGAGGATAAGCGGTGTAGCTAATGAGATGAGAATATACACGTATATTACACACAAGTCAAGTCATGTTTAATTGTATAGCCCTCAATCGCAAAGAGTCTAAAAAGGGCTGCAAACCACAGACGATTATTGCACCATCCCCTGATCCAAAACCTACATGAGGGCAAGGAAAAACTCAAAACCTCAGCATGAAGTAAATGAAGAAACCTTGAGAAGGTACCGCACATGAGGTAATCCCCATTCCAGGATGACCAGGCTGCAGTGGATATTGCAATAATCTGTTCTCTCCTTCCTCTTCTGCATCCACCTGCTACTCTACTTGACCAGTCACTTTACATCAAAGGTAAAAACATGTCATTTATCCTCCCTGTGTATATATATTTATCATGTTGTATTACCCAATGCACAAAATGCAAATTATTAGTACTTATTTTATATTATTTTGTTATTTGAATGTTTTTATCAAGGTTACTAGAATGCTAAAAACGCTTTATGAACATTTCACTTTGTGATTCTTAATGTTTTATCCTGGGGGGGGGGGGTTCTACTGTAAATATCAAGAATAATACTGATAAAGGTTTTTACGTCATGTATTTTGCCTCTGGTGGGTTATATTCAGACCCTAACCCCCCGAGAAACCCGGGTTCACTCTAACTTCAAGAAGGGATCAAATACTCACTGTGCCCGACCCTGAGGGACGCGGGGAGTCTGTGTACGGCAACAGGCGCTACGTGTTCTTCCCCTCGGGGGGCCGGTTCCGAGCCGGCCCCCCAGCCCAGACCCAAAACCGCCAGCCACAAGGCCAAGCGGGCCGGGGACGCCCCACGATTCCGGGACGACTCTTCTAGGAAAACCGGGGGAGTCCTCCATCCCACCGGCATCTTTCCTCGGGAGCTCGGTGAGGATTTTGGACTTGGGGGGGGGGGTAGTTCAGTTCTGGTCCCGGTCCATAGTTTGGAATCGGATCCAGGGAATTGCCGGAAGAGGGGGGTGATAAAAAGTATGAGGTATCAAAAAGAAGAAGTAATCCTTCCCCCCGACAAGATTAAAACTCGTTTCCTGTATTCCCAAAAAAGAAGGCAAGCGGAGCGGAGTTTCTTCATTTCACAGCTTCCGCGGAGCATCTCTGTTTTGCATGAGAGCACCTGTGGGATCCCATCCGCGCACTCTCATTGAAAAAAATGCGAGAGCACCTGGCTGAGGAGGGGGGAATAGTGGGGGGGGGGACGGTGGAGAAGAAAAAAGGAAAAGAAAGAAAAGCCCAGGGCTGCATAAAACATGCAGCATCGGCTTGGTTCTTGCAGAAGATGTGCAGGAAGACGAGAGGAGAGAGTGGAGTACTAAAGGGGGAAGGGGGGGGGGGTAGAGAGAGAGAGAGAGAAGGGCGGCAGGAAGTAAAGAGGGGAGAAGGGGGAGGTTCTATGCAAATGGATTGTGTCCACACAGCGAATGAGTGGAGGCTGAGAGAGAGCGTTGCAGGAATTGAAGCTGCTGTGCCCTAGAGCTTGCGGTCGCGAGCGAAAGCGCCCCCCAACCCCTCCTCAACGCATTGTTGTATCACAAGCTCCTCTCGCTTTCTCACTCTCGCTCGCTTTCCTTCTTTCCTTTTTCTTTTTTTTCTTGTACACTGTTTTCTCTTCCATACTCTTTTCTGTTTCCAATCTGCATTTTCTCTTCACTTTTTTCCCAGTTTCTTCTTTTATTCTCTTTTTCACACTTTTTCCTGTTATTTCCTTTTCTCTTTATTTCACTCTTACTTCCTCATTATCTCATCTCATTAGCTGCACCGCTTATCCTCAGTAGGGTCGCGGGGGTGCTGGAGCCCATCCCAGCTATCTTCGGGCAGGGGACACCCTGAATTGGTTGCCAGCCAATCACAGGGCACACAGGGACAGACAACTCACTCGCTCATTCATACCTAGGAACAATTTGGACCAGCCAATTAACCTGACATGCATGTTTTTGGAATGTGGGAGGAAACCAGAGTGCCCGGAGGAAACCCACGCAAGCACGGGGAGAACATACAAACTCCGCACAGGAAGTCCGGTAGCTGGATTTGAACCCACACAGGAGGTTCCCAAGACCTTAGAACTGCGCTGCCGTGCTGCCCTCTCTTACTTCCTGTTTTCTCTTATTTACTTTTTCTGGTTTTGTCTTTTTTTTCTCTTTTTCCTGTTTTCATCTTTTAGCTCTGTTCCACTCCTTTTTTTCCTGATTTCTTTTTTCTCTCTTACACTTTTTTTCCCATTTTCTTGCGTTTTCTCTTTTTCACTTAGTTTTCCTGTTTTATCTCTTTTTCAGTCTTCTATCCTTTTTCATGTTTTGTTTTTTCAAATTTTTGTCAACTTCCGTATTTTTACTTTTCCCTTTCTTTCTCTCTTCTGCTCCCTGTCTTTTCTTCTCTTTTCTCAAATATTTTCTCTCTCTCTTTTTCTTTTCTTTTTTTGGTCTTTGGTTCTCTCATTTTCTATTTTTTCTATTTTGCTCTCTTCTCTTTCATTCTATATTAATTCTCTTTTCTTTCACTTTTTCTTTTTTTCCTGTTTTCTGCTTTTAGCTCTGTAACACTCTTTTTTTCCTGTTTTCTTTTACACTCTTCTGTTATTTTTCTCTCTTTTACACTCTCTTTTCTGTTTTCACTTATTTTTTCCTGTCTTATCTCTCTTTTTCATTCTTCTTTCCCTTTTTCCTTTTTTGTTTTTTTCACTTTTTTGTCCACTTACATATTTTTATTTTTCCTTTTCTTTATCTCGTCTGCTCCCTGTCTTTTTTCTCTTTTCTCATATATTTTCTCTCTCTTTTCATTTTCTTTTTTTGGGCTTTGGTTCTCTCATTTTCTTTTTTTCTATGTTTCTCTCTTCTCTTTCATTCTATATTCTTTCTCTTTCTTGCACTCACTTTATCTCTTTTACACTTTCTCCTCGCTTTTCTTTTGTATTTTGTTGCTTTATTTTTCTTCATTACATTTATCCATGTTTCTCTTTATTTCCTTGTCTTTCTCTCCTTTCTCTCCTTCACTTTATTCTATTCTTGTTCCTCTATCCTTCCTCTCATAGTCATCTCTTCTTGACTTTAAGAAAAACAAGTGATCCACACGCCGTTTTGTCTTGTTTCCGGTTCTTAAACTACAACCATCAAGCATAAGAAATTAATAATAAAAAGCACAAAAATTAGATAGAGGGGGGGGGTGGGGATTATGCATCTTTACTTCACCCCAATAACACGCATGCTGTGTTTATTTTCCGCTAATCCCAAATTGCAATCGGTATTTCAGAAAATGATACAATGACTGCGTGCCAGGAGCAAAATAATGAACAGCAATTAATGAAACGGTTTTTTAGCTCATTAAAGCGTGACTTTTATATGTTTTTTGTTTAATTTAGCTTTATTTTACTAGAGTTGCTGAGTCTTGCAGCATGGAAATGGAATGACATCATCCCTGGAGTAATGCGCTAATAAGAGGCTTTAGAATAACTTGGCCTGTTCGGGTGCGCCCCCAAGTGGTTAAAAAGAGAAATGCATGTAGTTAGGCTTGGGATTTCTCCTCCCAGAGCATCAATAAATGTACTATATATTCAAATTCATGATTTTTATTGTTTATTATTATTTGACGTAGAAATGAATAAATAGCATTAAGTGAATTGTATATAATATACGAGATCCTTGCAGCAAAAATGATAATAATTTCAGGTATGTTTTTATGTATTGTGTTTGTTTTCCCATTTTATTGTATGTATTCAACTTTTCGAATCAAACATTTATGGATTTAAATTTTTTTAGGTATAAAATAAATGACAACTGACTTAAATGATCTGTCAGGTAGCTAATTATTTTAAGTATTCTTTTTCATTACACCGTATTTTAGCAGATGTTTAAAAAATGTTTCGTTATTTTCGACTTCTTATTTCAATGTATGATTAAAAGTAGGTCTCATTTATAATCCATCTGTTTTTAAATATTTTTTCTTTAAAATATGGAACATACAAAAAAGAGAAATCATATTATTACCTTAATATATCAAACTATTACAAATGATATATAATATACATCTACATAAGTGTGTGTATATATGTATATATTTATATTATTTGTAACAAAAATAATATATGAAACATTTAAAAAAAAGCTATGATGAAAAAATGGAAATTACATTAGATTTTGCTTGTTTTTAAAAAATAGTTTTAATTGTATTAGAAAAATGAGGTAAACTAAACAAAAATATGAAAGCGACACATTGTGCCATATGACACTCAAAAAATTTTCACTGGCAATTTAGGATCTAGTATTAGTATTGTCACATGTCGCTGCCCGTCAATGCGGAGTTTCTGCTCATCTCTGAAGAGCGGGATGACGCATTTCACTAAAGAACAACGGTGACCAGAGGATGAAGGTGCTGTATTTGGCTCAGATTAGAAGGCTTGTCCTGCTAATGGTAACCATGGAACCCACTACTATCTGTATCATGCAGGGGAGCAAACCCCTACCCCAAAAAACAGCTTGGAAAGGGATGGGCCCCACCAGGCTGACTTTGCCCAAGACACACCACAGGAAGAGCTTGAGGGATCCGGGAACCCTAATAGAGACATACTATCCTGAAGAAATTATTCATCTATCTATCTATCTACCCTGGTCATATCTCTCAAGAGGGGTGACCGACAGCAAGACAAACAAATACAAAGAAAATAAGAAAGGTAAAAAACACACACACACACATTTGTGGGGGACCATGGCCAACCCAAATGCCCAAACACCCAAACGAGTTAGGCACCTCGGCACCTAAATTGGTCATGCTTTCGTCCCTCCAGATGAAACGGGACGCAATAAATCGACCGTGTAACTCGGGTCATGGTGACACAACACACTCGTTTGTTCAACAGCAGGGCCCGACAGCTTTCACTGGTTTACCCCTGCCGCATCATACAGGTGCCCTGCCCATCCTTTAGAACGCGTCTAAACATCCCACTATCCTTTTACGACACCTCTCCACTCATTCCTATCACCAACAAGAGCTCTAGCTTCCATTTCTTCTTCTTCTTCAGAGACAGAAGAAATGATAAAAGCACAATTATCTCTTATAATCTATAATATAGAATCTTTTTATTTTACCTTCATTTTAGGAAAACATCTTCACAGTATCTTGTTGATTTGTGTGTCACTTTTTTGAGGGATCAAACTATACAAAAATTGATTAAACTCCACTAAAATAAAAAAAAATGTGAAAAGATCTCTTTACAAAATGTATATTTAAAAATATACAATATATATACATGTGGTGAGTTTTAAAATATATCTGACATATTTTATTTTCTACGGACCTGTTTTCTGTGGGTCGTGGCTTTGCCTTGGCAAAATAATGTTAAGAAGAAAAAAAAAACAAGGGTCAATTAGACTCCTTAACAGTAGATGGCGATAATGCCCTGCTGGAACTCTGCCTTCTCTTCAGTCAATCTTGTGTTAAGGACTACAGTTCATTCTATTGTGATTTGGTTGGTTTTATTTCCTTTCATTACTGGAATTTACAGTATATGGTTTAAGATTAGTTGTATTTCTTTTTTTGTACTTTTAAAATTTTAATAAACTTTATTATCTATATAATCAAACGACAATCAATGTTTATGATTATTTTGCGTACAATTTTATTTTATTTTGGCTATTTTAAGGCCATTTTAAGGGGTAGTTTATAAGCGATGTATATATTGTATGTCTTGCTTTTGATAGTTTTGGGGGAAAAAAAAGCAAATCCATTCCACTATGTCTGCTCTAAGCTGTACAATTCTTTCATTTGATAGAATCGAGAATTGTTTTTCTTCATTAGTCAGCCCATTTGCTAATTACTGATATATATTCAAATAATATCGTAAAAAAAATTACAAAGCACAAAATCATCTCCCATTTGTATTTGCATTTTTACATTGTGAACAATATTTTTCGAAAATCTACTGGAATAAAAAAGAAATAATTCAAAAATGAAGTCTATAAATGGAGATAAACTATTTATAGCACCTCACAAGGTTTCAGGTACGCTTCAGACATCACTGTAAAACAATTACCGTAAATTCCGGACTATAAGCCGCTACTTTTTTCCCAAACGTTCAACCCTGCGGCTTATTCAGTGATGCGGCCAATTTATGTAATTTTTCTAACGGCCGCCAGCGGCGCTCGAGTACAAAAGGTAAGATTTAGACCGCTGGAATATATGCGCAGAGGAAGACTGCAACTTCTTAGCTTGTGCACAAATTAAATCAGCGTATACTTACCCTCGTCATGCAAATTGCAAAAAGAAAGGCACACGGCGCAGCTTTCAAGCTGAAAGCAATCGAGCAACCCGATAAAGAAGGAAACAGAGCTATTGCACGTACACTTTACTTTGAGAGCGTGTTGCTAGCGTGTTTTGGAATAGGGGAGCGCGGGACGACGTCTGTTTGACAAAGCTTCTTTCCGACATTGACGTAGATGACTTTGATGGCATCAGTTGCAAGGGGGAAGATAAGGATGGTTTACAGTGAATTTTACAAGTACGGTATATTTTTTTTTAACAGACCTGTGTACTGTTTTGCGAGCGTGTTGCTAGTAGCGTGTTGCTACCTGTCACAGTCACGGTTTGGGATGAAAGTTATATTATTATTATTAAAGCTTTGAAAACTCTCTCGGTGTACTGTCTTTCTTTGTAAATATGTGTAACCATGTATAATATGCATTTGGAACTGTATATTTTTGTAATGTATTTATTTTAGAGACTTATTCTGATATGTTTTCCACGAGCGAATCAAAAAGAAGGGGCGAATACAACGGGGGCTGACGGGAAGTGGAGTAAAGGTGAGACGTGTTTTTGGACGCAGCGGACAATAGTGGATATATATTTTTCCCACCCGTACATTTGGAAATATAGACTTTTTTTCCTTGGATTACTTTCAACGGGACCCGGACTCTGCAGGTCTGCATCAAACCTTAAGTACCGGTATGATTTTCCGTTCATTTTGCCGGCTGTGGTTTTTGGACTGTGTACTTTATAATCAGTTACAATCGCAGGACTTATAGTCGGGTTTGGGTTACATTTGTGATTGCGTTACATGTTTTAATGTGGGCGCATGCGGCTTATATACAGGTGCGGCTTGTGTAAGTACAAAAGCGGTTATCCTCTTAAAATGTGGTGGGTGCGGCTTATAATCAGGTGCGCTCTGTAGTCCGGAATTTACGGTATTTTATCATTTCAAGAGTAAACAAAGCATGGGGGGGGGGGGGGGGGGATGGTTTCCCAAAGAACGATTGACCGAGACAAATTCATAAAGGACACGAGTAACCTGGACCGGGAGGTGAAATAGAAGGTGATGAAACGTGGATTCTTTCCAAAAGGTCTAGCTAAATTCATTTGACGCCGATTCATTGGTTTCAATTCACTAGCGCATTAACTCACTCAATGCTGTGGAGGGAGGGGGGAGAGAGAGCTAAGGGAAACAATGAGAGAGTTAAAGAGAGCTAGAAGGAGAGAACAGAGAAAGTGAGAGCAAATAAGAAAGCGAGAGGAAATAGAGAGAGGGAGCGCTAGAGGGAGAGAACAGAAAGTGAGAACAAAGTAAAAGCGAGAGAAAGAGACATGGCAACGATATAAAGGACTAAGGAAAGAAAGACAGAGAGAAAATAAGAAAAAGAGAGAGGGAGAGCTAGAGAGAGAGACCAGAGAAATTGAGAGGAAATAAGAGTGAGAGCTAGCGAGAGAGAGAGAACAGAGAGAGTAAGGAGGTGAAAAAGAGAGAGCTAAAGAGAGAACAGAGAAAGTGATAAAACGAGAGATGGCTAAGGAAAGAGAGAGAACTAAGGAAAAAAGGACATTAAAAGGGAAGAGAGGGAGAGATAGAAAGGAGAGCTGAACAGAAAAAGTGAAAAAGCGAGGGAGAAAGAAAATGGGGTAGAACAGAAAAAAACAAGAGAGAGTGTACGGTCAGAAAAACAGAGAGAAAAAACTGAAAACGAGAAAAAAGGAGAAAGTAATAGATCTGCAGTTGCTTTGCAAAGTGGCGCCTGGCTTTCTCAACATCAAGTGCACATATTTCAAACTGCAGTTGATTTTTCTCTTGTGCTTCTCTGAGTGTTGTCTCGCAGGCCGAATTAAACCTCATCTGGCCTGCAGATCCCATGTTTAAGAACTGTGGTTTAGTGGATGTATTGGTTGAGTTGGTAAGTATTTGTATATGTACTTCATTAGCAAAGCATTCCCTCTCACCCGTGTTTAGTATTTAGTTAATAAAGAGACGGTGTGTAATCTTTAATGCCTCCTAGTGGTACAGAAAAAACATTGATTTGAATAATGGGCAGAAATAAATGAACTATCATACCAATGTTAATTTTTATAAATACTGTTATGTTGAGAAATTTGTATTTTCTTTTACATAGCCGTATCCATACCTAGTAGTCGCCGCCGTGTTCTATTGGCATCTTACTGCTAGGCTTTGCTCATTTGGCCCTGTTTTTGTTAGTAACAGACAATACAGTGCCATCTAGTGGCTAAGTATTACACAATTTACCTTTGACACATTAACAATTGCACTCTAGACATTAATGCTAAAGACGTCCATAGCACTGGGTTCGTACCAGTGTTTGAAATCCCTACAAAACAAATGCTTGAATTTTTTTTTTCATGGATTAAAAAGTGCTTGAATTTTGGATGTAGTGCTTTTTAACACTTGAAACTGTCGCCTTGTTCCTCAAGAAATCTGCTTAAAAGTGACGCCGACCCTGCTCTCCAGCGGTTTCGCTTTGCCATTGACTCTTTTCCTCCCTTGAGATTAACGGCAGCTGGCATTAGTTTGTATGACATCGTACCGCAAATCGTCATGGCCCCCTATGGGTCGCACCCAGAAGGACAGGTGCATGTTACAACCAATCAGGGCACTATGAAATGTGCATTTGTGCAAGGATTACATATCAATTATGGACTTTTATTATGAGCAACGCAAAAAATTAAGGTAGTGTTTACCCAATGGTAAGAACTTCCTGCAACTGAAAATATAAACTACTGTATATATTACTGTTATTTTAGTCAATACGATTTGTCTCAACAAGTCTAAAAATCGTATGTCTTAATAAAAAAATGCTCGCACAAGATAAAAAAAAAACGCATATGTAAACGCAGATATATCTGTGGCTCTGTAAAATACAAGATTCACACTGGATTTCTTCTGTTAATGGTACTGGATAAATTAAAAATTGCTTTGAAACTCCTTAAAAGTGCTTGAATTTGGCCACAAAAAAGCTGTACAAACCCTGATAGCAGCGAGCGAGTTACGCTAGCAGTGGGCGATGTTTCGACGTTGCGCAGGAGGCTTTTTGCAAAACAACGATGTTGTTCACTGAGCCTGATATTAATGAGTCAGGAGAGAATAAGTCGTCTAATTCAGACATGGATTCATATTTACGGTGACAAAAGCCACTTCCAATGAATGACAGTTGGCTTCATTTCCATAGCGCAAGAGTGATTAGAATCTCGACAAGGCAATTTGTCGGTAATGGGGCTTTCGATGCTCATACTTGATGCGTTAAGTTGATGGAGTGGGTTATTTGGGATGGGCAGATGTCAACGGAAAATCCGAATTTATATTCATGTCTTATCCGATGGATCGGTAAAAACTACCAAAATAAGAGCACTGCATGTCCAATGAGTATTGAGCTTTGGTTTCTAGCGACTAGAGGGCTGCTTCTCTATAAGCTTGTGGCCACGTTAGCAACGAGCCTAATTAGCATTGGTAAATTAATTGTTATTTCAAAATGGATCTTTTAACGTGACTTACTAGCAAAAACTAAATGGCTATAAACTAAAATATTGGATTAATCTTGGGAGATAATCATTAAACATTTCCTAAAACCAGGCTTGTCCAAAGTCCCACCCGGGAGCTACTTACGACCCATGATCCCAGTTTTTCTGCCTCCTGAACTCTGTCATAAAATTAGTTATAAATGGCGCGCCAGAAATGTTGACCGCAGTATAAAATCATCTTACACCCCTAAAGAAATTTCACCACATGGTGGCAGTAGCTCTTTGGCCACCTTGAGAACTTTAGCACACCCCATTTCTGACATGGCGACTGAATATCAAAAAAGGAAAGTTGACTATGAGGGCAGCTGCTTCCCGGAAATTGAACTACGTTTTTTCACCGAAATCCGAAGCAATTGTATCAGCCTTATATGTCGAGACTGCGGCTCTTTTCAAAGAATATAATATCAAAAGGAACTGCCAGACGAAACATATATCAATCTATATATAGTCCGAAGACATACCCTCCCCCTTCTAGTGGAAGGTGGCTAAAATCAAAAACACACACATTCACCATCTTTGATTCCACTACGCTCTCCTCAACCTGACACCGAACATTAAGCCCACAGCACAACACAGGGTGAGTTGCTGTACCAGGAGTCAGATGACACATGCTGACTACGACAAGCTAACTGGAAACAGATGCTGTGAATGGGTGAAACGACTGGAAGCTGTTTTAACGGCACGGCAATGCTTTGTCTGGAGACCCAGGGAGTCAAATGAAAATGCTACAAAGGCGAGCTACACTGCAAACCTTTCACCGAGGGTGAATTTATCAGACTCCTCAAAGAACACCAGTCTGAATAGTAGGCAGAGTTCCCTCTAAGCTGCGCGCGTGCGCAATTGCGCACCGCTTGCACATTCTCAGCGCACAAGAAAATCTAGCCAGCGCACAAAAATGAGGGCTCAAAATTACTACTTAAGAAGGGACTTAAGTCAAAGTTAGAGTGCATGAAGGTAAAAACACACGGGTTCCCCTGACGTTGTGTCCTAAATGCGGTGTTTTGAAGTCGAGTCGAAGTACAACGAAGTTGAGTAAAGTTAGTAGTTTGTCGAGAACCGGCTTCTTCGGCTCGGCTCACTAAAAGGAACCGGCTCTTTCGGGTCCTAAACGGCTCTTCGGGTTGTTTCTGCTTCTTTAATCCCAACATGACCAAATATTATGTAAAACTATGCACAAAATGACTTAAAAGAAGGGGGGAATAGAACAAAAAAGAAAAAAATACCAAAAAGAAAAGTAGTGAAAAGCTGAGAAAAAAAGAAGGAAAAATTTAGATAAAAGCCAGAAAAAAAGAAACGAACGAAACGTAGGAAAAAAGTAAGTAGAGAATAAAAAGAAAAAAGTAACAGCTCGGAAAAAATAAACACAATGAGACTTTTTTAAAAGAATTTTAAAAAAGTAGAAAAAAAACACGGAAAAAAGGATAAAAAATGTTTGCGTTGCATTCAAATAATTTCCAATTATATCAAGTAAATCTTGTTGCCAACATTGTACTTCCACTAAAAAATGTGATTAAGTACAGTTCTGTATCTTGCAACCAACTAAATAAGCCCCCCAAAATGTTAATATTATGCGACAAAATATATCAGGGAATGAAAAGAAATGGATATCTTGTGAAAGAATTGTAAGAACAAACGACGTCTGTAGGCCGTACAACCTTTGCAATAGTACACGAGTCAATTCATTCAAAAGAGGAAAATAATTTTACATTTCCGTAAACTCAGTAAAATGTAACTTGATAATGAATTATCTTGCCACACTTGGGATTATGGTTGCTCACTGTTGTTTCAAGCGTTGCTCACCGACTTTGTGTGAACGCTCAGACCCGTGGAAACCTAGAGGGAACATTGATAGTCGGCCCTCACACATTTTCAGCTGACCAAATCTGGACCGTTTTCTAAAAAGTTTGGACATCCCTGTCTTAGACCATCGAGAAACATACGGAGAATATCATTTCACCAACGTTGCAAACGGATGCAAATGTTGGCTGTATTGGAAGATCTGCAATGCGTCCGACTAAACTAAATCCTGACTGTCAGCGAGAGAGATAGAGGTCTTAGGTCGGCGGATTTCTCCCGGCTTTCCTTCTATCTCGTCTGACAGCTCCCGAGACGCCCAGCTACTGCGTATATGTCCCTCTACGTCCGTCCACATCCGTCTTCGTCCGTCCGTCACTTCTTTTCCCGTAAGCGGGTCAAGGACGAGACGCCTCGCCGTTTCAGAGTGTATTATCTCCAACGATGAAGAGTCGGTACTGAAAAGTACTCGGCGTTTGTCTACTTCATTAAAATGGTAAAAAATCATAAGAACGATAAATTAAATGCTGTTCTCCAGATCTGAAGTGAATAGAATGTCTTTATAAAAAAATAAATACAGTCGGTATTAGCTCTGTGCTTGTTAAGGTGTCTCGCACTTGGGTTTAATTTCTGTTCAACTTGATATCTGGAGTACCAGTGACTGTGTACGATCCCCGGGTGCAAGTACGAGTAGGCACCAGGTGACAATAAAACTGAGTTATGCACAATAGACGTGTTGTCTTTTATTGGACGCTGTGACAACTGTGCAAGAAAAATGGCCGTTATTTTACATTGAAGCCGAGAAAATACAAGAATTTATTTCAAAGTGAGTATATTGGTTAGTTGGCATGTTAACTGTGATAGCTAAACACATGACCATAATAGATTACCAATTCAACTTGGGTTCCACATTACCAAACTGAACTGATTTAATTGAAACGGGTTTAAAAAATGCAAAAGAATCAAACCTATTTATAACCTTTTTTTAAAGCGATTAAAATGAAGGAATATTTGTAATAGGTCCATGCTAGCAATATCAGCTAACAGAAACCGACTGTAATTACATTGGCTTTCTTTAAAGTAAACTGAGTCTTTGATGTATATAGCTGTCTATGGAAGAATAGCTGAACTGGATCTTTAATGTATCACTGTCTAAGGTAGCATAGCTAAAATGAAACATTGACATCTATAGCTGTCCATGGCAACTTGAGGTTAAGAAGATTTGACAGCTATAGCGTATGTGGCAGCATAGCAAGACTGGATCTTCCATCTATGGCATCCTAGCTGAACTGGATCTTTGACGTATACAGCTATCTATAGCAACGTTGCTAAACTAGATCTTTGATGAATAAAGATGTCTATAGCAGCCTAGCTGATATGGATTTTTGATTTCTTTAAGTCAAGTCCTGTTTATTTATGACGCCCTTAATCACAAGGAATCTCAAAGGGCTGCACAGACCACAGATTATTGCTAACTTCAGACTATTATGACACCATCCCCTGATCTAAAACCTACATTAGGGCAAGGAAAAACTCAAAACCTCAAAAAATATATACAAATTTCTTGACCTAAGAGGCACATTTATATGATAGTTCATGCCTTTCTGCTCATTATTTAAGTTCATATTTTTTTTATCTAAATGAATGAATGTTATTTTTACAACTAGGAGGTGCTAAATAAAGCATAAGGGGCCTTTGAACTTAGTTGAGCATTGCTGCCACATACTTAGAAGAGGAAATATTTAATTTTCAACCTTTTAAGGACACCTCAAACTACACACTCCACCTTTAAAGTTGCAGAGTATGTCAAACTCATTTTATCTCTTTGTAGAAAAACCGTCTATGTTTGTAAAACAAAAATTGATCTTTGACGGCTGTAGCTATTAATGGTAACATAATTAAACTGGATAATTCGCATCTAAATGAAATTGATTTTTGACATATATATATAGCTGTTAGCAGCGCAGCTAAAACTGATCTTTTGTGTCTATATCCGTCTCTGGTCGCATAGCTGAACTTGATTTCCGATCTATGGCAGCCTAGCTTAAATGGATATTTGGCATCTATAGCCATCTATGGCAGCCTTCCTAAAACGGATCTTTGACATCTATACTCATCTGTAGCTGCATAACGAAACTTGATCTTCGACATCTATGGCATTCTAGCTAATTGGATCTTTAACGTCTATAGCCATCTATGGAACCAAAGGGTTACACAGCGTAATTTTGGGAGAATCCATCCTAGGAACAGCTGGTAATTTATTCTATACACCTCCGAATTCACCTAAATAAATCAAAACAGCTGTCAGATCTAACTCAACAAAAAGACATGGTTTGTAAACAATTTTCTGACCAATGGACTGCAACTTAGTCACAGCAACAGCACACAAATAAGAGACAATCAGCGCTCTAAGCGAGGTTAATTACCTCCAATTCCCGAGAGCGAAAACAAGCCGACGATAAATGTTTTGCCAGGCTGCTCCTGGTTGCATCCAAGGCACCAAACGCTCCGGCTGAGACTCCCCCCAAAATCCTATTAAGCTCAGCTCTTGCTTAAATCACAACATCGCTATGGGAGGAAATGAATTTTGGCGAGCTGCTGAGCGATAGCGTAGCACAGACGGGGACACATGAAGTCCAAACGTGATGAATGAAACAACATAGGAAGTCAAGGGGACTCTCCAAGGTTTCTATAATGGAAGAAGAGGGGAATGGATTTGGTCCAATCCCCGAATGCTCGCAATGAAAGGTCCATGGGCCATGCGGGAAACGTGACTCTTTGTGGTTCCCCGAGTAAGCTACTTTCACTAGCTTGCATGCGTCCCGTTTCTATACCCTTCGTCCTCATTAAGGTCTCAGTGAGGGATGAACACTGGAACCGCGAGACGTCTTAAAATGCTAAAATTGAGTTCGCCAAGCTACCCAGGTCGACTGTATTTTGTAACCGGGAGATGTGTTTGCAACAGTAAGAACATATGGTTCAGAAAAGGGATGTATGGATGGAAATATTTTGCTGTAAAAAGATTTATTAGGAGCCCTAAATTAAAAAAACAAAAAACCTCTACTAGAAACCAAAGCAAACCAAGTACATTAAAACAAACCAACACAAAACTAAAGCCAAAGGAAAACAAAGCCAAACTAAACTCCAAGTAAAACAGAAACTGCTAGTTAAAGTGGGCCAAAGACAGGGTTGGGTAGAGTTACTTTAAGTGGATTACTTTCAATTACTTTTGGATTACTCCAATACCAAATATGCTAATAAAGGACAAAAGAAACTAAATATGAATAAAATGACTACATTTTGTGCAGGCTTGGGGAGTAACGGAATACATGGAACGGCAAAAATGATGTTGGCAAGCTGTTTGGATTTATTTTCATTTTGTTTCTGTTGCATTTTATGTTAGTTTTGCCGGAGATCAAAGAGATCAAAGCCAGGAGAGAAAGCTTACCACGCGTTGTGAGTCATCATTTTATTCATATTTAGTTTATTTTGTCTTTTATTAGCATATTTGGTATTGGAGTCATCCAAACGTAATTGAAAGTAATCAAGTTAAAGTAACTACCCAACCCTGGCTAAAGATTTAGCTAAACTGAATTAGAACACTAAAAGAAATTCTGAACGAAATAAAAGAGGAATGAACAAAATTAAAACACAAACGAGAAATACAAAAAGCCCACATTTTAACAAAATCTAAAAAAGTAAAAATAAAAACACATTAGGCCAAAAAATATAGAATTTAATGTGTTACATACAGTTGTCAAAATGGGTCTTTTTTTTTCTTTTTTTTTACTTTTTGTTGCAATGAAGAATGCTTAATTAAATATGCAAAGAGAAAAAATGCTTGTAATCCCACAGTCGCTTTATTTTGACTATTGAACGCTGCCAACGGAAAAAACGCTTATTTTGCCAAGGGTTGGTTTATTTAGACTATTGGGTTATCAGTCGGGGTTTTTTTTTACATTTTTCTTACTATTGAACACATTTATTGGTAAACGTGAAATAAAAAAGAGAGGATACGATAAAAAGAATAAGTTAATGTTAGACATTACTTGTAATTTTAAGTTGCAATTAAAAATTCTTAAGATAAAAACACTTGCAAAGAAGAATGCTTATACTGCCAGGGTTGGTTTATATTGACTGTTGAACACATTTATTCTTAAATATGAAATGAAAAGGAAGGGGGGGGGGGGGCAGGGTATTCTAAGAAAACCATTTAATGTCCCTCATACATTTGTCAAAACTAGTGTTGAATTTATTTTTTTCTTGCAAAGATGAATGCTTATACTGCCAGGGTTAGTTTATTTTGACTCTTGGACATATTTATAGTCCGTAGAATACAGTACACATTCACACAAGACTAAAAAAAAAAGACAAAAAACGTCACAAATCCACGACTAAACGAGTCTCAAAAGTAAAATTTTCCAGATATTCAAAATGGTACTGAAAATTCAGTACATATATGTAAGGTATCTGATCAAGACTCTATCAGGAGATACAAAACAATCATTGACTTTTTTTCTAGGCCTGCTTCTCTGCCATTTTTTTAAAGACAAATTTCAAGACCAGAGATTTATTTTTGTAAAATGTGAACCTAGACAAGACCATACCGACCTTCAGCCCAGACAGTCGATTGTCCAGATATTAGCACACCAGTGACCGAGTAGAGAGTGGGTCAGACACATTAGAACCCTAGCTAGTAAGCCTGGTCTTTGCCCTTAGGAAATCGGACGTCACTCGCTCCATTGTTGCTACAATATTGACATGGCCCCGAGATACAAGAAGGGGCCAATGATCAACCGAGCGAGGGAAAAGTTGCGTGAAGGGCTCGGTGGCCTTTTTCTCGACCCACTTAGTCTCCATAGCAAACACCGTTGTGCTTGTCTTTAAAGATTACCTTCGGATGCTTGAACGCTGCTAGCCAAATCCCCCAGGAGGGATAGAGTGGGCCGCCTCAAAGACACCACGGACTTTGGGTGGGTTAAAATTCGATTTTTTTTAAACGACTAGCAAAGTCCCGGACTTGACAATACGGTTATACCCATTTTTGTGTGTTCTCTACTTGAGTTTTTGTTTTTGTGGTGATATAAATCCAATGGTAGTTCTCTCGGTGTTTCATGTACCGTATTTTCTGCACTATAAGGCGCACATAAAATCTGATTTCTTTTTAAAAAGCTGACTATGCGCCTTATATTTCGGTGCGCCTTATATTATTGGATCAATATTGAATTGCAAGGTCTCGCAACTAAGAGAATCCGCCACCGACTCCATTTTTCGCGTAGAAGAAGTGCGCTGTGCATACTGGGAAATATTAAACAACGATTCTCTTTTATTTGTGCATTTGTATAAAGACCCTGAAATGGCTCCTATTAAGAGACACGCTTACAACGCAGAGTTTAAACTTAAGGCGATCAGTCACGCAGTAGAACACGGAAAATAGAGCAGCAGCGAGAGAGTTCAACATTAACGAATCGATGGTGCGGAAGTGGAGGAAGCATGAGGATAAGCTGCGCCAAGTAAGGAAGACTAAACAAAGTTTCTGTGGCAATAAAGCGAGATGGCCAGTTAGAGGACACACTTGAACAGTGGGTTGTTGAACAAAGAGCAGCAAGTAGAAGTGTCAGTACATTAACTATTCGAATGAAGGCAACAGCGCTGGCACGGGAACTTAACATTAAAGAATTCAGAGGTGGTCATACTTGGTGTGTGTTTACGTTTTACATTTTACAGTTATTATTTTATTGCTTTATTGTTATTGTTTTGCACTTGCTGTTTTTGCACATTACAAGTGTCACTATATTGCGATTGCACTAACGTTTAATTTACCATAACAGTATCAGACGTTTTTTTGCGTGTTGACTAAATGGAGGAAAAGTAAAATGATATGCCTTGCTGTTGTTCAAAGATGTTAAAGATGTGTCACTAAAATGCTTTACCTCAGAGAAAATAATAAAATGGCTGTTTATTCATTTTGGGAGTGAATGGAGTTGTGGAAAGCTTGTTTGTTATCTATTAATAAAGTTTGACTGTTTTGTTGACATTCCCTTTAGCGCGGCACCATCTAACGGTTGCATAACGTAACTACATCTTCTACTGTAGCCAAGTCAAGTTAAGTCACATTTATTTATGACGCCCTTAATCACAAAAATGTCTCGAAGGACTGCACAGGATTACAATTACAAAATTGCACAATTACCTGATCTTAAACCAGCATGCACTTATAGCGCCTTATAATGGGGTGCGTCTTATGTATGGCAAAAGTTTTAAAATATATCATTCATTAAGGGTGCGCCTTATAGTGCGGAAAATACGGTATATATACAGTATATTATTTTTAGAAAGTCTAATCCCTTTTAGTAGATCTTATACTTAGGATTGTTATTTTTTTTTGCTTGTTTTTGTGGATCTGAGATTGAAATGTATCAATATATGTCACAAAGTGGTAGGTTTCTGCCCCTAAGTTTCATGTTGGATGTGGGTGTTTCAAGTTTAAAGCCATTACTCCCTTTTGCTATCACAAACAATTAGTCGCAATCATATAGTTTGTTATTATTTCTTGTGTTTGAGCAACCAACACAGTTATAGTCCAGAAAATATACGTTGCTACATATATTTACAGCGTCCAATGTTGTACATCACTCAATTGCTGAAAATGTGATTAGCTCTCGTAAATACTCGCCGCCATCTTGGAACGCTGCCGCCGGAGTAATTAATCGCACAGCTTGGGTAACTTTATTATTTCTTTATCGCTACAACACAGGGTAGTGATTCCATAGCATGCTAATGAGTGCTATACAAGCAGGAGGAGGGAAACATAATTCAATAAACTCCACACGTAACTTTACCGTAGCTGTTCCCGCGATTGAAACCGTCCGATCTTTTTGAATGAACAAGGTTCCAGTGGATCCTTGGAAAGTCTTAAAAGGCATTAAATATCTTATTCTAGAAATAAGGCCTTCATTGGTGTTAAATGTCCTAAATCCAATTTTTAAGTCTTGCTAAGTGTTTGATAAAAAAGCTTCATGAATGTAGCATAAAAGTCCGATGGAATTGGTAGTTATCTGCCAGTTTTTAATTTGGACCAATAATGTACTGTAAACATCCTTTTTATTTATTGTTTTCCATGCTAGTCTATTAGTGATCCCAAGAGCCAAGAAGAAAAACGCAGGTCTGAGAGCGTTCTACATTCGGGCCCCGGTGCTGTGGAGTGCCCACTGAGATTCGATCTGCAACCTCAGTGGAACTGATTAAATCTACGCTTAAAACACACTTCTATTCTATAGCTTATGAAGGACATATATTTAATGTTGACAATATCTCTGTAATATTTGTTATTGCAACATCTGTTGCAGCCTGGTCATCCTAGAAGAGGGATTACCTCATGTCTGGTCCCTTCTCAAGGTTTCTCCATTCCCCTTATGTTGAGGTTTTGAGTTTTTCCTTGTCCTCATGTCGGTTTTAGATCAGTGGATGGTGTAATAATAGTCTGTAGTTTGCAATAATCTGTGGTCTGCGCAGCCCTTTGAGACTCTTTGTGTTTAAGGGTATCACAAATAAACTTGACTTGACCTGTCTAAAACTTTGGAAAGTGCTATAAATTTCTGAAAAAATGTTTTTATAAAATACATATTTGTTTAAAAGGGCCTGTATGTTTTTTTTTTCTTTTGCATTTTGTTTTAATTGTTGTTGTTTTTTTGGTCGACTTGATCTTAAATTTAATTTTAAAAGGCAATCAAAAGTCTTAAAAAAAACTTAAAGAAAATGTACATTATGGAAAAAAATCACTGTAAGGCCTTATTTGAATGAAGATCGATTTGAGAAAAGAATGAAGCCTATTACACAATTTCTATTTCGTGTCTGAAGACCTCACCTTTTAATTTGATCTCTTTTAGCGTCGCCCAACATAAAAGCCCCCACAGGTCAAACTTGCGTCGAGATGACGTCACTACTGACTGAAATTATACAATTGTTACAAAATAACAACTAGAGATCAA
This sequence comes from Urocampus carinirostris, assembly GCF_059441175.1. NCBI lineage: Eukaryota > Metazoa > Chordata > Actinopteri > Syngnathiformes > Syngnathidae > Urocampus > Urocampus carinirostris. Next base: position 23,966,297 of record NC_142361.1, read on the forward strand.
CAAATTAAAACGGAATTATCAGAATCATTATACAAAAGTATAACAAAATTGCGCTTCTCTTGTCATTGTAAGAAAGCGATTTAGAGAGTGGCTGGTTAGCTACACGCTAGCATCAGCTACTTCGGAACTTCAGCCAGGTCTCTGCGATGAATAAAATACAACGGCCACGAATGTGTCAGTTTCCCAAGAGTTGTAGCTTCATGTCATCCATTTCATGGAGAGATAGAGACTTGGTAGTGGTAGCTTAAGTTGTTAGCCTAGCCGTAGCAGTAGGCCGGACCTGTAGCCTCATTATTGGCTTCTCTTCAGATGCCACCTCAGTCGCTTCCTAGACCCAATAACAATCCACAGAGCACCTGCCGGTGAATACCCTTTTCCCTGCACTCGGAGTCCAATTTAATAAATGTTGTTGTGCTCTGTGAAGCCCTTTGAAACTTTTTGTAATAAAGGGCTATACAAATGAAAATGACTTGACTTTTATTCTCTATTTTGTTGTTGTTGTTTTTTTTTGGGGGGGGGGAATATAAATTGTATATATTTTTGTTTGTGTTGTTGTATGGTAGGGTGACTCAACTCTCTGATGAATTGTGTGTGAGGAATAAAATATTCCAAAATAAAAAAAAGAAAAGTCTTAAAAAGTCTAGAATTTAATTCGCCTTGACCTGTAGGAACCCTGATAAAAGTCCAGAAAGAAAGGGTTTTATCATTTTTCATTTCCCCCCGTGACAATCCATCATCACAGATTAAACACTCCGTTCTATTTTTCCCCGACTGGAGTTCGTCACACTTCTCGGCAAGTATTTCTGCGTCCCACGGGGAATGATATTGAGCCGGGCTATTGTTTTTTTTTTGTTTTTTTTTTGTTTTGTTTTCTTTAAAGTGTGCTGGAATAATATTTTTGGCTAAGGTAACACGGCTCAGCAGGTGGTGTCTTTCACTCCCAAACATGATATATTCCATTGAGTCCTACGACTTCATGTGGTTAAAGATATAGTTTTCAAAGGTAAAGTGGAGCAAATAGGTTATCAAATAAACACTGTGCCAATATTTGATCGTGTGTATTCTTATTTGAAGTTTAGACGAGAAAGGGATTGTGAAACACTGGCTCGGACATAACCCTTGATTGACCAAGTATCATACAGGCCGCTTGTAATTCTTTCTTTTTATGGCTATGAAACAGTGAGAGTGTTATGAGGGATTACTTTTGGCCTCCTTTTTCAGAACAACACAAACTTTCAATATCTATCATAAATATGTGTTATCATAATGGTTTAAAATAAAAAACAAAACAAAGAACTGATTTGGTTTTTACAGGATTGGACTGAAGTAGAGACTGGAACTGAACATGCGCACATTGTAAGACGACATGAACTTGAAAAAATAACTGTTATGAATATATACCACAAGGTTTTTCTTAAGAGAGAAATGAGAAAGTCTTGCTCTCTCATTTGTCCATGTATTGTCAACTATTTTTCAACATGTCCAGGTTTTTAATGGGTCTGTGTGGTTGATGGCGAAGCAATTCCCGGAGACAGGAATCAATACCCCAATTAATTGCCCCTGTGACAATCTAAACTAATGAAGTAATGTTCAAAGGATTCTGTTTTATTTCATTGATTAAAGATAACAAAAAGTGCCTTACAAAATGCATTACTTATTATGCCCAATTTGTGTTATTTATTGCCTGTGATTTGTCCGTTGCCGCATGTGGATTCCCGTGAGATACCATTGTGGGTAGTTGCTTCCTCTTTGTGGGTGTTTTGGAGAACTACTTTGATTGAATTTGATTTTTCTTTTATAACAGTTGCAAACTTGTGTCAATTTAAATAGCGCTTGTCAAACGGGGGCGCCAGCGCACCTATGGTAATAAAATGGTCACAATAGTTTTTTTTGCCTCTGGGTGGCAATGCTTTTTCATGTTTGACGCTGGTGTTTCAAATACAGAGCAATTTTAATTTTGGGGGTACATTCAGTGATTTTATCACATAACTTGAAGTCCTAACGATCGGCTCGCTACAACGGGTCAGGTGTATCGACATTTCGTTCTAACAAAGAATGACAATACAAAGGAAATTATTATTATTATTATTATTAGAAGCACTAGGAAACATTTGGTATGATTTTTTGTAGTTTTTTCTCCACTAGGTGGCATTGCTGGTTCATGTTGGACCCCAATGTCTCTAATTCTGAGTGGATTGTTTTTGAAAACATGTTGAAAATATGCATTAACTTGATCTTAAGTATTGAAGTGCAAACAATTAAAGGACTCTGCAACATTGGGTCGGACGTAGGGTAATTTTTGGCCACTGGGTGGCAATAGAAGTTCATGTGGAACCCTGATGTCTAAATTCACTGGTTAGTTTTGGGAAAATGAGTAGGAACTGGATCTTCTTGTCCATTCCAAACTCCCACTAGTCAACAGTCCTCATAAATCAATACATTGAACAGAAAGAAAACAATCTTTTTGCTAGATTGTGCTATTGTTTGCTTAACCTCTTAAGTGAAATTTAAGAACGTGGTTAATAAATAAACATGTCATTGTGAATTCTAGTTTATTCCATAGAATTGAAGTCTAGAGCAATTTGTTTTTTCTGAAAACATACATAATAATAATAATAATAATTTCCTTTGTATTGTCATTCTTTGTAACAATGTACACAGAACGAAATGTCGATACACCTGACCCGTTGTAGCGAGCCGATGCAGCCGCAGCCAACAGAGGGCGCCGCCATTATACCAATTAGGTATGACTCGGCCGAGGCGCGAACCAGCGACCTCCCAGTCTCAAAGCGGGCACACTACCATCTAGGCTACTCATAAGTGATGCCTGGATTTTATCATAAATATTGAAGTCTAAATATCCATCCATCCATCCATTATCTGCACCGCTTATTCTCAGTAGGGTTGCGGGGGTGCTGGAGCTATCTTCGAGCAGTGGGCAGGGGAATCCCTGAACTGGTTGCCAGCCAGCGACAGACCATTCACTCACTCATTCACACCCTGAGAGAATTTGGCCCGGCGAATAAACCTGAAATGCATGTTTTTGGAATGTGGGAGACAACCAAAGTGCCCGGAAGAAAACCCACGAAGGCACGGGGAGAACATGCAAACTCCACACCAGAAGGTTTGATCCCATTACCTCAGTACTGTGCCACACATCCGCCAACCCCTGCGCTGCCGTGCTGCCGAAGTCTAAATAGTCAAATTCAAAACATTGTGTGTGACATACAGTATATTTTTTTACCTCTGGATGGCATTGTTTTTTTTTGCGTTTCACGCTGAGATGTTTTCAATTCAAAAAGAAAATGTCAGATCTTTTTGTTTATTTCTAGATGACAAAAAATATGTCAAAAATAGGCTACATGTAATTTTAAAAGCACATCATTCGTTTGATTAATTGTTCTATATTTTGCACAATTTTATGCATGCAATTTAGTCAAATCACAAAGTCCCAAAGGACCACAAGTACACCATCCCCTGATCTGAAACCGACATGAGGGCGAGGAAAAACTCAAAATGTAACAATTGATGAAGATATATATTCTCTAAGATAAACTGTTTTTTGGGGTGAAGGGATTGCGTCCTAAATCCATTTAAAGCCCTGGTTTTTACAAAACGTGATACAGACACTCCCGTACTTACGACCATTCGACTAACAACGAATGGTAGATACGATAATTTTTTTCTGGGGGATGTTGAAAAATATCCGGACATTGCTGTAAGTTAGATTTTGTTTTATTGTGAGCACCTTTTTCCGAGTAGAGGACATTACTGTAGTGCTTCTTTCCACCATGTGGCACTGTGAGAGGTTACCTAGCATCCACCCTGAAGAAGAAATCCGGCTTCTACTTCCTAGTTTGTCTGTAAACATACTATACTGTATCTCCAGTGCACTAAGAACTTTTGACATTTTTATTGTTTAATATCTCGTGCATCCATTCAATATGGTTGGTGTAAAGTGTAAGGAAGAGGCGAGCCGTTTCTTTTGAAATGAAAGTGGAATAAGAAAGATTGATGCGGTTGAGAAAATGGTTGGATCGCTTTTTTCGGCCACTTTCTAACACGGAGGAGGACCCCTTGAAGCTTATCTTCAGAAAGTAAATTACACTTAACGTTATTCATGTTTAAAGAGCAAATTATTTTATGAAATGTTTATTTTTAAGTACAAAACAATACAGGTTACTTACACAAGCTTTAAACAAACAAAATATAGCAATGCAGCCTCTTACAAACAAATTTAACTTACAAACAATCGTCCGGAACCTCTCATTCGTAAACCGGGCAGCCTCTGTAATCCAACAGCATTTACAACTCCAAAAACGAGGTTCGAAGCTGAATTTCATCCAACTTCTCGCACAATAAAGAAAAAGAACGAATGCGACGATATCTGTTTGACAATTTGCATAAATACAGAATTCATTTCATATTTCTCCAACCTTGAAAACATTCAGAACTTTGCTTTTCACCCAAATGGTAAGCAGCGACAAAGCAAACGGCTGCACTTTGAAAGCCTCTTTTGTGTTCAAAGAAAAGAAAAATACAGTCTGCGAGAAAAATGTATAGAAATAAGAAGCATTTGCAAACTCTTACCGTCATTGCATATAGGTCCACCAAATGTGGTCATGCTGCAGTCACAGCTAAAGCCTTCCCACTGTTGAAGGCAAACACCCTGGTTGGCGCAGGAGTCTTCTTGGCATGTGGTGCTGGGACCTGAGCGGAAACATTTATTTTTTCAAATATATATCCCGACAGTCGGTCGCATAACGAAAAAAAATCTTAAAATTAAAAAGCTGACACGCTCGAAAAATAACAGAGATTGAAATTAGCAGGTTATTGTTGATGGTCAACTGGATATCAGAGTTCTTAAATGAATGCCAGATTGCTGAATTTCTAAAAATAGCGTCAATGTCATCATTAAACAGTATGAATTATGGTATCACCAGCTTATAAATGTTCTCACGTCAAATATTTTTAATTTCATTTTCCAGCGATAAAAAATATTTCAATGAAATTGGGGAAATTATCATGTTAATTCTGTTCACAATAAGTGAGCTCTGAAAAATAAAAAGGAACTATCCCCCCTCTTCCCCAAATTGAACGTATTAATCACAAATTTGACTCGGGCATTTAATTGGACCAAACATGAAAGATAAGTTGAGTGTCAGCAAGCAATAAATAATTAGAAAATGACATACATTAGCTAGTAAATATACAAACAATAAAAAAATAAGTAAATGCATGAATGACTTAATATGTGAATGAATAAATGCAAAAACAAATAATAATACATACATATACAGTGACACACAAATCAATTGTTAAAAAAATCATGCATTGTGATTTCTGGATTTTTCTTTTTAGTTTATCCCTCTCACAATGGACATGCACCTATGATGAAAATTTCAGACCCCTCCATGATTTCTAAGTGGGAAAAATAGCAAAATAGTGTGTTCAAATGCTTATTTTCTTCATTGTATAAGTAATTAATTAGTGATTATATATTTAATGTGTGTTTAAAAAATGAATGCATAAATTAGTAGGTAAATATATGTACATACAAAAAATAAACAATACATTTAATAATGTAATACATAAATATTCAAGCAATTAAGTCAGTAGTTAAGTAAATGAATAAAAAAAATAGATCAAAATAATTAAATACCTAATTCATAAAGTGACTAAATAAGTAAGTAAATAAACACATACAAATGAATACCGGACATAAATAATCTAAAAAAAGTAAATTATTTAGTTTGAAAATACGTATAATTAAAAAAATAAACACAGAATAAATAATTTACTGCATAGATGAGGGATTAAAAAGTGTAAAAACAAATGAATATTTATTTGTACTTATTTATTCACTCAATAGAAACAATTCAATTGTTGAATACATATTTATTTATTTTTACTTAACTAACTTTAAGTAATTAAATGTAAGCTAATAAGTAAATTCGTAGATGTATAAAGAAAATGTCTTTATTTCTTGTTCATTTTATTTTATTTTTTTCAATCATGTGGCAATAAACATCCCATCACAAACCGAACAAATCACCGGAGGAAAGAGACAAGTTGGAGCCAAACGCTTATAAGAGACCCGTCTCCAAAATAACTTATGTACATTTTTCAAAGAAATTATTATTATATAAGTTTAAAAAATGTCCTTTGTCGTGAGACTCGGTATAAAGATATAAAAAGTTATGAAGTAAATACAGTATAATTTTGATTTTGGTCAGCTGGAGAACTTACCTTCGCATCCCCTTTCGATTTGTCCCACACAATCCAAAGCATCAGACATGAGGTCAGGGAGGCGTCCGTTCAGGTCCACTGAAGCCAAACAACCTTGAAAACCTTCCTTGGCGTGCACCAATTTAGGCAGCTCCTTGTACATCTCCTTGCTCACGCCACCGATGTAAAGGTTACCTGAAGAAAATATATTATATTTGTGTGAATTCGAACAAAACAGGCCTATTGTAAATTATTGTCTGAAGAGGTTTTCCCCTTTGATTTAGGATCATTATCAGTATTGTCATAAACACGTCGATGCCAAGATCAACACTTTTAAGGGTGTTGAAGCTCATTTTGACCGCCTCTTGTGTCCTAAATAATGGTTTCAAAACAAGGTGCAAGCAAAGTTCTTTTGTAAAAACGTCATAAAATACTGCAAACAAAGATACCAACGTATTTACCTTCGATGCTGACGGGCAAGAAGGTGTGCACACGTCCTCTCTTGTGTATAGCTGCGCCCATTCCAACCGCTCACCTAATACAATTGCTCTAGATGCTTTGCTAGAGCTTCTGGGTGTTTACATTTTGTTATTTGGCTTTTCAATGTGAAGTCTCTAAACGATGAACATAGAATGCTTAGTGAGCTTCCATATAAAGAATTTATTAGCGATTAACCTCGGTCTGTTGGTGTGAGACCTTGACTGTAAAGTTTAACGAAATTTGTGTCCGATATATATATTTATATACTGGACGGAATTTAGTAAATATTCAGAGATATCTCGACTTGCGACAAATAGCCCCGCATGTGATTCTTCATTAAATAATTGCCCAAGTTCTATTTCATCTCAGAGCCATATGCAATCATGAAAAGAGCCACATTTGGCCCGTGAGCCATAATTTCCTGTTCCCTGCTTTACACCTATAAAGAAGAGCAACCAGATGATGAAGGTGCTGTATCTGAGTCAGATCAGCAATCCTCTCCTGCTACCTGTAACCCTGAAAACCAGTACTAACTGTTTCATCAGGGGAAGCAAACACCTACTCAAAAAATTGTCCTGAAAAGCTCTGGGCGGCGCCAGGCTGTACCAAAGACACACCACAGGAAGTGTTGCCTTGACTACCCCGGTGGTTAAGGGATCCGTGAACCGTGATATGCATATTTCAAGATTAGATCGCGCATGGATGCAGTGGTTAGTAACTATCCAGCCAGTTTTCTATTTATTACAGTTTTTCTATCTTTTTTTTTCCTTTTCCTTTCTGTTTTACGATACCGCAGAAACTTCAACATTTTAAAAGACGCTTATCACCCTGGCCAGAACCTTTTTGACTTGTTGCCCACTGGTGGGCGCTACAGGTTCCTTAAAACAAGGACGAACAGTCTCAGGGACAGTTACTTTCCCAGGACCATCACCACTCTACAGAGTTGGTACGGGTGCTGGAAATCCTTGAAAATGCTTGAAGTTGAAGGGTGTGTTTCAAGAATTGAAAAGAGCTTGGATTTAACATGGTACTATGAAATGTGTATACGTGGAAGGATTATATACCTTATGGACATTTGTTTTGAGCCATGCAAATAATTCACGTTTCATAGTGGTACTTTGTAATCGGAAACACTTCCTTCAACTGAAAATGTAAGCTACATATTAGTTATTCATACCTAACAATTATAAGGGGAGACTTTTTGTTTTAAAAAATATTTTCCCAATTTACTCAAGATCTTAAAATCAAATGTCTCATCTCATCTCATTAGCTACACCGCTTATCCTCAGTAGGGTCGCGGTGGTGCTGGAGCCCATCCCAGCAATCATAGGGCAGTGGGCAGGGGACACCCTGAACTGGTTGCCAGCCAATCGCAGGGCACACGGGGACAGACAACTCACTCGCTCATTCACACCTAGGGACAATTTGGACCGGCCAATTCACCTGAAATGCATGTTTTTGGAATGTGGGAGGAAACCGGAGTGCCCGGAGGAAACCCACACAAGCACGGGGAGAACATACAAACTCCGCACAGGAAGTCTGGAGCTGGATTTGAACCCACGCAGGAGGTTCCCAAGACATGAACTGTGCCGCACATGCGCTAACCACCAATGTCTTGATTAAAAATATATTTGATTCGCAAGGTTTCTTCATTTTCCTCATGTTGAGGTTTTTGAGTTTATCCTTGCCCTCATTTAGGTTCTAGATCAGGGGATGGTGTAATAACTGTCAGTGGTTTGCAATAATCTGTGGTCTGTGCAACCCTTTGAGACGCCTTGTGATTAAGGGTGTCACAAACAAACATAATATGCTAATAAAAGACAAAAGAAACTAAATATGAATAAAATTAGTAAATTTTGTGCAGGCTTGGGGAGTAACGGAATACATGGAACGGCAAAAATGATGTTGGCAAGCTGTTTGGATTTATTTTCATTTTGTTTCTGTCGCATTTTATATTAGTTTTGGCGGAGATCAAAGAGATCAAAGCCAGGAGAGAAAGCTTACCACGTGTTGTGAGTCATCATAGTTTATTTTGTCTTTTATTAGCATATTTGGTATTGGAGTCATCCAAAAGTAATTGAAAGTAATCAAGTTAAAGTAACCCTACCCAACCCTGTTCACACTGACCCATTCACACACACACTCACACACCAATAGGGAGTCAGCCGTGAAAGGCGCCTACTCCAAGTCTTCATAAGAATATTTTGGACAAAGCCCGATGACGAACCGTTCCTTATCCACCATCCATTTTTCACTATTCATACTGCCTTCACCTTTCCAGTTTCACATTTGTTTCTGAGGTTTGGTTTTTGTTTTCTGTTTTCCATAGTTTATTCATTAATTGACAATTATTTGTTACTTGTTACTTAGTTAGCTATTTGTCATTAAATATCCTACTTCTTGTGTTTGGGTCCATCGTAAAAAAACAACGCTACTTGAATAAATCTACGCTGTACACTGCTTCACAAATTTTCATCGTGTATTTTGTTCTTCATTCTGATTGTCAGTCTCTCTATGAGTATGTATCTGTCAAAAATGAACTAAAAATATTTACTGGTGCAGTATAGTTTTACTCGTCAATGGAATATTTGGGTCTGTAAAAAGGGTTGGTTCCTTTTTTTTCAATGTATAATAGATAAAAAAAATACATTTTTCTCCGTTTCATACTGAGAATATTTTATCTTATTTTTCTCATTGAAGTCTTTCATGTTTACCATGCAGTGCCATGTCCAATCTCGTTGCAAACAACGTCGATATCAAATGTCAGTCAATTCAATCCAAGAAGAGAACATTGGCCTAACAACATTGCCCTCTAGCGGTAGCAGCACGTCTCTGCATACCTTTCAAATCCAGATTTTTGGCTCCAGTGGTGGTCTGCGTGGTGATTTTGGTGTCGATTTTGACGGTATGGAGGTTGCTGGCGTCCCTGGAGATGATCACGCTGTGCCAGTTGTTGTCGTTGAGAGGTTTGTTGGAGTTGCCTTTGATTAAATGAGCGCCATTACCCAAATCCGACACGTAGTGCAAATATCTGCAAACAGAAATTGCGTTAAGCATGTGCTAGAACCTCATTTGGACAATTTAACACTTTTAAGTCGTTTTCTATTACTTTATTGTCTATTACCGTAATTCCCGGACTATAAGGTGCACCCAAAAAACTCAAATTGACCATACATTTCAAATTGGGTCATAAAATCCAATGCACCTGCAGAATATGGTTGATCAGATTTAAAATGAGAGCTGAGCCACCTGAAAGGCCTTCTGCTGGCCTAAAAATATCGTAATCATGTGATATTAATTATATTTTGCTCCAAATTATCTCTTAGCTTCCTTTCATTATTTTTCCCTTGTTATGCTACTTCCAGATGTGTGCTTTCATACCAAAGCATCTAATCAATTGCATTTCAGCCATTAGTTGTTGAGGTCAGAAATCTACCAGGAGGCCTTCACTATACATCCTGAAGGCCCTGAGATACTCTTCCAGAAAGCTGTTGCTTTAGCTAATCAGATTCTGAGTTAGCGTCAAAAAACCCTCGAGAAAGTGTGTGCTCCAGGTAATAATACTTTTGTGTTGATTTGATAATGAAATGTCGGACAACTCCGAAACAAGCAAGCGGGAAAAGGTTTTGTCCACCACTTTCAGCTTAAAAGTAGTATATTATGGCCACGCTCGACACGACCCGATCCAAATTTCAAGCCGGTCGGGCCTAAAATGTCCATTACGTTTGAGTCGGAATGGGCTGCTCTCTCGCTGACTTATTTTGTATTGTCCATTCGCAATTGTTTTGTTTCCACAGACTTCCTTAGAAAAGACAGGCTTTCTGTGTCGCGCATCCACGGAGCCTTCGCTTCTTCACCATCGAAAGAGAATGGAGAAGACAGAAAGTCGTTCAAAAATATACTATACAAGCTCTCTTACGTACTAGGACATATTAAACAGAAATATTGATGCACAGAGGAACAGGTGGAGAGACTTTTTAATCAGAATGCACTATGCAAATCAGTCTCTCTGGCACCTTGAGTAAAAATAGTGTTAGTAAGATAGAATCTACTGCATTTTTGTGAGTCATGGTATCACTGGTATTTTAGTGTTAAAGTATCAGCGCTCTCACCGCCAAGACCCAGGTTCAATTCCTGTTGCATACATGAAAAAGCACGGTAGCTCTTTCTTTTGTTTCAATTCCTTTGCCTTATATTCCAGTGTACCTTGTGTATGAAAAATACACGACAAAAGACTATTTTTTGGGGTGCACCTTATAGTGCAGAAAATGTGGTAACCTGTAATTGCACTTTTAAAGCATTAACCAATGCAGCAGGATTAAAAAAAGACTTTGTGCTTTAATAAAGAAACACATTTCTAATTACATGTTCTAAAGGCAAGCCACGTAATTAAAATATGTGTCTTTAATGTCTCCGCAGGTTTAACTTCAGGCCTTTCTGGAAAACAGCTCATCCTATAAAAGTGTTTGAATGTAAAGTTGGTTCCTTTTTAGTGCTAGCAGGCCTTTGGAAGGATTAATAAGGAATAACTGAAAACTCCAAAGAATGGTTCTGGAACAATGGTGATAAGAATAGCATTTAAAGTTTTTAGGTAATGTAAAAACTAGAATACTTGTTTCAAGTTCGGAAACTGTTCAATGGTTCCATGGACAAATGGCGGAGTAGGAAACATTTGTTTCTCATCATGTGGTCTCGTTTATCAAAAAAAGACAATAATTCTGCCTTTTGAATATATATTAGATAGTAGATATTCAAATCGCAGCCTCTTTTATTTCGTAAATGGTTAAAACGAGATCATGTGTGCAAGAATGCTTATAGATAGGAAGACACCAAAAGCAAGGAAGGTCACAGCAACCTAGCGGCTCAGCTCAAGTCTATCTAGTCCAGGGGTCAGCAACCTATGGCACGCGTGCCACTGCTGGCTGAGGGGTTAACCAATGAGACACGAGTGCAAAATAATAATGTTTTTTTTAATGCGCATTTTTAGGTGAAATTTAGACATTTTCAGTTGCGTGCCGTATTATTTAGAGGCTTTACGGTAGCCCCTCCTTCTCTGCTTCGTGTGTGTCTGTGCCGCACATCGCAAAAGGAGGAAAGATCCGTGTTTTAACCCACCCACAGAAACCCCGGTGCGTGACAAATGAACGAATCACGACAGCTCCTTTAGCGAAAAAATCTCATTCTTTTCAGCCAGCGTGGACAAATGACTGAGGTTTTTGTGCAAAAAATGACCATGCTTGTTTGTGCATTATGCCTCGAGAGCGTTGTACCACGTCAAGTGTTAAGCGTCATTACGAGACGGAACATGAACATGAATTCAAGGACGAGTCTAGTTTTATAGTCACCTGGCAGGTGGTGACAATAAAACAAGCTGTGTCTAGGTACGGCAAACAAACACAGACCGTGAAAACATTTGTCACTGCTAAAAACTCCACCAATGAAGCAAGCTATCACATTGCTCACTGCATAGCAAAGCACAGAAAACCATTTACTGATGGCGAATCTATTAGAGGTGTGTGTGTGTTTCAAGTTTTGAAATAAAAATAAGATTTTATTGACGAATGGTACGGTAGCTGTTCAAATGACTTGTTTTTTGATTGTAGTTCATTGTTGATGAAGAAGGGTTGAAGTCATGGATGTCTACAGGCCTTTCCACAGGTTGCTCACATTCATTTTTTAGTTTTTTGATGAACAAGAATAGTGGAAGAAAAATTGGTGAGTTATACAATTTCAATGTCTATCCATGTTGTATATTCGGACTGGTGTAAAATGACAGCTCTGTTGGATATACAAAAATTCTTGTGCGAGTCATTAATCTTGGTGTGGCACACTGATTTACAAGGACATTTTAAAGAGGCACTCCACACTGAAAAGGTTGCTGACCCCTGATCTAGTCTATGAGAGGCCTAATGCAACACAAGATAACTAGCTTAAATCTGAGGAACCGTCTCTGGAACGCAATAGATTAAAGGGGCCGTATTGAGAAAGCAAGCTGTCGGAGAGCGCCCCCTACCCTTTGACCAGCTCGACCACGATGAAATCGTTTCCGTCCCCGCTGTTGTAGAGTATGAGTCCGTCCGAGGAAGTGGTCTTGAACTGGAAGAAGAGGTGCATGGAGTAGTAAGCCTGCAGAGCGGTTAGCGTGACGTAGCTAGCGCGCGACTTGAAGGTGACGGGATCGGCGATGACGTTCTTGAAGCCGATGACGGCGTTGAGTTCGCAGTAGTCGATATCGCCGTTTTTGCAGAGGTCCATGTAGGCCATGCCGTTGAAGGAAAGGCTCTGCAGGTGCCCGATGAAGTTGGACGGCACCATAGACATGAAACGCTTCTCCGTCACGATGCCCGTCTCGATGTTGTGGAACTCCAGTTGCGTGTGGTCGCCGGACATTTGACCTTGAGGAGAAAAAATGAAGGGTACAAAAGTGGGATTGCTTGGTCTAAATCGTACCAGTTCCTACAATTACCATATTTTATATTTCTAGTGCGTTGTTGTGGTCTTGTAGCAGAGTAGGGTTTTTCAACTGGTGGGTCCCGGACAGTGTTGGGTCTAACGCATTACTACAAGGATTCACCGTATTATTCTACATGAAATAATTACTTGGAGACTTCCGTCTTCCAAATAACGGGCATTATTCGTAACTTCAACAATACAGGGCCAACTGTTGCACATTTTTCGGAACTGTGTGATCAAGTATGTGATACAAAATCATTCATGATGGGACTAGCTTTACTGTAATCAGAATTCATCACGAATTAGGGAAGCAGATTGCTCATATTATCGATGATTTTGCATCAAAGAAAGCCAGAAAGGTTAGGTTTTACGTTGTTTTTTTTGTTTTACAACTGTTTTTTCTTTAGCGCGTTTTTAAGCATTTGATTTGCTCTATAAGAATATTAGTCTATTTTATTATTTTGTATTATTGTTCTCTTCACATTTTTTTCCATTTTTTTATGTATATAGTGTATTTGTATTAATTATTTAAGAATTATTGATAAATATTAGCCATTTTTTGTATATAGTGTATTTGGTACTATTATTTAGGCGTTTTTCTATATAAATATTTGCTAGTTTTATGTATATAGTGTACTGTATTTCTATTTTTTATTCAAGCATCGATGATTTTGCATCAAAGAAACCCAGAAAGGTTAGGTTTTACGTTGTTTGTTTTTTTTGTTTTACAACTACTTGTTCTTTAGCGTGTTTTTAAATTCGATTTGCTGTTTAAGAATACAAGTCTATTTTATTATTTTATATTATTGTTCTCTTCACAATTTTGCCATTTCTTTATGTGTGTAGTGTATTTGTATTTATTATTTAAGAATTATTGATACATATTAGCCATTTTTATATATGTAGTGTATTTGTTAAGTGTTTTTTTTATATTTGCCACTTTTCTGTATATAGTGTATTTGTATTTATTATTTAAGCGTTCTTGATGGATATTTACCATTTTTATGTATGTAGTGTATTTGTATTATTTAAGAATTATCGATAAATATTAGCCATTTTTGTATATAGTGTATTTGTCACTATTGTTTAGGCGTTTTTTTTAATATGAATATTTGCTACTTTTATGTATATAGTGTACTGTATTTCAATTTTTTTATTTAAGCATTTGTGCAATTGACAAATATATTTACCTCTTTTACTCGTGTTAAATATTTGTTTTGGCAATTTTGGGGTGGGGTTCTGGGGTGCTTGGAGGGTGTCTCGCCCAGGCAGTAAATTAGTGTAGAACCGCCACTGCTAGAATACAATTTCTCCGTACATATTACTGTAATGCGTTATAACATTTGGGATATCTGCTGTTAGTACGACTCCGTGCGTTACCACATTACTCTACTACTTTATACAGCCATATATTAAATTTTAGCAACCTCTGATTGCTGAGTACTCTTGCTTTACTTGTCTAGTACATCCCCAGATCTGACATGGGTAAGTCTCTCAAGGGTATTTATATTTACCAACACAAAACACACAGCTATGGCAGCACTGTCTAAAGCACAGAGTACGAGGGAGCTGAATTCCTCCTCATGTAGATAGTCTCCCTAACGTATATACTTGACTTGCAAACATTTTTATCTCTCAGAATGTGAAATCTTGAAAATTGTAAAAACACAGTATTATAATTGAGATGTATATGTAACTCTAAATATTCCAATGACAATCTAACAAACTATTTGTAGTTTGAGCTCATGGAGGAGGTAAAACCAACACATATACTGTAACAGGATTTTTTTTTCTCAGAATTTGAAATCTTGAAAATTGTAGAAACAGTATTATAATTAATATATGTATTTAACTCTAAATCTTTCAATGACAAAATATAACAAACTGTCTGTAGTTTGAGCTCATGGAGGAGGTAAAACCAACACATACACTTAAATATTTTTTTCTCAGAATTTGAAATCTTGAAAATTGTAGAAACAGTATTGTAATTCAGATTTATATGTAACTCTAAATATTTCAATGAGAAAACATGACAAACTATCTGTAGTTTGAGCTCATGGAGGGAGGAGGTAAAACCAACACATACACTTAAACATGAATTTTACTCGGTATTTGAAATCATCAAAATTGTAGAAACATTATAATTGAGATGTATAAGCAACTTTAAATATTTCAATGACAAAATGTAACACAACATATGTAGTTTGAGCTCGTGGAGGAGGTAAAACCAACACATATACTTTAACGGGAATTTTTTCTCAAAATTTAATTTGAAATCCTGAAAGTTGTAGAAACTATCATAATTGAGATTTATTTGCGGATTTAAATATTTTAATGGGAAAAAATAACTAAATACCTGTAGTTTGAGCTCATGGAGAAGGTAAAACCAACACGTACACTTTAATGTGAATATTTTTCTCAGAATTTGAAATCCTGAAAATTGTAGAAACAGTATAATTGAGATTTATATGTAACTAAATATTTCAACGACAACGTAACAAATTATTTGTAGTTTGAGCTCATGGAGGAAGTAAAACCAACACGTAACTTTAACGGAATTTTTTTCTCAGAAATCGAAATCCTGAAATATTATAGATACAACATGATAATTGAGATTTACATGCGACTTTAAATATTTAAACGACAACGCAACAAATTATTTGTAGTCTGAGCTCATGGAGGAGGTAAAACCAACACACATACTTTAGCGTGATTTTTTGTTCTCAGAATTTGAAATCTTAAATTGTCGAAACAGTATTATCATTTAGATATATGAACCTCTATTTTTTTTTTTTTAAATGACAAAACATAACAAATTATCTGTCTCATGGAGGAGGTAAAACCAACGCATACACTATAACTCCGAATTTGGTCCCAAAAATTGTAGAAAAAGTACTAAAATGTGTGTGTATATAGCGATAATATTTAAGGTTACCTTCAACCGGCGTAAGGTCATCAACAGTGAGTGTCAAACTCTTTCCTCTCCTGAAGACTCGAACCGTGTGCCATTCGTTATCGTTCAGATTCTGACCCGCAAAAATGGTTTCGGGACCTTTGCCTGCAGGACGGTCCCAAAGCGGTTACGCAAAATATCAAAATCGCATGCCTTTCACAATAAAAGAAGAAAAAGGGAGAACAGATTTCTTATTTCCATTATGATGGAGCATAAAAACACATTCGTCTGACTTGCACTTTGCCACTTCGTGGATTTCTGCTCAAAAACCAACAATAAATGATCGCACGTTTGTTAAAAGCGATGAATCAAAATACAAAATAAAATGAATTCATTTCAATAAAAAACGAGAAAAAAGAAATGAGTAAATTCGAGAATAAATGGAATAAAATAATGTATTAAACTAAAACATAAGTAATAAAATGATGACGTGAATAATTACATAAAATAATCGTTGGGTAAGTAAGTTACGACAAATATAAAATAACTATTTTAATAGATTTAAATTAAACGAGTAAAAACAAATATATGTATGAATAAAAACAAGTGAATTAAATGCACGATTACAAATAATTAAACGAATCAAATAATCATGGAGTAAATTTAAACTAATAGCATTAAATTAAAGTAAAATGGAGTAAATACACGCATACATAAAATAAAACGGAAAATATTTCTTATATAAATAAGCAATTGAATAAGTCAATGGATAAATATACACACTAATTAGAGTGAGTACGTTACAACTAATATAAAGGGACTATTACAATGTAATGACATAATGAAGTTGAATAAATATGTAAGTATTATACTATGTTTTGTGTGAGTACGGTTAATAGTAACAATCTGCTGTGTTAAATTTATCCTTCGAAACCAGTATTCAAGCAATATCGATGTAGCCGCTGGAGGGCAGCAAATATCCGTCATAAGATTTCAACCAGCACTAATAGGGCATCGTTGCAATCGCAAATGAAAATATCTTAAATCCAGTAAAACAAAATAGGGAAATACAGATTTATTTTTTATTTATGTATGCATGCTATACATTTAAAATGGAGACCAAGGCCCAAGTGGCATGTAGACCAGGGATCTAAAACTCACGTTAGGGGGGCAATACCGCCCCCCAAGGTGATAGTTTGAAGCCATTGCCTTAATATTGAAGTTAAAGGGACAGTGTGTATTGTTTGCCCACTGGATGTCGCTGTATTCTCTTGCGCCACAGAAAATGAGTGCTAAAAGCACAATGGAGGGAGAAAAAATACAGAGACTCAAAGTGAGCAAACACACTTTGTTACTTTTGAAGAGACGAATTAGAATAGAAAAATGAAAAGGACAAAAAAAGAGAAATAAGGTAAAAAAAAAAATTAAAGAATTATGAAAGAGCTGAAAAGAGAGAAAATTGCATTTATTTTCTGTTCTTATAATATACCAGCTCAGTAGCCTAGATGGTAAGGCGCCCGCTTTGAGACTGGGAGGTCGGTGGTTCGCACCCCGGCCGAGTCATTCCTAAGACTTAAAAAGTGGTCGGCGGCGCCCTCTGTTGGCTGCGGCTGCATCGGCTCGCTACAACGGGTCAGGTGCAATCGACATTTCGTTCTGTGTACATTGTTACACAGAATGACAATACAAGGAAATTATTATTATTATTATTATCTTTTTTCTTTTTGATTCCCTTTCTTTTTCTCCATTTTCCTTTATTGCTTTCTTTTCTCCTACTCTTATTTTTTTCCTCTTTCTCATTCTTCCCTTTTTTATCCATTTTTTGAAAACATTTTTCACTTCTTTTCGTCGTTTTTGCAAAAGACTGGAAAAATGAAAAGAAAAAGGCTGCTTTTTGCTCACTCTCAGTCAGTAGTTTGTAGTCTTCCTTGGACTCACTACACATGACAGCGACATCTAGCGGACACATATAAAACACTGTCCCTTATAAGAACAGTGGAACATTTTTGTGGAAAACCCTATTTGGCCCAACCTCACTTGGACCCCAGCTTCAGCACCCCCCAACTCAATCCAGTTTGAGACCCCTGATTTCGACCGTTTCGGGAACTAGATCACCATTGTGATTTTCTAGGAAATGTAATTCTTAACTGGCATGACATTTTAGTGGTTAAGCCTATTTCAACCTTACTACAACCTAGTAATAATGTAGTATCAACATAGTAATAACACAATATGTCATTTTAGAAATATATATCCAACTGGTAACTAGCTATTCCTTTTATTTGTGACGTCCTTAATCACAATAATTTTCAAAGGGCTGTACAGACTATTATGGCACCATCCCCTGATCTAAAACCTACGTGAGTGCAAGGGAAATTCGTGACCAAAAAAGTTACTATAGAGCATGGGTGTCAAACTCATTTTAACTCGGGGGCCACACTATAGAACATTCTCTCAGGGGGCTTGACTGGTAGATTAGAGAGAAAGAAAAAGAGATAAAGAATTAAGAATAAGACAGGGTAAGAAAAAGAGAAAGAGTGGGACAGAGAAAGGGGAGAGAGATAGAGAAAAGATAGAGAAAGAATGTGATAAATAAGAGATAAAAAGAGAAATAGTGAGAGAGGGGGAAAGAAAGAGAGAGAGAAAGAAATCCAAAGAGAAATGGAGAGAAAAAGAAAAGGAGAGAAAAGAGAGATAGAGAAAGTGAGAAAATGAAAAAAGATAGAGAGAGCAAAAGAAGATAGAAAGACACAGAGAGAGAAAGAGAAAAGGGAGGGAGGGAGGGCGAGAGAGAGAGAGAGGTAGAGAGGGTGGGGGAAGAGGGGAGAAGAGGGGGAGAGGCGAAGAGGGAGAGAGTGAGAGAGATAGGAAGAGAGAGGGGGAGGCACCTGGCTTTGGCAACATCAAGTGGACAAATTTCAACCTGCAGGTCGTTTTTCTCTTGCGCTTCTCTCAGCGTTGTCTCGCCGGCCGGATTCAATCTCTTAGCGGGCCTAGTGCGGCCCGCGGGCCACCTGTTTGAAACCACTGCCCTAGAGTCTAGATGAATGAGAAAATATAACTGCAAACTGGAGGATGGGGCATAGTGACTTAAATAAGACCCAGAAATATCTCTAAATGTATCCGCATCCTCCTGAGTAAACACACGTGATAACAATATCCCATTATGGCCGAATTAAATCTCAGAGTTTTATTTTTTTTTTCAATTTAAATAGGTGACAGGTTTTTTTTTCCCTTCAATTCTTTCTGTCTATTTATTCTCTCTTCTAGACAATTGATGCTAATGCCAGGATGCTATAAAGCCGGTTTTGCTTTGTAAACCTAGAACACAAGGGGAGGGGGATTAGGGGCTCAATATAGGAAAAACTGTAATCCCCTTCTTCTTGCTGCTTCATACTTTGCAGCCTCGTTGCATCGCGGATTGACCCGAACCCTGATTGTATATTGCTGCCATTTTGATTTTCTTATGTTTTAATATACTCTCTTTTTTTAATTTATTTAATACATTTATTTACATTTTACGGTAAAATTATTTATATTTTTGAATATTATTAAAAACAATCAGAGTGACCTGCTTCCCTCGTCCAGCAATCCCCGGATTAAAATAAAGCAATCCCTTTCTTCTAATAAAACTTGCGAGAAAGGTTACGCGAGTGGGTCCTGTTTCTGTTCTGGTCCTGACAATATAAAAATAATAATAAAACAAAATTCTATATTAGTATTTAATAAACCTAACATGGTATTCCTGTAATTTGTATCATAATTGTTTTCAATGTATTCTAAAGAAAGTTCAAATTTAGTGAAATCATTTAAACCAAACTAATACTAGATGAATAGTGTAAAATGTCAAATAAAATATGAATAAATTCGAAATATTTTTTTTTAAAATAACGATTATCAAAAAATGATATACTTACATTTATTTAGGAGTTATTTATTTATCAATAGGCAAAATAGTATTTCCCTTTTCTATTTATTTTCGACAAGTTCTAATTTTCCCAGCAGGTCAGCTCGACATATTTTGCCTCCACTCAAAGCAAGAATGACCTTTTCAAGCGTGGAAACGAGGAATTAGACTTTTGAGCTCCTCATTTGCATACGTAAACAAAGTGATGAACCCTGAGGCCCGGGAAAAACCCTAAGAAAAAACAAATGATATTTAACATTTAGGAGAGTGTTAAGAGATAATTGCAGGTCACTTCATGCCTGCGCTTCCCATCATGAATTTCAGCATGCCCGCTATTAAATTCAAGAGTGTTAAAAAAAAAAGATTATTTATATTTTCCCATATATATTTTTTAATTCATTCAATAAAATAATTTAGAATTATATTTCCGTATTTTAGCGGTAAGCACATTCGCCTTGCATTCGAAAGGTCTACGGTTAGAGATCGGGTGGAAACATTTGTTGGCCTGGAGAGGGATGGGCGCCACCAGGCTGTACTTGCCCAAGGCACATCACAGGAAATAATAATAATAATAATAATAATTTCCTTGTATTGTCATTCTGTGTAACAATGTACACAGAACGAAATGTCGATTGCATCTGACCCGATGCTGCCCCTACGGCTCGTGTGATTAAAGGATCCAACCACACATCATATTTCTGAAAATATATACAAATAATACTTAAAATAATTAGAAAAATGACCTGCCAATTCACATTCCTTTTTCGCCATCACCCTTTCCAAGTGTCATTTTGATACGTGAGGTTTGTTTTTTGTTTCTGATTCTGACAGTTTTATAAATGGAGAAATAAACAGAGGGAAGATAATAGTCTGTCATTTGCAATAATCTGTGGTCTGTGCAGCTCTTTGAGACTCCTTGTGATTAAGGGCCAAACAAATAAACTTAACTTGACTTTGACAATTTGGCGAATTGTGTTATTTTTTAAGGTCAGATCATTTTTGCATTAGTTAAGGTTTGTTTTCTCACATCTAACATTTTTCATTTGATTTAACTAACCTCTTTTTGTTGTTATTTTAAGAAATAATGTTACCATTTTAAAAAATTCTCATTAGCAAAATTATCTAGAATATCAGGTCAAGTCAAAACAAAATAAGGTAAAAATAATACTGCCATATGAGATAAAATAACATTTTTAAAACAATACATTTATCGAACTGAAAAAATGTTATTATAACAATTTTGGTCTCATATTTTTGTTGTTGTTGTTTTTTTTATAAGAATTACGTTCCTATTTATTGCTAAATGAATGATCTAGAATTGTAATTTTCAAATATAAATATCTAGGACATTTCTGCCAAATGAGATGAATAATTTTAACTCGCTGGTTTGTTATTATAAAACTTTTTTTCCAGATAATTTTTTATGATTTGATGTTTATTTTTCGTTTTTTTACTTAAATGTATTTATCCAACACATATTATTTATTATTATAACTAATATTATTTTTTCCAAAACACTACTATTACTATTATTAATATTAACATTACTATTACCATTAGCATTACTATTACCATTATTATTATTACTATTACTATTAACATTATTACTATTACATTTATCATTATTACTACCATTACCATTATTACTATCACCATTATTATTATTACCATTATTATTATTACTTTGATTACTATTATTACTCCTACTACTAATACTACTTTTATTACTATTAGCATCACTATTACCATTAGCATTACTATTACCATTATTATTGTTATTACTATTACCATACCTTTATTATTATAACCACCATTACCATTATTACTATTAATATTATAATCATTACTATTATTACTATTACTATTACGACTATTACTATTTTTACTATTAGCATTACGTTTACCATTAGCATTAATATTACCATTAGTATTATCATTATTACTACCATTACCATTATTACTATTACCATTATTATCATTACTATTATTACTATTACTATTAATGTTATTACTATCAGCATTACTATTACCATTATTATTATTACCATTATTACTATTACCATTATTATTATTATTACCATTATTGTCATTACTATTATTGCTATTACTACTATTACTAGTATTACTTAAAGTAATGATCAAAATAATCTGCCATTGTGCATAGTGAGATGATTAAGATTTATTAATTAATCTTAATTTATTGTACTATGTAAAAATCTTGTCTAATTGCCAGAACATTGTGCATGATTTAAGTTTTAGTTTTCCTTTTTTACTTTTCAGTAAAAATATGTCTTTAACCTAGATGGTTTTACTATTTATTATTATACAATGATTCATTTCTTCAATTTTGAAAAATATATTTTTATGTAGGAAATGATCTAAAAATGTAAAATTAAAATAAAATACAGTAATGAAAAAAATAATGAGCAAAAATGATATGCTGTATACTTGTATTGTCCATTGGCAAATTGTTTAGCATACTTTAGTTATTTTTCTTTATTCTTTTTAAATGTATATACCTTCATTTGATAAATTTAGGGATCATTTTTTATATCTTTTGCCATATTTCTTCTCTTTCTGTTTTTAGTAGGCATTAATGCAAACCCATTAGCAGCTAGCGGACATGTCCACAATGCTAGCATTAGCATTTGTAGTCATATCCTATGAAAACTGTCATTAGCTGCTAAATAATTTCATTTAGCACGACCTGCAAAAGTGATGTTAGCGGCTAAAATGAAGCTAGCTACCAAAGCGCTACTTTTTGCTAACTCGGCTAAAATGCGCTCTGAATCCGAACCGGGGTCTTCTGTGACATAATAAATCGTTTTTCTTGAACCCGTTCTTACGATCTTGACATTTTTTTAGATGACAATCTTGTTTCAATCCTTCCCGATCTTGTCGCGTTACACCACCTCCTCGTATTCTAATAATAACCGCGAGGCAAAATGCAAGTCAGATCCATTTTACAAGGACATCTCAATGTCATTTATAATAGCTATAGAAAAGAAAAAAAAGCTCATCTTTTATAGACCAGAACCGCTAACCGTAAAGCTAGCACATGAATGCTGATAAAAGTATAATGGAAGAAAAGGAAACGTGAGCAGTCACTTACTGGTGGTACAGTTAATCCTGACACAATCTAGACGGAGGAAGAATAGATGAGAGATAAATTCATCTTTCAACATTGCAGCTGCAGACATCACTCAAATATTTTCTCCACATTTCCGGGGACAAGCACATGGACGCTGACCCTTCTCTGAAGCCCTCGCACGGGGCACTAAGACCACCCGTTCAGTTTTGTACTTTGGGATTATTGGAATTTTTCATGTATGATTTGAGAGCAAGAGATTTGGGTCGGCGTCAGACAGGGCCAGAAAGGAAGCTAAAGTGTGTGTTGGATGCTAAATGTTCAGTTACTGTTCGTAAATAGAAGAGCAGCTTCCTCATTTCTTCCTCATGCCATGAGGCTCTTTAACTCCACCCGGGGGAGTAAGAGCCTACATTAAACCCCACCCCACATTTGCACATTACTCTGTTTTCATTACAGTGTGTATTTTACGTAGCACTATTTATATACTCTATTGCAAAACGTTATATAGGGTATTTTTGTATTCTATATCTTTATTTTATTTTTCAACACAAGGATCCTGCTGGAAGTGTGAATTTGACTACGGGGATGAATAAAGTATCTATCTATCTATCCATCTCTCTATCTATCTCTGTATCCCTTTTTCTCTATCTATCTATCCCTCCATCTCTCTCTATGTATCTCTCTCTATCTCTCTATCTCTATCCATCTCTCTATATCCCTATCTATATCTCTCTATCTCTATCTCTCTCTATCTCTATTTCTATCTCTCTATCTCTATTTCTATCTCTCTATCTCTATCTATCTACCTATCTCTATCTCTCTATCCCTCTCTCTCTATCCCTCTCTCTCTCTATCTCTATCTCTATCTCTCTATCCCTCTATCTCTATCTCTCTATCCCTCTATCTCTCTCTCTCTATCCATCTCTATCTCTATCTATATCCATCTATCTATCTATCTATCTATCTATCTATCTATCTATCTATCTATCTATCTATCTATCTATCTATCTATCTATCTATCTATCTATCTATCTATCTATCTATCTATCTATCTATCTATCTATCTATCTATCTATCTATCTATCTATCTATCTATCTATCTATCTATCTATCCGAACCATCCTACCCTAAAAAACTGTTAAAGTTATATCTATCATTTCCCAAACTATAGGCCATTCCAGAAATTTTACTAAGCTAAAAAATGTGAAAGTAAGAAATATAAGTGTCACCGGAGTATAGGTCGCATATTTATCTTGCTTATGTATCAATGCATGAAATAGTTTAGTTTCTGATTAGCACATTATAGCATGAGAGAGTAACTTTATTTTTGCTCGCTTTTTGCCACAATCCCCTCAATTATCGTAAGATGCCAGAAGTTTAAGCTAGTTTATGACAAAAAAAAACTAGTACCACTAGTAGTACTAGTTTGTAGTTCAGGGTATATATTGTAGTTTTTGGAGAACGTAATGTAGCATGACACAGGCGCACTGGATTATAAGTTTAATTTTTTTTTTCGCTTTTTGTCACAATTCCCTCAATTATCGTAAGACGCTAGAGGTTGACGCTAGTTTTCAACAAAGAAGAAGATGCTAGTTTGAAGTTTAGGGCATGTGCTATAGTTTTTTTGGTGGGCACACTGCATTATGACAGGAACACTGCAGTATAAGTCTTTAAGTTTTTATTACAATGCCCTCAGTTAACACAAATTGCTCCACCAGTCGTGTTTCTATATATATAGATAACTTTTATCTCTGTTTCTCTAAAACAAGACAGCCATTTTCCGACATAGTTCCTTTCCCCAGCATCCTAATTCGAGCGCAGCAGTTCCTGTTGTCAACCTCCCTGAGTGACTTGCAGCGCGCCGCGGGCACACGGCCGTTATCTCGCCTTTTTCTTTTACCTCGGCGGTCGCGAGAGCTCGTGTCGTGCTCGGCGATAGGTGACCCAGTTGGGAGCCTCCCGATTGTCCCCAACCCCCCCTTCCTTTATGGCCCAGCCTGTCGCGTGTTGTCAACCGCAGCAGAAAAGTGTTTCGCAAACAGCCCGAGCTCCACACTTGCTTAACCCTGCAGGAAATGCTCTCGTTTCAGAGGGTCGACCTTCTGATGGCTTACCGGTGATTAATATTTGATTCCTTTGAGGCGGGGAGGGGGCGGGGCTTGTTCTTCTCGTCAAGATGTAGTGCAGTCATGTTTTTAGCACAATAGTAGTCTAGCTTTTTATTCGTCTAGAAAGCTACCAAGTCCTTTGTTGATCTAGCTAGCTAACCATTGCTGTCTCTGTTTTTATCTGTCCGTCTACTTTTTCCGTCCATTAGTCCTTCAACAGCTAACCAGCTATATTTGTATCTCGTTTGGTAGGCCTCACTAGCTAGTTTACCAGTTTACAATGTACGTGTCCGTCTTTCGTCTGTCTCTCTCTCTGTCCCTCTGTTTGTGTCTCTCCCTCTCTCTGTCTCTCAATCAATCTGTCTGTCTTTCTCGCTCTCTCCGTGTGTTTCCCTCTTTTTGTCTTTTCATGTATCTGGCTCTGTCTTTATGTCTTCACATCTCAAGGTCTTGCTCTTTGTCTCTCTCTGTCTTGCTTTTTATGTCTCTCTCTTCCTAGCTTTTTGTGTATCTCTCTGCCTCGCTCTTTATTTCTCTCTGCCTAGTTCTGTATGTCTCTTCGTCTCGCCATGTATGTCTTTGTCTCGCTCTGTAAGTCTCTCTTCGTCTCGCTCTGTATGTCTCTCTCTGTCCTGTTCTGTATGTCTCTCTCTCTTTTTCTCCACTTCACTCTTTGTGTCTCACTGTCTACCTGTTTGTCCCTATGTGTGTCTCTCTCTGTTCCCCTATCCGTTTGTCTTTTTTTCTGTTTCCCTCTCTCTCTCCTTCCTTCTGTCTGGCCTTTTCTTTTCACTCTGTCACTCCATTTGTCTCTCTCTGTCTTGCTGTCTTCCTGCTGTCAGTCTCCATTTTCATTTCCCTTCCAACAGTCTGCCCCTTTATCTGACTCTCACTTTCCCTTTCCTTCTTTTTCTGTCTCCCCATCTGTTTAACCCCCTCTTTGTCCTTCTCCCTGTCACTCTTCCTCCCTCTGTCTGTCCCTCTCTTTCTGTCTCTTTGTCCTTTTGTCTGTCCCTCTGCCTCCCCCCTAATCTCTCATCTTCCTCTCCATCGGTCTGTACTCTTCTCTTGCCGCTTTTCCACCTCTGTCTGTCCCTTTCTATTTCCCTGTCTTCATTATTACTGTCTTTCTTTCTGCCTTCCCACACCATTTCCTGTCCATCTGATCGTCCATTCATCAATCTCTGTGACTGTCTCTCCATCCATCGAGCTACTTATCTTGCTCTTTATCTCTACTTCACTAGTCCTCGATCTATGAATAACCGATGTATCAGTCTTTCTCTGTCCATTCATTGATGCATCAGATAAAGTATTTAGTTTGCTCATCTCTACACACTCGAATTGTACGATGAAACCAGCGCCAAGACAATCGGGTCGGCACGTGGGACGGAGGGACGCCAATGAGCTGTAATCGGCCGAAAGGGGCGGCGAGCATTTCCTGTCCGGGGCCGACGCAGCTGCGAGCTCAAGTGGCAGTGAGCAAATAAGAGCCGCAGACTCTCGCCATTGAAAGCGTTACACCATCTCCTTCTATTCCTGACAGCGGACGGTGCCGCAGAAGCTGCTACCTAAATTGACGGTGAGGCGCACGCGTCCGCTCTCCAGTTCCAGACGAAGCGTGTCGGCCGAGTCTTGCGACGTGGTGGCGATCAGGATTCCGTAGGCTCGCTGGGAACGAAAACGCATGGAAACGTCTTCGGCTTCCGTGTGCATCACCACCGGGAGTTGAACCTTCATGAACTTGCTGCCGTCGTAGCTCAGGACCGTGGCCTCTGCGGAGAAATGCAAGACGGACGAAAAACAAATTCAAACATCTAAGAGTCAGTGATGTAAAATGAGGATATTCGTGATGCGATCAAAATTCTCTGGTGCTTAACTTAACTATGTATTGTTGTTGTTCTCATTTATTCTGAATATGCATCACAATTATTGCAAGGCTCCCTGATTATTGTCATTTTAGTTAAAATGTGAATTAGAAAAACAAATGTGGAAACTACATAAACCAGAAAACAGAATCCCTGAATTTCCCGTCATCAACCTTCGGTGTTACTTTTTGTTTACATTACATTAAGGCATACATTAATGATATCCCAGTTGCATGGCTGACTCCCTATTGGTGTGTGAGTGTGTGTGTGTGAATGGGTAAGTGTGAAGCACTTGGGAGGGCTTCATTGACTTGAAAAGCGCTGTATAAATGCAGACCATATCCCAGTTTATTTATTAAATACAAATACTTTGTGTTCTAATTGTGTAATATATTTTGAATATTTCTGTAGTAAAATAGAAATACATATAGTTATTATTTCCCAATTTTAGTGTTTTTTCTAACTATTTCTCTGGAATAAAAATCATACATTTAGCAATTGATCCAAAGGCACATAGTGATGGTAAAGGGAACAGCAAAAAATGATAACCACTGAAACAAAGCTTGACATAATAAAGAAAAAACAAAGGCTGAAGACGCTTCTTTACACTTAGCAAGGTTTCTGGTCATGATAAATTGTGAGAATTATAAAAATCTACCAAAGAAAAACAATTTTTATTAAATGTGTTTGAATGAAATGTATTAATAAGTGTGATACATTTCCCTATCAGCTTTTTCCTCGCCCCCTCTGCATCCACCCAATAACTTCACCGTACCAGCTAAAGTCAGGTCGTTTTTTTCCATTACATTTATATTTAGTTTTGGTGTTATATAATAATATACACGTATGCTACATAAAAGTAATACTTACTATATACTATTGCGTTTCTAATGTTCAATTAATAATTTTTCACCAGGGGTACTGGGGATTTGGAACACATATTGCAAGATCCGTTGCAGCCTGGTCATCCTGGAAGGGGGATGACCTCATTTGGGGGCGGCATTAGCTCAGGAGGTAGAGCGCTCGTCTTGGGATCAAGGGATCGCAGGTTCGATTCCCGGTCGAAGTGTCCTTGGACAAGACACTGAATACCTAATGCCCCCAATAAGCAGGTCGGCGCCTTGCATGGCTGCATGGCCGCTATTGGTGTGTGAGTGTGTGTGTGAATGGGTAAGTGTGAAGCACATTGTAAAGCGCTTTTGGGAAGTATTCATTTAACCTTCTCCAGGTTTCTTCAATTTCCCCATGTTGAGGTTTTTGAGTTTTTCTTTACTCTCATGTAGGCTTAAGATCAGGGGATGGTGTCATAATAGTCTAGTTTGCAATAATCTGGGTTCTGTGCAACCCCTTTGAGACTCCTTGTGAATAAACATGATTTGACTTGACTTGAATAAGCTACTACTTGAAGTGACAGTTCTATCCCCCGCTATACAGCAATTTCACCTTATGATCCCCCCTCAGAACAGATTAACATCATATCCTGGGGTCTACTTTAAAACTATGGACTCAACAGATCATCTGTTGCATTATAGAGAAAGAAAACCTTATGATGGGACCATATTCACTGACTTTACGTGGGAAAGGAAATGACAGAAATTGAAGTCACTGAAGCATTGTATTTATACTTTGGGCGTCACAATGAATGACACAATAAAGAACAATATCAAAATGGACGGGATTCGCCTTTGTCTTAAATATCGAGCGTCTGCCGTCTGGAAAAAACGCAGAGTTGATTATTCAAGGCTGGCAGGAGTCGGTCACGCCGATTCCGAGAAAGTGACATAGCCAAAAAAGAAAAAAAATACATTATCTCCCAGGCAGACAATGGGAAGAGAAGAAGGGGAAAGTTTTGGGGTTAGGGGGGTGTCACCCTCCCAAACGTGGCCTCATCACATCAGCACTTGACGCTTCCATTTCTCAGCCAAATCCAATTTCTTCTGGCCCCCTCCTGGGGTAGCCTGCAGATGATGTAGGGGTGGTAGGGGGTGACAAACAAATGGTGACGCCTCCTACCGGGCTGACTCAGAAAACTGTCGGGAAAAGTGACAGCAAATAGCGACTTCAAAGTCCTGATGCTCGGAAAATCTTTCTTCCCCCAAGACATTTAGTGTTGCTTGCAACTCTTCATTTGTAGTTTGTGCTGGCTCATGGTATTTGATATATTTTGAATATATTTTCTGCAGAATATTACTATCTACATGTATTCAGGCGGCTAAATGAAAGGTTACAACAACTAAGGTTTCAGCTATGGAACAGTTGTTGGAATTAATTGGATTCTGTCTAATAAACTGAATCCAAAAATATATAGGTTATATTTGATGCCAGTAATTTTCAGCTTTAAACAAGGCTAACGTCAGATAACGTCAAAAATAATCAAATAAATTCCAAACAAATATATACTTAAATACATACATACATTACTAAATTCCTAAATATACTGCATACATGCATCAATGTATGAAAACATATTTTAAAAAATACATGAATACCAGTGAAGGGATAAATAAGTGATTGAAAGTCGAATACATAAGCAAATAAATCCATAAATATATACTCTGTTGCCATGGCACCCAATTGGCCCCACCTGTGTGGCGCCAGCTGTGGCTCATTGACAGATTGGCTTTCCTTCTTTTTAAGCTCAGTGCTCTCATTTTTCCTTTGTCAGGCCATCATCGAGCCTCTGCCCCGCAAGACAAGGGTTCTGACTGGGTCCTGTTTTCCTGTTGGTGTTTCCTGTCCAGTATTGTTCACGTTTAGTTTGCCCTGTTAAATATCGGTTTCTCGTTACATTCCCGTCTATTTTTGTCCTGTTTATCATTCTCTCCAGTTTTCGTTCCCGTCTAGTTTGTCCTGTTTATTTCGATATCGCGCATGACTCCCCATTTCCCGTAAAATAAAAGGCTAATGTAAGTACGTCACGCGTTTGAGTCCTGATCCTGTTACGGTTCATCACACACTCAAGTACATAAATATAAACATTTATTCATAAATAAATACAATATGAAATGAAAAGAAATAAGCAAAAAACATTCCATAAATTATAATACATTCTTAAAAATACCTTAATACGTACATGAACACAAAGCAGTATGCGCATTGAAAAAAAAATAGAAATCCAATCAATAAAAAAATACATAAACTAAAATATTTTAAAGGCAGATTATTGTGCTTTTCTTTTTTATCATTACTACGCTAAAAGTAATACTTAAAATAAAACTATCATTCTTAGCATTTTACGAAAAGTAATTCGCTCGACAATTAAAAATAAATATTTTAAAAAAAAGAAAAGTCTTATTGTTTCTAAAAAAAATATCTAGAAAATTGGTAAATTTCTTCCTTTTTTGTCGGTGTAATGTTAGCTTCAGGATCAATCAATAAATAAATAAATACATATATGGACAAAACCAATTATTAAACGTTCCACTAACATATTGTGTTGCTTGTTATAAGAATTACTTAGCTAAAATCAATTATTCAAATGAAATTGCAGTCCACTTCTGATGTTACTCAAAGTAATGCTTAATATAAAATGCTACATTAATAAAAATAATATTTAAAAAAAGTGGGAAAATCAAGTGAAATATGGCAAAAAAATGCGAGGCTGAGTAAAAACGAAACTAAGGGTAAGCTGGAGTGGAAAATCCTCCAACAAGAATCTGTTATTACAGGAACCGATATGACTAGCTCATTTTCTGGATAAAAAATAAAACATAAGATAATGGAGAAGCTGAATTGTAATCAGGGTTTGATTGTGATTAAATGAATGGGGTTTTGGGATTTTTAAGGGTTATTGATCTATCTTCGTTATTCATTATCCATTATCCGTTATCGGTCAGTTCATAATACGCTACAAAGCCTAGGAGCCGGGACACTTACACTCAGCCAAAAGGCCAAGCGAAGAAGTTATAAATGACTGAAATAACCAAGTGGTTATAAATGAAGAAATCATACAAACGTTACTATCTATATGTACTATATTATATACAGTGACAGATTAAAATATTAAAACAATAATCGCAAGCTTCGTTTCCATAGTTATCATGTTTTGCATCATCCTTTAGCATCACTGCTAGTCTCTCACTCTATAGCTAAACAAATTCAATTTTCTTTCACGGGATTCTGAACAGAACACAGAGGGAAAGGCATTGTGGGAGGTAGATTAGCCAATAGCAGACCAACATCTTATATGACCTCAACAAATAGCACACAGGCAACTCTATGTACAGCAAATGAATACGGTACCACTAAATACTGGATTTTAACATGAACTGAACTGAACAAAAATAGAGAAAGACATTGTAGGAGGTACTGCCACCAATGGCAGATCAGCATCTTATCTGTCGTCGACCAATAGCACAGGGGCATGCTAGAAACGCAACTCGACATATGCACGAACACCGCACGAAATAATTTGTTGTTGATGTTGTATAGTAGGTAAAATGATGTTAAAAAAATCATTGTACAGACGCTCCTCTACTTACAAACATTTGAGTTACGAAAAACGGTATTTCAGGATATCCACGAATATCTAGACATTGCTGTAAGTTCGATTTTGTATTGTGTGCACCTTTTTCCGAGTAGAGGACAGAACTGTAATGCTTCTTTCCGCCACTACCGCCGTGTGGCGCTGTGAGAGGTCACCCAGCCTCCACCCCAAAGAAGAAATCCGGCTTCTGCTTCCTGGTACGTGTGTAATCATAACAACGTGTACTGTATCCCTTTCGTGCTAAGAACTTTTACGTTTTTACTATTTAATATCTCGCGCATCCATTCAATATGGTTGGTGTGAATTGTAAAGAAGAGACAAGCCGTTTTATTTGAAACAAAAGTGGAATAAGAAAGCTTGATACGGTTGAGAAAATGTTTGGAACGTTTTTTTTTCCGTCCACTTTTTACCACAGAGGATGTCGCCTATCTCTTGAAGCTCATCTTCCAAAAGTAAGTTAAACTTTACTCTATTATTATAGTACAAAACCTTTACAAGCCTTAAACATACTTATATAAACCTTAAACTGTCATGTCCTGCACGGTCGTCATGGCACCCAGCTGGTCCCGCCCCTTGACACCGGCTGAGACAGATTGACTTGATTGCGTGTGGGATACTTAAGCGCACCTTTTGGGACTGCCCGTTACCAGACCATTGCTTAAATTGAGGAAAAACCTGTTCATGCCCGTTTGTTCTGAGTAAATGCCTAGTTTGTGATTTTGATTGCCTTTAAGCCTGTTTTGTTTTGTCTTTGGTCCCCGCGTGTTGGACAACTTGTATTTTCTAAATTAAAGAAACAGATCGTACACGCAAATGAGTTCACACTTCCTGCACTGTATAGCACTAAAGTAACTTACGAACGAACATCCGGAACTTGTTCGTAACGTCTGTATTTCACACCTTAACGTGAAAACATTGTAAGGCGATGCAAGAGCATCCCGGGGGTCTACTAGATCGCCATCTCTCTGGTATTTATCCTCAATTTCTCCAATCCCGTGGCAGTTTTCTCCTCCCGGGAAAATGCAAATGTGACAGGACCCGCTGCCCCGGCACCTCGGCATGCACATCACAATCCCGTGACATGCATTTGACAGCTCCTCTCCTTCTCTTCCTGAAGCGGGGCTGGTGTGGGGGGGGAGGGGTCTACTGTATAGTGTCTGCTGTTCCTTCCCCTTGTGAGCATCAAAGCCTTAATTTGTCACATCACACAAACGCGAAGGAATGCCGACCGCTCTGAAGACGACGATGGCGTGCCGTGTTTTACATGAAGGGAAATCCAGGCCTGCTGCCTCATGTCGGGCGCAATGAAAGCCTCATTCGGCTCCAGGGTTGGGTAGGGTTACTTTAACTTGATTACTTTCAATTACTTTTGGATTACTCCAATACCAAATATGCTAATAAAAGACAGAAGAAACTCATCTCATCTCATCTCATCTCATTAGCTGCACCGCTTATCCTCAGTAGGGTCGCGGGGGTGCTGGAGCCCATCCCAGCAATCATCGGGCAGTGGGCAGGGGACACCCTGAACTGGTTGCCAGCCAATCGCAGAGCACACAGGCACAGACAACTCGCTCGCTCATTCGCACCTAGGGACAATTTGGACCGGCCAATCCACCTGAAATGCATGTCTTTGGAATGTGGGAGGAAACAGGAGTGCCCGGAGGAAACCCACGCAATCACGGGGAGAACATACAAACTCCACACAGGAAGTCCGGTAGCTGGATTTGAACCCACACAGGAGGTTTCAAGACCTTAGAACTGTTCAAGTCAATGAAGACCTCCAAAAGCACTTTACAATGTGCTTCACACTCAGGGTTGGGTAGGGTTACTTTAACGTGATTACTTTCAATTACTTTTGGATTATTCCAATACCAAATATGCTAATAAAAGACAAAAGAAACTAAATATGAATAAAATGACTAAATTTTGTGCAGGCTTGGGGAGTAACAGAATACATGGAACGGCAAAAATGATGTTGGCAAGCTGTTTGGATTTCTTATCATTTTGTTTCTGTCGCATTTTATGTTAGTTTTGCCGGAGATCAAAGAGATCAAAGCCAGGAGAGAAAGCTTCATGTGTTGTGAGTCATAATTTTATTCATATTTAGTTTATTTTGTCTTTTATTAGCATATTTGGTATTGGAGTAATCCAAAAGTAATTGAAAGTAATCCAGTTAAAGTAACCCTACCCAACCCTGAGTGACGCTCCGTTTCATTTCGTGACTTTTGACATCCCCTCGTTTGACTTTCGTCGATGGAAGACTGAGAAGTGACGTCGTACTTGTCTGTTTCGGATCAGGGGACTGTGTGATTGTAACATTTGCAATTCTTTCAGACAATTTGTGACTAAGTTATACAAATAAATTTAGAGTAGAACCCTGGAACATGGAATCCCCGCCATACGAGGTTTTCACTTTGCAGTGTGGAATTTTTGACATCATACGACATCATTTTGTGTGCACTCAAACGTAGAAAATGCTAACTTTGGGGCGTTGGTTCAGCAGTTAACATATCTGTAAACCTGTACATTTTTGCAGTACAAAGTATGTTTATTATGCATTTTAAGGCGTGCACGACGTACGAGAAAATCTGTACGGAAAATGCCAATTTGTCAATTATGGGTACCATCTGGTATACACCGACTATCACGAAACGGCAAATCAATCAAGTCAAACGAGCCTCTATCTCAGGATCGTCTTTTTTCGTTGCAAACGAAGCCAGCGGTTTGATGTAGTAAAAGGAAGTCCGTCTCTTTTTAGAGAACCGGCTTTTTCGGCTTAACTCATCAAAGAGCCGGCTCTCAAACGGCTCACTTGCTTTGATGCAATATATTACGAATCAATATTGTTGTATAAAGAAGTTAAGAAAAAAAGGAAGTATAAAAAGGAGAAAATAAAAAAATACAGGTTTGTGGTTATCCCTTTATTCAGTATATTACCAACCATAATTTAATGCAGAAAATGAATTAATAATTTGAATAAGAAAATGTATTAATCTACTTAATTATATTTGCATGTATTTTTTCTTTCTACAGTGAACGTCCAAGCGACTTCATTTTTGAACGTTTTTTTATAATAAACCTCATTCATGTCGAGCAACTCAGGATCTCAAAAAAAAATGTTAATTAACAATATATAGGATATAACGAAACACATGTACAATATAACATGTTAAACTACATAAATAAACACGTTTGAAAAAAAAAATGGTGTAAGATTATTTTGTGTTTTGTAAGGGGAAATACAACAATTTGTAAGGGCATGGAGCCCTGGAGCGCGACAGGTATGAGTTGATCCAAAATGGCTGTCTGCTATTGGTCATCTTATGTAAGATGCTGATCTGCTATCGGTCTGTGTCCCATTATAATGATAATAAGGACATACTATTTTCTGAATTACAAACCACAATGGCCTTTTACTCATTCAAACTTTTTTGAGTAGGCAATACAATTTTGTCTTTTTTTGTAATGTAGTTATTCACTCTATGTATTTGTTCCCTTGTGTCACAACATGGTGAAAATGCTGATATGCTATTGGCTAAACTACCTCCCACAATGTCTTTCTCTCTCCTCGTTCAGTTTAGAATTGTATCCAACAAACTTTAATTTGTTTAGCTGTGGATATCAATACTCGCAGTGATACTAAAACAGCTAAAACATGATAACCATGGAACAGAAGCTTGTGATTGTTATTTCAATTCCTGAAATGTTTCACTGCACATATTTTTTTTCTTTTTTTACATGTTTATCCTGTAGTGTCTTGTCTAATTTCATTTTAAACCATGTTAGCTGTGTTGTTATCAATGACGATAAATGATTGTATGAGTTATTCTTTCATAACCTTTGTTATTGTAATCTTTTATAACTTTTTCATTCCTTTAGTTATATTTGTTTATACTTTTTTATAAATTCTTTCATTATGTCATATTTTGACTTATTGATCCGGTTATTATTCAACTACTAGCCAAAAATGAGCTGGTCATATCAGTTCTCAATGGAACCAATTCTTGTTTTGAAATTTTATATTCCGGCTTAACTTTGTTTCATTTTTACTCAGCCTTTCCTGTTAAAAAGTAATTGTCAGTCATTTTGACTGCGCGCTTGTAAATTCCTCACCATTGTCTTGTAGCTCATTTGTGCCCGGCATATTCTGTAGTAGAGTTTCAGTCAATGATGATCAAAAACCTCCTCTTCCATCCATTTATCAATTAAAAAAATTGAATTTCCAGATTACTATTAGCATTTCTGTATAGTTAAGTATCCCCCTGCAGTAATTTACACAGGCTGACCTATGTGGATGTGCACGCAGGAGCTGAAATATCGATCCAGATGTTTGCCGCACTCAGCAATGCAGAATGTCACATCTCATTAGGGAATATTTGCACGTCCTGCAAGCAGCCATCTGCTAGCCAACCTTGGCCTTACGCTAATATTTTAGCTAATTAGCAACAGGACTAACAACGCTCGGCAAAGTTGCTTCGCCTGCTTAATTAAAACCTGCCGAAATAGGCCAAATGGCTTCGCGCCTGGATCCTTAAGCTCCGCCCATTTCTTTTCTTGTCATGTAATTGCTGTATTTTTCCACCGGGGGGTCCGGCACGCTCCGATAAGTGAGGGCACGGATAATTTTTTTGACAGCGGCCCCTCCTTCCGACGAGCAGTGCCGTGGCGATCCGCAGCTATTGAAACATCTGACACTTTCTCCATACTTGCCTTCCTGCTAGCTAGCTAACGCCGGTGATGGACAAAGACGATCAAATGTGAGGAGAAAATGAAAGAACTACATATTAAACCCATTTTTGCCTTTCTTAACCCAAAGAACACACATTGGAAATTGTATTTTGGAAGGGAAAGAAAAGTAGCGCTGTAATGACTTAGAATTAAATGTTACCATTTACCTATTACCAATTAATATTCTAATAATGGTGTAATAATCTTGTGAGGGATGATACCATCTATATGACTGTGTTTGGTAATTTATAAGGTGCTTCTAGTATCATAGACTCAAAAATATGGATATCTATCTAATAATATGGTTATCTATCTAATAATTATCTTATCCGCTTATCTGGGTTCGTGTCAAGGGGGCAGCACCCTCATCAAGGAAGCCCAGACCTCCATAATCCCCAGCCACTTCATCCAGTTCATCGACCAGATCCCAAGGTGTTCCCAGACCAACTCAGAGATGTGGTATCTCCAGCGTGTCCCGGGTTCGTACCCAAGTCTCCTGCAGGTGGGACATGCCCGTAACACCTCCTGATGGAGGTGTCCTTACCA
This sequence comes from Urocampus carinirostris, assembly GCF_059441175.1. Classification (NCBI taxonomy): domain Eukaryota; kingdom Metazoa; phylum Chordata; class Actinopteri; order Syngnathiformes; family Syngnathidae; genus Urocampus; species Urocampus carinirostris. Next base: position 24,003,082 of record NC_142361.1, read on the forward strand.
TCCATTCATCCATCCATCCTTACCAGATGCCCGAGCCACCTCAACACTGAGTCCATCCCGGATGACCGAGCTTCTCACGCTATATTTAAAGGAGATCCCATTCACCTTAAGTTTCAACTAATTTTAGCCGCTTGTATCTGGAATCTTGTTTTTTCAGTCACAACCCAAAGTTCATGACCATAGGTGAGGGTAGGAATATAGATGGACCGGTGAATCAAGAGCTTTGCCATTCGGCTCAGCTTCTTCTTCACCACAATTGATTGGTGCAGGCTCCACTTGACAGCAGACGCTGCACCGATCCATCCGTCGATCTCCCGTTCCATTCTACCCTCGCTCGTTAAAGACCGCAAGTTATTAGAACTCCTTCACTTGGAGCAGAATCTCATCCCTGACCCGGAAAGGAAATGCCACCAAATGAGAACCATGGTCTTGGACTAAGAGGTACAGATCATCCTAACCGCTTCACACTCGGTTTGAAGTCTCTCCATTGAGAGCCGTAGATTACAGCTTGAGGAAGCCAACAGCACCACATCATCTGCAAAAAGGAAAGATGTGATGCTGAGTCCCCCAAACTGGACCCATTCAAACAATTACCGCGTCTAGAGATTATGTCCATAAAATTTATGACCGCAATCAGTGACTGAGGGCAGCATTAGCGAGTCCAACTCCCAGTGGAAACAAATTCGATTAATACTTGAAAATGAGCCAAATTATTTTATTTTATCATACTAAAGCTATTCTTCTTCTAAGGGTGATAGAAAACTCTGCAAAATAGCATTTTTAATTCACAATTCATGGATCCATAACCGCCTGGGGCATAGGGAAACCCTGATGAGGCAACTTTGGACAGCTCTCTCTACTAAGGGGCCGGTCACACAGACATTTGCGGCTGAATCACGGCCAAAATTTTGCGTTTTTTTTTCGCCCGTGGTTGCCCGCGATGGAAAATGCGCAAAATTGGCCACCCCGCTGTTCATCGGTGTATGGCCGCAAAAAAGACGCCGGCGACTGTTCTGCTTCCTCATCCCGTCATTTCTGCGTCATTTTCTCGTGTGGACCACGGGTATAAAAGCTCCCGAGCCGGTGTTGTGCCCAAATCCGACTCCTACGCAACACAACCAACCCCCCACCCCCTCGCGTGAACGCACATTCTGCTGTGATCGCTTTTGTTGTCATCCGCGTTAACAAACGCATTTTGTAGAATACGATCGCACTTTATTGTTTACATAAACGCGTTATATAGACTAGGATCTCCCAATTGTTATAATTAGCTCACTTTATTGTTTTAATAAGCGTTTTATATAGAATACGATCGCTTTTGTTGGAAGCGCAGCAGAATGCGCGTTCACGCGAGGGGGTGGGGGGGTCGGGGTGTTGCGTTTGATTACGTTCACAACAAAAACAAAGACGGAATGGTTTAAGTTGTATTAAATTCCCAATAAATGCAAGACGAAGTGGTTTTGGTTATATGTTCGCCATTACATTCCCTAAAAGTGAGATAAAACGAGGTAAAAGTGGTTTTAGTAGCGAGGGTATGCAAATCTCGGCAGGGATGCACCGGGCTGTAGAAATCATAACCGCTCAAGACACAGTCCCGTGAAGATCAAGATTTCAAGCTATGGCATCATTTTTATTGTATTATCTCGAAAAGAAATGTCAAGAAATAAAAATGGATTAAGACGAGGTCACTACGCTGACGGGGATCCATGTTCACCCCCTTGACGTCTCCAGCACAACTGACGTGTGCTTGTGTTCGGCAAATCGCGCTGTATATACGCAGAGAAAGGCGAAAGACTGTCACACGCGTAACACGCTAATTTCACGTAATAACACCACGATACAAAATTCTGGCCGTGGTTCAGCCTTGATACACTCGTGAAAGGCTGTGTACCCGCGCTCCGAAGAATTGAGCAGCGCAAAATAATTTCGCGCTGCCACCCGCGCGCGAATTTCTGACCTCGTGTTAAGCACTGCTGTATCTCCTCTGAATGGCGATCTCAATGCGTCCAATAGCGTCCGCCCCAAAGGCAGAAATTTCTGACCGTGATTCAGCCGCAAATGTCTGTGTGACCGGCCACTAAGGACGGTTCCTGGCCTGTTTTTGGGTCGTAGCAAGGTTAGCACCATTCCATTCACTAATTTTGCTGGCCCAGTTTGTTTTTGGTCTTCCTCTTTTCCTGCCCCCTTGGACTGTGCCCTGGAGAAGGATCTTAACCAGTTCTGATGATCTTGTGATGTGACCATCAATGTTCCCTCTAAGTTGTGTGTGTGCGCAATTGCACACTACCCAGAGCTTTTCCGCACACAAGAAAATCTTGCCAGCTCACAAAACTGAGGGCTCGAAATTGCTAATTAAAAAGCGAATTAAGTTAAAGTTACAGTGCATGAAGGTAAAAATATGCGGGCTCCCCTGACGCTGTGTTCTAAATGTGGTATTTTGAAGTCAATGTCGAAGTAGAACAAAGTTGAGTAAAGTCAGTAGAGTTTTTGGAGAACCGGCTTCTCACTAAAAAAAACGGCTCTTTCGGGTCCCAAACAGCTCTTCGGGTTGTTTTTGCTTCTTTAATCCCTACACGACCAAATATTATGTAAAATTGTGCACAAAATGACTTAAATGAAGTAGAAATAGAACAAAAAAAAAATACCAAAATGAAAAAGTAGTGAAAAGCTGAGAAAAAAACGAAACAAAAAGAAAAAGGGAGAAAAAAAGAGCAGGAAAAATTCACAAAAAAGGCCAGAAGAAAATAAAGAAGCAAATTAAGCAAAAAAAGGTAATAGAGAACAAAAAAGCAAGAAAAAAAGTATTAGATAGGAAAAAATAAACACAATGAGATTTAAAAAAAAAGGAATTTTTAAAAAAGGAGAAAAATACAGGGAAAAGAGGAAAATGTTTGTGTTGCATTCAAATGATTTCCAATTATATCAAGTTAATCTTGTTGCCAACATTGTACTTCCACAAAAAAATGTAATTAAATACAGTTCTGTATCGTGCAACCGACTAAATAAGCCCCCCAAAATGTTAGTATTATGTGACAAAAGATACCAGGAATAAAAGGAAATCTTGTGAAAGAATTGTAAAAACAAATGATATTTTTAGGCTCTGCAACCTTTGCAATCGTACATGAGTCAATTCATTCAAAAGTGAAAAATAATTTTGCATTGCCGGGAACACAGCAAAATGTAACGTGATGTCAAGTTTTGGACATGTTTGATAATGACTTAGTTGCCACACTTGGGGTTGCTGTTGCTCACTGTTCTTTCAAGCAATGCTCACCGACTATGTGTAAACGCTCAGACTCGTGGAAAATTAGAGGGAACATTGGTGACCCTACTGCTGCAGTTTTCGTCCGTGCACAGTTGACAACAGTTCTTCGTAGGGTCCAATGTGCCCTCTGATGGTGCTGGGCACTGTTTAGGGTTAACTAAACTAGGTTTCTGGCCCATGGTACGCATTGTAGTCCACAAGGAAGATTGAAATACTGTCAAACGCCATCTTGAAATCCACAAAAACATGATGGAAGTTTCAAGAGTGTTGTTGAAACTTCTCGCATGGGATTAAAAAACTGTTCTATGGTGCTCCTTCCCTTCCTGAAACATGCCGGTTTTTTGGCTTGGATTTTTTTCAGTGTTATCTTAACTAACAAGTTCTAAATGCTGCTCACCAGAAAACTACATTTGTATTTAGAAGCTCTTGCTGGGAAGTAGGTTTTTATTCTTCAGAGTTAAAACAAACGCCTCAAAGGAGTGGTTTGCAATGTGTATTTACTATACCACTAAAGATCTCATCACACAAATGGACTGCATTTTTATATTGCGCTATTTAAGTCACGGAAGACCTTCCAAAGCGCTTTACACTGTGCTTTACACCTAGCCATACACACACAGACTCACACACTTTGACATTTAAGTCAGGGGAACTGGGAATCGGACCTGCAACCTCTTGGTCCCAAGACGAGCGCTCTACCTCCTGAGTGGTACCACGTTGTACAACGTTGTCTTGGCTAAACCTTTTTTCCGTAATGCTTCATTCCAACATTGTCCAAAAAAGTATGAAGGTGAAATAAAACTGAATGTGTGTTCTTGTGTCATTTATATTCCTAGTGGGTAAGTGGTTCGGATTCGGCGCGCTTACTGCATTAATCCCGGTTCGATTACCGTTGCATCCAAAACTGATCGATCATTGCTTGAATACGATAATATACTACTGTAAAACCTCATGTATGAACTTTAGGTTATTTTGGGTTAAAAAAAATGCGTGTATGCACGAATACCAAACTACCCAAGGCCTGGTACCAAACCATGGCCGGGTGGCCTCAAAGGTCCTAAAATCCTTCTAAATCAAGGAAACAAAAATGGGGTCATAGTACGGTCATACCTCTTTCGCAGGATCGTCCCAGGTATCCTGTGCCAGAGCAGTCGCATACATATCGGTTCCACCCCTCCCTGCAGTTTCCGTTGTTGTGGCAGGGGGAGCTCAAACATTGTTTTGGAGGCTCTTTGGAGCAGGAAGGTTTGACCCCTGTCGCCTTCTGAATTTCAGCCAGCCTCCGAACGTCTTTGCTTTGCCCGTCGATGAAAAGATCTCGGATGCAGCCCACGTAACCGTAATTTAGCAGTGCCGTCCACACTTCGGTGGGGAAAACCAAACCCATTTTGTTCTCGGGAAGGCCCCCCAGGTACAGGTTGTCGTCCAGGTCCAGGATCTCGCTCTCACCCGGGGCTGTGTAGGCCGTTCGCAGGGTGTTGATGGAGATGGTGCCTAAGAGCGGACGTGAATATCTCAGTATATATCATGTCCACATATATTTACATTCTCTTATTGTATTTTTCTCTTTTACTTCTCAATTACAGGTCTAGCCATGTGTTCACTACCATGTTATCAATGACACTAAGACGATTCAGTTTAATGTTAATAATATAATTATATATATATATATGTGTAATTGCACTCATTTTAAGGATAACCACTTTAATTTTTAGATTTTTTTTTAAATATATTATTTTTGAATTGTTTTTTATTATTATGGTGGTCTTATGTCATTAAAAATAAATATTATCCCCCCAAAAATATATTTATATATATCTCATCTCATCTCATTAGCTGAACCGCTTATCCTCAGTAGGGTCGCGGGGGTTCTGGAGCCCATCCCAGCAATCATCGGACAGTGGGCAGGGGACACCCTGAACTGGTTGCCAGCCAATCGCAGGGCACACAGGGACAGACAACTCGCTCGCTCATTCACACCTAGGGACAATTTGGACCGGCCAATTCACCTGAAATGTATGTTTTTGGAATGTGGGAGGAAACCGGAGTGCCCGGAGGAAACCCATGCAAGCACGGGGAGAACATACAAACTCCGCACAGTAAGTCCCGTAGCTGGATTTGAACCCACACAGGAGGTTCCCAAGACCTTAGAACTGTGCCACACACGCGCTAACCACTGCGCCGCCGTGCTTATTTATATATATATATATATATATATATATATATATATATATATATATATATATATATATATATATATATATATATATATATATATATATATATATATATATATATATATATATATATATATATATATATATATATATATATATTTTACTGGATTTTTAGGCTGACGTTAACTATTATTTTAATTTGACCATATTTTTAGCTTATTCTTTTAGGAGTTTTTATCTTCTTTCTTGATTTCCTTTTATCTATTTTTTATTATTTTCAATAATATTATAAAAATCAGTTAGAATTATATATTCTCTAAACTTGACTTTTTTCTCATTTCATGTATTATCTTTTAATTTTATAACATTTTAAAATTATATTGTCCAATTGTAATTATTTATTTCCCTCCGTCTCAATTCTTTAACATTATTTTGGTACTTTTTCCTCATTTTAAGTATTACTCTTTTATTTTTAAATTATTTTAAATGATTTTTATGATTACATTTTATTTGCCTGTTACCCTTTTCTAAATACAATTTTTATTATTGTTTTGGTATTATAGTATTTCATTAGTTTCATAAAAACTCATAACTACTATTTGTCTACTTTAATTTTTGCTCATTTCGTTTATTTTTTTAAATTTACAATATTTTTCAGTTTTCAATGATTTTATTTTACCTTCCTTCTTGAAATGTATTTAATATTATTATTTTTTTTATATGTTTTTTATTAGTATTATAAAGAATGAAATTTTAACATCACTTTTTGCTCATTAAATTTTACCTTTTTATTTACATTTTTTATCATTTTATTTTAATTTCTTCCCTTTTTAAGATGTAATTCTCTTGATATTTTTATTTAAAACATTCAGGATCAAACCTTTTGTATTTTGTAATTTATTTTTTCATTTGTCATTATGTTTATTTCCAATACATATTAAAAAAGTATAATGTAGATCTATTTTACCTTGACTGTCAGGAGCATAATTTGATATAAATAATAAAAATATAAGAGCAGGATATTAAAAGTTATTATTTGATATGATGATTTTCATAAGACCTTTTTTGAGAAATTCATACTCAAAATCATTAACAGTACATATTTTATAATATAACATTAATGTAAAAATGGTAAATATTTTTTAACAAATATGAATACAATATTTATATGTATATATGTTTTAGAATTCAAATTATAAAAATCACAGTATTAACCAAATTTATTGTTAGAATTTGAATGTTCTATAAAACGTGAATGAATGAATAAAAATGAATAAATACATACATCAAATTAAAAAAATCACCATTCAAATAAACACAGAACAAACCACGTATAAATACATATATAATATATATTTGTTAAATTCTTGTGTTAAATGGAGAAAAGGTTTTTCCATAAAATCCATGAAGAAGTTCTCCTAATTGGTGTTATCAATAGAGACAGGCTCAGGACTTCCTTCATCTGGGAAGACTGATGAACGCTGAATAAAACACATTCATCACGCGCAAGCTAGCCTATTAGCAGCCTAATTCCACATACCCACAATCCTCCTCTCCGTTTTCCCCACTTTCCTCATAATAAATCTCATTTATCTTAAGGAAGCCGTCATAAAAAATACAAAAAAACGAGAAGGGGTGGATAAAAAAATCCGGCGCCCTTTCAATCATTTGATCCAGTCATAAAAAGAAAGAAACGGAAAAAATGGCAGCCATCTTTCTAAATTTGATTAACGGTCGGTATCGTTTTCCCGCCAATATAAAGCGACAACAAACGCTGGTGTGTTTCTCCTCCAAGATTTATGGCCCTCATTCAAGTTTAATTCTCGATCTGGAGAACAGTAAACAACGGCGGACATGACCGGACTGGAAAGTCCAGGCCGGGAATCGAACCGTTCGTCGATCCGTTATTCTTAATTATCTTTAATTAATGAGGTAGACCCCGGGATACACTATGAACGAAGTGAAATTGACATATAGCGAAGGGTAGAAACCTGTGTTGATGATATCTGAACCTCTGTAACCTACTATTTTTGTGTAATATATGAAACACACTAAATTTTTCTCATTTGATTTACTTTTGCTGTGACTTGAGCTGGTCGAGTGGAGTGGCGGGTGGATGCATAGGCACGGGGACAGAAACAGCGGATTAAAAATGAAACTGATCTTAAACTTACAATTTGAGTGCTGTCATGCCCTTAGAACATATATTTCAAAGGCAAGCCCTGCACTGTTTTCTACAGCCCCTGAGATCTTGATACAATTTTGTTTCATTCACCAAGAATCATTGTGTATTTTTTCCTCCACTTTTTTGCACTGTATTGTATTTACATCCAATTACATAAAAGCACTACAAAATTGCAATTATTTTATTTTATTTTTCGTCATTTTCTCCCTCTTTTGCTAAACTTTCGGCTACTGAGGGTGCCTGAATAATAACGAATTGTATTGGGGGGCAGACATAAATGTAAATTTTAGCTTTATTTCAATGGTTATCAGGTTTTTGCCTCTCCTTTTAGCATCAGTGCATGGTTTGAAATCACTATCAGTTAAACACAGTATTTAATATACAGTTTTGCATCGCCGACTCGCTAAGCCTTTACAAAGCACACAAAAGTCTGAACTCAACAAAAAAGGAGAAATGGACCATTGTGGGAGGTAATTCAATCTATCCTAATGCAGTCACACAAACGAATAGCATACCAGCATTTTATGACGTTGACGCACAAATGCAGTTAACTCTAAACTTTTGTCGTTTTTGTGGCGGCGAATTAAGTAACGGGGTGCGAAGAATTTTTTTTTAAATCACACTGTAAAGTGAAAATGACATAAGGAGGGGTTGCCGTATCCCGGGAGGTTGATAACCATCTGTCTGGAGAACATGGTAAGGAATTAAAATGCTCTAAATGATATTTAGCGTTTTAAGAAGCAGATTCCAAGATGTCTTTCAGCCAAATGGTATACATTTAATGCAATATTATTTATTTTTTCATTATTTTTATTTGTTTTTACGAAATGTTAACTTTGTTTTTTTTCCTTTTGGGATTAAAAATATTTGCATGAATTTTATCTGATTTTGTATATTTTTCCATTTGTTGCAGTACAACTTTTCAAGTCTTTCAATATTTTCATGTTTTTCTAGAAAAATATCAAAATAACACTTAAAATGAGGCAAAAACATCGGCCGTTGGGAAAAATATATATATTTTTAACGACGCCCTACTTTTATTTTCAAACAAAATAAGAAACTGATCATGAAAATCAGCAAAATGTTCTCTTTTATTGTTGTATTTAATATTTTTTTTTACCGCAATCTTTAACTGTTTCATCAAACAAGAATAAGTTATTAAATATATTGTGCTACTTCATGAGGAGATCATTAGTATGTAGTGTCATGTCCAGCATGGTCGCCGTGGTGCCCGGCTGGCCCCGCCCCCTTGGCACCGGCTGTAGCAGATTTTTAATTTGCGTGTGTGCTTCTTAAGGGCGGGTTTTAGGGATTGCCGGTTGCGGGTTCATTGCATTACTTTGCATTATTCTGTTCTGTTTGACTTGAGGAAACTTGTACTTGCCCGTGCTGAGTAAAAGCCTGTTTTGTGAGTATTCCTAGTCTGAGTTCCTGTTTGCCTGTAAGCCTGTTTTTGTTTTTGTCCCTGAGTGTTGGATGACTTTTATTTCCTTAATAAAAGTAACTGATCGTTAACGCGAATGAGTTCACCCTTCCTGCCTCCTTCCTCCGATCTGGTCCGGTCCCGTGACATGTAGAAAGAAAAAAAAATCTGCTGCCACCTACTAGTATGGATGAATGCTACAATTACTGGACTGGTCACCGGAAAAAGGAAACTTTGGCAAAAATAAGTATGCGATTTTCTGCAGCACACTAGACAAAAGTCTCCCAGTACACGTCTTGAAAAACAGTGGTATAAATAATCAAACAGGGCTTGTTTTTGTTCTTTCATCCGAGCTAGGCTTGTACGGCATATTTAAAAGATAGGTTCCGAGTGCCCCGCTTTCTTGTCACGGTTCCGAAGAAGAAATGCGTAAACACGCCCGAGCGACGTCGTCGGGAGGCACTAAAAAAATCCCGTGGGGACATAGTACCGTCGCCAGGCCAGCCTGGTGACGCGTTTAAGGACTATGTTTGGAACATTGTTCATCGCCGAAAGGATTCGGCGACGCGGCAAGCATGAAGGAGGAGGGGACCGATCTGCTACAAGATGGGAACACGGAGATAAAGATGTCGGTAAAGGGCACGGGGAGGAAGCACAATGGAAGATATGCTGAAATTCTTCGCCAGATAAACCGAGACACTTCATCGGGGACGTGTCAGCTAACCCATTTGGGACGGGAATGCAGTGGTGCTTTTCTACCACTAGTAGTGGGGGCGCTGTTGTGCATTTGTACCATAAAACATCAACAATGAACTATTCCATGTGTTTAAATGATGTTTGTGTCCATATTGAGTTACCCTTTAAAGGTGTTGGCTCCTTGCTTATACTGTGTCTCATTTATTTACATTATTTCAATACCCTGCTCTCTGGATTTCCCCAAAAAGAAAGGAGGCTTAACATCACCCTTATTCTAACCCTAGAAATGAGTACTCTCATATTGCCTGCGTTATCAGCCAGCCTCAATTTGGCATAAGACCTGGAACTGACATTTGCTTTCATTTTCTCTCATTTGAATTATTGTAATTCCTGCTCCCCGGATTCCCCAAAAAGAAATATGGTCGACCTCAGACTTGACATGATACTGGGTGCTGATGCTTGCTTTTATTTCTTAATATTTATAATATTGTAATTCCCTGCTTTCTGGATTTCCCCAAAAGAAAATATGGTCGACCTCAGACTTATTTTTACACTAGAAATTAGTGCTTTCTTAGCAGTCAGCCACAACTTGGCATGATATTGGGTGCTGATGCTTGCTTTTATTCCCTTGTTCTTTGATTATTGTAATTCCCTGCTCTCTGGATTTCCCCAAAAGAATGGATGGTTGACCTCAACCTTATGATAAAACTACAAACTAGTGGTTTCTCAGCCTCACCCTCTGCCTCAGCAACCAGCCCCTACTTGACATGATACTGGGTGCTGATGCTTGCTTTTATTTCCCCGTTTTTATAATATTGTAATTCCCTGCTCTCTGGATTTCCCCAAAAGAAAATATGGTCGACCTCAGACTTATTTTGACACTAGTAATTGGTGCTTTCTTAGCAGTCAGCCACAACTTGGCATGATGTTGGGTTCTGATGCTTGCCTTTATTACCTTGTTCTTAGATTACTGTAATTCCCTGCTCTCTGGATTTCCCCAAAAGAATGGGAGATTGTCCTCAACCTTATTATAAAACTAGAAACTAGTGCTTTCTTACCTTTAGCAGCCAGCCACAACTTGGCATGATTTTGGGTGCTGATGCTTGCCTTTATTCCCTTGTTCTCAGAATATTGTAAATCCCTGCTTTCTAGATTTTTCCAAAAGAACGGACAGTTGGCCTCAACCTTATTATAACACTAGAAATACGCGCTTTTTTACTCCATGCATTAGCAGCCAGCTGCAACTTGGCATGATACTGGGTGCTGATGCTTGCTTTTATTTCCTCATAATATTGTAATTCCCTGCTCTCAGGATTTCTGCAAAAGAAAAAATGGTTAACCTCAGACTGATTTGACCCTAGAAACTAGCGGTTTCTTTTGCTCTGCCTTAGCAGTCCGCCAAAACTTGGCATGATACCTCCTAACCCCGCTCACACATCCCCAAAATGTGCTAAACCGGGGATTACCACAATCCGGTTAGGACGATATTGCCAAATCTCCCGACGTGATTGGATTCTCTGCGGGGGGGAGAATGGCCCTTGGTACTCTCCCGTATTCCTTATATAGCTGCGACCGACCCCGAGCCCTCACTTTAAAGAAGAGTGCCTCTAATGTATTGCGGTTACAAGATGCCAAGCTCCATTCAAGAATCCGCTTCCTGCAGGAAGAACCCGTTTAGTCGGCACCGATCGTTATCCGATACCGGCTCGAGTGTCGGGAGTACAAAACGCCGGCTGCCGATAATTACGTCGGCTCTTGCGCCGCACTTCACTTCGGAGTCGAGTACGGAGAGAACGATTGACGGCAAATTGTCGCGGGTTTCTGATTTACAACTCCTATTATGAGGAAGTATCGAATGGGGACTCATTATAAACGATCTTATTTTTGGTCGTCATTGATACTGGTAAAGAAACCGATACCATTAGCAGAATTGTTTCTTTCCCCTGTCCACCAAAAATGTACAATAAAACATCTTAAAATTGCATTCCCATTACGATAAGAAGTTATTTGTACTGATTGACAGCCACTAGAGGGCACCACTGTCGTGACTGAGTTACTATACTCTAACAATTTTTATCAAGTACTGAAAATATTTGAAGCCTGGATAGAAGTGAGCGCCACCAGGGTGTACTTCCCCAAGTCACACCACAGGAAATGGTGCCCCGTGTGGTTAAGGGATCCACCCACCCACCACCCCTGCTTATACACTGTATTGCATTTGTCTCCAATTATTCTACTTACTACTCAAGTGCGGGTTAAAGATTGATTGTCATTTTGAGAAGTCATCATATTAAATTATAATACTATAAAACTGTGTACATTTTTTAAACAAAAGTAATATTGATATCAGTCCTAAAACTTAGTATCTGTATCACCGTTCTAGCACATATTAATGTACTGTATTCATTTATATTTCATTATTTTTAACCATTTCCTATTTTTCTTTTTAATATATTTTTATTATTTTAGTTACTTCTATATTTTCATATTTAATATTTTTTGTCTATTTCTTTTTTTTATGTTTTATTGTTTTGATTTAATTTAATTTGTTTAATTATTTGAATTTTTAAATATTTTATTTTATTTATTTTTTATCTTATTTTTAAATATTTTTAATTCTTTAATTCATTTTGTTTGCTGTTTTCTTTTTTGTTAATATGTTTGTACCTTTGTGTTTACTTTATTTTATCAGTACAGAAGATGTGGGTGATAGGAAGGCCCAAATATGGTTGGATGGACGGGGTGAAACGTGCTCTGGATGTTAGGTGGGTTAATGTAATAGTTGCAAAAGTGTGTGCAAGGGATGGATGTCAATGAACAAGGATAGTTAAGAATGACTGATATCGAAAGATATGATGCAGAGGGGGTAAACCAGTGTATCCTGATGAAGGGTTGCATGGCTAAGAAACTCACCCTTTGTTGTGCTGTGGGCTTAATGTTCGGTGTCAGGATGGGAAGAGCAAAGGGTAATAAATGTTTGGTCAATCTGAGTATGTTATCGACGGTAGCCATCTCTCATGAGGGGGATATGGCTTTGATATATATATATATATATATATATATATATATATATATATATATATATAGATAGATCAATTCGCTTGATCAGCTTGGTATTATTTATATCATTAAACCACATTCAATAGTTTTTTCAATTTGTCGATAATTGCTCATTCCTGTTCCCTGCTATTGATGTCTGATATTTATTTTGTCAAGGCTGGCAGTTAACGTGGTAAATATTCATATATACTATGTTATTATTTTGCTTTAATAGATGAAAAAGTTTTTACAAAAAGTCTTTCAGAACGAATGACAAAAAAATAATGCGAGAGCACACAACACAACGATTATTTTTCGCGTTCCGAGGCGCAAATGAAACCCGAGATAGAATCTTTTCGGATTACTCAAAGATGAACCGGCGCCCGGTAAATTGGAAACGTGTTTTGAAAACGCGGACGATTTCTTTCTTTCCGTGAGTCTCGACGAGAACTTGTTTGTCCTCCATTTTTGATGTGGCGAGCGAACATGATGAAAACAAGATAAATTATCCCCAAATGTCATTAGTGCACATCTCCGCCCGGCAACTGTGTCGGTCCTGGGAGAGACCACCTCCTGTTTCCATGGAAACTTGCACTGAAGAGACTGGGAAAAGCTCAGCGAGATGTTCGTCCGTGTGGACAAGAGACGTAACGAGAGGGGGAACGTCTTTTTTTTTGACGTGCCATTAAAAAACAGCCACAATGTTTTAGTTGAAAAGACTTTGACTTCATATGATTATTAAGTGCGACGCGAGAACCGAAGAAAAGTTGGATCTGAGAGCAAGCCGGAGACACGGGCAGGGTGTAACCCTTCACACTAATTAGCCACCGAGAAGTAGCAATTAGCTTCAAAAAAGGTCGTTGTGCTTCAGTGTGGGATTCATTTTCAAGCGTTTAGAAAACAGGTTTAAAACCTGTGGCTCGCAGGCGATTTATGGCCTGCAAGACGATATTTTGCAAACACCACCAAATAAGAAAGCTTCTTTTTAGTGTGGAGTTTGGTATGGATGCCACCTCCATTTTTATTAGCAGTGTTGGGCAGGCTTCTTTAAAATAGTCATTACTTATAGTGACTCACAACTTTTTCCAAAAAGTAACTGAGTTAGTAACGTAGCGTGGGTCGGTAACCTATGGCACGCGTGCCACTGCTGAACGCACGGCAAAATAATTAAAAAATAATTTAATGTGCATTTTTAGGTTATATTTAGACATTTTTAGTTGCGCGCTGCGTTATTTAGAGGCTTTACGGTAGCACCCCTCCTCCTCTGCTCCGTGTGTGAGCGTGTCTGTGCCGGGTCTCGCAGAGGAGGAAAGATCTGTGTTTCAAACCACCCACAAAAACACAGGCGCGCGATAAATGAACAAATCAAATCAGCTCCTCCAGCAAGAAAATCTCGTTCTTTTCACCAGCGTGGACAGATGAATGAGGCTTTGTGCAAAAAATGACCGTGCTGTTTGTGCATTATGCCTCGAGAGCGTTGTACCTCGCACGTCAACAAGTGTTAAGCGTCATTACGAGACGAAACATAAACATGAATTCAATGACAAGTCTGGAGAGGCGGAGACATTGAAATGCGTTGTGTCCAGGTACGGCAAACAAACACAGACCCTGAAAACATTTTTCAAACGCCTCCACTGAAGCAAGCTATCACATTGCTCACTGCATGGCAAAGCACGGAAAACCATTTACTGATGGCGAGTATATTAAAGGTGTGTGTGTGTGTGTTTTGATAGTTTCTAAAATAAGAATTTATTGATGAACGGTATGGTAGCTGTCCATATTACTTGATTTTGATTGTAGTTCATTGTTGATGAAGAATAGTTGAAGTCATGTCTACAGGCCTTTCCACATGTTGCTCATAGTCATTTTTTAGTTTGTTGATGAACAAGGATAGTGGGAGATAAATTGGTCAGTTATACAATTTCAATGTTTATCCATGTTGTATATTCGGACTGGTGTAAAATGACAGCTCTGTTGGAAATAAAAAAATGTTTTGCGAGTAATTAATCTAGGTGTGGCACACTAATTTACAAGGACATCTAAAAGTGGCACTCCACACCGAAAAGGTTGCTGACCCCTGCTCCATAGCAGGGTGCTCCCTTGGCTCCCCAGTGTATACCTAGGTTTGTTTACCTCTCAGTCCTTTTTGTAGATGCACCTTCTTTGTCTTTAACTTGTAATCCTTTTTACATGCCATGATAAATTTTAAGGTGCTGGTACAAAATCCTTGTGTTTCCTCTGGACCTAGCGACTACGCGAAAGCAAATTCTGCAACGGGCGTTTTCTTCTGTTCCACTTCGTCAAAACCAAAATATGTCCAAACAAGTGATTTACCACCCTTCTTCAGTGCAAGCTTCATTTCCTTCTCGTTTGTTGACCCTGGGACTATGTTTACGAGTCCGCCATGGCACTAAATTAGCTCACACGGTGGGTGTGGCATAGTGTGGTGCCTGCAAACTTTGAATCGCATTGATTGGCTTGTGCTATTACTAAAACTTGCCTCTGATTGGTCGGCGCTTTTAAAACTCCAACAGTAACAATTGTGGTTGGCCAAAACTCCATCACTCACGACAAAATCTTGATAAAAAACGCAATGCTTTGCGGTTTCACAACTGCACTACGCTTAAACTTCTGACTTTGACTTCAGACTGCCGCCACCCTACCGCCCCATTCTTCCTCACGGCCCCCCCAGATCTTTCCAACGCCCCCAGGGGGGCGGCACCGCCCACTTTGGGAACCACTGCTCTATAGTAAAAGTAACTAGTTACCAAGAAAAGTAACTAATTACATTACTTTAAAAATAAGTTGTATGTCAAAGAGGTTGACATTTTCTGAGCAGTATTCAAATCAGTTGGATAGAGATGAACAGACACGCAGTTGTGTTTTGGAGGTTTGTAATATTTTTTGCACTTCAATAACAAATTATTGATGGTACACCTAAAGTGAAACAAAAAGAAACAATATAATAAAATAAAAATCAGCAGTAAAAAATGTAAAGTAAGTTTAATAAATGAAATCTAACTCAAATGGTCCATTGGAGAGATGGGATTTCCGACTGTTTTTAGTACACTGTCTTTTTTCGTCTTGGCTCACTAAAAAAGAGCTCCTTTGGGTCCTAAATGGCCCTTCATGTTCTTTTGGTTGTTTAATCCGCATATTATCATTTATTATGTATTATTTTGAATGACTTAAAAAGGGGAAAAGTAAAGCAAAATAGCACTTAAAGGTTAACACTGAAAAACACTGGTAATAAAAAGATAAAATATTTAAAAATCTACAAATAAAAAGATAAAATAAAAATAACATTGTTAGCTTTTTGAATACTCAATAAATTCAAGGTCAACAGAAGAGAATGCCTGAAAAAATGCATTTCGACCAATTACCAGAGAAAATCAGTATCTCAAAGGAAATTGGCTATCGACCTTTACCATATTTACCCCTTTATATGACATTTGGAATCAATTATTTGGTGTACCTAAAGCTTTGCTGTGTACGTCCGTATTGCATGTTATGTTTCAGAAATGACTGTCTGCTATTGGTCGTTGTCATATAGGATGCTGTTTGCATCCAGGCTTCATAAAAAATGCTGTTCTGCTATTGGCTGAACTACCTTTGTGAATATTTTTGGGCTAACGATGCAATATTACAGTGGCCTTGGGGGTAGGGCGCTCGCTATGAAAATGGAGCTTACGATTATGTAGAAATTTGAAAAAAGCACACAATTTGCGACCCTCCCTAAACATGGCCCCCAATAAAATTTATCACTAGCTTTACTCAGGTTGTCGCACCTGAAATGGACTTACCCGATCTGCCGTCTCGTTGGAAGTCCACGTGGTACCATTCTCCATCGTTGACCTTCTTGTTGACCGCCTTGGTCTTAGTAGTCCCCGATCCCATGTCCAGAAGCAGATACAGATGCCCGTCCAGCATCTCGATTGCAAAAAAGTCCACTTTAAGGGTCATGGGACTTATGGAGTCCTTCTGCTGCTGCTTGGGTTTGCCGTGGCTGAAGAGGAGGAGCCCGTTGGGCTCGGTGGTCCGGAAGTCGAACGATATGGAGCCCGTCTTCTTGGCATTCCATTTGTTGAGGACTATAAAAGACTCGGGCGTCTCGAAGGTAATGGGGTCCAGGGTGGCCACGTTCTCGCACTTGAAGGCCACGGTACCGTGGACCTTCATTTTAGGGTCTCCTTGCTTGGCTAACCTAGATAGCTCCAGTCTTACGTCGTTGTTTTTGTACACCACCTGATGAGAAACATACGCAGGATTTAGTGCGACAGTAGAACCCGGGGATAAGGCGTGCCTGCCTTACAATGTTTTCCCTTTAAGGCCAGGGTGTCAAAGTCAAACAAACTGAGGGGCAAATAAAGAATTTTTCTCAGAGCCTATAGACCGGTTATATTGAATGTTGATAGATTTATTTCTCTTTTTATCACGCTTATATCCCAGTGAACCTAATTGAAACTTCTGATAATTAAACAAATAAAGAAAAAGTTTTATTTTAACAAACATTATATTTAAAATATATTTGCAATTTTGTCTAGCAAGAAACTTCTGTGCAACTTAAAATCTAAGATGAATGTGACAATTAAAACTATACTTACGCATTGCTGTAGCTAGTCAATCAAAATGAGCGCACATGCATCACTGTTGCATTGTGGGAAATATATTTGTGCATGTTAGGGATTTGTGGGATTGCTGCAGTCTGTAAGCTGGTTCTAATACTGACTTAATATCATCTCGGGACATAGGAAAACCGTTTTTCGAGTAAGGGTCAGCGGATCGATCCAAATATCGATATTATTATTATTATTATTATTATTAATATTAATTCTATTACTTGGATCGGAGTGATACTATTGTCTCAATACTGTCCTCCAATTTTTACCGTCACTTTAAGTAAGATTATACATGCATTCCAACTTTCAAGTTTGATTCAATTGTGGTTACACATTTTTGCACTACTGACTTTGTTTTCCAAATAATGTTGCAACATATTTTGTTATATTGTTCTGAAACGGTTGTAGGAGAATTACTTTATATTTTATAATGTTATAAACATTATAAAAATGTCATTTTTGTTCTTACTGTTTAAGTTTGCATTGTGGTTATTTAACAAGAGTAGAATATTTTAAGTGTTTAACATTTTGGTGCTGTGTTTATCGCAATTATAAACTAACTCCTGGGAAGAGTCGTTGAATTATTAAATTACATTAACAGGCACGAAAGTATCAGTATCTGTATTAGAGCTAAGATCGGACCTAAAAATCTCAGTCCAACCCGACCCGAGTTTCAGGTATATTAACCCGAACCCGACGGATTAACTTGATTTGACAAATGAGCCCGAAATAAACCCGAGGCTTTAATTTTGCTGCCACAGTAAACACGAAGCTTTACTCCGGCCGTGATTACTTCAGAGCCAAACGGCCCATTTCGGGTGAACTACGCAGTTTGGGGTTTGCTTGGGGCCCAGTCCCTCAAATCAAGTGGGCATTTCAAGAGCAGCGCCAAAAAGATCGGTTTAGTGCCAAAGTGCGCATCTCGGCGACGTGCAGCAAACAAAAGTGAAATCAAATTCTGCAGATTACAAGCTGCAAATAGTGAAACATATGCCCGAAAAGCAGAAAGAAAGTTTGTAAAGTTTGTAAGCCATAGGCAAGAAACAGAAATGTCGTCTGACTTAAGGGAGGTTGAAGGAGGAATCCGCGCGTCTTTTACCCCAAAACCGGTGAGGAAAATGTATTTGGATTAAGTGATTTTGAGTTAAACTGATAATTTGGTAAGCATTTACTTCATCTAAGTAATGAGATGTTGTGTAGATCCTACATGAAGGGGGAAAAAATAAAAAATAGATAAAATATAACTGTCGAGAGAAGCCCGCAGGCTCGCCTAAATGATTGACATTTTAAGACTAAACCAACTCAAATTTTGGGTTGAATTTATGCCTGGGCCCAAGATCTTACCTCTTTGTATCAATCAATACTACCCTGTAGTTACTTGGATAAGATCAATACCAACATTCCCAGCATTGCCTACTCCTACTCTTGTGGCGTTTTACCCACTATTCTACACTAGCAACAACTTATTTTGCGGGGCCAAAAACTGACAAAACTCAAATTCCATTGTTCGAGTTAAGTCTCAGCAAAAACTGTCTGCTATGATCGACATCCTATAAAATTATTGTCTGCTATTGGTTTGTGTCAGGACATCATGACAGTTCTGGTATGCTCTTGGCAAAAGTACCACCCACAATTGCTTTCTCTTTCTTCATTCAGTTCAAAATCTCTTGTTCTTCATGAATACTTTACAAGTTGGCGATACAAAACTATTTATTCGCCACAAGGCTTGCATTCATGCTAAAGCCAAAAACATGATAACCATGGAAATGAAGGGAAAAAGTTACTTTGGTTTCAGCCATGCAACTTAGCAATTGTCAATCAGGACAAATATTCTGAATGAGGCGGCTGGTAAACATAGGGAATGATAATCCTTGTGTATGTTATCAATTCAGTTTTAATCTGAATCTTTTGACTACTCGGGTATCACTGAAGATGTGGAAAGATGGTTCTGTTGAAAATGAATGGGGGAAATGAGATTTTCGTATGTAAAATGTAAAATTGAAGAAATAAGGCCCGTGTTAGCATGAAAGTGTCATTATTCCATTTAAAAGGTAGTTTCTTGTTCGTTTCAACAGGTTCTAGCACGTGCCCGCAAAACCAATGCAGTGCCAAGAGGGGGCACTGCGAGGACCACTTTCAGAAAAAAAAAAGGAAAGTGCTGCCGTAATGGGGCTTAAACAAATTAGAGATGGCAATAACCGCATCATTATCCAATCTGCATAATGACGACGTCGCTTCAATCATGGCGGGGTTGCTTTGTTCAGTCTAATAATGCGAAATTTTATAATGAGACGTTGGCTAGCTCGTTTTCAGAAGGACTTTTCAGAGAGAATAACAGATATTAGTTTAAATTGGCATCATTAGAGAATTAGAAATATGACAATAGGTTGAATTGAGTATTTTGGAAACAAACACGATTGGAGGACCATTAAACAAGACTTGTCATTATGCCCCATTACGTGTGAATAGCAAATAAAATACTTGGCTATACTTATTATTTATCAGCTGCCAATTATAATCGGCGACTTTTGACTTTCCAAAATTTCCTTACAAGTTATCGGAAAATCTAACTAATTTTCCATCCCTTCTTGGGAACTAAGAACTGAAGTCATGACACAGAGCATTAGCAATAAGCAAGTGAGATCCTGTGAACTGGGCTTCTTTAAAAATTTAATGAGAGTGAGAGAAAGATGGAAAGCGAGAGATGGATGAAGAGAGAGAGAGATGGAAGGAGAGAGACTGTTGGATGGTAGGACAGCGCTGGATAGATGAGAGGTTGACGAGAGAAAGGGGGAGCGATGTAGATGAAGGGAGGAAGGGAGGGCCGGTGATAGAAGGATGTACGGAGAAAGAGAGAGAGGAATCGAAGGAAGGATGAATAGAAAGAGGGATGGATGGAGAAAGCGATGAAAGTGAGCTGAATGGAGAGAGATATACAACAAAGAGAAAGAGAGAGACAGAGAGTGAAGAGAAAGAGAGAGAGAGATATGGCTGGAGAGAGAATAAGAGAGATGCCTGAAGAGAGAAAAATGGATGAGAGATAAAAAGAGGGATGGCTGGAAAAAGGGAAATGAATGGAGAGATCGAAAGAAAGATGGATGTAGAGAGAGAAATGAATGGAGCGATGGAGAGGGATGGATGGATTAATAGAGAGATGGTTGGAGAGATAAAGAGAAAGATGGCTGGAGAGAGATAAATGGATGGAGAGAAAGAGAGAGAGATGTCTGGAGACATAAAGGGAATGATGGTGGGAGAGAGAAGTGGATAAGGATATCAATATAGGGATGGATTGAAATATAGAAATGGATGGAGAGATAAAGAGAGATAGATTGAGATAGAGAAATGGATGGAGGGATAAATAGAGATGCATGGAGAGATAAAGAGAAATTGATAGAGAGAGAGAGGGAAATTTCAAGAGATAAATGGATGAAGAGAGAGAATTATATGGAGAGATAAAGGGAGAGATGGCTGGAGAGAGAGAAATGAATGAGCTGATAAAGAGTGGGTTTAATGGAGAGAGAAAAAAAGATGAAGAGATAAAGAGAGAGCTGGATAGAAAGACAAATGGAGAGAAAGAGAGAGGTTTCAAGGGAGCAATGGATGGAGAGAGAAAGAGAGATGGATGGATAACGAGACAGGTGAAAGAAAGAAAAGGGGAGACATTTAGAGAATGAAAAATAGAATGAGGGATGGAAGGATGAAGCAAGATGGATGATGGATGTAGGGGAGATGGCTGGAGAGAGATGGATGGAAAGATGATACAGATTTTTTTTTTTTTATGGAGGGATGGATGTTAAGAGTTGGGGTGGATGGATGCAGGGATTGTTGGAGAAATGGATGGATGAAAACCAAGTGATGAATGGTTTGATGGAAGAACAGAGTGAGGGACAGACAAACGGATGGATGAGAATAGAGTGAGGGGTATGGGAAAATGGGTGGATGGAGGGAAAGATGGGAGGAAAAGAATGGTATAGCGAAAGAGGGGGAGCTAGATAGGGGATGATAAGAGAGTGACGATGGAGAGAAAGCCAGCGAGAGGAGAACCGAAGAGCAAGACAAGGATAGAATACGAGCGCAAAGAATGCATGACGGAGAGATGACTAAATAGATAATGGAGACAGCTCCAAAGTAATGCTCGACCTCCTTGAGGCATCCCATGAAATTGTTGCTAACGGGCGATCCGGGCAGGTCGGCCGTGCTGGGACTTCCCCCCACGTAGAAGAAGTCGTCCGATCCCAACATGGTGTAATCTTCTTGCGTGTAACCTGTCGTGGTCAGTATGCCGTCCACTGAAATCGTCACCTGCAGCAAAAAAAGGAAAAAAAGAAAAAAAAAACACAACCCAAAAAAAAGAGAGAAAAAGGCTACACTCAAGCCTCCGTTAAAATACAACAACAACACATCCTCCATCGTTTTCCAGAAACCCATTTTCATGTCTGATCGTTTTTTTCTTGTTCTTTGGTCCAAATGGTTAGTCGGAAGACGGCGGTGCCGTCACGGAAAGTTGGTCAGTGTTAGTATTGCAACGTAAAAATTAGTCAGCAGACACAAAAATGGCGTTAGTAGAATGTTTTCAAAAAAGAAGTCGAATGTTCATCATGAATTAGTCATGGAGATAACAGATTATTCATAGTAAAAGTAGGCATACATGTCACTCATTTTCTTTTTGATTTTAGGTCCAATACAAAAAGAAAATGTGCCCAAGTATGGAAGCCCAAGAGTGCCAAAATATTTCACTTTATTGAATTTAGAAAGGTTGTTAGATAAATCGGTCACTATGTAATATGGCTATTCACACTCTTTTTAAACAGCGTGTTATTATGATGTAATAACATGTAACTATGAACCACATATTTCATCATTTTCCAATTTGACTGCATGAAGTATTGCTATTTCTATGGTCTGCTACTCATGTTTGTTTCAATCGCATTTGTAGCCGCGCCGCTTGTGAATTTATCCTTCCGTATAACGGGATTTTCAAATTAAAAGGTGGCATTTTCCGAAAAACGTTTTTATTTCACTTATTTAAGGATCTCGTACTTCATATTTGACTGTAATTTCTTTCTCTGTGGTTTTGTTTAAAAGAGAAAGACGTTTTTAGCAAAGTCGACTATTCGTGTCTGTTTTCGAGAAATTGGCCATTCATGACAGTCAGTGGGTTAAGCTTGTGCTTGATCCTTAAGATCGATTATTTTTCCTAGACATTTGTCATATTTGTCATGTAGCCCCGCCTCCTTTGGTTTGAATGACAGCAGGAGTCATTCTTTTGCACAATAATATTCTGTGATAAAAATTGTTGAAAATGACTTTTTGAAAAAATCGATCATGTTTTAAACGTTTTTTTTAATACAATTTAATAAAACACCTCATTTATCATGTACATGATTTTTTATTTTTTCCTCATATTTTGTTTAATAGAAACATATAAATAATAATAATAATAATAATTTCCTTGTATTGTCATTCTGTGTAACAATGTACACAGAACGAAATGTCGATTGCACCTGACCCGTTGTAGCGAGCCGATGCAGCCGCAACCAACAGAGGGTGCCGCCGACCACTTTTTAAGTCTTAGGAATGACTCGGCCGGGGCGCGAACCACCGACCTCCCAGTCTCAAAGCGGGCGCCTTACCATCTAGGCATACTACTGCCTTATTAATTCCCGGTCTAGCTGTCAATCAAAGTCAGTGGGTTGGGCCTGTTCTTGATTGCTAGGTTTGATTGGTTATCCTGGATTTTAGTCATGCCTCTCACTAGGCCTGCCTCATTTGGTTTGATTGACAGCTTAAGTCATTCTTTTGCAGTACGCCAAAATGATGCTTTAAAAAAAAAAACCACTAAATCAATGCTATCAACGTCATACATTTTTATTTTTTCGCCATGATTTTATTTAAAATCCATAGATATTTTCTGACAAAGTAATTTTATTTCAGCCGTTTTATAGAACAATGGTTCCCTGTGGGGTCCTTATCGATTGTCCTGGACATTTGTCATCTCTGTTTATAGCCCCGCCTTCATGCAGTTGATTGACAGCTTAAGTCATTCTTTCTTTAAAATGTTTTCTTTTAAATTAAATCATGAACATTAGAAAAAAAATACATTATGATAAAAAAATACACCTTGAATTATAAGTACGATACAAAAAAAAGATTCAAGAATAGAATATAAAATAATTTGATAAACAAAGATATCCTAAAATATTTAATAATTTTAATAGATTAGGAAGAATAGTGTGCAAGTCCTTCTTAAATTGACAGTGTGTAATATTTAATGCGTCCTAGTGCTAAAAAAAAACTTTGAAATGGTAAAGAAAATTGATTTTGAAGACTAGGCAAAAATCCATGAACTGTTAGACCTTTGTTAAAAGTCTTAGGTCGAGAAATTTGTATCTTATTACTCCGTGAAATGCCCATTTAAGTTGGCGCCATTTTTGTCCAGCATCCTGTGCCATGTATAACTGCCCATTGCTCGTACTAGGCAGCGCAGTGCCATCTAGTGGTCACATATTACACACCGGGGCTTTAATGAATAGCCATATTATATCGTCATTTTTCTTTTATTCTCTCGAATGGCCCTCTTTTATTCATTGCTTTCTGACCTTTTTGGGCTTCCATACCTAAACGGACATTAGTACGCTAGCAGCGCATGCAGGAATGTAAGGAAACTGCCCAAAAAAGCACAAAGAGGCATGAAAAAGCACCAAAAAGACAACCACAACTCAACATATGTGGTCAAATAACGCATGCCATGCCAAAAGAGGGAGGAGCCAATGGAAAGCCGTCCAGACAGAAAATAAAGGGCCCCTAAAGTATTTCAAAATAAGAGCCTCAGACAAAATTGGACAGGAAACAAGTAGGAAAAAAAAATTGAGGATACTAAAAAAAAAAAATGGTAAGCAGAAAAGTACAAATCGCAAATTCCCTGTTTTTGTAAATGACTTCTATGTTAAATAAAATAAAAAATTAAAAGACACTGCAAACCCAAACTAAGAAACAATTATTATGAAATCTACCGAACAACGTAGTTTGTTTACCATAGCGTGTCCAATGCCTGAGTGCTTTGTGGAAAAGGGGGGAGAAAGGAAATTAAAAACTGTGAACAGAATAACGATCGTTACTCAAATCAAATATGATGTTCAATACTTGTTAGTACATCGTTCCAAAAAAAAGGATTTGTTAGTAGAATGACACATTCCATGAGTGATGTTAGTGTTTTCCGAAGCGTGTTAGTAACATGGGAGTAAAATTGGCCAAAATTGTTTTAACAAGAAAAAAGCGGACCTCGAATTTTCAGCCAAGGCATGTGCGACATTATTTTACTGACACATGTACATTTTTTTGGGGGGAAACAAGTGAGATTTCCCCAAAGATTTTCTCTGATAGAGTAATAGGAACAGAGCTTCATAGCTATTGTGAGTGATTAAGAGTGACTGTGGCGGGTGACTTCTCTGAGGCCATTAAAATAGGGTTCATTAGATGCAAACGCCCACAAACGCTACAATGGGAAAGTCAAAGGAGCTCAGCATGGATCTGAAAAAGCGAATCATTGACTTGATCAAGTCAGGTAAGTCACTTAGAGCCATTTCAAAGCAGCTGCAGGTCCCAGTGCAAACACTTTTTTGTACGCATTAAGTTCATTGCACTGTTTTGTCACTGCCACGATCAGAAGGACATGTGAACAATCACCTGCTGCTGAGAGAAAATCGGTCTGGAGGGTGAAGATTCAACCAAGATTCACCAAAAAGCAGATCTGTCAAGAATTAGAAGCTGCTGGAACACAGGTGACAGTGTCCATAGACAAGCGTGTTTTCCATCTTTATGGACTGAGAGGCTGCCATGCAAAAAGGAAGCCTTTGCTCCAAAAGCAGCACCTTAAGGTTATACTGAAGTTTGCTGCTGATCACATGGACAAAAATAAGACATTGTGATGAAAGGTTCTGTGGTCAGACAAAACAAAATCGAGCTATTTTGCCACAATGCCCAACGATATGTTTGAAGGAGAGAAGGTGAGGCCTTTAACCCCAAGTACACCATGCCTACGTCAAGCACGGTGGTGGTAGTATTATGCTGCGGAGCTGTTTTGCTGCCAATGGAACTGGTGCTTTACAGAGAGTAAATGCAATAATGAAGAAGGGGGATTTACTTCAAATTCTTTAAGATAACCTAAAGTCATCAGCCGAAGATTGTGTCTTCGGCACAGAGGGGTGTTCCAACAGGACACTGACCACAAACACACATCAAAAGTGGTAATGGAATCGCAAAATCAGGCTAGAATTAAGGTTTCAGAATGGCCTTCCTTAAGTCCTGACTTAAACCCCATTGAAAACTTGTGGATAATGCTGAAGAAACAAGATGATTGCAGAAAACCGTCAAATTTAACCTAACTACACCAATTCTGTCAAGAGGAGTGGTCAAAGATTCCACCAGAAGCTTATGGAAGCGCCTAATTGAAATGAAAATGGCCAAGGGACATGTTACCAAATATTAACGCTGCTGTATGTATATTCTTGACCAAGCAGATTTGATCCCCTTTTCTGTTAACACACAATGAAGTCACAAAAGAACCAAGCTTAATGGATGTTTTTTGTGACAAATAACTATCTGTTCCAATCACTCTATCAGAGAAAAATCTAAGTTCTAAGAAATAACTGGAAACTCAAGAGAGCCACGACATTATGCTCCTCACAAGTGTATTTAAACACAATTGTATTTATATATATATATATATCTCATCTCATCTCATCAGCTGCACCGCTTATCCTTAGTAGGGTCGCGGGGGTGCTGGAGCCCATCCCAGCAATCATCGGGCAGTGGGCAGGGGACACCCTGGACTGGTTGCCAGCCAATCGCAGTATATATATATATATATATATATATATATATATATATATATATATATATATATATATATATATACATAGTTATTGCCACTAATTGCAAGTTTTGTATCAATTTTTAATGTTTATTTAATTTAATGTTCATTTAATATAGTATATGAATTTTATTTGGAGATGTGAAAGAATAGCACAAAATCCTCAAATATTATCTGTGTATATTTAAAAAATAATTTAACTGAATAAAAATGCTCCGTAATTAAATTTTAAAAAGGTGCCTTGAGATACAAGTTCCAGTTGTAACATAAAATGCATATATCTCAAATCAGCAAGTGTCCAATTAATAAAAAGAATAAACAACTGGTTTGAAGTTCTGTTGAAAACAAAGAGTTCAGTAATATATTTTTTATTAATTTTTATTGCATTTTTTAACTATGAATATAAGACATTATAATCATGCAATTTAGAGTAAGATTTTAGTTTATTAAGCTGGGGCAAAAATTTAGTGCTGTCAAAATATATTTTATCCTCTTTTTTTGGGAAAATAAAATCAGTAAAACTCCTCATTCCATACGTTTTAGTCATGTATGTTCTTTGTAGAGGATAAAGAATCTATGCAACTTATTTTCAAACTAGCAATGCTATCTGTTAGCGTCAGCTGGTTTTTTTTTTTACGTGCTAATATTTAAGCTGATTTGGGAATTCTAAAATCAAATATATGAAATTTTTTTACACTATAAACATGGAAGCATACTGGAAGTGTAATCAAATATTTCCTTCACATATAAATAGATAGTGTGAATAAATATAGAAGTAAATCTTATACATTAAATTTATATGAATCACATCCCTTGTATCTCAAGGCACCACTGTATCTCATTTAGCTATATTGTTGAGTAATATCAAAGAAGCTTGTTATGCTAATCAGTTTGGTCATAAAAAATATTTATTGTGGCTGCTACTCTGTCATTGAATTTCTCAAATATTTATATACAACTTCAATATGCAGTAGACCCTCCGGATACGGCGAATCAGACTTATGATTTATTCACTCTACGGTCCTCCTTGATGGCATTTTCACTACTTTTCGACATCAAAGACACGTTTCTCGCCCTAAAACTTATGTCGAGTTATGTCTCTATGATGCCTGTCTGCTATTGGTCATATAAAATGCTCGTCCGCTGTTAGTTTGCATCACAGCATCACGAAAATGCAGATTTGCTCTTGGCTAAACTATCTCCCACAAAACCTTTCTCTTTCTTCTTCAAATTTTAATTCCAATCTCGTGTGCTTCGATAAGACTGCGAGTCAGCGATGCTAAACGGTCACCATTTTCTGCCTGTGTCTGCCTTTGAGTCAATATCGTTGCGGTTTAGTTGTACAAATGTGTAAAACAGCTTGGTGAACCGACATTACATATAGGGTTGCAACAACTAATTGATTCAAATTGGTTGTCAAAAGCAACTAATTGGATCATCGATTTGTTGTACCGCGTGATTTATGAGCCACTAAGTATGTTAAATCGATGCAAAGAGTCACACTCTGGTCTGGCAGAGAACGCTGGGACAGTTTTTCAAAGAAAATGATCTTACATTGTTTTTAAATATGTTTTTAATAAACATTGCATCATTACAAATCAACTTTGTTTGATTGTTTTGTCATTAAATAAAGTTAACAATTCTCAAGGGAATAGAAAGTGCTACAGCGGGGAAAAAAATCAGAAAATAAGTAAATAAAGTATAAAGAAAAACTAATTATGATTACAGATTTAAGGGGCTGGAATGACTGCAGCTGGGCCCAAAAGGTAGAGGAAGATACTTTCTATCGCCAACAAAGTTGGACTTCTCGACAGGCTAAAGGATAGTTAAAGCAGGTGTCCATGATGTCATTCATCACATTTAAATCAACATAGTAAGTAGCTCTAGCAACTTCAGCTAACAATTAGCGCATCTGCATAGCTCCAACACTTGTAATTTGGGTTTGTTTTTTGGTTTCAATGTATATTAGAGTATTAACTATATAAAGAAAGTTTCTACTACGTATTGCAGGGCCTTTTTTGTAATGCAACCCCAGTGAAAAACGAGGGATTACTGTACATGTTTTTATCTGGGGCTACTGGGGGCTAGGTACAAATTAGTTAACTACCATAGGTTGCCATTCTGCTATAAGACTGATTCATGCCATATCCCAAAGTCTACTGTATAGCGCAAGTAATCTTGGTCCATATACAACAATAACAAAGCTTTCTGTGACTATAACCTTTAAACACAGAGTTGCCAATCTCTGCTTTCATCTCCTCTCGTTTCGATTATAATTCCTTGCTCTCCGGATTCCCCCCCAAAATAACAGTTTTTAACTGGGGGCTGTAGGGGTGGGGAACACATTAGCTAAATAGAGCACTATAGTTTTCTATCCCCGCTATAGGACTGAGTAAAGCCGTATCCCAGGGTTCTACTGTGTAGCGCTAGGCGTCTTTGTCCTTAATGGGTTAATAACAATGATAAATATTTCTATGACACCTTTATCCCCTCTTCTTAAGATTATTGTAATTCCCTGCCACTGGAGTTCCCAAAAATGAATACATTTGGTGGTGCTGGGTTTCGGAGGGCATGACCTAATTGCCATTGTTTTCTATCCCCCACTATACGTCAATTTCTCTCTTCTATCTTGACTTTGGAAGAAATTCATGCCGTATCCCGGGGGTCTACTGTGTAGCTCTGGGTATCATTATCCTTGATCGGTTAATAATAATGACAAAGCTTACATGACATTTTTATCCTTTCTTGATAAGGTTATTGTAATTCCCTGCTCTTTGGATGACCTAATTGCCATTGTTTTCTATCCCCCACTA
The DNA here is from genome assembly GCF_059441175.1 of Urocampus carinirostris. Lineage (NCBI taxonomy): Eukaryota > Metazoa > Chordata > Actinopteri > Syngnathiformes > Syngnathidae > Urocampus > Urocampus carinirostris. The sequence goes on from NC_142361.1 coordinate 24,032,171, forward strand.
TACGTCAATTTCTCTCTTCTATCCTGACTTTGGAAGAGATTAATGCCGTATCTTGGGATTCTACCGTGTAGCGCTAGCCTTCTTTGTCCTTAATGGGTTAACAATGACAAAGTCTTCTATGATACCTTTATCCTCTCTTGTTAAGATTTTTGTAATTCCCTGCTCTCTGGATTTCCCAAAAAAGAATACATTTGGCAGGTGCTGGCTATTGGGAAGGCATTAGCTAAACGCTATAATTTTCATCAATTTCTCTCCTCTATCCTGACTTTGAAAGAGATTCATGTCGTATCCCCGGGGGTCTACTCTATCGAGATAACAGCTAGAAACCGACAGTGTCTGTTTTTGCTCAATTATATTCTATTATATCTCTTCCTGCGATTGAATAACTCAATTAGAGCGCCTCATAGTTCAAAGAGAGTACAGTAAGTGGTCATGATTTGTAGTCCCCCCCGTTTGGTTACCTGCCGTAGATTCCTGGTAACTTTGACATCATGCCAATCATTGTCATTAAACTTCCCATTGACGGGCTCCACCAGAGCTTCGAAGGCCCCGGAGCCCAAATTTATGACCAGCGAGACGGCGCCGTTTTTCAGCGCCAGGTTGACGTAATCGGCCGATTTCCCGGTGTGCAGCATCAGGCCGTTCCTCTGCAGGGTCTTGAAGGACAACGTGATCTCGTCGCTGCTGCTTTGAATGGGGTTCAAGGACAAGTCGTAGCAGAAGAACTCGGATCCTTTGAAGGTTGCCACGTATTCTTCTTTGCCTGCGGAGAGAAAACGCCTTGAATTAATAAGGGGCACTCGCCGAAGCCTAGTGGGACGCCGACAAAATGGGGGGGATGAGTTACGAAGAAAAAACGGCTTTTGAGTTCGCTGATTGATAAAAACAGGTAAATTAGATGGGTACGAACCGTGGTCCTGGACTGTAGGTGGGTTTAGTACTGTACTTTGAGACCTGACATAATAAATAGAAAAAATACATAAAAAATAAAATAAAATAATGTAATTGTATGAGTAAATAGAAATATATAATTACAATTACAAAAATATATAAAATTAAAAAAACGAACAAAAATATATGCGTAAATACAAAAGTAAAAATAACATTAAAAAAATTAACGTGTATACTTAGATTAATAAAATAAAACATACTTTAAAATGATCAAATAAAAAAATGTATGACATGTATGGGGACATAAACAAGTAAAATATTTTTGAAAAAAGCAATAAAAATAAATAAAAATAAAAGTAATTAAAGAACTAAATATAGTTAAAAATAACGTAAAAATAAATAAAGCTAAATACGTAAAAAATTTTAAAAATAAAAATCATTAAATTAACTAAAAATAATTAGAAATACTAATATATGAATAAACAAAACAATTATAAATAAAAGTGATGACATAAAGTATATCTATCTATATGAATGCAGACCATAATCATAACCATATACGGAAGCTATATTCCCCTTGTAGGAGGTTGATCGAGTAAAGAACACACTCGCATTCACCAAACTTTTATTCCCCTTCGCTCGTCCCATCCTGATACTGAACATTAAGCTCACAGCACAACAAGGGAAGAGTAGCTGTTCCATGCAACACTTCATCAGCATACACTGGTTTACCCACTCTGCATCATATGAGTCGATATCAGTCATTGTTAACTATCCTTGGTCATTGACATGTATCCCTCGCACACACTTTTGCATCCATTACATTAACTGACTTCACATCCAGAGCATGTTTCACCCCGTCCATCCAACCATATTTAGGCCTTCCTCTCATTCTATTACTTACAACTTCTGCACTGATAAAATAAAGCATGCAAAAAAGTAAAAACTTATTCAAAATATGAATGCAAATAACTGCAGACAAAATTAAATAAAGGATTAAAAATGTTTAAAAATAAGAGTAAATAAAATAATCAATATATCAAAAAATACAAATAATTAAACAAAATCAAATGAATACAATAAAACGTAAAAAAATAAAAAATAGAATAAAAAAATGAATATAAAAATATGTAAGTAATTCAGAAATAACAATGGATTAAAAACAAAAAATAGAAAACCGTTGAAAGTAATTAAATATAAATGAATAGGTAAATACAAATCTATATATTATTTAAAAAAATATGTTAAACAAAAGCATTGAAAATGTTTTTTAAAAAAAGAGAAAAAAAAAATGAAAATATAATAAGTAATTCAAAACTCAAGATAATAAAAAGTAATTTAAAAAACTAAAAATAAACAAAAATACAAATATAAAAACACAAATGTAAAAACTAAAGAAAAAATTATTACATAGAAATATACCAGCAAATAAAATAAATAAGCAAAACACTTAAGACTCGGTTTGGTCCAAAAATATAAATCTTAACCTTCGGATGCTTGACCTACTAATAGATACACGCTTCCATGAGTGGGGTCAAAAAAATTGTGTGAAAATAAAAATACTAATGGCATCTTGTGATAACCATGTTTTAGAAAAATACCTGGAACAACTTTTTTTATTTGTTTATTATCTATTTAAAGACTTTGAAGAATAACAACCAATGACCCATCTTATGCAGCTAAGGGATATAATGGATTATTTTCTGAACATTCAACATAGACCAAATTCAATCCAGAAAAAGTCGTTGTTGTGGTTACATAGTACAACGTAGTCCAAATTTAGTACCCAAAAAGTTGTCTGGAAAAAGATATATTTTCACTTTCGCTCCTCAACCATATAAAGAACCAAACTTCAGCGTATTTTTCTCGCCTTTTCAATGCCGGCCACCGAGATCATCTGCGTGAAAGAGGAGCAGAAAACCCTCCCCGATTTTATTTGCTGGCATCCTTCCTTCCTTGACGTTTTGATTGTCGATACAAGCTGATCTTTATCGCGCTGCCGTAGCCTTGACTCGCCTCATCGTGACTGCAGACGTTCTGCCGCACCACTGACTGCAAACTGACAGCCGGCCGACCCATTATCAAATGACCTTGCTGGAGCCTTGCTGAGACAGTAACACCAAACAGTTTGGGATTTCGCCTGCAGCATGAGCAGTCTTGCCGGTAACACGTTCATTAACGGAATTTTAATGACTTTTTTCGTAATCTACACCGGTGGTCCTCCAGCTTTTCCGTACTACGGACTGGTTTCACAATACTCGCACGGGCGGGCCAAATAGTACTATTTGTAATAGTTAAGACATGATTATTTGTGAGGCCCTTAATCACAAGGAGTCTCAAAGTGCTGCACAGACCACAGACTATTACAGATGACAGACTATTATTACACCCTCCATTGTAATGGTTCTTTGCTTATATTATGAACCTTCTTGTCATTTATTTGAACTGTCATTGAGATTTGAAGTGTATTATTTTGTGACTTGAAATTCTGACACTATAACAGTTTTATCTTGATTCTAAAATACATGTTGCAACTAATAATAGGTTTATAAACTGAAAATAGAGTAGATGACCAGTCATGGAACTGTAAAAGAAATAAAACAGGTTTAGACAACCAAGAATAACCAAACCTTTGTCTTTAACACCTTAAACCAAAAAAAACGTACTTTATAAATTGAATTAATTCCAGCAAGGGCATTGTATAATGAAACCGTTGTAAATAGAAACATGTTTTCCCATTAAAATGAATTGAAACAGGATCAATCCGTTCCAAGGTCATCAAATGCAACCAAACCCCCATTAAATCAACGGTAACTGCCCTGTAGGTACACTATTGTTAAGTCAATAGTACGAAATATACCACATAATATAAAAGAAACAAGAAATAAGGCTGAATAAATGTAAAATGTGAAGTTACTGTATATTACAAAGCTTTAAAAGCCGAGAACAATTCACAAAATCACAAGGAACATGAAAATGATAACATATAGAAAGTCAGTTATTGTAATTCACTTGGCACACTCTTCCAGCGATTGTTGTTGCTGTATGGATCTCGAAATGTTTTTGAAATATTTCAGAAAGTTTTCAATGAACATCTCCATTGACCGTCCGCTCTTGGCTTTATCGGAGTGCCTTTTGGTGATAAAAGCCTGCAGTTTTTTCAAGCAGGCAAACACTTCCTTAATTTCTGCCGTCGATAACGGCTCTTCTTGTTCATTGTCATCATCAGAGTGAAGATTATAATGGCCTGTGTGACAGTGTCCCCAGCGAACTATTTTTCTCTTATCGAAATCATGAGAAGTTTTGTCAGATTTTTATTGATTGCTTTGCTTAATGAAATAGTAAAACCTTTCGCCACTGCTGCAGACTTTAAGGTCTCATTTTGTCTTCAGATGTTGGAGATTGTGGACATGCTTCATCTGTATTCCCTAGCCAAATATACAATGTTACCCCCACATTCGAATATTAAAATGAGAAAATTAACTACCCAAACCTTTTTCTTGTTGAAATTTTCTCGTTTTTCTAAAATAGAAACATTTTCTGCAGAGTGTATTTTTTTCCATTTTGGTAAAAAATATTTCTTTCAAATTGTTTATTATAAATGATTATTGTATTTTTATTATTCTTACCATTGTTTTTCAATTCAAATATTAATTTATCAACCTAGGTTTTGCTTGTTTTAAAAAATGGTTATTTCCTTTTCCAAGAAACAAGAATATATATCTCAGAACAATATTTTTTCTTCTAACTAGGAAAAATCTATGCCTACGGGGTAATCATTTAGTCCTTAAGTAAGTACAGTACATTGGTTTCAAAAAACGATAATAAAAACTTCCCACCTCAAATTTCTGCTAGTTTTCGTTACTTGGAGTCAAGACAACAGCAAGAAAATCAATTTTTAAGTTTATCCTATCGTAACAGCTGGCATGCAGAGGGCCTTAACGGAGGCGTTCATATCTGGGTATAGCTTGATTTAATACATAAAATATTCCTATCTTATGTTTTTAATACTAAAATATTATCATACAGGGTCCGTACGGGTGCTTGAAATCCTTGAAAATGTTTAAATTTAGGTGTTGTGTTTTTAAGGTAAGGAAAATACTTGAATGTTTGGTGATCTGCTTGAAAATGCTTGGCATTGTTGCCATTGTCATGTTTCTAGGCAGTTTGACTCTATAAACCTTGCAATAAATGAAGAAAAAAAATTAAAAAGGTGGCTTGTCATAATGGCAATGTCATGTGAAGCGTCATTACCCCCTACAGGCTACACCCAAGAGGACAGCTATACTCAGAAAACCGGCTCTTTTGGCTCGGCTCCGAAACGCCTCCTCAGATATATATATATTTTTTAAATGATATATTATCAATAATAGTAAAACATTTTGCAACGATATTATTTTGCAATTAGTAATTTCATATGTTTTGCAAGAGAACCCTGAAAAACAAATGAAATATAAAATAAAATATTCACAGATCTAGAAAAAAATAAGTTATTTTAATCAGCGCTGGATTTCTTCTTTTGAAGGGACTGGAAGAAATGCAAAAATTGATAGATAGATTGATATTTTATTCATCCCTGTAGGGAAATTCACACTTCCAGCAGTATCCTTGTGTTAAAAAATAAAATAAGAAAATCAAAGATATAGAATACAAAATTACCCAATATAACGTGTTAATATAGAGTATTTAAACAGTGCTACGGAAAATACACACTGTAATAAAAATAGGGTAATAGGCAAATGTGGGGGTGGGGTTTAATGTGAGCTTTTACTCCCACGGGTGGAATTAAAGAGCCTCATGGCATGAGGAAGAAATGATCTCCTCAGTCTGTCCGTGGAACAAGATTGAAAGTGCTTTAAAAGTACTTGAATTTGGCCATGAAAAAGGCGTATGATTCCTGATCGCAGTACAAACTCCAAACAGACTGAATGTAGTGTTGGAATATGCTGGTTTATGCCACAATAGGCATATTAATCCAAAATATTAAAATGGAAGATAAATCCTCCGGCATTTTGTTTCGTTGTTGACTTTGCAACAACTCATCGAGTTGATGCTCGGACTCTGTCAGGCTGAACTATCCTGCAGCCATTTGTTCACTGGAGCAAAATTGGAAACATGCAATGATCCGGTGCGGACCTCAGTCGAGTGACCGCTAAAAACCTGACATCAAAATGCATCGCAAAAAAAAAAACAGAGCACAGCAGAGCCACTGCGGGCTTCTTTTGTTCACTTTTTACCGTCTGAGTGGTGGAGCTGACATGCTGGCAAGACGGTGTTTGGATTCAGGATACATTTATCTCAAGTTCAGCTCACTGCACCCTGAAAGAACTGGTCTTGACAGACAGGCCACTTCCCCGGTGTCAGAGTATGAAAGGCATGACTGAACCATCGCCACTCATTTTCTTGACTTTTGGAACCCCGAGAACAAAAGTGCACGACTAGGGGAACATCTACTGTGCGGAAAAAAAAAAATCAGGGAACTTGGATTTTAATTGGCCTAGGCTGTGATCAAACCAGTCACTCTGTGTGTGGTTGTTTATTCTGTTCTTTATATTGAACACCTGCAAAGGAGATTGCATGGGAGGCCAGTTCATTATACCTCACACTTGATTGTTGTTTTGACTAATATAAACGGTTTACATCACATGTGTCACACTCATAGCCCGTGAGCTAAAAGTGGCCCGCGAGACAATTCTGAGAGAAGCGCAAAAGGAAAATGAGTTCAAATAATGACTTTCAGTTTTAGAAATGTTTAACGGATGTTGCCAAAGCCAGGCAGAACTCGAAAAGCACGCACTGTAGCTGTATTTGCTGATTACCATTAATCAACCAGAGAACATTGCAGAAACGGATTCCAAAGTTATTTTCTTTCATAAAAGTCACAGGCGCACTGTTTAAGGCAACGCAATATTTAAAAAAAAGCACCTAACTTTAGCTATTTTCTGAAAATGTTTTCATTAAAAAGGCAGGAAAGACTTTTGAATCAATAAATGAGTCCTTTAAATCACTCTGTTTATGCTATTTTTGTCACTTTTCGGTCTGCAAGGGTTTTCCGAGTGAATAAACTGTAGTGAAAATAAATTCAATAGTTGTTTTGCTTCTTTAGGCTAATGTGAAGATGATAATTACTACAAGAGATTGAATCTTATTGAAGAAAGAAAAACTTTAATAATTATTTTATAATCAAACATTACATCGATGAATTCTAATTTAATAGTGAGCTCCAAAAATACCCTTAGCCCTACAGCTAAAGCGCACTTTTTTGCCATTATTTTACTAGTCAAGCCCTTGTAAGAATGGTTTTCCTACCATGTGCCCCTTAACTAAAATGAGTTTCAAACCCCTAGCTGACATTATAGTCGCTTTTGGTCAATCATATTGCTGTTCCTTGATATCCACAGCTTTTTTTTTTTTTTGCTCTTGTGACCTGGGTGATTTAACAAAAAGCCAGGGCTTATGGGAGAGCTTTTAGAAGAGGTCAGACTTTCTTATGAGAAGTTAGGAGTCTCCCCTGTTCTCTTTGCAAGTTTGAAATAAAAATAAATCTTCTCTCCTTATTTTGAGTGTCCACGAAGCTGGACTTGCACTGAATGTCATGCAGATTAAGGGGAATTAAAAGAATTAAAAGGCCGCCACCAGCAGGTCGTACTTGCCCAAAACACACCACAGTAAATTGTGCCCCTAAAACTTTATTGGTTGAGGGAACAACCAACCAACCAAATCCAAAAACCAAAAAACCCACCAACCAACCAACTTAAGAAATGCTGTAAATCAGTCCCATTAAAAATGAATGGGACATATATGATGGACATAATTCCAGTACGTAGAATAAAAACTATACTATTTCTTATTGCCATGAATATTTACAACAAGTTGAAATTCCAGTTGAACCGTCGAGCCACAGTTCCAAATGGCATTACCGAAAACCACAGAAAAATGTTTTTATCTAGATTAAGGTGGATGGACAATTGTACTTAAATGTTGAAATCCAGTCCCATTGAAAATGAATGGGACATGTGGTACATACATTCTTCAATTGTACGAGAAGCTCAAGTACGTCAAATAAAAGCTATAGTAATTTTTATAGCCATGAATAGTTGCAAAAAAATGTAAATCACGACGGTGTAAATCAGTTGTTTTATGTGTGAGTCCATACATTTAGCAGTTTGCACTTTTAAGAGTCGTTTTAATGGAAGCCAACAGAAGATTGTTAATAATAAAAGCTTCATTTTACAGGAACTGTAAGTAAGAATGTCGGCGCCCGAGTGGCAGGAATGTTTCCAACAAAGTGGAATTTGAACGGTCTAAATTGGATGTTTTACGAGGGAGTTATTGGAAGGCAAAGTTTTCTCAAAATAACTACAAAATGCGTGCAAATGCTAAAATTCGGAATGTGTGTGAACTGCTATACAATGCTTTAGGGAATAACAGTTTCGGGATTTGAACTCAGTACATACTGCTCGCCAAGCAAAGTATTAACTTTAGGCTACTCTGGTTATTTAGTCCAATAAAGTGCTACATAAAATTAAATAGTAAAAAAGAAAAACAGTATGAAGTAAAACTCGGAAATGAAAACGATGATAAACTTTACCAATAGTTGCCCAATGCGTGACTTGGACCTAATGTTGAGCAAGGTTTCTACTTTTAGGCTAATATGTCTGAAAAAAAACAGGAGAAGAAGGAGAAACTGGACATGGAAGGATAATGAAAAGCCAATAGTTAAATAAGTTAATTGTGTTAACAAAGTGAGATTTACAATTAAATGAACTGTGGGACAAACAGTGAGACAAAACTTGAACTGAAAATTACAATGAAGAGATAAGTTGAATTTGAAATGGAAGAATAAAGCAAAAGCAATGGTTAATAAGGTTAAATTAATCGTGTTGAACTAAAGTGGGAAATTGAATAAAGTAAAGACAGTGAGGCCAAACTCGAACTGGAAACAACGATAAGGAGATAATTTGAATTTGTCTTGAAAGAATGGACCAAAGCCAATGGCTAAATACAATGGTAACTCTACTTCCGAATGTCTCTACGTACGAAAGTTTCATGTTACGAAGTACCTAAATGGAAAATGTTGCCTCTAGATACAAAGACGTTTCAGGATACAAAATCAAAAATACAGTACAGTTGCTTCTATTAGCCGCTGCCAGAGTTTCCCAAACGTAAACAAATGGGCTTTCGCTTAAAATATGCCTGGCAACCCAATGTGAATGCATTATCCCAGCATGCTCTTTTTGCCACTGTTGAGAGTTCAGAGGTGCAGAGGAGGAGGGGTTCCAGAGAAATGGTGTGGAGGAAGATCCAGCCCAAATTAAAATTAAAGACATTATAGCAAAATACCAGGAAGTCTCGGAATTTGTGGAAAAGAATCACCCGAACAAATTCTGGCTATCGCTACATCTGATCCGCGCATTTCCGACAGATCGTCCAAAGCTGGCAAAAGCAGACGTCATTGGATCAGTTTTTCAAGAAAGGCGAAGCAAAAAACATTACTGAGGACCAGGAAACAAAATGGCCCATTCAAAGGTAAATAAGTATTTTTATTATTTCCTTTATTCTTTGTTTTTTTTAACATGATGTGCCTCTCGATTTATGTTCATTGTGCGGTAATATAATTTTAACATGTATTTGTTTTATGTTCTGAAGCTCTTTTAATGATTTATTGAAAGAATATCATTATGTGCTTATGCGGGGCTTGGAACGGATTAGCGCATTGACATACAAAACATGTCTCAACTTACGAAGTTTTCAGGTCACTAAGCTACTTGCAGAACAAATTTAAGTAGAGGTACCACTGTTAGTTAGATTACTCATATAAACAAAGTGGGAAAATAAATTGAATGGAGTAAAGAAGAGATAGTGTAAAGTAAAACTTCAACTGAAAACTGTGACAAGGAGAGAATTTGTACTTGACATGGAATTACAAAACAAAGCCCATTATTAAAATAGTTTAATTGATCATCTAAACAAAGCGGGATAAAAAAATAAAATGGAGTAAATAGACCAACTGCGAGAGGTAAAACCTGAACTGAATACTGCCATAAAGGAAGACTTTTATTTTGACATGGAAGAATAAAGCCAAGCCAATGGTTAAACAAGATAATGGTGTTAACATAAGGTACTAAAACGTAACTGAATAAAGAAAAGGAGGACAAACAGTTTGATGTCAAACCTAAACTGAAAAAGAATTTCATCACCACATGCAAGAATACTCCCAAAACAATGGTTCAATCAATCGTGTTAAAATAAAGCTGTGAATACAATCGAATTGAGTCAAAACAGAGCAAACATTGTTCGGTAAAACTCTAACTGAAAACAAGGATGAAGAGATAATTCTACTTGGCGTGGAAGAACAAAGCAAAGCCGATGGTTAATGAGTTAAATAAATCGTGTTAACATCAAGTGGGAAATCAAATTGAATAAAGTAAAGAAAGACAGTGAGGCCAAACTCCAACTGAAAACTTTGATAAGGAGATCATTCGACCTGGTCATGGAAGAACGAACCAAAGCCGATTGGCTGAATGAGTTAAATGAATCGTGTAAACAAAATGGGAGAAAAAAATTAAATTAAGTAAACAAGAGCAGTGAGGTAAAACGTGAACCGCAAACTATAAAAAGGGGGGATTTCGAACTTGGCATGGAAAACTAAAACCTACAAGAAGGAGATCATTTGAAGACATGGAATAATTAATTCCCATCCAAGTCAAGTCCCATTTATTTGTGACGTCCTTAATCACAAAATGTCTCAAAGTACTGCACAGGCCACAATGACACCATCCCCTGATCTGAAACCGACATGCGGAAAAGGAAAAATTAAAAAAACCTTGAGGAAAATTAGAAACCTTGAAGTGGTCAAACGGGTAAAATGAATTGTGTAAACTCAAAGTACAAAATAAAATTACATTAAAATGAGTGGAGAGGTGTTGTGAAGTGGGATGTTTAGACACGTTCTAGGGCACCTGTATGATGCGGCAGAGGTAAACCAGTGAAAACATTTAGAGATAAGATAAGAGATAAGAAGGGCAAACATTATCAAGTAAGACTCAAACCGAAACTACCATAAGGAGATCATTTGAACTTGTCGTGGAAAAATAGAAGAGAAGCTTAACTGAGTTCATGCAGGGCGGCGGTTATACACCAGCTTGGTGGCCTTGGGGTAGGGCACCCGCCCTGAGACTAGGAGGTCACTCGTTCGAGCCCTGGCCAAAATCGTAGACTCACAACATCTTGGGGTGAAATCTGATGTTTTTATGAGATTGTTCTGATTCCAAACTCACTGCAACTTGTATGCTATCTCCTGTGGCTTCTCTGCATCTCCTGTGTACCGCTTGTGCAGAAGAGGACACCAAGTGACGCCTTGCGCAATTTACGGAAGTATTCATGGATCCTAACGGCATAGCTTATCTGGCAATATGAAAGTTATCGTCTTGGCGCTTTCCTTTTATAAAACTATATCATTTTTCCATGTGGACCAGGACTATGGTGACACAGAAACTTCCAGCGGATTATAATGGAAAAAAAAAAAAATAGATTGTCGACGCTTGGGCTAACGTGTCTGCTGGCACTGTTGTTCGAGCTTTCGCAAAAGGCGGGAAAAAAAGGCCAGAAGAATAGAGAAAAAGAGAGAGTCGCTTTGATCGGTCTTGTGTTGCATTCAAATAATTTCCAAAACTACCAAGTCAATCTTGTTTCCAACGTAGTACTTCAACTAAAACGTGTGATAAAATACAGTTTTGTATCGTGCAATGGACTAAATAAATCCACCAACATGTTAGTATTATGTAACAAAAAGTATTTTGTAGAGCAGATAAGCCCAGAACATAAAGTGACTTTCACATTCTTTCTTTCAAATAACTCAAAACTTAAGAATGTATGGAACGACTGTGACTCCTTTTGGACAGTTCCTGGATGTACCAATTCATCATGTACCATAATGAAAGTTTTGAATGTAATAAAAACATCCAAGGCAATGTATTGATAAAATAATGTTCTCACCGTACATAATTCTGTTGATTGGAGGGGCATTCTCAAGTACAGAACATTCCGCAAATTTCTCACTTCTTTGGCTTTCTAACAAGTTTAGCAATTTCAAACACCATCATCCGATACCTGTAGTATCAGATATCTGAGATCACGATTAAAGGGAGTGACCTGTCAATATAAAAATAATTTGCTGAGCGATAACCGTTCTCTATGTCCTGCCTGCCTGGCTTGTTCGTCTCACACGACGGCCGATCTTTTTGTGCTATTAACTTCCGGACTTTCAGCAGTCGAAAACTCCCATAATCTCCAGCGCCCCCCCGTCTCCCCATTTTTTTTTCTATTATTGATATCCGTGTCAATAAATTGTGTTTTAAATGGCCTGGTTCATTGATTCAATTTTTGGGGGATTAGTCATTCATATCAGAACTCAAAGAACTCAAAGTAATAACATAATTAAATATTTTTCATCAGTGTAAGAATTTCTAGTATCCTTCAGAGCAATAAAACGGTTTATGGTTGAGCACAAGCAACACATAGAGGCAAATTGGTTTACCGATTGCAGTAAAGAATAATTCGTTAGGGTTAGGGAAACATCATGTAAAAGTTGTTGTAAAAACAACTACCGTTTGTACCTTTCCAAAGTACATTATTTAAATGTGAGAAATAATTTAGCATTGCCGGTAACTCAGAAAAACTTAATTTTATTCAGGTTTTGGAGATGTTTGATAATAATTGGGTTGCCACACTCGGGATTGATGTTGCTCACCGGAGACTTTGTGGAAGATCACAGGGAACATTGACGGCGGAGAAAACTCGAACCGAAAACTACAACAAAGAATTCCGATTCGACACGCGAGAACAAAACTGACACTCGGCACATGTCTACAACAACTCGAACGGATGCAACCATGCAGATGAACCAATGTCTTTGCAGATGTTTCTTCCCCCTGTCAACCTGTAAACTCGCAAAGACGACAGCGAGCCAGTCGGGGACTTCTTCGGAGATACGCTAGCGACGTCATTAGCGCATTAATTATTTCTGCGCAATGACACGCCTCGCCGCCTTTTGACTTTTGCTGTCGTCTGAGAATGAGATCTCCGACAAACGTCAGTCAGGCGGCGCTACAGCCCCTGCCTTCATCAAGATTAGCTCGCGCTAGCTATCGGCTTTTGTTTGCTAACAACCTTGACAAGGTTGGAGCCTAATTGAGCAGCTCGTCGAGATGCCGAGTTGAGATTTATCAGCGCTCGGCTCATTAGGGCGGGAAAAGCGGCCGTCAAACTTTATGACGCACCTGCCTGGGCAACTCATTGCTTTTGGAAAGACTCACTTAACCAAAATCATCTCGCTGTAGCGAATGAGAGCCCGGGGTTTTTTTTTTAAATCAATATCGGGGTGAAGTTGGGTAAACGGAGCATGTGTTTTTGTCCCGAAATTAACTTCAGGTTTTGATTATTATCCTTTGGATTTACTAAATCAGAAAGGATTGGCTTTTGTGGATTAGTATTCAACTCATTCTTCCGCCTCTTCACTGTAATGCTGGTGTGATTCAGTAATGGGCTGGGAGAAATTGAGAGGACGCAACAAAAAGTGTGTAGTCTGGTTTTACAGTTGGTTAGTAATCATCTACATGTTTTTTTTTTAGGAAAATATATAAAAGTAAAGTTTTCTCTCGCCATTTCAAAGCTAGAATTTGTCTACTCAGTGCCTCGTGGATTCTATTACAGTAAACCCTCACTATAACGCAGATTACTTTGCACAGTTTCATTACTTCCTGCATTCTGATTGGCTAAACATATTCCCTGCTCATCGTTATTTTAAGCTACAGTAATTAATTGAAGTACCTAATAAAAACGCGTATACAGTACTTTTACTGGTTAAATACATGAACCTGTAAAATGAGTTTCATTACTTGGTTTCAGTGTATAGTAGAATATTTAATTGTAGAAAAACTGTAAAAAAAATATACATATAAAGGTTTTTTCTTCACTAATTTTGCCTATCACAAGTTATTTTGTAACATAACCCAATGATAAACGAAAAATTACAGTAATACCTTTCATGGATGAATACATACTTGGCTGATTGGACATATCCCCCCAAAAAATTACATGACCAGTGTAGAATAGTAAAGCTCACTGTTTGTGCGTACGAACTTTCAAAGAAAACTAATACAAATTGAAGTGGTGCCCCCTCTTTTGGCGAAACGAGGGAATTACAGTTGCTCCCCTCAGATGTTCTCAGTCTATTTTTAGAAACGAGATAAATAGGCTACACTAGTGATGAACGAAAAACATCGTGGTTGAGGCTATGCACAAACGACACAATTACGCAAATATACTTTAGTTACGCATTAAACCTTTTACTTTTACCAAAGGATAACCCTTGGTAGCTTCAAAATCAACAAAATACCCTCTTAGTTCTGTATTCATACTGTTAAAAAGTTGTGCTTGTACGTTGCTTGAGTTAGTAATAATGTGTTACATTTACTCTGTTACATTTTTTTGAGATCGTTTTTCAGACATTTTGTACTTTTAGGAGTATATGATTACTATACTTTTTTACTTTTACTTGAGTACATTTGTGAAGTAGAAACTGTACTCTTACATCGCTAAATTAGGCTACATTGAGCCAGGTACTTAAATCCCCTTCACGCAAGTATGCAACTGCTGAGGTGCATTTACTTTTTCAGAGACCTCAGGTCTTTTATTTAGATTTGATCAGTGACCAAAACAACCACTAGGTGGCACTTATGAGCAGTATTAGGAAATTTCTTTCTTATTTTTTTTTTTACTGTGCTGTATGCGCGGTGTATATAGCTGTACCCGCACACCCACACACACACCCTTAAGGGTGGATCTGTAACCTTGAAGATCTCACAAACATAGGGGGCTTGGAGTTCAAAGGTTTTCTCATTTTACGTTTGAGTCCTTTCCTGTTTTTCAAGTCCAAAATCCATTGATGTCTTCTCTCCTTATTTTGAGTGTCTACTAAACTCCCAAAATGCATTTCTTAAAAATAGAACAAATACTAAAATAAGCACCTTTTTCGGCCAATTAGATACCATTTCTTTTTCGCACTGCAGGTATGCAAAGTATTGTCGACTATTGGGTCAGAGAGAGAAAATCTCCACAAAGATTTTATCGGGATGTTTGCCGAAGCGTAGAGACGCCAACCGCGGGAGCTAATGAGAAACGGCGATGGAAGGATGCCATGCCGGGAAATGGGGAAAGAAATCCCCTCCCCTTGCCCCTCGGCATTCACCGGCCCGGAATTATGATAGCGGTTTGGGTTTGAGCACCCCTCTGGTTTTTAGGGAAGTGGAGCAGGCCAACTGGTATGAATGGCAACAGCTGTGTTAAATTGCTAGCTGGATTATTTACAGTTGGAGTCCAGGTGACTAGAAAAATGAGAAGAAAAAACCCACATTGAATACAGATTGTGTGTGGATTTTTTCCACAAAAACCTGACGCCAATTTTAGCGCCGTGGTTTCCTGCTCACCGAGTAGATTATATATATTTATATATAAATATACATCTCCATCTATATCTATCTATCTCTCTATCTATCCATCTCTCTAGCTCTCGAGCTCTCTAGCTCTGTCTATGTAGGTAGGTGTTTAGGTAGGTATAGGTAGATGGATATCGGTAGATAGATAGATGGATATAGGTAGGTATAGGTAGATAAGATAGATGGATATAGGTAAGTAGGTATAGGTAGATAGATAGATAGATAGATAGATAGATAGATAGATATAGGTAGGTAGGTGGATGGATATAGGTAGGTAGGTATAGGTAGATAGATAGATATAGGTTGGTAGATAGGTAGTAGATAGATAGGTAGGTAGGTATAGGTAAGTATAGATTGGTAGATATAGGTAGGTAGATAGATAGGTAGATCCTGGGAGGTCGGTGGTTCGCGCCCCGGCCGAGTCATTCCTAAGACTTAAAAAGTGGTCGGCGGCGCCCTCTGTTGGCTGCGGCTGCATCGGCTCGCTACAACGGGTCAGGTGCAATCGACATTTCGTTCTGTGTACATTGTTACACAGAATGACAATACAAGGAAATTATTATTATTATTATTATTATATAAGTATGTAGATAGATAGGTAGATATAGGTAGGTGGATAGGTAGGTAGATATAAGTAGGTAGATAGGTAGGTATCGGTAGGTAGATAGGTAGGTATAGGTAGGTAGATATAGGTAGGTAGGTAGATAGGTAGTTATAAGTAAGTAGGTAGGTATAGGTAAGTAGGTAGGTAGATATAGGTAGATAGATATAGGTAGGTAAATATATAGATATAGTATATATACATATATATATATATATTTTAATACTTCTAAAAGAAATATGAATTTATTTCTACCGTAATCCTTTTTTTGCAGGGGTCGAGTTCCAAAAACATACCACAAAAGTCACAACCCGCAAAGTAGAAACATAAATTCATGTATTACTCATGAACAAACCAAATTCACAGGCTCAAGTATCTGTTTAACACATTAAAGTACTGTACTTTAAAAGTACTTCGGGTTTTTTTACAAATAATTTCTGTATTTAAAAAATCAAGGTAATCTTGCTGTTTTATTGCAAAATTGTGTAGATTAAACACCTGAACCACTTGACTTATATAATACTTAGCTGTCATCATGTTGAGGTTATGGAGAACTACATTTACCTTCTGGTTCTTTCCTACAGAAACGATATATTTTTCCCTAATCAAATATTTTTGAAAAAGCGCCAGGGAACCATTAGGGAACTACAAAGTACTGCATGCGGCTCTAGAGCAGGTTTAGCAGGTGGAGAGGTCCACATTTGTTGGCGATTGAAAGCATCTGCCTCTATTTAGCCAATTGGTACGCAGAATACAATGTACAATGAAAACCTCAATGAGTAAACCGCAATGCCGCGTGCGATTAAGGTATATTCTCAAATAGTTTTCAAGATTTTTTTAGATAAAATTAAAGGCAATTACGCTCTAATATTTTCAAGTGGGAGAAGTTGAATTTTTTTACAGCTTTTCTGAAGATCAACTAGATAACGTAATCGATATGTTTTTAAAGAATGCAAAGTCCTCTCGCTGTCGGTGCTTAAGAGGCTCAGAGTGCTTTTGGCGGCGCTAACTGGCTAGCGCTTTTAATCGAGTGCCAAACACTCGTCGGCCGTTTTTAATAGGCTGCTGCAGAAAAGAGATTGAAAGGAAACGTCGGGAAATTCAATGTCACTCACTTGCGGGAAAACGGCAGGGGGAAAAAAAAACTCTTTTAAACGAATTTACGACCCGGACGCCGCCGTGAACGTGTTTTGGTAGCCTCGCGTCCTTTTTGTGCCGTCAACTTCTCGGGAAACTGATGGGAAGTCGTTGGGCTTGAAAATCGATATCTCCCTTTACGATTTGAGTTCTTACTGTACGGGGGAGAAAAGCGTCAAAGACGATATTGCGCCAGGGGGATAAAAGATAGTAAAAAAAACAAATGCTTTTTGTTATGTTTTTTACTGTATAGGACCGACAGGTATATACACTTTATATCATTTTGGCACACTTGGGCTTCCATACTGAGAAGGGAACACGAAATAAAAGAAAGAAAAGGGAAAAAAAAGGAATGAAAGAAGAAAAAAGGTAAAAAAAAAAAAAAACGGGGGAAGATAAAGGAGAATATGGGAAAAGGGAGAAACCTGGGGAAAAAAATAAGAAAAAATATGGAACCAACAGATATAGATTTCACAGAATAATATCATTTTGGCACTCTCGGGCATCCATACTGAGAAGAGAAAAACTAAAAAAGAAAGAAAAGATGAAAAAAGATTTTTTTTTTAAAAACAGGAAAAAAGGAAATAAAGAGAACTGGGAAAAAATAAGAAAAAATATTGGACCAACAGACATAGATTTCACACTTTAATATAATGTTGGCACTCTTGAGCTTCCATACATAGAAGGGAAAAAATGAAAAAATAGGGAAAAAAAGGAAAAAACGATAGAAAAGAAGACAAAAGTTTTTTGTTTAAAACGATAAAAAAGAAGAAAAAATATTGCTACTGGTAATATGAAGATAAATTCAAACATAGAAAAAATGAAAAGGGGAAGAAGGAGAGGAAAACAGGAAACAAGGACGGGGGAAACGGCAAATCTATAATATGAAGGTAAACTAAAAAAGATTTTAAAACGAAAATGTTTTTTGACAAGTACGTTTGCCATCATTTGTTTCTGTTATTGAATGACCAAAATACGTTTTTGGTTAATTTTTCAAAAATCCATATTTCCATTATGTTTACATATTTAAATTCAATATCTTAACATAATGAAAAGGTATTGGGATTCTCTCATTATCACATTAGCTTTAGCCATGGTATTAGACACATGTTAATTTCGGCTGTGCATATCACATGTTACAATGACAATACATATGTGACTTAATGATTCTTAGAATATAAAGAAGATTAGAATGTATTTTATTGTCGTTAGAACAAGAGTATTTACATTTGTCTCTGATACCATGACTAGAAATCGTATAATAATGAAATAAAATCTTATGTTCAGTGTCGGGTTGGGAAGAGCAAAGTGGAATGGAAGTTTGGTAAATGTGAGTGTGTGTAGTTTGACTCTAGCCAACTCCCACTAGGGGAATATGGCAACGGTATATACGTAGATGGATAGATAGCTTTTTCATCTAGCTGTGCCTTTTTATATTATATTCGTTGTAAAACAGCTACAGTCTCTAGGCAGACACAGTGGTTTCAGGTTTTAGAGAAAAAATACTCCAATTTTCACTTGTCCAGGAAGTGGCAGCCCTCACAGTCAACTTTCCTTTTTTTATTTCTAGGCCCAAGTTTGGAAGTGGGGTGGGCTACAATTCTCACAGGAAGCTAAATGCAAGGCGGCCAAATGACCACTGCCATCATCTGGTGAAATGGTCAAATTAATTTTTGTTCAAATTTCTTTTATACTGTAGTCAACATTACTGGCGGCCCACATATTATTATTTTATGACAGAGGCTGCGGGTCAGTAAAAATTTGATTAGGGCCGTAACTAGCCCCGGGCCGTAACTGGCCCCTGGGCCGGACTTTGGAGACTTTCATGTTGGCATTCATGTTCTTCCATAGTAGCACCACTAGCAGGAATATTTGTTTTTTTTTTGTCCAAGATGGCTTCCAGTCAGGAAACTGTTCATCACTCACTTTGGTGTGAGACTAATGTGGCATGTGCTGCTCTATGGCTGTTTTGAAATTAGCTTGCACCCTAGGGAGCTAGCGCACTCTCTGCCTGTCATCATCAAATCAGAAGAACTCACTTGGCAGGGGGCGCTAGAAAAAAACGGGGCAATTTTGGAGTGTAAAGGTCTTGACTTTAACTGTCTACATACGGTTAAAGTCTTAAAAATAACACACTGCTTTATTTTGATTTATTGTGAAAAATACAACATGGAAATGTATTTACTCTTTTGTTTTGATTTTTGCATTATGACACTCTTGGGCTTCCATACTACGGAAAAATAGATAAATAGTCAACTTGAGATAATGGATTTTACCCATAACTGTGGATTTAGTTTTGACGAGCCAGGAAGTGCCTTCTGCTGGTCCCCGCTCACAGCAATACGGGGATGGGGATAATCAGGCCAAATACTGCAGTTCATTTCAAGCGGAAATAACGGCAAGTGAAGAACTGGCACGTCGGACAAAATTGCCATCCCTTTCTCACAGCAAACTGCAATCTGGGATAACGGATTGCAGTTTCACGAGTGCAGTTCATTTTTGGGTTGGCTAAAACGGCATCAAAGAGCCAAAAGGTCCGACAAAAATGCGCTCTGCCAACCCATTTTCAGCAATATGCGATCAGGGATAATGGATTGCATCCTCGTGAGTGCAGTTTACTCTTTAGTAGACAGTATGGCAGAAGAAAAGAGCAGTTTCTCTGCTCGCAGCAATCTGCGGTGAGGATAATGGATTGCGGCCCTGTGAGTACAGTTCACTTTTTGGTAGATAGGATGGCAAACAAAAAGAGCCACCTAGCCAGATAAGCTCTGCTGTTCCTCTGCTCGCAGGAATCTGCGATTGAGGATAATGGATTGCATCCTCATGAGTGCAGCCCACTTTTTAGTAGACAGGATGGCAAAAAAAAGCCTTTTCTATGCTCGCAGCAATCTGCTCTGGGGATAATGGATTGGGGCCTCACGAGTACAGTTCATTTTTTGGTAGTCAGAATGGCAAAAAAGAGACACAGGGACCAACAAGCCCGATAATAAATGCACTCTGCCGTTCCCCCAGTCAAAGCATTCAGGGATAATGGATTGTTAACTCATGAGAGCATTTCAATTTTTGGTGGACAGAAGGGAAAGAAAGACCTCCAAGGACCAGGAGGGATGCACTTGGCCAGCCCTGGCTCGCAGCGTTATGAGATTGGCGATAATGCATTGTGGTTTAACTTTTTGGGTGAAAGAATAGCAAAGGTAGCCGCCCGACCCGAAAAAAATGCCCATTGCTGGTTCCTTGCTTGTGGCAAAATGCCATCGGGGATAAAGGATTGCAGTTCACTTTTTGGTAAAAAGTGCCTCAAGGCCCAACAAAAATGCACTTCGCCAGCCCCCCGCTAGCAGCAATGTGTGATTGGAGATAACAGATCATGGAAAATTTGTCTACACATGTCCCTAAAGGGCCTCAAAGTACAAAACGCGAAGTAGCAAGGGATCAATGTCAAATCAGTATCTACTTTATTGTCATTGATAACAAATTAGTGAACTTAGTTGTACCAGTAGAATGAAAATAAATATAAAAGGCAATGCTGGCTATGTCATCCAGACTGGGCAGGAAGCAGCTGGTGATTTTCTGGGCTGTCTTGATTTGAATAATAAAAAAAAGGTTCCTTTCATATTCATTAATTGGAATTTTCATCTGATATCACACATGTGATACAAGTGTTAGTTCATTCCTAAATTGACTAACATAGGATTTTACATCCATCCATCCATTATCTGCACCGCTTATCCTCAGTAGGGTCGCGGGGGTGCTGGAGCCCATGACATAGAATTGTGTTTTACCTTTTTTGACATTACCTGAATTAGTTCTTCCTTTAAAAGGATGCTTTAGCCTTCCTGGTACAGGCTACCATTGTTTATATAGCACAAATACTCTAATACAGGCCAAGCCATCCTAGAAAAGAAAATCTCTAGCCCCTCAATCGCTAACACTTGTGATGCGCTAAAGCGCTAACCCTGGAAAACAAAAATCTAAGCCTCCGGTCTAGCCTGCCTGAAAATCCCACACACGGAGCAAATTGCGAAAAGAAAAAAAGCTTCTTTTTGGAGCCCAAAAAGGCAAAAAGGCATTTGCATACATTACAAAAGCATGCCAAAGAAGAAAACAATGAAATATACGATCCGTTCTCTCTTTTGTGATGCGTTGCGCTCGCTGTTGCCTTGGATACGATTTCTCACTGTCGGGTGTGCTGAAGCAATATTTTGACACTTCCGCCGCATTTTTATGAGTCAATTCATAATTAAATTATGACCACCGATCCCTTTGTTGTGATACATCAAACGCTACTCTGATTTTTTTCTGTTTTGCTAGTTTTACAATTGCTAATCAGGGACATTTTCTTTGTAAGCGACATATAAATGTCATTCATCATTGGTTATATTTAACACCGATCTCAGTTTTATTCCTTATAAATGATAAATTATAAAATCATAACCTATTTTATTTCTTCATTTGAAAAATCTAGCAAGAGCCTCCCAATTTCTTTTTAGATTATTGTAATTCCCTGCTCTCCAGACACCCCTCAAAACTGGCCAAAATCCATCCGTCTCTTTTAAAAAGATTGTAATTCCCTGCTTTCCAGATTCTGCAAAATCTAGCCAGAATCTACCTATTTCTATTTAAGTTATTGTAATACCCTGGACCTCCCAAAATCTGGGAAAAACCTGCCCTCTTTTTAAAAGATGATTGTAATTCTCTGCTCAGCGGACTCCCTGATATCTGGCAAGGTCTTCCAGTTTATTTTACATGATTGAAATCTCCCAGACTCCTCAAAATTTAGCTCAAGTTCATCCATTTCGATGAAGATTATTGGAATTCCCTGCTTTACGGACTCCCCCAAACTCTTGCCCAAGACCGCCCCTTCCCATTTAGATTATTGTTACTCCCTGCTCTCGGTACAACCAGAAAAGTATATTTAAAATATCTCTTTTATTTTATCGTATTGCCAAGTACATTTCATCTGGGGGAGCCAACCCCTACCCCCAAAAAACATCCTGGAGAGGGATGGGCACTAACAGGCTGTACTTGCCACTACGATCCTGGTGGTTAAGGGATCCGTGAACGTGATCATATATATTATATAATATATAAGATTGTATTATATCATTTGAAGAATAAAGCCATAGTCTGCCATTCAATCTTTAAAATATTGTTATCCCCTGCTCTATGGACTCCCCAAAATATGGCCAAAGTCCAACAATTTATTTTTAGAATATTACAAATCCTTCCCATCTCTCTTTAAATTATTGTAATTCTCTGCCCTCAGAGCTCCCTTAAATCTGTCCAGAGTCTGCCCATTCATCTGTAGATTGTTGTGATTCCCTGCTCTCTGGCCAAAGTGAACCAATTTATTTTTAATATGGAATATGGAAATTCTCTGGACTCCCCAAAATCTATTCAGTGTCATTTTTCTTTTAGATTAGTGAAATTCCCTATGTTTTTGGACTCTCACAAAATCTGGCTCCACAGATCTCTATTTAGATTATTGTAATTCCCTACTCTCGGAACTCAAAAAAATTTAAAAATATATTTTTTGAAGAAATCAGCCAAGGTTAACACATCTCTCTTAAGATTAACTGTAATTCCCTGCTCTCAGAACTCCACAAAATCTGGATTAAGTCCACATATTTCTCTTTATTAGAATTCTCGGTTTTACTGACTCTCCAAAATCTGGCCTGGTCCACCCATTTCTCTCTAAGTTATGTTAACTCCCTGGTCTCTGCATTCCTCCAAAATAGTTGTACAAATATATCCTTCTCCAATATTCCCAAGTATCAAAAAGATATTTTTTGAGGAAATCAGGCAAGGGTAACCCATCTCTATTAAGATTAACTGTAATTCCCTACTCTCGGAACTCCACAAAATCTGGCTAAAGTCCACAGATTTCTCTTTGGTTTATTGGAATTCCCGGTTTTACGGACTCTCCAAAATCTGGCCGGAAGCCACCCATTTCTCTCTAGGTTATGTTAACTCCCTGGTCTCTGCATTCCTCCAAAATAATTTTGGAAATATCTCCTTCTCCAATATTCCCAAGTATCAAAAATAATTTTTTGAAGAAATAAGCCATGGTTAACGCATCTCTATTAAGATTAACTGTAATTCCCTGCTCTCGGAACTCCACAAAATCTGGCTATAGTCCACAGATTTCTCTTTAAATTATTGGAATTCCTGTTTTTACGGACTCTCCAAAATCTGGCCGGAGTCCACCCATTTCTCTCTAGGTTATGGTAAATCCCTGGTCTCTGGATTCCTCCAAAATAATATTGCTAATGTCTCCTTCTCCAATATTCCCAAGTATCAAAAAGATATTTTTTGAAAAAATCAGCCAAGGTTAACCCATCTCTATTAAGATTAAGTGTAATTCCCTGCACTCCAGACTCCCCAAAATAATTTTTCCAAAAGAACGCATTCCCCGATTTGTGCGACTCTATTCGAATCAAGAAATTCCAAAGTAACCTGAACAATTAGAAGACATGTCGTCCCGAGGGTCTTGAACAACAGCCGTTACAAAGCATTTAAAAACTACTTTCGACAGATAACAAGCCGTTAAAACCACTAGCAGAAAATAAGCTGGCGCCGTGTAAATGGGCGAGCGGCATGCCACGACAGCGCGACAAATAAAAAAGGCTTGCTGTCCACAACAATTTGTCACTTCATTGATTCGCCCTTAAAGGCCCTATACGGCACCCCTGGGAGAACTACACAAAGCCCTAATTGAACTTGACTGGAGTTCTCCATTTTTTTTAAACAACCCGAATGTATGTCTGGGAAGCTTATCAGTAAAGAGAGACCTCCACTTCTTTTCAGGATCGCATAACAAATGAGGACACTGACCTGGGGGCGGTCTCGTTTCTTGATTTTCGTCACCACTTAATTCCCTTGAATCAGGGGTCGGGAACGTTTTTGACTCAAGGAGCCGTAAAGGTAAAAATATATTTTGAGAGTGAGTGAAGGATTTTCTACAAATTACATTTAATGCAAAAGATATTCACTGATTGGACTGTAATTCAATGTCAGGGCACCCTGGTGGAAAATGTTGTTTACAGGAACGGCAGGAACGCTGATAAGATAATCAGCACATCCAGACGCAAAAAAGGCCCTGATGACGTAGAAACGCTCTGTGTTTTTTTGAGTATTCCAGACATTGCAATGCCCAGGGGGGGCTTCCTTGGCACGCCCATGGGAGGAATCGGCACGCCATTGTGCGGGGAGAAGGTGGTGAGTAGGAGAGAGCTAAAGGATTTCAGGAGAGGGATTCCCAGAGACTCCAACGTCGCTAATTCAGCCGTTTATGATGGAGTACACTTAGTTAAATCTGCCCCCGTGTGAAAATGTCTTGTCTTTTCCCTCAAGAAACGAACGCGCATAAATTGTTGGGTGAACGTAGGTTGTGTTTGGTTAAGTTTGGTCGGAGGCAGATAACTTATTCGAACGATTTGGTAAATGGTACATTTTGATATTTAATTACCAACAAGAGCCACACCAAGTCAAGTCATGTTTACTTGTATAGCCTTTAATCATAAGGAGTCTCAGACCACGGATTATTGCAAACCACTGACTATTATTACACCATCCCCTGAACTAAAACCTACATGAGGGCAAGGAAAAACTCAAAAACCTATTTATGTGTCACGGTCACCATGGCGCCCAATTGGCCCCACCCGTGTGGCGCCAGCTGCGGCTCGTTGACAGAATGGCTTTCCGTCTATTTAAGCTCAGTGCTTTCAACCTTCTTTTGTCAGTCCGTCAACAAACCTCTGCCCCACAAGGCGTGGGTTTTGACTTGGTCCTGTTTCCTGTTGGTATTTCCTGTCTAGTATTCTTCCCGTTTATTTTGTGCTGTTTAATATCGGTTTCCAGTTTCATTCCCGTCTAGTTTGTCCTGTTTAATTTCGATATCCTGTTTTGATATCAATCCTGTCTGTCCAGTGCTGTCCAGTATCGACTCCATCTGTCCGATATCTGCTCAAGCAATTGGTATCGATCTTGTCGGCCTCTGGCTTCCTATCATTCCATGCCAGACTGCTGCCTAACGCGCATGACTCCCCATTTCCCGTAAATAAAAAGGGTTGTGTGAGAAACATCACGCATTTGGGTCCTGATCCAGTTCTGGTTCAGGACATTACGAGGAGAATAAAGAAACCTTAAGAAGGGACCGCACATGAGGTCATCCCCCTTCCAGGATGACCAGGCTGCACGTTATTGTAATTAATTCTGTTTATTTTTCCACATTGATTCTTATATCTTAAATTTCTTGATTTATTTCTCTGTTTCTACATTGTTCTAGCTCATTTATCTTTTTAGACTGAAAGATTGTCAATAATCGATCTTACTGAAAATATAACTCCAAAATCAACAATTAAATTTAAGATATCAAACGTTGCCCTTTGAATAATCAATAAAAAAAAAATGGAAAAAAAAAAATGCACTTACGTAATATGGCTATATTTTAACTAGTGCGTGACTATTATGAAACCTAACTAGCCTTGAAAATGCAATAATTTAAAATGGTATCAGGAAAACATATTCTATATTGTTTAATACTTAAGATCATTATTTTTTTATAAAGTTTTATACGTTTTCTATTGGTACCTATTTACATATTTATATAGTATCCCTTTCTTATTTCTGTATCCAACAGCTTTTATTTGTATTTTAAAGAGATGGTGTGTAGTATTTATTGCCTCCTAGTGGTAAAGAAACCTAAAATATTGACGCTAATAGTAGGCAAAATACATGAACTATCATACCATACTAATTTTTATTCAAAAAAAATAAATCAGAGGTCGACAAATTTGTATTTTTACAAAGCGGAATCCCCTCTTAAGTCTCCTCCATGTTTTTCTGGCATCCTGCTGTCAAGCTGTGTCGTGTATCGCTGGCTCTTATTCGTAGCAGACAACACAGTGCCATCTAGTGGGTAAAAATTACACATTGGGGCTGTACACATTCACACTTTATAATTGTACAGAATTATGATAAATATTCGTTGTATAATTGTGAAAAATTATAGATAATCTTGGATTTTAGGAAGAGCTGTCATGATTACTGATGTGAATCACCTGTGCCTGCTCATTTGGCGCCAACCGCGATGGGTTCTGATTGGCTCTCTGTCACTATTTGAACCCAGTCCTGTCAGTCCCCTGTTGTTAGTCCGTCTGCAAACCTCAGTGTATACTAGGCAAGCCTTTTTCGACCCTGACTCCCACCTGTGCCGTTTTTGCTCCCGTCTGTCTCCGGCTACGACCTGTTTTGATCTTGACCACGTCTGCTCTCCCGTTCCGGCTTATGACCTATTTTTATCCCCGACTACGTCTGCTCTCCCGTTCAGGCTTACGACTTGTTTCTGACCCGACCACGCCTTGCTCTTCCAGTCCCGGCTACCGACCGTTTTCTGTCCCTGACACCGCCATTGCTCGCTACGGAAGATCCACTTCCGTGTTCGGATCACAATCCAGGTACGAGAACGACTTGCTTCCCGCGTCCAGCAAACACCGGATCGGGGCGCGGCCCTTCCTCTTTCCTTCAATAAAACTTGTGGTAAACGCTACACAATTGGGTCCTGTTTCCATTCTGGTCCTGACAAAAGCGGGTCGGTAATCATTCATTAGCTGCACCGCTTATCCTCAGTAGGGTCGCGGGGGTGCTGGAGCCCATCCCAGCAATCATCGGGCAGTAGGTCAGTAATCAATCTCCTTAATTGTTTCACAGCAAAAGGAATACTCAAAATACATTTAAAGAATCTTCCAAATGTTGAAATGAAACCGTATTTTTGTTCGAAATGTAAAAATAAATAATAAAAAATATGAAAAGTGAGACATCTTCAGTGCTTGGCAACAGCGTAATAAAGGATCACGTCAAATCAGTGTTTCTCCACCGCGACTAATCCGACATTCTCACGAGGTGAAGGATGTTTGGAGAGTATTATTCGACATTTGTGACGATTATCCTTCTTACGTACACCTAAGGAGACTTTTTCTTAAATTTCCCGGCTCCGGGTTTTCACGCATCAAACGCAACCTTCACAAGCGTCAAAAGAAACCCGGGATGTTTTTGCAAACTCAGAAAGAAAAATGTCGCTAGTTGAAGGAAGGCTGTTGTCGTGTGGGTGCGTCCTGTAGTCTCCAGTCAATCAAAAGCCGCGCCAGCCGCCGGCACGCTGTTTTGCCCTTGAGTCACGACACCGAACGGGAACCGGGATAAAAGCTAGCGCCTTCACTCTTTCTTTCCCTGAGACAAGAGAGGACGAGAAAAAGGACTAAAAAAAAGGACGCGAACAGGAAGAAAGACACGCTCCCGAGCAAGGCCATAAATAGAGAGAGACTCCAGATTGTTGTCGGGAGTCGTTACCAACACACTACCCGTTAATTCACATTTACGTGCTTTACAAGGTTGTCTGTTTCATTATCTCCAATCAAGAAAATTTCCAAATGGATATGCTCATTAATGATACTCAAGAAGAATAACAACAAAATATAAATATTAGCCTGAAATCCATTACACAAAAAACAATTTCATATGTGAGCCGAAGAGTGCCAAAATGAGGCCTTTTTAAAAAATGTAATATCGATGTTGTCACGGTTGCCATGGCGCACAATTGGCCCCCGCTGTGTAGCGCCAGCTTCTGTCACGGTTGCCAGGGCGTCCAATTGGCCCTGCCCATGGAACCCAGCTGAAACGCTGAGAGTCGCCTTTTGTTGGAGCGTCTGTTTTGACACGTCAAGCCCTGAGAATCTCCGTTTTTCCTGTGTTTTTGCTCTTGTTTTACCAAGCCCTGTGAATCGCTGTTTTGGCTGTGTTTTTTGCTCTTGTTTTGCCAAGCCCTGTGAATCTCCATTTTTTTTCCTGTGTTTTTGATCCTGTTTTGTTCTCGCCACGATCTGTTTGATTTTGACCACTTCCGCGTCCCGAGCAATCTACTCCCCACGACCAACGATTTCCGGATCGAGTGTGTGCTCCTTTCCCTTCTCCCCAATAAACTGTGAGTAACGTTACGCGAGTGGGTTCTGCTTCCGGTTTTCTGTCCTGGTACCTGTATTATCTATACAGGTATGTACACACACATATATGTATAAAAGTAAGTGCATCCCCCAACTTCTGCTGATATCTCATCATAATGTTTAATTGAACAAGACTAAAGAAACACCGCTTTGACACAACGAAAGATAGTCTGTGTAAAACTTACATAGCAGTGTCGATCTTTTTTTCCTCTCAAAAAACTCAAATATAGCCATTACCCAAATTATACACTTCTTGGACAATAAACCATGAATGATGTTCAAACGTGGGACATTAGTCTGTGTCAGTCAGTCCGGAAGCTGACATTTATTTCACCCGAGACAGTGAGAACGTAACTCTGCAACAGGTTTTCAGCCAGAAAATGTCATGAACCGAAATGTCAACGTGACACACATGTGGTCCTTTAATAATCCTATTACTCTTAACACTGTAAGATGATGATAAAAAATAGAGCCTCTAAGAGACAAAAAAACAGCACAAGTGTAAACTATCAAATGGAAATCAGATCCTTCAATTCCAACAAGCTTTCTGGCATAGGATAGGACTTCACAAAAATCGATTCCGAGAAGACATTTTAAAAATAACCCAAAATAATATCACTAATATATATATCTCATCTCATCTCATCTCATTAGCCGTACCGCTTGTCCTCATTAGGGTCGCGGGAGGGCTGGAGCCCATCCCAGCCATCTCCGGGCAGTGGGCAGGGGACACCCTGAATTGGTTGCCAGCCAATCGCAGGGCACACGGGGACAGACAACTCACTCGCTCAGTCACACCTAGGGACAATTTGGACCGGCCAATTCACCTGAAATGCATGTTTTTGGAATGTGGGAGGAAACCGGAGTGCCCGGAGGAAACCCACGCAAGCACGGGGAGAACATACAAACTCCGCACAGGAAGTCTGGAGCTGGATTTAAATGAAATGAAATAGATTGTGTATATACATACACACATATATATATATATATATATATATATATATATATATATATATATATATATATATATATATATATATATATATATATATATATATTTCATTTTCCTCATGTTGAGTTTTTTTATATTTTCCTAGGCCTCGGGTAAGTTTTAGATCAGGGGATGATGTCATAATAGCCTGTGGTCTGTGCAGCCCCTTGAAACTTCTTGCAATTAAGGATGTCACAAATAAACATGACTTGATTATGATATTATATATTATATGATATTATATGATTTTGGATGATATTATATTAAATATTATATGTGGTAGGATCCAACACACCACCTTCCTTTAGAGAGCCCCAACAGGTGGACAAACTGGAGGACCCCACGCCTGTTCCTCATCATCCACATTTGAATCTTTTCAGGTATATAAGGTATGTGCCTATAGCAAAAGCTGTTAGACCCTTGTTTACCATTGATGATCTCCTGCCTCGTTGTACTGTACCTAATGTTTATCTATAGTTTGTGAGTCTTTTACGGGGTGTTTTTTTTTTTTGTTACTTGTTTTCTCCTCACTCCTACGTGCGGAGCGCCTTTTGTTAAATCCACGTGGGTCCGTTTTGCCAGAATATAACAGTATTGTATATTATTTTTTTTATGTTTTAAGCAAAGTCTAAAGGTCTGAGCCGAACCCTAGCATCCAATCTGACCCGATCTTTTCTATTATAGCCGACACAATTGCTCAGCGATGCAGGACAACAATTTCTGCAGGAAATCGAAGTGAAACGAAATGCGCTACTCAGTGTTTTACCTTTTCGCAACATCCAGCCCCCCCTGCCACTAAAACCACGTCTGTTTCCGGCATATGCTTCATTTTTCTGCCAAATTCGGACGGTCTGTTCTTCCTTAAGCCCTTTTGCCTAAACAATGGCGGCATTTGCTCATTAAGGCTGTCAATGTGGCAGAATTTCATGAGGACAGAAGATGTGGGAGGTTCGACACCTCAAGCACGATTCCAGCACCCGGGCAAATTTTAAGGCATTTTTTTTAAAAGAGCATATGCTGCTTTTGTATTTTGATTTGCATGAGTTTAATTAGGGAAGGTGTTAGGTTGAAGTCAAACCTGATTTCAATTAAAAGTGTTGATTCTAGGGATATGTTTTCCAGACCTATATTTAGAGAAAAAAATAACTGAAATGAAATAGATTGTGTATATACATACACACACACACACATATATATATATATATATATATATATATATATATATATATATATATACAAAAGTCAATTCCATTGAAGTTGGGAAAAAGTTTAAAATGTCAGTAAAATTAGAATAGAATGACTTGCAAACCTTTTCTAACCCATATTTAAATGAATACACCACAAAGACAAGATTATCCATGTTCAAACTCATAAACTTTATTTCCATAAGCAAATAATGATAAACTTAGAATTTTATAATTGCAACAAGTGCCAAAGTAGTTGGGAAAGGGGCTTCTTCACCATTGTGTTACATCACCTTTCCTTTTAATAACACTCAATAAACGTTTAGGAAGTGAGGAGACTAGTTGTTGAATCGTTGATAGTGGAATCCTTTCCCATTCTTGCTTTATGTACAGCTTCAGCTGTTCAACAGTCCGGGGTCTCCTTTGTCTTATTCTGCGCTTTATAATGCGCCACACATTTTCAATGGGAGACAGGTCAGGACTGCAGGCAGGCCAGTCAAGCACCCGCACCCTCTTACTACGAAGCCACGCTGTCGTGAGACGTGCAGTGTGTGGCTTGGCATTATCCTGCTGGAAGAAGCAAGGGCGCCCATGGTAAAGATTCTGTTTGGATGGCAACATACTTTGTTCCAAAACCTGAATGTACTTTTCTGCATTAATGGTGCCTTCACAGATGTGCAGGTTACCCATTCCTTGGCCACTCATGCACCCCCATACCATCACAGATGCTGGCTTTTGCACTTTGCGTGCATAACAGTCTGGGTGGTTCTGTTCTTCTTTGGACCGGAGGACACGACGTCCACAATTTCCAAACACAATTTGGAAAACTGACTCATCAGACCACAGAACACTTTTCCACTTTGTATCAGTCCATTTTAGATGGGCTCGGGCCCAGAGAACCCTGCGGCGTTTCTGGATGTTGTTGATGAATGGCTTACGCTTTGCAACATAAAGTTTTAACCCACACTTACGGATATAGCGTCGAACTGTATTGACTGACAGTGGTTTTCCAAAGTGTTCCTGAGCCCATGTGGTGATGTCCTTTACACATTGATGTCGGTTCTTAATGCAGTACCGCTTGAGGGCTCGGAGGTCACGGGCATTCAATAATGGTTTACGGCCATGCCGTTTACGCACAGTGATTTCTCCAGATTCCCTGAACCTTTTCACAATATTATGGACTGTAGATGATGATATCCCTAAATTCCTTGCAATTGTACTTTGAGGAATGTTGTTTTTAAACTGTTCAACAATTTGCTCACGCAGTTGTTCACAAAGAGGTGAACCTCGCCCCATCCTTGCATGTGAATGACTTAGCTTGTTCGGGTCTCCCTTTTTTATACCCAGTAACAACTCTCACCTGTTGCTAATTCATCTGTTCACCTGCAAATAGTTGGTTGATTTCCATTCATCCACTTTCTGAGTAGTTATTGACACCTGTCCCAACTATTTTGGCACGTGTTGCTGTCATCAAATTACAGAGTTGATGATTTTCTCCCAAAACAATAAAGTTTATGAGTGAAGACAATAAATATGTTGTCTTTGCTGTGCATTCATTTAAATATGGGTTGAAAAGAATTTGCAATTTACTTGGATCAATTTTTATTTGCAATTAACACACTTTCCCAACTTCATTGGAATTGAGTTTTGTATATATATATATATATATATATATATATCGTCATGTTTATTTGTATAGCCCTTAATCACAAAAGGTCTCAAAGGGATGCACAGACTACAGACAACTATTACACCGTGAAAAATAATATTTATGACACCAAAAAAAGAAAAAAAATGCTATAACGAAATTGTACAAAAATACTACTACTGCAATACTATTATACAAACATACTACTGCAGAAATATTACAAAACTATGAAATTAATACTACAAAAAACAATGGTGGAAATGTCACAGAAATACTATATAAAACCACTACAGCAATACTATAATAGAAAAACAGAAATATGACAAAACTACTGTATTAATACTACAAAAATACTATGATGATAATAAAAATAAAATTACTACAGAAATCTACAAAAAATCCACTACAGTGATATTATAATAAAAAAATACTACGACAGAAATATTATGATGGAAATAAGACAAAAATACCACCACAGTAATACCATAATACTAAAATACTACTACAGAAATGGTATGACAAAAATACTTCAAAAACACTACTATAGAAATATTACAAACATACAAGAGAAATACGACAAAAATACAAATATGGAAATATTTCAAAAATACTTCTACAGAAATTTAACAAAAATATCACTACTGTCATACTATGATACAAAATACTACTACAGAATACTACAAAATAGGATTTTATATATACAAATATATATGCACACAAATTAAGAAAAAAAGAGCAGCTGTTTACTCAAACTTTGTAGTACCTACGATTTGTTGATGTATTATTTTCTAGTGAAATTATATTCTACTAAAAATGAGCAGCATTTTATTTTATGGTAGATTGAAAATATACATTTTATTTCAGTATAAATTCTATCATATATTTCTAATTAAAAATTAAGAAAAATTACTTTATAATTTATTTTATATTTAATGTATTATTTTTAATTCATTTAAATACCTACTTTTAATTCTATTTCTCTGATATAAAATAATCATAACAATTATCATGCTTTTGCTGGAGGAATTTAATGTTTCTTTTAAAAAATATACTTGAAATAATGAAAGTTGTCTCATACAGCTGAAGGCGAATATTTTATGTTCATTTGAAATGTTTTCATTTTATTTTACTGTATCCATTTTATGTATTTCTCTAATAAAATGGATAGATTGTCCTTTTATTGTTCAAAATTGCATTTTATATGAATAATAAATAAAATAAGTTACTTTTTGATTCTGGTAAAATGTGAAAAATAGTCCTTAAAATTGGTGTACCTTTACAACAGGATTACATTAAGGAATTGAGTAAAATGGGAAATATAATACTCACCAAAATAATTTGCTCATTTTTTTCTTCCTTACTTACATTCACCAAAGCCACTATCATACCTAATAACAAGCAAGGTTTTTGTTTACAAAACCTCCCACAATGCCTTTCTCATCACTGAGTTAAGATTCTCGTGAGCTTAATGAAGAATTTAGCAATACATATTTTTCGATTGTATGATTCGCTTTGAATCCAAAAGCTTGCAGTGATGCTAAATGGAGATGCAAAAACATGATAACCATGGAAACGAAGCTTGTGATCATCAATAAATACAAAGAAGGCACACGGGTCATAAACATTGCTCTAGGTAATTGGCAAAAGTTGCAATCTAAAAAATGTTTTAATACTATTGTAATGCCATCGGTATTTCTTAACATTTTTTTAGTATTAGACCGGTATCATAACCAGGTCTAGTAGTACAATCATCATCGACCAGAACCATATCAATGTCAAGCACTAGGACCAATCCGAGTTTCTTTCCTCTCTCTGGCATTTCATAGCCGCCCAATCTTTTTCTTTTTACGAGCCCCGGAGGAACATACTTGTTCACAACATTCAGTTATTAAAGGTGAGACAAGTGCGAAATAATGAGCCATCGTTGCTCCCTTTTCAATTGATTTCTTAGCGATGTAACCGGCGAGAAGGCTGCCATAAAAAAACGGCGTTTTGGGGAAAGCTGCTTTTGAAAAGGACCTTTCAAAAAAAGCCGAACGGAAAACCAAATCCGAATGAAAGGAGTTGTAGCGGCGAGCTGACCACAACGTGGAATAGCATTTGATATATATTGATTCTTCGTTCCCTTCCACGAGGAAGGAACGGCAGAGATGGGCATATATCAATGCGAGTTGTCACCTAGTGTCTTTTACAAGCAATAAGTCGGAGCTATATTGACCTGAGCGGTCCCGAAATGAAAAGCGCCATGACGCAAAAACCGTCTCGGTTTTGTCCGCGACGATCGATGGAAGTTTTGTGGAGTTTATCCGTCAGGGTCCGCTGGGTAAAAAGCACAGTCGAAGCCTTGAATATGGAATCCCTGCCTTTTCACTATATTTGTGGAATATGATGTTTTTAGGGCTTTTCCTTTACGGCAGGGGTGACAAACAGGCACTCCATTGGGCCGGATCAGGCCCGCTAAGGGATTGAATCCGCCCCGCGAGACAACACTCAGAGAAGTGCAAGATAAAAACGAGCTGCGGCTTATATATAGGTTAATGTATCCACTTGATGTTGCGAAAGCCAGGTGCCTCTCTAAAATGCTGTTATTGAATTTATTTCGTTCTCTTTCGCTCTCACTCTCACTCTCTTTTACTCTCTCTGTCTCTTTTTTTCTCTTTCTTTGTTCCTTTGTCTCTTTCCCTCTGTGTCTTTTTACCTTATTTTGCTCTCTCTTCCTTTTTTCCTTTTATCTCTCTTTTCTATCTTTATCTCTCTCTCTCTCTCTCTTGCGTTCTCCTTCTCCTTATCTCCACTTCTTTTTCTCTTTTCTCTCCTTCCCGTTTATCTCCCTCTCTCTTTCTCTCTTTCTATTTCTCTTTGGATATCATTATTTCTCCCTCTTTCTTTCCCCCTCTCACTATTTCTCTTTATAGCTTATTTTCTTCTCACGCTCTCTTCCTCTCTCTCTTCTCTCTCTCTCCTCTTTCTCTCTATCTCTCTTTCTTTTTCCCTTTCTCTCTTTCTTTGTCCCACCTTCTCTACTTTTCTCTCCCTCTCTTTCTCTTTTTTATTTCGCTCTAATCTACTAGTCCGGCCCCCGAGAGAATGTTTGTTCTATCGTGTGGCCCCCGTGTTAAAATGAGTTTGATGCCCCTGCTTTAAGGCATTTTCAAATCAAATCAAATGTATTTGTAAAGCACTTTTCAGGCAAAAATTTCCTGTATATAAACATTTAGCATAGAACAAGATAGAATATTCCCCAACTGCCGACAAAACAACTCATATTGCACACACAATGGTTCAAATACAATCAGAACAAAACAAATAGTGATTAGTTTATTGGGTGCACGCTCTGCTGCGACAGCACTGACAGTTGAAGATAGATGGTTCGAGACCGGGTAGAAACATATGTTAGCCTGGAGAGGGATGGGTGCCACCAGGCTGCACTTGCCCAAGACACACCACAGGAAATGGTGCCCCCATGACCCTAATGGTTAAGGGATCCAACCAACCAACCATGTATTAAGAATGGGCCCCCAGTAATGCCAAAGGGAGAAGTGAAAACATGATAACCATTGAAACGAATAATGACATGATCAAGAAATACAAAGATGGCACACAAATGGCTAGCTACACAAGGAACACAAAACATTTGACGATCAGGACTATTAATAGAAATAATCAACAAAGTCTTCTGATGGATCGGGACCCAAAAGCGGGTCGCAAGCCTTTGCTTTGGCAAAATAATCCTAAGAAGAAAAATACAGAAGGTCGACTATAGGACTGCACGATTAACCAAAATCCAATCGATATTGCGATGTGACGTAGTTTGTTGTGTAATCGCAAGACACTGCAGTTTTCTCAAGGTTTCATAGTTTGTTATTTGCGTGATGGAGTGTTTGGCCAACTAGAATTGGCATGGTTTGGGTTTGAATGGCAATCAGAGGCCAGTGTGTGTTTGCTGGTCATGATAGTCTGTGTGCCCTTTGGGATAGGCTGGTGTAGCTTGTCAGTCAGACATACATTAGAGAAATTGAATTATTTTTCTTGATTTGGGTTGCAGCTTGTCCTTAGGATGCAGTGGTAGGTCTTCAAGTCATACCAGTTGACAAACACTGTATTAGGCCATGACAAAGTTTAGTCTCTTCCTAACCTTTGCATCCACCCGCAACCCCACTCGACCAGCCAAGTCCAGACCACATCAAGTAAAAATAACATTGTGATGTCTAAGATGACTAAATGTGATGTACTGAGAACAATTATGACTATATACAGTATGCAGTGACGCATTTGAATATTCGAACACGATGCTTTGTCATTGGTTTCTATTCATCGCTATATGGCAATTTCACCCTAGAACTGATTAATGTTGTATCCCTTACGAAGTATCTCACCTCAGGAAGTACAATACCTTTGCACTCAACATCTTGAAGGACACGACTCTACTCCTCTCGTTCTCAGCGCTACGCCATTAGCTAGCCAATTCACACTGACACGTGCCCTCATTTACAACAAGGCCTATCGAGACCAAACCAAAATAAACAGCTTGGAGCAATTGCGACTGCCGAGGTACACAAAGCTGGAGATTAGGTGTAATTTACGCAAACCCGACCAGCCCCCGACTTCTTATAAGTATACGACCTGTCCTCCTCCTGGAAAATCAGGCTGACACTTTGTCAGGCGACAGCAACGTCTAATGGCGCCAAAGACATAAATACGGCCGGGGGCCCGACAGCGCGGATCTACGGTCCCCGTCGTTAGCTTGATTCATTCGAGCACAAAGGGAACAACGCTCGGATGGATTGTCGCCAGACTCGAAAGGGGAAAAGTCAGCAGGAATCGAAGACGGGGCCCCGTGAATTGCACGTTTCCGCCCCCTGCCCCGTAAATTTATGATTACGGGTTAGTTCAAGCAGTCTGTTATGATCAAGCAAAAGGGAAAGGGCGGGATGTTTCACATACGAGCACAACTAATGGTACGTATAGCGCGGATAGATCAAGAGAACAAGCAGACACGGGTAAATATCGGCACTGAATTACGTTCATAATCGGCAAACGGAGAGACGAAAGACTTGATACGACGAGAGGAGATAATAGTGAATAATTGGCTAAATTGGTAAATTCAAAATCCTAAAGGTGAGAACAACCAGGAAAAGTATGTGTGAGTCTGTGTGTGGAGTCAAACTTTGGAATCATTTACAAGATGAGATCAGACAATGTCCAAATATTCATGTGTTCAAATTTAAATACAAAAAAACTTTACAGGCGAAATACAGGGATGATAATGCGTTTTAAACTATGGTTAACTTTGTTGTTATTGTTGCTATTATTATATCATAACTGTTATGATAAATATTATTTTTGTTTTTGTTTTTATTGTTGTTATTATCGTTATTGCCGCAGTGATGTTTGGTAACTAGTGGCATTATGACGTTGAGGGATGGGTATTACGAAGATTAGTGTATAGAAAAGAGAAAGAGAAAATACGCTGTGGCAAAAGAACTGATTTCGAAAAATGGCCGCTAAATTACTTTCATGATCAGCAAACAAAGAGACGGCAGACTTGTGATAGGACTGGGCAAACCGGCAATAGTAACATCTTTAAAAGTGAAGGATTATATCGTTTCTTTGTCTTTTCCGAATGACTCTGGCCTGGATATAGCGCACATATTCATAAAAACAGTTGCTAGCCTAATTCGCAAATAGCATTCCTTTGGTGGCCAACGTTGCTTTTCCCCACTAGCATCACTTTAGCAGTTCTAAATAAATAAGCTCTGCCAGTGTCATAGACCTTGTCATGATGACTGATTTGGATAACCTGTGCCCGCTCATTTGGCGCCAGACGCTGCGGGCTACTTGGTTGGTCCCCTGTCCTTTTTAAGCCCAGTCCTTTCACTCTCCTGTTGTCAGTCCGTCAGTGAACCTCTGTTTCTACAAGGCAAGTCTTTTGAATCTGACTCCCGTCGGTCCCGCTTTTTGAACCTGTTTATCTAGCCGTTCGTTCCTGATCTCCCCGTTTGTCTATGGCCTGTTTTTGACCCCTACCACGTTTGCTCTTCTGTCCCGGCTTACGACCCGTTTTTGATCCCGACCACGTTTTTGCTCTCCTATCGACCCTTTTTTTGCCGTCCTTGACACAGCCATCTCCCGCTCCGGAAGATCCACTTCCGTATTCGGATCCCTATCCGATTGTGTGAGCGGCTTGCTTCCTGCGTCCAGCGAGCACCGGCGCTGCACTTCCTCTTTCTATCAATAAACTTCTGGTTGACGCTACGCATTTAGGTCCTGATTCCCTTTTGGTCGTGACAGACCTTGCTTACTATTTTTAGCATTGCAGACACAGCTGCTACTACTATTATCTTTGCAAAAATGCTTAATGCTAAAAATGTTGGTCAAAATTTACAATGTCTACTTAAGGCTAGGGGAGGGTGATAGGTCTACATTAGATTATGAAGGACTTAAACAAGATTTTAACCACAAAAAATTAAAAAGATCTTCTGTCACTGAAGTCCCTGGCCTGAATTTAGCACATATTTATCTACAATTTCTTTCATAATCAGCAAAAAGACAATAGATTTCTCACAAGTCTTATTGGAAGAAAGAGAAAGGGTTTCGCCCACGATCCGGTGATTGCTGGACGCGGGAAGCAGGTTGCTCTGATACTCGGATTGCGCTTCAAACGCGGAAGTGGATCTTCCGTGGCGAGCGATGGCGGAGTCGGGGACGGGAAAAAAACGGGTCGGTAGCAGGGACAGGAGAGCAGAAACGTGGTTGGGGTTGGAAGCGAGTCGTAAGCCAGAATAGGAGAGATGACGTCGGGGACAAAAAGAGGTTGAAACCCGGGACGGTAGAGTAGACGTGGTCAGGATAAAAACGGGTCAAAGCAGGGGAACAGACGGAAGCAAAAAAAAACGGGATAGGTAGGAGTCAGGGTTGTAAAAGGCTTGCCTAGTGTTAACTGAGGTTCGCAGACGGACCGACCAAAGGGGGCAGTCAAGAGTGGGTACAAGTACCGATCGGGAGCCAATCAGAGTCCGAGGCAGTTGGCGCCAAAGGAGCGGGCACAGTTGAATCACATCAGTAATTATGACACATATATTGATATGAACAGCCGCTAGCCTCATTAGCAATTAGTATCACTAGCATCACTAAAGCGTATTAGTCAAATTAAAAAAAAAAACATATTTTGATTGAAATTGATTTCCTTTTTCCATTTTATACACCCCTAACTTGCGATAGGTTTTCTAATTCTACTCTACCGTTTCCATGGGAATCCACA
Organism: Urocampus carinirostris; assembly: GCF_059441175.1. Classification (NCBI taxonomy): domain Eukaryota; kingdom Metazoa; phylum Chordata; class Actinopteri; order Syngnathiformes; family Syngnathidae; genus Urocampus; species Urocampus carinirostris. The sequence continues at coordinate 24,071,382 of NC_142361.1, forward strand.
TGTATTTATAATTGATCATTTTCACTAGCAAAACATGTTTTGTATATTATAAAAATGGAAAATCATATTTTTGAGTATGTTCTATATAAGAAATACAGGTTAAAAATGTAGAAATATATGAACCCAGTTTGAATACACTTTGACACTGTTACGCCTCCTTCATTCACGAACATTATCGCTATATTTCAAATAAATAAAGCAAAATTCTATTCCTCCATTTAGATTGGTTCCCGTGGAGAGTCCCGTGTTATTATCCAGTCTCCCCTACCGCTTGCCTACCAAAGCATATCATTAGTTTACCACCTAACGTGCACTTTACAAAGTCGGCGCACTTAAGACTTCTCAGTCGGCTAATTACACTTTACACAGCCGGGATATGCCGTCCTCGCCTTGGGGTATTTTCATTTTAGAGCAGGGGTCTCCAACGTGGTACCAGGGTGCCCCCCTAAGGACCTGTTCTGAAATTAGATCACCAGTGGTGGGTCATTGTGGATTTCTTGTAAAATGTATTTTTATTGGTTGACTAGGTTTATTGAACTCTATTTTTCATAATTAACCTTAACATGATAATATTTTATCTTTGTCACGATTACCCATGCGATTCACCTGTGCCCGCTCATTTGGCGCCAACCCCTGTGGGTTCTGATTGGCTCCCTGTCACGGTTTGAACCCTGTCCTGTCAATCCCCTGTTGTCAGTCCGTCTGCGAATCTCTGTGTATACAAGGCAAGCCTTTTTTGACCCTGACCTCCGCCTGTCCTGTTTTTTTGCTCACGTTTGTCTCCGGCTACAACCCGTTTTGTTCCCAATCACATCTGCTCTCCCGTTCTGGCTTATGACTTGTTTCGGACCCCGACCACTTCTTGCTCTCCCAGTCCCTTCTACCGACCAGTTTTCCGCCCCTGACACCGCCATCGCTCGCTACGGATGATCCACTTTCGTGTTCGGATCACAACCCGAATACGAGAGCGATTTGCTTCCCGCGCCCACCGAACACCGGATCGTGGGCGCAGCCCTTCTTCTCTCTTTCAATAAAACTTTTGGTATACGTCACGCAAGTGGGTCCTGTTTCCGTTCTGGTCCTGACAATTTTAGAAAATAGAATAAACACATTTGTGGAATTGTGAATATTTTGTAAGCAATTATGGTAATTAAAAGAATAGAATTAGAATCTATTTGTGTATTAAACAAATGTATTACATTACATTTTTGTTGATTTACAGGAAACACAACTAACTAAATTCCAATTTGTGGTTTTATTAAAATGCATTAGCCAAAAATGTGCAGATTTTTTTAGCTAACTATTTGCCTACCTTGCTTTGCAGCTAGCTTTTTTTCTAACTTTTGGGCTATTTGGCAAGCTATCTAGCTAGCTTTTAACAGTTTTACATGCTATCTAGCTAACATTTGATTATTATTTTTTGGGGGAGTTATCAAGCAAAACTTTGGGCTCCTTTCTAGCTAGCCAACCTAGCTTTTTTAAAGTAATGTTTAGTTGGCTTTTTACTCTTTTAGCCAGCTATATACTGTAGCCTTTTAGTTCTGGACCTGCTTACCTTTCTAGCTAGCTATCAAGCTACCTTTAGCTATTTAGCAAGCCACCTAGCTAAGTTGGTATTTCAGAAATGCACTTTGCGCTAACTAGTAACAAAAAGCAGCTTGATGCTTGAAAATGGTTGGAGACCTCTGCCCTCTAGTGTAGAATGTATTTTTTTCCCGGCTTTACGACATTTTCCCTATATGCAAGACAATTTTACAGTTTTAACATGGGTTTGAGGTTATAGTCCAGTGCCGCTTTTACAGTATACTTGTATATTAATTTATAATGTAAATCGAATGCACACATATTACACATGAATAGTACGTATGTAGTACTTTCTTATTTTAATGTTATTTTTCTGGGGTTTGGAATACATTAGCCAAATAGCATTGGCTTCCATCCCTCCCTACAACGGTGCAGCAGGGTTATCAAACAGGCGGCCCGCGGGCCGGATAAGGCCCGCTAAGGGATTGAATCCGGCCCACGAGACAACGCTGAGAGAAGCGCAAGAGAAAGACAAGATGCAGGTTGAAATATGTCCACTTGATGCTTCTCACTAAATCTTTACTTGTATATCTTTCTCTTTCTTTCTCTCTCTTCCTCCCTTTTTTGCTCACTTTCTATCCCTCTCTTTCACTCTCTCTGTATCTCTTTTTCCTTTTTTTGTTTTTCTTTGTCACTTTTTCTCTCTGTGTCTTTTTACCTTCTTTTGCTTGCTCTTCCTTTTTTGTTTTCTCTCTTTTCTCCCTTTCTCTCTCTCTTGCTTTGCCCTTCTCTCTTTCTATTACCCTTTGGATTTCTTTATTTCTCTCTCTTTCAGCCTCTCTCACTATTTCTCTTTTTTTCAAACATTCTCTCTTTCTCTCTCTCTCTCTCTCTCTCTCTCTCTCTCTCTCTCTCTCTCTCTCTCTCTCTCTCTCTCTCTCTCTCTCTCTCTCTCTCTCTCTCTCTCTGTTTTCCCTTTCTCTCTTTGTTCCACCCTCTCTCTTTTCCCTCCATCTCGTTCTCTTACATCTTTCTCTCTCTTTTTATTTCTGTCTAATCTACAGGTCCGGCCCCCGAGAGAATGTTTGTTCTATCGTGTGGCACCCCTGCTGTACAGCAATTTCACTTTGCAATCCCTACCACAGAACGTATTAATATCAGATCCCGAGGATCTAACTGTACAATTAAATATGAAACAAAGACCCTGAGCATCCAACAGTATAAAAAATTAAAGCCAATGCCCAGTTTCAGTCTAACAAAATGTCGATGCTCATAAAATGGTGTAGGAAGTCTCCGGCCTTCAGCACGAGTCTCAAGGTTACCTGCAGTGGCTCCGGCCTCAGGCTCCCTCAATCTCTCTGCAGTCTAGTTTAGCAACCTGCAACGTGCAACCCTCCCCTGCTGAAAATTGCATGAAGGGCTTTGAGGGGTCAAGCTAGCAGATGAGGGGGGAAAAACGCAGGAGGTAAACAAGAGAAAAAGCAAACAAAGCAAAGTCGGTTCAGGCTCCGACGGTGAGATCCATTTTTTTTCTTTAAATATGCTTCTTGTCAAACAAGAAAGGGGATCTTTCTCCTAGCTAAACAAACATCGGTGATATTGAAGGAAAATTGAACTGTAAAACGTCTTCAAATATTGGTGTGCTGATACTTGTGCGTAACATGGCAACGGGGCCTTCCTAAGACCGCATTTTCTATCATTTGTCACAGTTTAAATCTGATTAAAATTGATTAATTTGAACCCTTGTGTCGTCCTTATTTTAAGGATCATCTTTGTACTTTTTTAAACAGCTTACAGTGTTCATTTTACCTCTGAAAATTGATGAGTCCCAGGGACTCGCATGCTCAAAAATCTATGGGTCCCAACAGAGATATATAGGTGCCCAAAATTTAGTGTTATCAAGGTTGAAATTGTAAATCAGTGACAAATGATATAATTAAATCTATATATTCATTCAGTTTTAATCATCAAATTATTAATTCATTTTCTGCATCCAATTATTGTTGGTAATATACCGATTAAAGGGATAACCGCAAACCTGTCTTTTTTTCATTTTCTCCTTTTATATTTCCTTTTTTTCTTAACTTCTTTATACAACATAATAATTCGTAATATAATGTATCAAAGCAAGTGAGCCGTTTGAGAGCCGGCTCTCTTGAATGAGTTGAGCCGAAAAATCCAGTTCTCTAAAAAGAGACGGACTTTTCACCACACAACTCGAGATCGACGTGCAGATGAAAACTCGAACCGCGAGACCAAAACAACATCTGCCTGACGAAAAGTTTGGAGTGCGGTAAATCTTTGTTTAAAAAAATGTAATCGGGTAATAATGACAATTTTGTGTCAAAAAAGTTGCGTCCCAGGGACGCACGTTGACTTGAGACTATGCGTCCCCAGCAAAAATGATGCGTCTGGGACGCAGGGACGCGGGCAAAGCAGAACACAGCAGCTTATTTTGAAATGTGAATAAAAACATTTTTTTTGTTTTCTATGATTACAATCCAAGAAAAAGTCGTAACATTTAAAGTAAACTAAAATATCATTATGGATTTTTTTTTTTTTTTGTAGGTTATTGTGACCCGAAGACAACATGAGTGTTAGGGTCTGGTATGCCTCCTTCCACCAGAGGGCGCAAACAGTGTTTGGAAATGGGCACACCTGTCCTCAACGTGATGGGGTCATTTTCATTTCCTTTGTCTTCGCTGCAAAAAGTTATTTGTCTGTTTCTTGTTTTGACATTTTGCATTTGTTTGTATTTCAGTGCCCACTTGTTTGTTTGTTACTTTGTTCCTTGTACTTCCATTTCCGGTTATGGTCAAGTCAAGTCAAGTCAGGTCTATTTGCGGCGGTCTTAATCACAACAAGTCTCAAAGGGCTGCACAGACCACAGGTTATTACAAACCACAGACTATTATGACACCATCCCCTGATCCAAAACCTACATGAGGGCAAGGAAAAGCGCAAAAACCTCAACATGAAGAAAATGAGAAAACCTTGAGAAGGGACCGCACCTGAGGTAATCCCCCTTCCAGGATGTTGCAATAACAGATAATACAATTAATTACAAAATATAGAATAATTGAAGTTCTGTTCTAGATTCGGTCAGGTTTGGTTTTGTTAGGATATTTGGTTGTTTTGTGACCACTTTTGTGTTTGCTACTTTGTACCTAATATTGTTATTAAATATTTGGCTTTATTGGAGCACCCTTGCCTCAGTTCCTGTCCTGCTCCTATGGGTCCACCCCCAAAACCTAAAAAGAAGGGTTAAAACAAAGCACCTTATACGGCTCTTAAGCCAATCCATGTTTTAGACACATGGTGTCCCCAAGAACACAAAAAAAGAAGTAGTTATTATTTTATTTTGAAAAGAACAAGAAGTTAGAAATTTAAATGTAAATCAGCATTGACTCCTGAGTTCTCCTTTTGTTTTTATCTTCTAAATTAGATTTCTTTCCCACATTCTACGTCCAACGACCACCCATGTCCTTGTTTATTTCTCAATTTCCTCTGTGATCATCATACTTCCCAAGAACATCGAACAGCTATAATCATTTTAAAAGGTGCATATTTCTACCCGACCTTAGAAAGAACACGTTTGCAAGAATTCAGGACGTTATTCGTCCAGTGATGGACGGCTGAGGTCTCGGCAGATGAGATAGGAAGCTGATTTGCACTCTTTAAAGCTTTTGTGTGTGGAAAACGCGCTGTGTCAGCTAGTTTCAGCCATGGTTGGAGATTTATTGTATTTATTTGTGTATAATGTCTTCGAGTGTATAACAAGCACCTTTAAATTTATTAAAAGTCAGTATGAAAGGTTTTTTTTTGCGTTCATTTACATCTTCTAGGATGACTTTCTATCTAGCATTCTTCTCTGGTACCACGAACGAAAATAGTGTGATAATGAGATGAAATAGACTGCCTTTTCATATATCATCTATATCACTGGTGGTCTAATGCAAGAATATCAAACATACAGCCTGCAGGCTGGATCCGGCCTGTTGGATGATGTACGTTCCACCGTACATTTCTGAGCATGTAAAAAAAAAAAGCAAGTCTATCTTATTTCTTTCAAAAGTTATGATTTTTTTTTTAAATAAATACAAACTAAATGCGGCAGCACAGCGGCGCAGTGGTTAGCGCTTGTGCGGTGCAGTTCATGTCATGGGAGCCTCCTGCGTGGGTTCAAGTCCAGCTCCGGACTTCCTGTGCGGAGTTTGTATGTTCTTCCCGTGCTTGCGTGGGTTTCCTCCGGGCACTCCGGTTTCCTCCCACATTCCAAAAAAATATGCATTTCAGGTGAATTGGCCGGTCAAAATTGTCCCTAGGTGTGAATGAGCAAGTGAGTTGTCTGTCCCCGTGTGCCCTGCGATTGGCTGGCAACCAGTTTAGGGTGTCCCCTGCCCACTGCCCGGAGATGGCTGCCCGCGACCCTAATGAGGATAAGCGGTACGGCTGATGAGATGAGACAAACTAAATGCACCTTTTCGCTGCTAGAGGACAGTAAAGATATACAAGAGCTGACGTACAGTTTCATGTTAAAGACAGTATTTTGCAGTGTAGAGAAAATGAGACCAGCGCATAAAGGACTTCCACCTTCATTGTTTCGAATAACTCGCTTTGGAATGGATGGAACGACGGGACAGTTATCGGACGTACCAATTCACTATGTACCATAACGAAACTGCTAACGTGAAGTTTCGAATGTGATTATAAAAGTTTGAAAATACTCCAATTTCCACTTGTCATGGAAGGAGCAGCCCCCTTAGTCAACTTTCCTTTTTTTGTTGTTTACAGTCGCTATGTCAGAAGTGGGGCTGGCTGGAATTATCACAGAAAGCCAAGCAAGTTGGCAAAGTGGCCATTATCTGGTTGAATGGTAATGTATATATATAATATTTTTAAAATGTATCTTATACTGCAGTCAACATTACTGGTGGGCCACATATTATTAATTTTATGACAGAGGCTGCGGGCCAGTAAAAATTTGATCATGGGCATTAACCGTCTGTCGGGCCAGACTTTGGACATGCTTGACCAAAGTAAACATATAAACACAGTCATCGTGCGTGGTCACCCGAAGCGCCCCCTGTGGCCGCTTTGACCCCGTTTTATCTTCCACGTGCGCCATACAAAGGACAGCAGTTAAATTGAATTTAAGCCGGCACTCTAATTAAATCAACGCTGAGGGGATATTACGGTTACACCGTGTTCGTTTAGTGTCGGATATTTTCACGTTAGGCTTCATTGTGTAAACCTTGAAATAAGCCACCGAGGCGACTTTATGATTACGGCGGTACTTTGATACTAGAGCATCATCAGTGGGGGATAGGGGGTTCAATATCAAAGAGTTCCATACCAAAACGTGTTTTGCCATTCGAAATAATGGTATTCTTTATACATTCCTTTGCCTTCCAAAATACTAATAAAACCTTTAAGACTATAAATACCCCGAATGTTAATAGAACGCATCCCTTAACAAGGCTAATCATTTGAATGTGTAGATAATAAAATTAAACGTAACAAAGGTAAATTGTATTATATATAATTTTAGTCGTGCTATCAAAAATTGTCCAAAATAAAATGTCCAGTCATGTTTATTTGTATAGCCCTTAATCACAAATATATATATTATATATTGTGTGTGTATATGTGTATATGTATATTTCTTTCAATATAATAGATAAAAAAATAACTTATTTCATTAATATTGCTTGTTTTTAAGAATACAAAAGTAAACAAAATGTATTAATAATTATAATAATGTTAACCGATTAATAGCTGAATGATTATGTTTTATGAAAAAATATTATTAATAATAATAATAAATAAATTATTTAAAAAACAAAACACAAATGTATATCTTGCTCAGAAGCATAATAATTATTAAAATCATATTAATAATTCCCCGTGACTGGCTGGCAACCAGGTCAAGGTGTCCCGTCCTCACTGCCCGAAGATAGCTGGGATGGGCTCCAGCACCCCCGCAACCCTACTGAGGATAAGTGGTGCAGATAATGGATGTTATTAATAATTCCATGGCTTGTTTTAATAACTCAAAGGATGAATTATCTTTTTTAAAATGATAATTATGTTTTTAATTAGCTTAAAAAATAAAGGTCTTAAAAAAAATACAATATTTTACTTTCAATTGAATGCATTTTAACTATTAAAACATGAAAAAATAAAATGTGAATTTAAAACCTTTGCATTTTTAAACACAAATATATTGATTTATAATAAACTACAATTGTAATAAATACATTAAACTTTTTGTGTAAAATATTCCTGACTTAAATTAAAATACATGAAAAAAAACAATGAATGAATTCCCAATGGACCATTAAAATAAAGTACAATGGCTCAAGCAGGTCAAATAAGCGCGATAGAATCGATTCCACGATTACGCAAAAGAAACGCAAGTGAAACTCTCTCTTTATGAATCCAAAGTACAAGAGAACCCCTCCAGTCAACACAGAGAAACCCCCCTGAGGCTTCACCTGTCATTTGAAAGCCGGCCGAGTTCCTGGCCGCCCCTGCAGAGCCAATTCAACTGAGCACTAAAAAGGGGGTTTGTATTGGAGTCTCCACCAAGGCTAAATAAACTCATTAAAAATGTGTGTGAGCATGCTGCGTTCAAGGGGAACACGTTTAAGCTTAATGAGCAGCTTAACATCGGGAAACTTCGCCGCTGGCACCGAGAATGTGACCGCGATGCTGTTACTGCTGCGCCACCTTTGCTAGCTCGCTACGTTTTGGTGCACTAAAGTATGTTCTCGTTCAAGGCCTCTGTTAGTGTTAGTATGGTTAGTTATGTACAGTTCTGTTTAAAATAATAGCAGTGCAATGTGACTAATACTTCTGATTTTAGTATATTTTTTATTGTTTCCTGCCAAACAAAATACCAGTAGGTGCAGAAGATTCTCAAAAACAGAAAAAGACACAGCATTCATAATAGGCACGCTTCGAAGGCTGTGCAATTGGGCAAAAAGTTCAAAGGGGTGTGTTCAAAAAATAATAGTGTCTGATGTTGACTGTACAAACTCAAAACTATATAGGTAGGATTTAGCAATCCTATTATTTACTTACATAAAGCAGTTTATTATAACTGCTTCACATCTGTGTGGCATAGAGTTAACCAACTTGTGGCGCCTTTCAGTTATTTCACTCCATGATTGCTTAACAACGTTCCACAATTTATTTACATTTTATCGGTTTTGCTTCACAAACAGCATTTTTATATCACCCCATAAATTCTCGATTGGATTGAGATCTGAGGATTGTGCTGGCCAATCCATAACATAATTTTATTGTTTTGGAACCAAGACTTTGCTCATCTACTGGTTTGTTTTTGGTCATTGTCTTGTTGAAACCCCCATTTCAAGGGCACGTTCTCTTCACCATAAGGCAACATAATCTCTTCAAGTATCTTGACGTAGACAGACTGATCCATGATCCCTGGTATGCGATAAATGGGCCTAACAACAGAGTAGTAGAAACATGCCCAGACCATGATACTTGCACCACCATGCTTCACTGTCTTCAATGTGTACGTATGTTTGAATTCAGAGTTTGGGGGTCGTCATATTTTTTTTGACTAAGCTGCTGAAACTTGCCATTGTGGCCTTCCTAAAATAAACTGCACTGTTTTGGCCACAAGCAAATTATGTGTCATGTTGGCCAGCTCTTTTATACGTTCTTTCACCCTAAAATGAACCGTTCCTGTACAATCTCTTATCTCAAGTTGATTATTGCTGAAAGCAGGGACCAACAGAATGCCCTCATGCCGTTCCACCCAAAATGAAATGCACGCTCATGGCTGTGATCCATTTTTCTGTTATCTATGTTCGACTATTTCTGAAAGTATGAGCCGGCAGAATGGTTTTTTTTTCAGTCCAAGCCGCTGAGCCGCGCTACTGTGGCCCGCCTAAAATTAACTGTACTCTTTCGACCGCAATCCATTATCCTCACTTAAATATTGCTGAGAGTGGGGTCGAAGAGAGCAAATTCATGTCATACGTGTGGCTCTTTTTTTCTGTTGTTTCCGTCGAAAATGAACAGCTCCCTTCTGGCCACAATCCATTATCCCCTGTCAACTATTGTTGCGAGCAGAGAGGGGCTACTTTGCTAATTATCTGTGATATATGAGAATATAGTATATAATGATAACTGTCATCTTTTCTGCTTCTCCTAACTCAGTTCAGTCTTTATTTTTTTGACTTAGTTGTTCCACCTGCTGCTGGCGCCTGCTCAGTATGATGTTTTGCTTGAAGCGAGGTGCAAACATTCCCCCGTGTAATAAAGTTCATTATCACATTGCAGGCTGGCACCGTCTGTCACGAGGGGACGAGGATAGACGTGAAAAAGGGCTATTTCTGCCGCTAAAAGTCAGACCTCGTGTCACATATCATGAAAACGTACAGCAAAAGTGAAGAGATAACAGCACAGACGTGTAGCGCTTTTTCTTCACACGTCTCCGGGGTTTGGAAAATGGTCTCATCTTTTGTATGGACACCTGCTTCTACCCCGCGGGCGCCGTGTCACCTTCATCTCTTACATGCTTGTTTGCTTTTCCACACTTGTTAGCATCACTCTGACATGTATGTTTTAGCTATTTTTATCTTCCCGTTAGATGAGCTCTCAACATTTCAACACTGTAACAGATCAAACATGTTTTTGTGGGCTTTTTTGGCATTTCGGGAACAAATACTATAAACAACAACTATCCGATTCAAGTTGATTTAAAGTACAGTGTGCAATATTTGACCACTAGATGCGTTTGGTGTTTTGCAACCAAAAACGAATGCTAAAAAGCAAAATTAGGAATACAAACTACGGACACTCAAAGCGAGCAAAACACAATATTATATCCCCTCACTTTCTTACCCAGCTTTTTGCGTAGAAATCACAAAGGAAAAGAAAAAGGAAAGACACGGAGGGGAAAAACAAGAGAGAAATATAAAGAACCTAAAAGCAAAAAGTAAAACGTAAAACGTAACAGGAAATAAAAGAAAGAAGAAAACAGGGGGGAAGGAAATATGTGGAAAAATAAAAATTACAAGAGAAAACAGATAGAAAAATAAAAAAGGGGGAAGAAAAAATGAGAAAAAAGGAAAGCAAGCAACAAATGAATGAAACTTCTATTTCGAACATGACAAAAACAAAACAAATTAAAAAAAACACAAACATGTTCAGGTACATGTTTGAAAGGGGGTAGGAAGAAGCAAATGCTTATTAAATCCTACCCCCAGACTTCCTCAACAATTGCATCCCACATCTAGATCCCATGTGTATTTACATGTAAAAAATAACTTCCTGAATATGCATATTTACATTGGCTCTGTGGATACACAGTCTCTTCGTTCGCATCATCATCATCATCACCATCACTACTTCCATCACTTTTTTTAACCATCATCATTATCATCATTGCTGTTTCCATACATTTTCAGCATATTATATAATCAGAGTATCTGTTATGATAAAATAATTCTCTTGGTTGCTCATGGTGAAACTGACTGCTATGTGGTGTGTGTTATCCGTCATACATGTATCTTAGGACCTGCTACCTCAGGGGGTCCGCCTCCAGGCGGCAGGACTACCATTCTTGAGTGTCCTGATCTGTGCAATAAAAAGACAAGGTACGGGAGTTTGAGCCAGATGCCTCCAGCATCAAGCTCCCACTTGTCTTCCCTAACTATGAGATGTGCAGATATGTCTGTTTTCTTGCTCTTTTTAAGATTTGTAGCTATGTGATTGAATCCCCATTTATTTAGTTTAGTTTTTTTTTTCACCATCCTCACTAACATATTTATTCAACTCATAGTTTTTTGTGTATAAATATAGGTCCAGATTGTGAGAGATTCTCTATTTATTTTATATTCCCTTTCAAAATGGCATGTATGTTTTTGGTGTTGAACTTTATCAAATAAATGCCCTCCCAAAATGCTTCTTAATTATGCATTTTTTGGCTGGTGCAATATATACTCCAAGGCGACTTATAGTCCAGAAAATTTGGTACTCCTGTTCTAGCCATTAAACATAATAGATTGCAACAACTGCAGCTTGAGGAAACTTTTCTTTGCTGCTTTTCAAAATACTTGGTTAAACGTCAGGTTGGTCTCAATTAATCTCTTTTAATAAAGACACACGACTGACCACTCTTTCAGATCTCCATCAAGGTTATGCAAATTTTTGCCCGGCAGCACAACTTCAATCAGAGTTTGGCATCAATGACTGCAAATATTTGATGTGCCAAAATAAACGAAAGCTTTTTGGGGGGGTTTTTTACGAGTTAGCGGCTCTGCCAAAGACCAAAGCTTTATTCTCTCGCTAAAGAGTCATTTGGGCTCGGCAATAAATCTTGTCATTCACCTTTGCCTTGTTTCGTCTCATGAGAACGAAAACGGAGAAGGAAACTCACTTTCTTCTGAGGAGCTTGCTTGGCAGCTCAGGTGATTGAGATGAAGGGATTGATAAAAATGTGTCGGATGTTCTTCCTGCAACCATCTGATAATCGTTGTCGTCTCTATTTATATTTTCACGTTCCCCGAGTATTGCGTGACGGAGTACCCTTTAGTAGTGCTATCAGAAATTGTTACGAAATTTGCGTTCATTTATCCGACATGACATGAGCTTCACCTAGAAGGAGCGGACACAGTCAGCCATCTTGCTGCTTGCTTTCCTCAAATAGGTTGTGGAAAAAAACAAGCAAAAAATTGTGCCGTTTAGTCACTTTGAGTCTCCATTTTTTGTATTCGTCCTTGAGCTTTTTAACACTTGATTTGGTTGCCCGACGCAATACATCACTATCTAATAGTCGAATAATACACCCTTTAAATTAGCAAAATTTGCTACCAGTAAGGCATTCTTTTTTGCAGTTTGGATAAAACAAGTTGGCTTATATTAACTTTTTTTCTGGAAATAAATGTATTAAAAAATAAGGAAAATAATCTTAAAATGATTATATTTCTTCTTCATATTATAAATAGTTTTGCTTATTATGATAATATTCGTATTTTTGCAGTTTAGTTATAAAAGGTAAGCTTAGTTTAACTTTTATTACTAAATCAAAAAAAATAATACTCAAAATCAGCATATTTTGTAGTTTGGATTTAAAAATTTGGCTTAGTGACTAAAAATCAAGATAATGTACAATAATTCCAGAGATAAAATGGTTTGCGCTCATTTTAAAGATTACATTTTCTAGCATGTTTGCGCGTGTGCGGCACAGTTCTAAGGTCTTGGGAACACCCTGTGTGGGTTCAAATCCAGCTATCGGACTTCCTGTGCGGAGTTTGTATGTTCTACTCGTGCTTCCGTGGGTTTCCTCCGGGCACTCCGGTTTCCTCCCACATTCCAAAGACATGCATTTCAGGTGGACTGGCCTGTCCAGATTGTCCCTAGGTGTGAATGAGCGAGCGAGTTGTCTGTCCCTGTGTGCCCTGGGATTGGCTGGCGACCAGTTCAGGGTGTCCCCTGCCCACTGCCCGATGATTGTTGGGATGGGCTCCAGCACCCCCGCGACCCTACTGAGGATAGGCGGTGCAGCTAATGAGAGACATATGGAGTGAGAGAGAGAGAGAGAGAGAGAGAGAGAGAGAGAGAGAGAGAGAGAGAGAGAGAGAGAGAGAGAGAGAGAGAGATTATTAATTGTAGTTAATTTATTTACCCATCCAAAAAACTGAACAAATATATTAAAATATATTAAAATTTAAAAATAAATTATTGCATCTCGAAAACTTTTGCCCATTTTAAGGATATGTTTTTTTATTTTATAAAAAAAAAAGATAGTATCTCATAAAATATGAAGGTAAATATATGTGAATGGGCATTATAAGAATATTTTATTTGCAGTGTAAATCTACAAAAAAACAAGTCATCAAAATCAGGCCTTTTGTTGGAAATTCATACATCTGATTTGAACCTTTTCATTTATTTTTACACTTATTTAATAAAATAATCCCCAAAATAATGTGATTTTAGGAGGAAATTTTTTAGCTTCAACTGTTTACTTTTTAGTCACTCAGGGTTGCCATGCATGGCTCGAATATTTTCTATAAATGAAAACATGTTTTCTTTGTTTTTGAAGTAGTATTCCCTCGCTCTTATATTTCATTGAGTCGCAACTCGACTGGGAAATGAAAAATAGGATCATTAACCCCCGAGCCTTAATAGGCACTCCAGGGAAAATTCATTTCCACCTCCAAGGTGAAGTGCAAACCATTGCTCATATGAAGCCAAAGTCCGACTTCCTTGATCCAATCTGTGTCCTTTTTTGTGTCTCATTTCGTGTTTTTCCCCGTGTTGCTGTCGACTGTCAGTTTTTGGGGCGCCATTTCCAGCGTCCCGTGCAGACTCGAAGCCTTTTAAAATCTCCCTGCCGCCAATGAGAAATTCAATAGTCTCTACTTTGCTTGGAGGTCTGTATTGACCTCCGTCCTCACGCACAAAGCGTTTTTTTCTGGCTTATTGTGCAGCTCAGCTAGACGTTTGCTCGGTACTGTTATATCACACCGACAGAACGGTTAGGAAAAAAGGAACAAAGTATCTCCCTTTATCTTCTTGCAATTTTCTTAATCAAATGTCTAATTTTGGAAATAATTTCCTCATATGTTATGATAAGAATATATAGGGGTAATGTGAAGCTGTGTGATAGTCAATAGTTTAGTAGTCACTCAAAATCAGGGGAGAAGGCATCAATGAGAGGTTGTGCTTGCAAGGAAACCAGAAGATAATCGTCGAAAACCCTTTAGATGTAGATCTAACCGGTTTTAAAGGTCTTTCCCCAGACTTTACTTCGTAAACACTTGGGTACAAAAAGCAGATAAACCCTATAGGGTGTGGAACCCAAAGGACAGCAATATGATTGGCAAATAGTCACAATGATGCAAATGGGCTCGCAATAATAGTCAAAATGGCAGAGATGGGAAGTTGCGTCATTGTTGTTATGGACTTTTTGGACTATTTTACAGGCTTGAGGCGCCGTTGCTGTCATGTACTTTTTGGACAAATTCCAACATGTTACCTATTGTTTTCTTTTATTGACGTTCACGATGTTTTGTGTACTGTTACATTATGCTAAATCTATTGCACCCTTGTCATCCTGGAAGGGGGATTAGCACTTGTAAGGCCCCTTCTCAAGGTTTCCTATTGTCCTCAATAATAACTGAATGAAGAACTCATACAATCATGACTGTATATGGAGTGACACATTTCGATATTACAAGTTAACCACAGCCAATCAAAATACCATCTTGAAATATTCGTGCCACAGCAAAGCTAATTAGATTGTATCGAAGGATTTCGATTGTCACCCCAACAGGCGTAAACGGGGTGCAGGCACATGGCGAGATCCCGTCCGAGTCATTAACACTCGACAAGCCCGGCGGGGCCCCGGGGCCAGCCCGCTCCCTGACACTAATGCATTTTAATCTCGTCAGACCGCAGAGAGCTCGAGCTACATTACAGAATCAAACGCGGCAGTCTGTCAACAGCTAACATCAATCGAGGGAGGGAGGAGACAAGGAGAGTTGGAGAGACGAGAGCCAATGAAGCCAAGATGGAAATTTGGGTTGCTGAATTGATAGTATGGATAGATAGGATGGTAAAATAAGATTAGTCAGATGATACTGGTATATGTGGCTAACCGCCTGCTCATACTAATTTCAATTTCATTCCTCCTTTAGTTTTCTACAGAAGATACTGGCCTCGGTTAAACTACATCTGGTGAAGGAAATTGAGTTGGGAAATAACGGGAGGACTATGTGCTTTTGTCTTACCAACCACCTGAACTACCTGAGCTTCATGTCTGCTCTAACCAGCTAGGAGTCAACGATGCGGGGGAATGGCCGGAGTATTATGAAGTGATATACAGGAGCTTCCGTACTTACAAACAAGATACGTTTCGGATGATTGTTCATAAGTTGAATTTGTTCGTAAGTTGCTTCGGTGCTATATTTTGTATGGAATATATGTTTCAGGTTTGTATAAGTATGTTTAGGGTTGTATAAGTAACCTGTATTATTTTGTACTGAATACAAAAATTTAATAAGATAATATGCTCTATAAAGATGAATAAAGTGAAGTTTAACTTAATTTTGGAAGATAGGCTTCAAAAGGAGGGCTACTTCCACCTCAGTGTTAAAAAGTGGCCGAAAAAAAGCGATCCAACCGCTTTCTCAACCGCATCAAGCTTTCTTTTTCCACTTTTATTTCAAAAGAAACGGCTCACCTCTACTTTACACTTTACACAAACCATATTGAATGGATGCACGAGATATTAAACAATAAAAATGTCAAAGTTCTTAGCGCTGGAGATGTAGTATAGAACGTTTTCACACAAACTAGGGAGTAGAAGCCGGTTTTCTTCTTCAGGGTGGATGCTGGGTGACCTCTCCCAGCCCCACACCCCGTTAGCGGCGGAAAGAAGAACTACATTAATGTCCTGTATTCGGAAAAAAGTGCACAATCCAAAATCTAACTTACAGCAATGTCCGGATATTGCAATGTCCGGATATTTTTCTACATCCCGAAAAAAATGTTCGTATGTACCGTTATGTACGAATTTTTGAGCATGATTGTTGCATACCTGCTAACACTACCTCTTTATCCGTTAAACTACTGCGTTTTCCCCCTTAAAACACCATCCAAGTTTCAAAACACATCTACCACTTATATCCGATCAGTTAAAGTCCATCTGAGGAGCACATATTCGCATTTCTCACAACAGCCCCAGGCTACTTTCATATGTGGTCCTAAATATGATACATATCCAATCTTTTGGAATGCGACATCCGCCTGAACGGTCAAGCCGCATTCGTGCGACCTGCACGTCATTGATAGGAGGGAGACTTCCCTTCAATCAGGCGGGAGGAAGTGGAGAAATAAACAACCACGGCGGTCGAAAACACGGAGTGTCATGATTTCACACATTAATGGAAGATAAAAACTTGATTATTTTGTAACTCACGGAACAGCCAAGATCGCATCGCCAATTCAGAACAAAGGGCACCTATTTCTAAATTAGCAACTTATAATGTTACTTCTATGTCGTTACTATGTTATTACCATGTTGGTTTTTGGAAGGAGAGTTAAATGGACTCAGTCTAACATGAAAAAAACAACATTTTACTACCAATCACAATGACCCAGCACCTCTGCAGGCACCTCTGCTTTTGTCAGGGAGCACTATAGTGCCTGCAGGCACCTCATTGGAGACCCCTGCTCTGGTGGTAGTGAACAATATTTAAATTCAAATCCCACCAGACGGGCAGCATTCAATGGGGTAAATCAAAGTTTTTGATTTAATTCATATTTGGGGGGACAACGGTCCGGTATTAAATTCCATGAATACATCCGCAAACATGAGTGCATTGCATGTGACGTCACGCGTCTTCTTCGGCACATACGTTATGGTTGTGGTGTTCACACAGGTAGATCAAGTCGCATACAAGTTGCATTTAGTTGGAAATGTGAACGATATGACAAAAAGATCAGATTTCACAAAATAAAAAACGAATAAAGCATTAAGCGCTGCAGTGGGAACCTAGCCTAGGTTTTTGTGTGTGAATCAACCTTTCTAATGAGCAATTTAATTTCTGTTTTGGTAAAAGTTTGCAAAGTCTGGTTTTCAAACAAGCACTTTGTTGTTGTTCTTTTTTATATTCTGGAGACGGAGTGATTCCCGTTCCTAAAAATAGATCTACCATTCTTTCATGTCAAAAGGTTGGCATGCATTTGTTGGCTTTGTTTTCTCTTTTGCTTTCTTTCTTTCCATCACTTTTTCTTTCTGCCCATTTTTACTTCTTTTTTTTATGACTTTTTTAGTTCTTTCTTTTTCTCTTTCTTTAGTTCATAATTCTCCATTGTTTTAGTTCGTTCTTTCTTTATTTCGCAGTTTTCGTTTTTCTCATTTTCTGTACTTTCTCTCTTTCTATTTATTTTTCATTATTTCTCTTTATTCATTGATTGATTGATTAATTGATTTTTTGGTTTATTTGTTTATGTGTTTATCTCTCTTTCTGTTTCTCTCTATTGCTTTCTTTCTCTCTCTTTTGTTCTGTTTTCTCTTTCTTTCTTTCTTTCTTTCTTTCTTTCTTTCTTTCTTTCTTTCTTTCTTTCTTTCTTTCTTTCTTTCTTTCTTTCTTTCTTTCTTTCTTTCTTTCTTTCTTTCTTTCTTTCTTTCTTTCTTTCTTTCTTTCTTTCTTTCTTTCTTTCTTTCTTTCTTGTTCTCTGGCTCCCATTCTGGCTCCCTTTCTGGCTCCCTTTCTTGCTCCCTTTCTGGCTCTTTCTGGCTCTTTCTGGCTCTTTCTGGCTCTTTCTGGCTCTTTCTGGCTCGTTCTGGCTCTTTCTGGCTCGTTCTGGCTCTTTCTGGCTCGTTCTGGCTCGTTCTGGCTCGTTCTGGCTCTTTCTGGCGCTTTCTGGCTCTTTATGGCTCTTTCTGGCTCTTTCTGGCTCTTTCTGGCTCTTTCTGGCTTTCTTTCTGGCTTTCCTTTTCTCTTATATATTTCTCTCTCTTCATTTCCTTCTCTTTCTTTATATCTCCCTTTCCTCCTCTATCTTTCTTCCTCTCTTTCTTTTTTATTCTCTTTCCATCTATTTAATTACAATTCTCTTGTTCTCTCGGCCCCCCTCTCTGTCTCTCTCCCTCTCTCTCCCATTCTCCCCTTCTCTGTTTTCCATTCTTTCTCTCTTTCTCTTTGGGTCTGTTTCTCAGGTCAAAAACACTGCACCCTGCTTCCCTGTTGCCATGGCGACTCCTCTATTACCGTTTTTAGAAAGCACCAACGATCCTGTTGAAACTACTCAGACTTGATATAACTCACTCCAATCGGTGGTCCTGGAAATGTGTTATCTATCTCAGGGTGACACAACCCCGACTTAATGATCTAGATCATGAAACGGACCCCTGCAGAAATGTGAAAAAGGTATTCACTTTCATGAGAATAGTCAGAATAAAAATGTTTTAAGATATTTTTTAATGTTTGCTGTCTGATTATTTCATGTTTCAGGTGGATTGTATCCCGTCTGTTTCCGCCACTTTACATTTCCAACTGTCTAGCGCGCATATGGCGATACATCAGTCCATTAAGTAGATGCATTATTCATAAAGAGATTGTTACTTTGCTGGTTTGCTTCCCATAATCGTGGCAAGATTCCCCTCCCTGAAATTCATAGGAACAGGAAGTGCACTGATGGGAGGACAAACAATATAAATATTCAAAAACTCTCATTGTACATGTACTGTACAGATGATCATGGGTGTGTTGAGTTTGATATGGTTATATTTGAACCCCCAGCATATGACAACCCTTATAACATTTTCCCTTTACTGTGTGGAACAAGATTTTTTTTCGGGCCACCTTATACGGCATTATTTCTATTATACGACATGAAAACAAATTGTTCCGTAGCCCAAAAATGTTGCAGTGTTCGTGCATATGAACAGTTGTGTCTTTAAAATTCTGGTCCGCTATTGGCTTGCGTAACGGCGTCATTAATATTCTTATATGCTACTGGCTGAACTTCCTCCCATGATGTCTCGTTGTTCAATTCAGGATCTTGTATGCTTCCTAATTACAATTCTGTGTTGTTTATATTGTATCTATTCTTTACGGAGTAGTGACAAAGGGAAAAGCAAAACCTTGATAACCATGGAATGTCATCATTGAGAAATAAGGAGATAGCAAACACATTTTTACTTTCACTAAGGATTGTGTCCACAGCCAATCAACGATCATAACAAGTATTGAGCGTAAGAAAGCGACCTAAGTTAAGTATTTTCACGGCTTGACAAAACTTGCAAGTGAAAGTTTTAAAATCAGTTTCATTTAATCCACTGTCACTGGCCCCTCCCCTGCATAAGAATCCACCCGTTAACTCCACTGTAGCAGTTCAAGTCATGTTACACCAAAGGTAAATAAGCATGTTTTTTTTCCCCTTTAATTAATATTTGTTTATGGTGTCTCATGCACGCGTATTGCTAATATGTAGTACTCACTATACACTATTTTTGTATTTTGATGTTTTTATCTGGGGTAACCGGGGTTCGGAATACATTAGGTACACATTATCATAGTTATAGATACCCCGTTATAGAATGGATTTATGTTGTATTTTGGGGATCTAAGATATAGTGCGAGGCGTTTTGGGGCTAATAACAAATGACAAAGTTTTTTATGACTACAACTTTTCCAACATGAAGGTGGTAATCCATGGATTTATCTCCTCTCATTTAGATTATTGTAATTCCCTGCACTCTGGATTTCCCCAAAATACATATATTTTTATATATTTAATCTATATGTCGATTTCAATTTACAATCCCTACCTCATTACGGATAATGTATCCCAGGGGTCTACTTTAAGCTATTTTCTGACACCAAACAAGAAATATGATGATAGACAATACTACTCAATAATAATTTGTAGATTTGGTTGGACAATTGCAGTTCTTATTTCGGGCTACACCAGTAAATGTTTAGTGAAGCCAAAAGATAACACCTACTGGGTAATAGAGAGGAGATAAGGGTTGCCTTTTGCAAAAAGAAGCATTTAAGTAAATAAAATGGTCTCTGTAGGACAAATATCGTTGCTCTCTGTGACTGCCCTGTTTGTCCATTTAGAAATGTCACCAGCTGTGGGGCTCCCCAGGATGCGAGCTAAAAGGCTCCACTACAGTTCTTTTCCATTTACTGCTTGAGTTGGCACGGAGATAGTGCTCCGATTTTTCTTTTTTTTGTGTACCTGTGCTCGCCCGGAGAGGCAGAGTGCAAAGGCATTTATCTTGGCTTCTAACAATACTAGGATATTATCGAACAACCGCTGTGGGGACGGCGCCTGACGGCGAATGGAGAACCACTCCAACATAGAGATCAAATATGACATGAATCACGGCGTGTTTTCAGAAGAAAAAAAAAATCAACACGATTTTAAAGTGAGCGTTACGAGATCTTGGTTTAATTTCCTCTCGTGCGTTTTCCAAATGTACAATACGGAATGTTGTAATATTGAAATATGCCACAGCCTATATTGAGTCATGATTGTATAATGTAGTATTGTTTATACTGTGGGCGGCACGGCAGCGGAGCGGTTAGCACATTCGCAGCACAGTTCTGAGGTTACGGGTCTTGTATCCAGCCACTGGCCTTTCTGTGCGAAGTTTGCATATTCTCCCCGTGCTTGCGTGGATTTCCTCCCACATTCCGAAAACATGCATTTCAGGTCAATTAGCCGGTCCAAATGGTCCCTCGGTGTAAATGAGGTAGTGAGTTGTCTGTCTTTGTGTGCCCTGCGATTGGCTGGCAACCAAATCAGGGTGTCTCCTGCCCACTGCCCGAAGATGACTGGGATGGGCTCCAGCACCCCCGTGACCGTACTGAGGATAAGCGGTGCAGATAACGGATAGATGGATTGATGTTTATACTGTCTGTATTCGCTATGGGTCCCAAGACTTGCAGTGGTGCTAAAAGGAAAAGCAGACCACAGAAACTAAGCCTGCAATTCTCAAGACATTTGAAGAATGCACACACATTGTTACACTTGGTAAGCAATACAGCGATCAACAATCAGGACAAGTATTAAAAATAAAGAGGCGATTAAAGTCACAATGTCTTCGAACGGAATGACAATCCTTGCAAGTCAAAGTTTAATAATCAGTTTCATGTTTAATATGCAGCACCTCTCCTGCATCCCCGCTAACTCCAATCTACCTTGAGTAACATTTTTGGTAAAAAAAAAAAAAAAAAATCACTAAGAATTTAATATGAACGTGCTTCTCTTTGACTATGAGATCTCAGTCTTACTTCCTCTCATACATTTCCCAAATATACAATGCAAAATGTTATAATATTAAAATATGTCATGGCCTGGATTTAGTCATGATTGGACGAATTATCCTGTATTACAACATCTTCATTTATTTATTCATAATCATATAACTTAATTTAATCAGTCGGGATTATACAATTTTTTCATAAATTCATTTGTGCTTCATTTTGTATCCATGAACGTTATCATATCGGACAAAGGATCGTTGTGCAGTGGAAATTTCCACCAACACCGGACTTTAAGTTTTGTTTACCACTAAGTTTAGGTTTTGTATGAGACTATGGATCGCCCTGTTAGTAAAAGATTATTGAGAGTCATGCTCCTCGTTGCACCTGTGATCTTGCAACGGTTATGTCTGTTACTCATTTGTGCCCAGACTATCAGGCAAATTAAACTGCTCATCAATTACTAGCCTTTATCTTCATAATGTATCTCCTCACTATCTGAAATCAAATGAACATGCAGGAAAAGAAACAGGCAATTTACAACAGGAACATTGGTGTTATTTTGTCATCTAAATTAAATAATGCAAGTGCAAGAAAAGTTTGAGATCTGTGCTGAAAGTTCGCATTGTAATCCACTATGTATGTTTGGAAAGCTGCAGGAATTAGTCAGTCACACCTATTTAGAAACAAGCCAAAAAATACTCCAAATCACTCTGCATATATAAAACCATGATAACGATTTGCTGGTTCAATTAAGCAAGACAAATCTAGTTTCATGTACACTGAGAAAATGAATATTATATACATTCTGAAGTTCTGATTGGATGTTTTACTCTACAGTTGCATTTTACAAATAATGTAGGATGTCCCAAGAGCATTAACATGTTGATTGATAAAATACCTAATCCCCTGACATATACAGATTCTTTTGAAGTTAAAATCCAATAGAAAATAGTGTAATTATAATCAGTTAGTAACCCACTCTCCCAATAAAAGTAACAGAATAAAATCTGCACCTCCCAAAATGTTTGCAACTAAAATTAAGCCTTTTTCTCTTTTTCTTTTCTTTTTTTATGAAAATTATCTTTTTGAGGATTCAGGGGAGGCCCCAACCACAAGACAAATTGTTTTTTTTAAACGTTTTGCAAAAATCAAAAGCTAGAACATTTTAAAATCTTAAAAAATATTTTTGGTTTGAAAATCATTTTGAATACAATATGTTTTGTTTGTATATATGGTTTTCTATACAAATCCACTATCTTTGTTTTAATTTTTGTTTTTTGATTAAAACAAATTCTCTGGTTTTTGTTTGACAGTAAAATCTGAAATATATAAAAAACAGCTATGGTATGGCATAATTAGTTAATATTTTTGTCAATACTAAATGTTTTTCTTTTTCTTTTGATAAGAAATTTTGAGTTTTTCTGCCGCTGGATTTCCATGATTTCTGTCCCTGAAAGTTGATTGGTTTGGCTTGGTCACATGGCACATTAATTGAGGACGTGTCTGGCAAACGGTCTCCTGATTTTCTCTGTTTACTGTTGAAGTCCACAAACGACTTTGCTGTAAGTTTACAGATTTTATTTATTTTTAAGAGCTGTAAATTGTCGATGGTGACATATTCTGACTCATAGTATTTACTCTAAAGCGAACTTTTAAAAGCTCATTTATGTATCTAATCACGGACCTTCCATGTTTTCTGTTGCTCACAGTTGATTGGTTTTGCTTGGCCACATGACACGTATATCCAAGCAGTGCTAGTAAAAAATCCTTTTGCATTTTCATCAACAGTCTGAGCTTGATTACTGTCCAAACACCGGATGTAAGTTTGCAATTTTTTATTGATGTGTAAGACCTGTATAATGGTCATGTTGACATTTTGATTAATGTAATTTTCTTTCTAAAAGCGAACTTTCACATGTTCAATTGCTTTCTTTTAGCTACCGTGTTGGTTATAATGAAGCGAAAAACAAAACCTCCGTGTTTTCTGTTACTAAAAGTTGATTGGTTTTGCTTGATCACATGACACGTTTATTCAGAAAGTGCGAGCACTAAAACCTACAATGTAGGTCCTACATCATTTTCTAAAACTGATTTTGGTTATATGTCTTTTGGGGTTTAATTGATGTCTGAGAAGTCGCAAATTTTGATTTTAGTCATATTTTGAATGATTTTATTTCTTCAAAAAAAGCAACTCTTCAGATGCTAACTTTCTTTTAGCTAACGTTTTTGTTGTTGTTGTTTTTTAGAAAGCTTTATTGAACAGACAGAAAGATTTCCATACAAAAATCTTACGACAGCGTAAATGGTGCATTCAAATTGTAAAACCAATCAAAATACTAACAAAGAAAAACATATGAAAAATAAACTAAACAAATACATTTTAGGAAGGAAACAGAAAGTTACATAAAAATGCCAAAATGTTTGAAATTTGTTTTGGTTTTAATGGCCTTCTTGTTCCAGGAAAGCTTTTTGGATATCATGTGATGTTTCACTTCACATTGGAAGGCAATGAAGGATTTTTTTTCACTAGTGAATTTGCATTTGAGAATGTAGAATTTCGCTATGATGATGCGATTGACAATACATTTAGCTAACGTGTAAAGCTAGAAAACGGAGCATCCCCTTTTTTCTTTTGCTGGTCACATGACATTTAGGAAGTGCTACCAAGAAAGCTTCCGGCATTTTCTAAATCTGTCTGATCTTTACTGTTCAAGCCCAGGAAACGACTTTGCTTGTAAAACGAACAGTTTTAATTTGTACTAAAGAGCTGTATGATGCTGATTTGTCATATCTTGAATTATTTTAATTCCACAATAAAAGAAAAGTTTTAGATGCCAGTTGCTTTCTATTAGCCAAGGTGTTAATGCTAATTAAGCAAAAAAACATATCTTCCATGATTTCTCTTGGTAAAGGTTAATTGCTTTTTCTTGGTCACATGACATATATGCTTTGTAAAAATTATCTGGCAATCTCTGTCTCGTCTTATTTATTGTTCAAGCCCAAGAATGGACTTTGGTTGTAAGTTTACAGTTTAAATTGACATTTAAGAGATGTTTATTGTTTATTTTGTCATCTTTTGACTGATTTCCCCGACAAAGCAAACTTTTTACCTCAGTTGCTTTCTTTTCATCATCGTGTTGATGCTAATGAAGCTAAGCCAATAAATGAGTTTGCTCTAAGTTTGCAGTTTTAATTGATGTTTAACAGCTGTATAATTTTGATTTTGACATATTTTGATTGATTTTATTTCCTTCAAAAATGTAACTTTTATGACTTCAGTTTTCTTTTAGCCAACTTGTTGATGCTAACGATGTAGAAAAACAAAGGTTTCATGTTTTTGTTGTTGCTGAAAGACGATTGGCTTAACTTGGTTATATGACACGTATATCCAGGAAGTAGCTAGCAAGCAAGCCTGCATTTTCAAAGACTGACTACTCTTGTTTACTTTCTAAGCCCTGGAAATTATTATTATTTTTTTATATTTAAGTGCTATACATTGTTGATGATATCATGTTCTGAACT
The DNA here is from genome assembly GCF_059441175.1 of Urocampus carinirostris. Classification (NCBI taxonomy): domain Eukaryota; kingdom Metazoa; phylum Chordata; class Actinopteri; order Syngnathiformes; family Syngnathidae; genus Urocampus; species Urocampus carinirostris. The sequence goes on from NC_142361.1 coordinate 24,096,203, forward strand.
GCTCAAAAAACGAACTTTTAAAAGCTAGTTATTTTCTGTTAGCTAATATGATTATGCTCATAAGCCAAACGGGACCTTTTTTCCCTGATGTTTCACTTTTAGAAATATTAGAATTATTACCAATGTGTTTGGAAATCTCATCTCATCAGCCGCACCGCTTATCCTCAGTAGGGTCGCGGGGGTCCCAGCAATCATCGGGCATTGGGCAGGGGACACCCTGAACTGGTTGCAAGCCAGTCGCAGGGCACACGGGGACCGACAACTCACTCGCTCATTCACACCTAGGGACAATTCGGACCGGCCAATTCACCTAAAATGCATGTTTTTGGAATGTGGGAGGAAACCGGAGTGCCCGGAGGAAACCCACGCAAGCACGGGGAGAACATACAAACCCCACACATTAAGGCCGGGAGCTGGATTCGAACCCACGCAGGAGGTTCCCACGACCTCAGAACTGTGCGGCACACGCGCTAACCACTGCGCCGCCGTGCTTGTGTTTGGAAATCAAAATAGTAAAAAGTGAAATACTCCAGAAGCTATAGTTACCCTTCCAGCCAATGGGGGCAGTTGCGAGCAGAAAATAACCCCTCTGCAATGCATTTTACCCGCGCTTGTGCTAAAATCCAATTAGCACCACTTTACTTGCACAATTTTACCTCTAGCCAGCCACTTGCCAATGTTACGCCACTTTTAATTACACCGTGCTGTAGCCGTAAAACTGATTCTATATGCGCCATAGCCTGTGGCCCCTGGTATACATGGAAAGGATTTCCACAGTCTCTAGGTAGAAGCTCTGACATCCCAGTTGATACACAATGTGGCTCATTAGATGAAGCTCCTCAGAGGTTCAACTCAAGATGAAATCCACACTGGTGCCTTTGTTACCCCCGGCAAAAGCACTGAGGTAGGGGGGATCGCAGGAAACAAACAGTGCAACCAATCAGGGCGCTTGACGGAACAAGATAATTCTTTTCCCATTAAGCTTTCAAAGTCGCAACATTGTTTTTTTTTTTCTCAGTGTCCTAGAATGGGAACTCAGAGACTACTAAGTCTCAATTAAAGTCTCAATTAACGGGAGACTGCGTAATATTTAACCACCGTATTCCGTGATACTGTGTAGTGCAACTGAAAGCAAGAGCACATAGCACAAGGAAACTACCGAGACTCAAAAGTCTAAACCTTACACGTTTTCCATTTAAACTTTCGGTGATCCATGACCAATAAAAAAAAAGCAAATTCCGGCAGATTTCCATGCTACAAATTCCGCTGGATTGAGAAACCGGAGCGAACACTGTAATGGACTGTCTAAGTCATGCATGCTAAAGGGACACTAATAATTGGCCACTAGGTGTTGATGTATTGTGTAGTGAAACCGAAACGAGTGCTTCGAAGCACAAGGAAGATTAAAACCTATTGTGACTCAAAGTGATCAATTCGCTTCATTTTTCTGCTCATTCTTTTACCCAGTTTTTTACAAAGTATTTGGTGTTTTTTGGGGAGTAACTTTAGCAGGAAGATGTCAGACAACCATGTCAACTTCCTCTAGGTGAGCCTCATGGTATGTAAAAACCATAGAACTTTTTTACTGACAAGTACCATATTTATGTGTGTGTAACACACATTCTTTTTAACCTAAAAACAAATTTAAAGTTCTGGTGCGCATTATAAACAAGGATTTACGGTATGATATTACCCTGTTTGAACAATGACTGATCCGTTGAAAACAATTGCTGACCACAGTCGCAAAAAAATGAATGCAATGGAAGTCGAACCCAAGACCACCAGTGTTCATATAGAATGTTAAGTCTTTTTTTCTTCCTTTATCTCTTTTTTTCCTTTTGTTCTTGTTTTTTTTCCCCATGTTTTTCTTTTTTTCTTTATTTTCCCCTTTTCTTAAGTAATTCCTTGCATAATGTTACATAATAAATTGGTAATGTAGGGATTAAAGTAACAAAACAACCTGAAAAGACGTTAGAGACCCGAAAGAGCTGTCTCTTTTTAGTGAGCCGAGCCGAAAATATCAGTTCTCTAAAAATAGTCGGATTTCCCGTCTCTACATTTAAACACTGTTGTTTTGTATTCGCTCAGAAAATTTCAAATTATTTGACAACTTCTTTCTAAAGTAACGGAAATAGTTACTTTCCCTGGTAACTAGTTACTATGGAGTAATTCAGTCACTAGCTCATTTACTTTTCGGAAGAAGTAGTAAGTAACTATAACTTATTAATTTTTCAAAGTAACGTGCCCAACACTAATGACCAAACACAGAGGGCCAGTGTTGCTGGTTCCTCATGGGTGTCACTGCACGGTGACGTCTATTCATTTCAGTCAAGGGTGGTCACAAAGTGGGGTGCGGAAAAAAAATGGTAACCGCGATTATAAAAATATTCGCGGTGAAACGAATATGTCATACAGTATTCGCGACAGCCCTACATTTTCCATGAATACATTTGGTTAAAAAAGAGGATATGTATATGTTTGTTCATTTATTTTTGCCTATTATTCGAATAAGTACACTTTTTCATATGATTGCATTTTTTTACCACTATGAGGTGCTAAATAATACACAATGTCCCTTTAAGTAAAGGCAAAACCAGGAGGTTATTACAATTACTGTGAGGATTCGACTACATATTTATAACTGTCGTCAATCACCTAATCAATAAGGTATGTTCCCTTCAATGACAAATCAAAACTACTTCGACCTTTTCATACATTAGTCATCTATGAAGCCATGCATACAGTGATTGAATAAATTCGGTGCTCTTCAACCAGAATTTCCAGCGCCTCTCACATCTTCAGACTTAATTACACCAGCTACGGGTAGATTTTAGCTCCCGGGGGTCACTCTTTATTAAGATTTCATGAATCTATCCTATATTGAGAGCCCATTGACACAGAGTACCTCTACAAGAAAAAGCCAGAACCGGAAATACTGTAACTCTGTTGGGTTTTGAGGAAAAGAAACTACAGTGACGGATATTAGTAAAAGGCAAAAATATAATGTGTTGGAAATGTCACGTTCCCGAGTGAGAGCCGGCAACACTTCACAAGAGATGTGAGTCGCGGTGCGATTCGCGCTCTCACGGACTTTGTCGTAAATCAGCGCTACAAACAATGTAAACATATAAATCTGCCATTGACACGAAGCCCGAGGTTACTGGGTGGCTGACTGTGCTTGTTGTGGTGTGTTTCATCAAAGTTAGGTCTCACGAATCGACTTTAATTTAGAAATATCAAATATCAAACCCCACTGACCGTTTTAGTTCTTAATTCGTGCAATACATTTTGATATACACAAACAAGACATTTTGGAAAGTATCTATACGGTCTGATTAATTTGGGGTACCGTCATGTTATCTAAGATACAACTCTGATGATAAAATACACTTGCATAGCTAGTGTTCATAACAAACCAGTCAAAAACAATTAATAAGGTATTAAAAACTTATCGGAACCAAACTTGTGGCTTGTTTAGCATCTGTAGCCATTGCGGCTAGCTTCTGTACCAATTGTGAACCACACAAATATATATAGTGGAACCTCGGTTTTCGAACGCCTCTCAGTTCGGACAAATCGGTGTTCGACCAAAAATTCAGAGAAATTCTTGCTTCGCTGTTCGGTCAAAAAATCGGAGTTCGAACGCCGTTACGCTAGGGTGTGATGCTGAGCGGCGTACGGGTGTTTTAGCCCCTAGTTATGCCTCCGAAGAAGGTCGGTGCAAGCAGGACAGGTGAAAAAAGACAAGTTGTTCGTACAACTATTGCCTTTAAGAAAGACATAATAGCTAAATATAAAAGAGGTGTATGAATTTCCGATCTTGCTAGTGAATACAGCATAGCTAAATCTACTATCAGTACGATAGTAAAGAATAAGGAGGCTGTGAAATCGAGTGATGCTGCTAAGAAAGTTAGCGCTATAAACAAGCAACTGCCGCAAGTTTTGGAAGAGGTTGAAAAACTTTTGATGATTTTTCTCTCCCCACCGTCCACCACAAAGGTAAGAAATCCTATTCATAATCCTTTTTTTTATTTTTACACGTTCATGTTAGCGTAATCTTTCGTACGGAAGATTACGCTAACGCGAACGTACGATTAGCCTGGGTGAGCTTCATGTTTACATTCATAGTAAACATTCAGGGTGTTGGAACGGATTAAAACAATTTTACATTACTTTTAATGTGAAAAACGATTTCGGTGATTAAACAAATCGGTTTTCGAACAGGGTTCTGGAACGGATTATGGTCGAGAACCGAGGTTCCACTGTATTTCTTTTAGCCTGAAATACTAACCGGAAGGGGTTCAATATACCTGCTTGTACTGCTTTTTAATGTGTGTTTGTACTAAAGTGAATGCACGATTAACCGAAATAGAATTGATTTTGCAATATGACATGTGTAACCACAAGACACAGCATTTTTATTCAAGGATTTATAGTTCCCACTGTTATCTGAGTGATGTAGCGTTTGGCCAATTAGAATCTTCACAGTTTGGGTTTTAATAGCGCCGGCCAATCAGAGGCAAGTTTGACTAGCCAATAAAGGAGAGGCAGGTATTGTGAGTTGCATGCCACACACCCACATGTGAGCTGACTGCAACCCTAACAGAGCTCCCCACAGGAGGGCGCTGTTTGTTTTAGTTTAAAGCCATTTGTTTTAATGTCATTAGTTTTAACCCTCGGATGCATAAATGGGACAAAAAATGACCACCGTGGTTGCTGTTTTTCAAATCCAGTGTAGTGTTTTTATTTTTTTCCACTACTAGTTTTCAACATCCTCACAGAAGTGTGGTATATACAGGACAAGGCATATAGTTTCGTGACACGTTTGGAATAGCAATTCCTAGGAAAGGACAGATAGCCGCTAATAAATCTTTTGTTGTAGCTCTAGCAACATCTGTTGCACCCGCCAAGTTCAGGCTAACTCGGTGTTATATTAATGCCCTGTGAATGGTGGCACCATCCAGCATAGCATTGGCAACCCTGCAAGTTTGGCATGGTGATGCTACGTTTATGTAGCATCCAGGCTAACATATCTGGCATCTGAAAGATTCTTTACTATATATCTGACCCAAGATTCTAAGGTTTGCTAGATTAAACTTGACATCAACTCTGAGAAGAACAACTGATTCAGGATTATATAAACAGATTTAAAATATATATTAAACTCCAAGTTGGCGTCTTCTACTCCCACCGCATTATAGTCCTCTGAGAAATATTCTCGTCTTAAATGACACATGGGTTGTGGGTGTTTAAATGATGCATGATTCTCAGAAAGTTGTAGACGTCTGTCCTGTAATTTATTGACTCGGGCTTGACCTCCCGGTACTTTGTTGACGTTTTATTAGTCACCTATATTGATTACTCTGCTTGACTCACAGCCAAACAAGCCCACACACTGAAATGTTTGCATAATAATGTGGATATCTGCTACTTTATGGTAGGAAGACCTATTTTTCATGCAGATCTTGATACCCAAATCTTGAGTAGTCATCAATTGTGATACCACGTACAGATACCATTAGCGTGTACAATTATCTTTCCTCAGAAAAATAACATAAATACCTTTAAATCTCAACAAAATATTCTGATTCAGGTAATGGCGATCTACTTATACTTGCACTACTGTATTGTTACTTTTCATTCACAAGCATTGCATTATTATAATAACTTAGGTTAGTCTCCAAGCACTATTTTGCAAATATTTTTTCTAACTTTTATTCTTAGAGTCCTTTATATATATTTTTTCTCTTTAAAGTCTTCATGTTTGGAGTGCCATGTCTAATCTTGTTGCTTACAATCTTTCCTACACTACCCAATTCAATTCATTTCAGGTTCTTGATTAGAAAACGGCTACTAGAGGGTGGCCCATGCAGCCATCAGCCATCTTTGATTTAATTTCCTCGGATTGTGCTTGTATCCAGAATTTCTTGTATCTCGAACAATTTTTCCCCATAAGAAATAATTGAAAACCAATTAATCTGTTCCTGGCCTCCTAAAATAATCCAAGTTAACCCATCTTCCGCAGCACGGTGTGTTCTCCACAGTAAATCGGCACGCCAACTTCATTAGTGACTTTCTCAAGTTGAAAAAAACGCTGAACATTTTTGGACCAAATCTGGTCTACTGAACACCCTATTTGTCTTAAAAAAAAAAATTCAGACCATATTTAGCTTTAAGTTCTGGGGGGCTGGCTTTGGAAGGTTAATTTTTTTTCGTCCAATTAGAATTCAAACTTCCTCTTAGATTGGTACGTCGGTGTTAAACGATCAGGCTAATGATTTATTACTACCACGCTAATTTACAACTGGTCATATAATTTTTCTTTGAATACTACGTTACTATTGTCCATGAGGCAGCACGGCGGTGCAGTGGTTAGCACGTATGCGGCACAGTTCTGAGGTCATGAGATCGAACCTCCTGTGTGGAGTTTGCATGTTCTCTCCGTGCTTGCGTGGGTTTCCTCCGGCGCTGCGGTTTCCTCCCAAATTCCAAAACATGCATGTCAGGTGAATTGGCCGGTCCAAATTGTCCCTAGGTGTGAACGCGCAAGTGAGTTGTCTGTCTCTGTGTGCCCTGCGATTGGCTGGCAACCAGTTCAGGGTGTCCCCTGCCCACTGCCCGAAGATAGCTGGGATGGGCTCCAGCACCCCCGCGACTCGACTGAGGATAAGCGGTGCAGATAATGGATGGATGAATAATGGAACCCATCTTCCTGAACACTGAAAAAACAAATCAAAATAGTAGTCGAACATAAAAGTGGTAGTGTCTGGAAATTCTCCTAACTTGTATGTCAGGCAAGAATTTTGCCCGAAAGACATCTCGTATCTCGAATTTCTTTTAACTAGAGTAGAGCGTATGTAGAGGGCACATTCTGTCGCAGACTGAATAACTACAGACAGTGAGTAAGTTTTGTAAACCAAACCAATCATGAGATGCGATTTGAACAATATCTACTCAAAGCAATCCATGCACAGCTCACACAATCACCTCTTTCCCCAGATTGAACGTTTGCAAACACACCTTACGACTCCTCAGTCGGACTGCGGCGCCGGAGGGATGATTTATTCAAACGCGTCCCCTCTGGAGAAAGAGCCGTTCCTCTTTTGCTCCATCAGAGAATGCAATCTCACCACAATCCGGCCGCGGCAATTCGTCTTTATTTAAGTCCTCGTTTGCTTCCTGGAGTCGCTGCCGTGTGCCTCGTTCCGCCTTAGTCTGCCAAAAATGTCCTTTAGCTTCCCCGCCAGCTCGTTTGTCTTGTTTGACACTTAAGCAAGATTTAGCTTGGTAAAATATGTACGATTTAATAATCATGTCTACCGGTGGCTTTGTTGGGTTTGCAACTTTCTCTCACGCGACATTCAACAAAGTATATAATGCTAACTAAATATGATTGTTACTGCATATTTACAAAGCAATCACATTAGTTGCGGTGCTTATGCTCGCGCGCTACTCCGTGTACTTAACTCAACGTACTTCAATTGGTTATGCTTCAATTTTGAACATTACATTTAAGTAGCGGATTTTCTACCCCCCTTTTAGTCAGTCCAAGGAAATTAGTTTTTACAGCTATTAGGGGGAAGTTGCTTCCTGTGCTGGCTTGCTGACAATGTGCTTTAGCGCTTATAATATCAAATCACTTGAGTAGAGCCATCTTGTGTGGGTGTGGTTGTGATCCGAAAGCCGCCGAAGAGTGGCCATCTCGAGACTTCAGGCGCCGCATCGCAAGACTAATTACGGAACAGTGAGTTGCCAAGCAACTGCAGCCATTGGTGCTGTGCGGGAGGCCGGGAGGGGTCGAGCAGTACTAGTCGAGTCTTTGATGGAGCTTTAGGTGACCCCCTACGTATCCATAGACTAGGGGTCTCCAACCTGGCGCCTGTGGGCACCTGGGTGCCCCCTGAGGACTGCTGATGCGCCAGCGGACCTGTTTTTGAAATACCCCACCAGTGCTGGGTCATTGTGGTGTTCTGGTTAAATATATAATTTTTGTGGTTGACTGAGTCAAATTAACCCTGTTTTTCCTTCCTTCCTTCCTTCCTTTATTTTTATCTTCCTTTTCGTCTTTCTCTTTTTATATCTCCCTTTCTTTATTTTTATCTTCCTTTCTTTCTTTCTTTCTTCTGCCTTTTCTTTTTCTCCCTTTCTCTCTCTCCTCTCCCCTCTATCTCTCTTTCACTCTTTCTTACTTTTTTCTTTTTCTTTCCTTCTTTTTCTTTTGATGTTTCTCTTTCTATATTTCCCTCACTTTTTCTCTCCCTCACACTCTCTCTTTCTCCCTTTCTTTCCCTTTTTCTTTCTCCATTTCTTTTTCTCTCTTCCCTTTTCTTTCTCTCTCTCTTTCTCTTTTGCTCTTTCTTTATTTTCTGCCTTTCTCTCTCTCTGTCATTCTCTTTCTCTTCATCTGTCTTTCTCTCTATTCTTTCTTGTCCCTCTCTCCCTTTCTATCACTCTTAATCTTTCTGTTTCTCTTTTTCTCTTTTTTTTCTTTTTACTTGATATAATTAACCTGGTAATAACATAGTAACAGCATAGGAAGAAGTACATGATTCGTTATTTTATTAAACTTGTATACGAAAGTGGGCACTTTTTGCACTAATAAGTAGCAAAAAGTAGCTTGACGCTTGAGAAAGCTTGGAGATCCCTGCTATAGACCATGTTTCACTCGTCATTAAGGCCATGAATTAACTAGGGGCGAAATATGCTATTTAAATTGTTTAAAGATATAGAGGAGGTGGCTCTGGCATATCTCTAGCGCGCTAAGAACTTTGCCGTTTTTATTGTTTAATATCTTGTGCATCAATTCAATACGGTTGGTGCAAAGTGTAAAGAAGAGGCGAGCCTTTTCTTTTGAAATGAAAGTGGAATAAGAAAGCCCGATGTGGTTGAAAAAATGGTTGGAACGCTTTTTTTTTTGCCCACTTCAACCACGGAGGAGGATCTCTTGAAGGGCATCTTCCAAGGGTAAGTTAGACTCAACTTTATTTATCTTTATAGAGCATAGTATTTTATGAAATGTGTATTGTTTAGTACAAAACAAACAGGTTACTTATACAAGCCTTAAACATACTTATATAAACCCATCTTGTTCGTAAGTAGGGCAGCGTCTGTAAAATGACTAAATAAGTAAAACGTGTCACTTCGTATTTGTAATTTGACTTGTACTCCGTTTGATTTATGTTTTTTTTTCTAGCTAAATATACATTTTAGCCCCTGAAATGAATGATTGTAAGAAAAATAATTTTCATAGAAGTATAGCACTTAATTTACCTTTTGTATGAAATTGAAAAGGACTATATAAAATACAAATAATAATATCATGCACAATATTAAGATTTTTCGTAATATGATTAAAAATAACCAAAATACACACAAAATGTTTCCGTATAAATAAAGCGTGGCACGTCGTATTTTCAACACGTGGCACAGTTTTCACAAATATTTATATCTTGGCTTTCTCCTCGGTCGGGATGAATAAGTGGCTGGAGGGTGCCAACTGTGTTTATGACGGCACTTTTTATGGCAGCGCCTTTTACTGCTGTTTTTACTCAACAGGAATGAATCCGCTCTTTTAATTACATCATGAATCAAGAACGCTCTCAGCAACTGACCCAAATGTGACATTACCATGCAACATTTTTGCTCAAGTGATAATATATGAAATGAAAGTGTTATATACATTATAATAATTTCACTTCTCAAGCCGAAGTGCTTAAAAGATGCAAAGCCCTTATGATTTGGAATACTTGTTTGAATTATCGAATTCAATAAGCTTGAAGATTCGTTGGCAATAGATAACTAAATTGAGAATTCATATAGTGTAATTTACTCCAGGCTAAGACTCCGTTTTCTTCCTGCTCCACCTCAAATAATTCCAGTCTCTGAAGGTGCATTAGCATGTTTGACTTCTTGTCCATCCCCACTAGGGAAGAATTTTTTTTTCTAGAAGCACTTACGGTAAAGCTTACTATGCAATTTCCGTCTCAACCAGGTTGTTGAAACGCTCTCATTCTGCTGACCTAAATGAGCATGGAGTGTCTCCAGTTGTAGAATGATTACTTGTACTCCAATTTCTTCTAACTAGCATTAGCAGTATTTACAATTATCTTAAATTTTGAGTTTTTTATGTGTTTTGTGGTATTTGTTTAAAGGTTGGAGAAAGTTCTGGTATTTTGTGATTAAAGGATTGCTTGTTTTACTTAAACATCTTATTCAGTTGATTCCTTACTTACAGTATATCCTGGAGTTTAAATTCTTCTTTACCATTCCTCTTGGAGTGTCATCGTATTGTATTGCAGGACAAACATAACTGTCTTTTTGCACTAAGATAATTAATGGCCATTGGTTAGACCCTGATTTAAATCTAATTTTTGGGTTCTCCTTCTTGGAACTCTTTGAATAAGATCTTTGGATTCATTGCCGATCCTCTTGGTTGTATTATCTGCAGGTATTGGAAATACAGGTCAAGGTGTTAAAAACTAGTAAAATATTTTGTTTATCGGTCCAAAAAAGAGTCCAAATTCAGTGACAGGTTCTTCTAAGGCAGAGTTTTAGCTTTTCTGGACTTGGGTTTCCTATTTCTGGTAATCTACAAGGCTTTCTTTGGGGCAATGCCCACAACGGTATCATGTACAAAGTAAAAATTGTTTGGACCAAGATATAAATGAAATTTGTGGGTTCTCCTTGGAATTCCCTAAAAAGTACATTTTTAGAGCCAACGATGGTTTATCTGGAGATATTGGAAATCCAGGTCAATAATGTAAAACTTTGAAAATATTTTGTCTTTCCATTATTTATTTTGGTTTCAGTGACAGGTTTTTCTAAGGCAGGCTTTTTTATTTTCTGGAATAGATTTCCTATCTCTGATCCTCTAGAAATGTTCGGACTACAACAATATCATACAAAGTTTCCATTGGTTAGACCCAGATTCAAATCGAATTTGCGGGTATCCGTTCTTGGAATCCTTCAAAAATCTGATGTTTGGATTTACCGTTAATCCACTTGGTGGGTTTATCTGCAAATTTTAGAAATCCAGGTAAAGAATGTAAAAATGATTGTCATAGATTTTGCTCATCTGTCCTTCAAGGAGAAGAACCTGTCACTGAAGCCAAACTGAGGCAGAGTTTTGGATTTTATGGACTAGGAATTTCTATTTCTGGTAATCTATTCAGCCTTCATTGGTGCAGTGCCCACAATGGTATCATGAACAAAGTATAGATTTTTCAACCGAATTGATTGAAATGTATACAGAGTTTGAGAGCATTTGTGCTCCTTCACTTTTGCGGTTTATGCCATCTGGTCCTCCTACCAAACAGACAGGATCGTGTGCTTATCGCTAATGTTTCCATCCAAATCCTTACAGTTAAGTCACACATTGAGTAGAATATGTGATTATTGTCCATTGAATAATTAAGGAGCAGTTACCCTTTTCTGTCCGTCATTTCTTTTACAAAGTGTCTGTTCCTCGTGTCTGGAGCTTATGGTATTTAATAAATAACATAATAAAACCTCCTTGCTCAGTTTTTTTTGTTTTTTTGCCGCCAAACAGAGCAGCACTTTGCTGTCACCCTGACACAAATTAATTCCCCTTATTTATCTTCAGGCACAAAGGCGAACATAGGCAGAATAACTGTTTAGGGTGAGAACGGACAAAGAATTATGGATGCTGTGCTTTTAGTGACGGGGCCATTTGTTTCGGAAATAAAAACAGAGATAAAAGTTTACAACAATTACTTTTTTGCACATCTTTTCAGTGGGTCGCCTGTCCTCTAAAGTGTTTTCTGAATATGATTCCACTTTTTGACTGAGGAAAAAGTATTGATATAAAATCTGCTACAACATGCTTTTACATGTGCTTCCTTAAACTGAAATATATAAAAAATATAAAATAACTGAAATACATTTATAAACTAGTGTATATGTATATATATATATATATATATATATATATATATATATATATATATATATATATAGCTGGAACCCATCCCAGCTATCTTCGGGCAGTGGGCAGGGAACAGCCTAAACTGGTTGCCAGCCAGTCGCAGAGCACACAGGGACAGACAATTCGCTCGCTCATTCACACCGAGGGACAATTTGGACCGGCCAATGAACCTGACATGCATGTTTTTGGAATGTGGGAGGAAACCGGAGTGCCCGTAGAAAACTTACGCAAACAGCAAACACGGGGAGAACATGCAAACTCCACACAGGAGGTTCGATCTCATGACGTCAGATGTGTGCCGCACACGTGCTAACCACTGCGCCGCCATGCTGCCCATATATATATATATATGTGTATATATATATATATATATATATATATATATAATTGTGTGTCTGTGTATATATTTTGTGTATATATATATATATAAAATATATAGTATATTTAGAGGTGGGTAGTAACGGAGTATATTTAATTGAGCAGGTTTTGGGAAAATTTGTACTTTTAGGAGTATTTTTAAATCCCTGTACTTTTACTTTTACTTGAGTAAATTTGTGAACAGTACTTTTATTCCGCTACATCATGCAACATTGAAGTCGTTACTTTGTTTCTTAATAAATCCCCTCTGTGTAGGTTTGCGTCTGTCTTTTTTATGACGGAGACCTCTGCCAGCCTCTACCATGTTTAACCAATCAGATATAGCAGCCTCGTCACGTGACCCTATTTAATTTCATATATAATTTACGGATGAACAGAACAAAAATATCGCTTAGCATTGTCTTTTTAAATGCCCCTTAATAATCTGTTGAGGAGCGATTTCTACTATTACTGGACAAAAACAAATTTTGGATATACAAGCAAGGGTAAAATATGAGTGCGTATATGCCGCCACTTAATGGAGGATTTACAATTTGCTATATTTTTTTAGATCAAATTCTAATAACTTAAAAAAAAAAACAATGAGGCCTTACATGTGAACGTATAGGTCGCCAGAGTGCTCTGATATTTCCTCATTCAGATAGTAGCAGCTCCGCCTCCACTGACAGTGAGAAATGGATTTAATAGCCACAGAACAGCTTGTCAGCAGTCTAAAAACACCACGTTCGAGTCTTCGTGAACTCATCCCTCGTGCCCCAAGGGATCTGTATTGGGAAAGATAATATAAAGATTGGAAAATACCTATGTCAACACTGCATAGTGAAACGCCCCAAAAAGGAGGTATATTATTCATTACCTATTCATTGGTAGGCAAGCACAAAGGAGTTATATACCGTGCATTGCGTAATGGAATGCTGCATTATAAATGATACAGCGTATTTGATTCAATCCGGTGAGGTCACTGGCTTTTTTTACGACATTTTGCAGGATTGTGGTGAGCGAATTTAACACATACGTGTCACTGGACAGGTGGGGAAAAAGGACTTGTAGTTATCGCAGTTTTTTTTTCCCAGCCTACTTAATAGCGAAATGGAGATTTGACATCTATGACGGTACATTAAATTTTAATGTAGATATTAAAACGGAACAACATCCTCCTTAATCAGGGGTCAGCAATTTGTTTTTGAGTTGCAGGCCACATCGGGTTAAAAAAATTGGCTGATGGGCAGGGAATGGAGAAAACAAGATGTATATGATATTTCTGCCGAATATAAGTGTAGAATCCAATACCTCATGAAGAAGAATGATAATTTAGGCCTATCCAATTGTTCTCATATTGTCACTGCTATTTAAAAAAAACTGTACCCCAATTTTGGGGCATTTGTTTTTGTATATTCTGCAGTATTGCACTTGTTTACATTGAAAATAATCCATCCATGCAAAAATAATAAAAAGAAGAAGACAAGTGTGTTTTGAATATGAATTCATGAATAAGCATGCAGTCATCTAGATGTAGATTTTATATTTCATTTAATAATGGTTTTATCAATAGACCAAAATCGGTTTGGAGAGCAAGGAAAGTAACATATTGTGTCATTTTTTTTAGCACAAAATTTTTATAAATGCAAAGAAGAACTCAAAAATGCAATAGGGCGAGTTCGTAATTTTCCTTTTTTTCGCTTGAAATTATATACATATATTGATGAATAAAAAAGATACATGATGAATTAAAAAGGCAAATACAGAATATGTAGCAGGCTGTTTGAACATGCACCTTAATGCTTCATGAAAAGTTTTATTTTATTTTCAATATATATATATATATATATATATATATATATATATATAATTTTATTTGAAATGTTTTGGGCTTTACAGTATATGGTACTAAATAATGGAGCCCGTTATTTGAATGTTGGCTTTGACTGCAGCACACATTTTTAATATTTTTTTTACAATTTTTATTAGTACTACTTTTTTTTGTTTCACTTTTATGTATATTATCATTTTATTTTTAGCATAAAAACGTCAATATTTGAATAAAGAGGATGACATTCAAAATATTCATTCAAAAGAATTCCAATTTATCGGTTCATCGGAAAAAATAATCGACCGATTAGACGATTACGAAAATAATTATTTGTTGCAGCCCTACTTCCGAGACAACATTTTACTCCGATACTTCACCGTTCTATTTCAAACTAAGATGACGCAATGGGAGCGAGGTTGGTCCGATGCTCTCTTTGCTGTAATTGTGCAGCGCCCTGTCTGCTTGTTTTCTCTCCAGGGGAACAGGAGGCAGCCCACAGGCACGCTGTTATATTTCACACCTAATGATGTGCAAGGCATTCTTGCCTTTTTTTGCGCCATAATTTAAGGAACTGAAAAACTCTCGACATTACATTTTAGTGGCTGAATTCAAATTAGTGGACTAACAAATACCAGACTTAAGAATATTATTATTTTACATGTGGAAAGCTCCCCGAATATACATATACATATACATATACATATACTGGACAGTCTCAGAAAAAGAGAATGTTGTGATAAAGCGATTCATTTTCTGTAATGCAATTAGAAAAAAAACAAAATGTGATATATTATGGATTCATTATAAATTAACTGAAATATTGCTAGCCTTTTATTATTTTAATATAGCTGATAATATCTTACGGCTTACTAAAATACTCTTAGCTGTTTTTTGATGAATTCAGAATTTTATTTTGATTACAGAAAATAAAGATCTTTATCTGACTATTTTCATTTACAGTCCTGTAAACATATTTATTGCCCTCATGAATATTTCCAATGATCAAAATAAAAAACATACTTTTTTGGGAATATTGGCATAGATATTATGCATTATATTCATAATTACCCTTTAAAATATATTTAACCTCAACAGTATGAAAAAACATCAGTATTTTCCCCCCCTAAAAAGAATTTTGGATTTATTTATTTTTAATTTATTATATTTTAACAGAATATTTTGTGATATGTTGTTTTCACATGACAGTAAGGATAAAATACATAAACTATTATTAATATAATTATTAAACTTGACCTGAGCAAGCGTGTTGATAAGAGAGTACTCGGTTGGTTTGGACACATGGAGAGGATGAATGAGGAGCGAATGTTGAAGAGGATCTACAGAGAAATGAAATGAAATGAAATGATCTGCATTTATATAGCGCTTTTCAAGTCAATGACTTCCCAAAGCGCTTTACAATGTGCTCCACATTTCCCAATAGCGGCCTTGCAGCCATGTAAGGCGCTAACCTGCTTATTGGGGGTATCAGGGGTTCAGTGTCTTACCCAAGGACACTTCGACATGTAACACGGACGAGTCGGGATTCGAACTGGGATCCCTTGATCCCAAGACGAGCGCTCTACCTCCTGAGCTACTGCTCTCGGTCACCCCTCTTGAGGGATATGACCAAGATAGATAGATAGATAGATAGATAAACTTGACCTTATTTTCAGTCATTAGATAATTGAAGTCAATGGAAGGAGACCAAGAGAAAGGCCGCGATTGACGTGGATGGATGGTGTTATGAGTGCACTGCAAGAAAGAGGTCTAAATATAATGTAAGCTAGAGCTCTTGTTGGTGATAGAAAGGAGTGGAGACGTGTTGTGAAAGGATAGTGGGATTGTGGACGCGTTCTTAAGGATAGGCTGGGCACCCGTATGATGCGGCAGGGGTAAACCAGTGAAAGCTGTCGGGCCCTGCTGTTGAACAAAAGAGTGTGTTGTGTCACCCTGACCCGAGTGACATGGCCATTTTTTGGTGTCCCGTTTCATCTGTAGGGACAAAAGCATGACCAGCTTAGGTGCGGAGGTGCCTAACTTGTTTGGGCGATTGGCTTGGCCATGGTCCAAAAATTTTAGTGTGTGTGTTTTTTTGCTATTTTTTTCCCTTTTATTTTCTTTTTATTGAATGTGTTGTCTTGCTCTCGGTCACCCCTCTTGAGGGATATGACCAAGATAGATAGATAGATAGATAGATAAACTTGACCTTATTTTCAGTCATTAGATAATTGGTCTCCAACTTTTTTCAAACTGAGAGCTATTTTTCGTTACAAATTTGCGCAAAGGGCACCCGGTTTATATTTGATTTATAAAATACCAACTTATCATGTTATTACTATGTTGTTATAATGGAATTACCAGGGTAATTATTGAAAGTATGGTTAAATAGACTCAGTCAACCACTACAAAAAACCCTCCACTAAAAAAATCACTTGTGAACTACTTTCAGAACAGGGCCGCAGGCACCTGAGCTTTCCTTAGGGTGCACCACGTTGGAGACCCCTACATTAGATAGTAAAATAATTCATTTTGTTCCTCAAGTCTTTGGAAAGGCAAACCCAGTTTAAAATAGTACATTTTCATTTGACACCATTTTATAGCAGTAACATTGATTTGTTTTCCAATTTTTATATATTTTTCTTTGTCAAGGGCAACAGTAATTTCCTAATTGAGTGTGGATCTGAATGATGTCATATTATATTTATTATTAGTCGAAATAGCTTTATGAAAAGGTATCCTTTATTACCTTTTTTCAGTTTTTGCGGCTTTTTTTGTTGTTGCTAAAAGTCATTTCACAAAACTGTAGAAATATATCCCTCGCGACTTATTTGGGCATTTTTATTGCTGCTAAACGTTATTACACTTCTTTTCATTGCACAATTGTTACGAAGCACTTATACTTTTCATTATGCTATTATGATAACTTAAGCCAGTCTCTAAGCACTCTGTTATAAATAATTTTTGCCTATTTATAATGACAGTCTTTTATTATGTTTTTACCCTGGAGTGTAGTGTATTCAACAAATATAGTAGAATAGGGCTGTCGCGAGTATGACATAATCGTCTAATTGCGAATATTTTTCACATTTGCAATTACCTTACCCCACTTTGTGACCATTAGTGTTCAATTTCTTTATACATTTTCTATCAACTAGACAGTTGTCACACGGCCCTATCACACTGAGTTTTGAGTCCAAAAGGCCAAGGTACAGTAAGACCTCAGTTATTGCGGTTAACGGGGACCAAAACTACCCGCGATAAGTGAAAATCCACGAAGTAGCGGCGCACCTTCAAAAAAAATAAATAATATTTTTCTTTTTTTTTTCTTTTTTAATTATTATTTTTCAGACCCGGTTAATGGGGACCGAAAGCACCCGCAAAAACTGAAAATCTGCGAAGTAGCAACGCTACTTCAAAAAAAAAAAAAAAAAAGAAACAAATCTCATCTCATCTCATTATCTGTACCGCTTATCCTTATTATTCGCGAGCGAGCCCCTAACCCGTGGCGCGGGTACTTTCGGGCGCGATACGCACGACACCGCGACAAGCCAAGCGGGTTGGGCGCTCCCCGCGGAGGCCGGCCTGTCGGACGCCATTTTGTACGGGAGTCGGATTTGGGCACAACACCGGCGCGCGGTTTTGGTGCGGCTTCCGCTTCACAGCCCCCTAACCCCACAGGTCCCCCCTACCCCTTTCCCCCGCGGCCCTGTCCGTCGGCCGGAGCCATCGAGGGCCGTGTAGCGCCATGTAGAGCCACCGCGTCCCGAGCGGGAGACGTGACGTTGGTGACTTTTTCATCCGCGTTACAAACGCATTTTGTAGAATACGATCGCGCTTTATTGTTTAAATAAACGCGTTATATAGACTACGATCTCCCAATTATTTTAATTAGCTCGCTTTATGGTTTCAATAAGCGTATTATATAGAATACGATCGCTTTTGTCGGAAGCGCAGCAGAATGCGCGTTCACGCGAGGGGGGGAGGATTCTGTACGGGAGTCTGATTTGGGCACAACACCGGGAAACGAGAACGGGTTCGGACCAGTGTGTGAAGTGCCTCTATTTTAAAGACTAGGGTCGTCGACCGAGGCAGATTCTCGCAAAAAGTGAAAATCTGCAAAGTAGCGACGTCCCTTCAAAAAACAAAAACCAAAAAAAAAAACATTTTTTTTGTTTTTTACCATTACAGACCGCGAAGCTCTGAATCCGCGAACGTCGAACCGCGAAGTAGCGAGGTCCCACTGTATACAGTATGTTTGTTTGCCCTGTGCAATTTTAGGTTTGCAAGTTCATATTTCAGTGGATTTCATGTGAACAGAGCTTAAGCTGTGCAATTGTTTCTCTCTTCTTTTTTTTTAAGTTTGTAAGAAAAACTATATGTTGACTTAGTTACATCCCTCTTTTTACTCTGTACCATTGTTTGCAGTGTCTGAAACTCAAAAGTTACCGGACGCCAGGGCAGACAATTCTGAAAAGTTGCCTGCCCAGCCATAAAGCTGCCTGCCCCATTTTTCACAACTTGAAACCCAGTAAGACGACTAATCTCAGGGAAAAAAAAAAACATTGTTGCAAGGTATTAAGGATTGATAATCAGAATATGTAACAGAACAACAGTTTAAAATTAAGTTTATTATAAATCTACTTATAACAGTCATTGCATGTATAAGACATCGCTGTTTTCCATCTGCCATCAGTATGTACCTGTATTTCCTCATCTCCCTTCATGCATTGTTTGCGTTGCGTCGTCTGCTACAAGCCACATGAACTCCTCTTTCCCCGATGCTTTTAATGTACGTTTACATTTTGTAGCATCATAAATTTTGTTAGCTTCTTTTGAATATTTATTCTGGGGCTGAGGTGTTGATTCCTAACCACTTCTCCATCTTTCTTGTGTTCTCTGTACGTCTACTTTGGAAAATGATATGCAAATGCACAACCTTCGGGAAAGTCCGGAAGCACAGAGTTATTCGGTGCGGGCTTCTGATTGGCTGCCGAGTATACAAATTACCAAAAAAACAGAAATTTCCAAACCC
This sequence comes from Urocampus carinirostris, assembly GCF_059441175.1. Classification (NCBI taxonomy): domain Eukaryota; kingdom Metazoa; phylum Chordata; class Actinopteri; order Syngnathiformes; family Syngnathidae; genus Urocampus; species Urocampus carinirostris. The sequence continues at coordinate 24,115,367 of NC_142361.1, forward strand.
AACGAAGATTTTGAAATCGGAATAAAGCAAATGTTTCGTTTTGTTTTTCTTTTCTTGAAAACATTGTTGGCCACCCGGGCGGAGACGTTTTGTAAGTTGCAAGGCCGACGTAAAAGATGCAAGCCCCAGGCGTCCGGGCCGACGTTATTTCAGACACTGTTATTTGTTTTTCAAAGCCTTAAAACTTGAGAACAGAGAAAGACATTTCTCTTTTGCTTTTCTTAAAACTTCAGGGGAAGCAAAGAGACATTTTTCTGCTCTCCTGCTTTATTCACACTGTGTGTGTTCAAATTGGAACACTTTTTCTCATCCCTGCACCTCATTTTTGCACTTTGTTCAATTTTTCACTTTATGACTGAAAAGTTGAGTCAAAGACCTTTCAACCTGTTACCTTACCTAAGCATTGTTCTTCAAAAGGTTTCGACCTAACAGACAGAAACCCTGCACATTTGCAATTGTTTTAATAAAAGGAACATAATGTTAGGTTAATAACAATTTTGGGATAATTTTTTTGACTCGATTTCTCGACTATTAAATTGCTCTCCTTTATTAAGGTGTACAATATATGTAATATTATTCCCATACTATCATAGTTGCATATAATGCAGTGGGGGAAAAAAATTAACAATATATTTCTCACTCGTGATTATCTGTGTGAAAATTAATCATCACCAGAAATTTCTAATCGTGACAGCTCTATAGTAGACCTAATATACTTCTTGAAGTGTTTAAAAAAAGAAACATTGCATGATTAACAATTGTATATACAGCACCGGTAGGTGCAGCAGCTTAGCCTTTATTTTTGTAACAAACACGCGATTTAGGTGCACGATAAAAAGTGGATTTTGATTCACTGAGCTACTTGAAATGGAAGCTTTGCAGTTCTCGCATGTCGACAGTAACATGAATGTTTTGACAGCTCCCCGGTGACCTTCGACGAGAACAGCCAGCGACGGCCTCAGCGGCGTCATTTGAAAGAAAATATATTTACAGTTGGAAATGTTAGTCCCCAAAGGCTGCTTCCATTGTTTAATACCTGAACAGCTTTCCACGCGGGCTCATAAAAATATGATTTGATTAAAACATCTGGACACAGGTAATCAAAAATAAATCCTCGGCGCGGCTCACCTCGAATTGACGAATATTGCATCGACTAAACCGGGGCGCACAATCACTACATAAGGAAGATGAAGTATAAAGTTGAAGTTTAATTAATTTTCGTAAAATACTAAGGAGTGATCTTAAAGTGTATGACTGTGACAGTCCATGCCAAGTATCGATCAGGTTTTTCTATCCTGCAGATTCTGGAGGTAGCGTGCAAAAGATTTCTTGCAGGAATTAGCTTTTTGCATTTGTTATGGGTAAACAAAATCTGAATGGACAGTGTGTATTATTGAGCTGTACTACTGGTAAAGAAAAACTTCATTTATTAAAAAAACAACATTTATTTAAATCATAAGTAAAAAATACATGAATTGATATATATACATTCTCAAAGGGCAATAAATTAGGATTTATTTTACATAGCACAAGGCTCACCTACAAGAAGCTGACAGGATTGATTTTAAGAGTACCCCAAAACACCAAAAACCTTGTGAAAGGCTCGACAAAAATATGAGAAGAAATAACTCTTAAAAAGTAGTAATAAAGAATATATATATGTACATATATATATGGTGCCATTTGGTCACTTTGTGTCTTCGTAGTGTGTATTCTTCATTGTGCTTTGCAGCACTTGTTTTCAGTTCAACGACACAATACAGTGACACCTAGTGGTCAAATATACTCCTCGTCCATTTAAGGTTGATAATGCTAATCTGAATTGACGCGAAGAACCAGAATTGTTCCAATATTTGTGTCAAGAATTTGGACTATAAACACAAACTAAAATAGAAAGTAATCAAATCAGATAATGTCGGTATTGGACAAGACTGGGCAATATCGGAATTGCATTGGAAGTAAGAAGGTTTTTTATTTCGTCCCTTTACAAGATTTGAGTAAATTCATTCTCAACGAATATATAATCCGGAAGTTAAATTGGGACATCGATGGTTTTGCACTCACAAATGACATCATAATCGGTTATATAACTAAAGTTATAGTCATGCAAATAATTCCACCGCACATATCTGTGATTTGCTTTTTTTCGGCTTGAGTTTTGATGAATCAATTTTCTTGACGCACGATACCCTTAAAGTTCTACGCAATTTTGCCCAATTTTTCTTAACACATTTTTTTCCTCCTACTTTTTAAAAAGGAACATAAACTAAAGTTGAAAACAGAGAAAAATTCTAAACAATGTTACCCAACTAATCAACTTACTTTTCCCTGAGATTAAAAAAAAAAGATCATTCATTCTAATCAGTTACGATGCTAAATAATGGAATTACATTTGTATTGCACTGCAATGTGGCCTTTTTTCATGAGCATTGTAACATTTATTTGTATAGACCTTAATCGCAAAAAGTCGCAATAGACTGCACTGGCTTTTATTGAATTATTTTTATATGAAATAAATTGTCTTTATTGTCTTGATATAGATGTTGTGAAACTCTGTATGCAAATAAAGACTATTAATATCATTAAAATGACCAACCAAATCAGAGATTCTAGATGCTAAGGCCGTTAACATTTTTGACCCAAAGAGCTGCAAGAGGAAAATATTTTGTTTTTAAAAACGAAAGAGAGAGCCACTCCAATATTTTAAGACAAAACCGCCAAACCCGTTCTACAGAAAAAAGCTAATTTTTCAGCGCATTTTAGGTTACTCTGTGACCTTAGATCATTTGATTTCATTATGAAATACAGTAATAATGCCAGAGACCGTGTCCCATATCAACAGTTATACCTTTTTAACTTGTCTTCCTCCTGCAGTGACCTAAGGTCATTAAGGCTCATTTTGATCTGCATTTCTCTCATAAACAATAGTTATAGAATAAGATGCAAGAAATTTTTTTTGTGAAAATGTCACAGAATACAGCAAATGAAAAGAGTGCAGTGATCCGCCCAACCCTACCGCTCAACCAATCAAATTGTTCTTTGTGTTTGCCTGGCGTTTTTGGGTGTTTACAATTTGTTTTGTAGGTTTTTAATCATAAAATGGCTCAACAGCGAACGTATATTATTTAATGAAATCCATATAAAGGATTTCTTAGTGACATACAGCCAAACGGGGTCTGTTGGTGTGATACCTTGACTGTAAACTGTATTTAAAACTGTGCCCTTTATATACTGGGCACCAGCCCTACATCGGGGTTGCACGTAACATTCTCGATATAGAGCACATTAGAATTAGAAGGACACAGAGGAAATTAGCATGAGTAAAGTTATATCTCCGGGCAATATGTGCTTATAAAAAGAGCCATAGGTTCCCGACCCCTGTGCTAAAGCAAAGGCTCTTGATTTTATCTTTTATTCCCACGAGCCATGTAAGCTATGTTAGCCGTTATACTTATTTTCCATGATGCTAGCTGGTAATGCTAGCAGCCCTACTGGTGCCAAGATGAATAAGGTCATGTTTTAGCTTCTGTAGAACTCAAGTTATGGAAGGAAAAACAACAGAGGAAAAAGAAAAAAAATCAACACATCCAGTTTTACGGAGACTAGACTCCCTTGGCACAAAAATTGCTTTTATTTGTATGTTCATTAGCGCTTTAACGTTTGCTTTTCATTGTTTTGTTTTTCTTTCCTATTAATTTAAACAGTGAAAGCTCTTGAGAAACACCTAGATCGCTTCTATGTGCAGAAGATGGAAATCAATATAGAAAGAGCCGAACAACAATGCAAAGTAGCAGCCTGGCTGACACTTTCATGTATGGTGGATCTCATCCAGAAAGCGAAACAAGCTTCTGCTCGCAGAAACTCATTGATACAACAGCAGAGGACCAAGTGGGGTCATGTAATCTCCTACTGTCTTTCCCTGGCTCTGTCTCAAAGGAAGTGGGGGCAGACAGGGATGCGGGTGGGGGATGCAGGAAATGAGATGGCAGGCCGGATGAATAACACAGGCAAGATGCATTTGCTGCGCTCTGAGTGAAAAACCTTCTGGATATAGGCAGAAAAATGCTCCAGTCAAAAATGATGCTGTGATTCCAGCTCTGAGATTAAAAAAATGTGTCAAGTGTCTGGATAATATTCTTGTGAAACTCACATTTCCCGGAACCTAAAAATGATTTATTGTTCACTAAAAATGGGGGGGAGATTTGCAAAATGATGAGAGATGTGGCGTATTTTATGTCTTAGTAGGGCTGCAACCAATGACTATTTTAATAGTTGAGTAGTCGAAAAATCTAATCAGTATAACTTTTTTTCTAAAATGTATATTGAAGTTGATTTAAGCATTATGTTTTGTCTATTTCAGTCCTGTCCACCAAAAACTATCGCTCAATGTAGTTTAATACAACATCTTAAGAAACGTCATTGTCAGGATTACTGATGCGAGGCACCTGAGCCTGCTCCTTTGGCGCCAACTGCCTCGGACGCTGATTGGCTCCCTGTCACTTTTTATACCCCCGTCTTCCTGTCACCGGTTGTCAGTCCGTCTGCAAACCTCAGCTTACGCTAGGCAAGCTTTTCAACCCTGACTTTCTCCCGTTCTGATTCCCGTCTGTTTCCCGGCTCCGACCCCTTTTCTGATCTCGACCACGATTTTTGCTCTCCCATGCTATTGATCGTTTTTTTTTTCCGCTCTCGACACCACCTCCGCGTCTGAGCAACCTGCTCCCGGCGACCAGCAATCTACGGATTGTGTGTAGTATCCTTTCCCTTGTTCCCAATAAAACTAAGAGAAATGCACGCAAGTGGCTCCTGTTTCCGTTCTGGTCTTCACAATCATATGTATCCATTTTCCGTTCTGGTCTTCACAATCATATGTATCCATAATTACATATTCCCGTTTTAATTTATTTTCATGGCACCTAAGACACATGAATTATTACATCGTATAACTTTGAAACGGGTCAGTGGAGACCCTAACAGAACATAAGGGTTAACTATGTGGTATCTGATTATAAACACAGAAAAATTATACAATGAAAAATAAATATTTTATCAAACACACTAACAAAAATTGAATAAAAATGTACGACATTAAAACAATAAGGCAGAGTCATCTGTCATAAGAGACACATATCCACGTATAAACCATTACTCACGAACAGGCAAATAAATAATAAGGATAATCAATTTAACATTTTTTATCGCTGTAAACCAAGAACAGGCACATTAGCAGCAATAGAATGGTAAATAAAACAAATATGTGCATATTGTGAAGTGCATTCAGTGGTGAACTGCAAAGTCTGTTACAAAATAAATGAAAAATTCTCAACAGTTTCAAATCCGACGGTTTTAAAACGTCGTTTTTAATGTTTTAACAACTGATGTTAGGCACAGTCTGGTGTAAAGCTCAAGCTCTTTTATAGCGAAAGATACACATATAAAATGTTTAACGTATGTCATTAAAATTGTATGGGCATGAACGTTACTAAATCTTACAGAGTTAGTCTCTATTATGTTAACTGATGTGTTTTGTAAATGTTTGTGTGTCACCCAGCTACTGCCATGATACATAAGGTCTGCTTCAAAAACCTTACACGAAATGTTTTTACTGGCAGTATCCAGGCTAAAATGGGACCAAATTTTAGAAGTTTTGTTACGCCTACTTCATGTTGACACTGTCATTTCTGCATGTTTATGTTAACACTCATGCTGTTGTACATTAGCGACTTAGCAGCATAGAAGAGTCTCACTCGGTTGAAGAATTGTGTCTGCCGATAATAGTCGACAATACTATTCATTTTCGACTTTTTCTATTATCTATTTTTAGTTGACAATATCGACAAATCGTTGCAGCCCGAATGTCTGGGTAATCTTCTTGTAATACTGTACTTACATTTCCAGACAGCTAAAAAGGATTTATTGTTCACTAAATAAATTGGGGGAAAAAAGAAAGAAAGAGATGTGGCATATTTTATGTCCAGTGATAAATACAGGCCCTCTTTTGTAAATGGTGTTTTTGTCCCTTAGGACATGCCGGTCGAGAGTGTAATGACTCCTCCCGAGACAAATTGCCAGTGACCCCCATGGATTTTCCGGGGCGCACTCCATTCCAAATAGACTATTCAATTTCCCACAGGGATCCCTGCCGCTTCCTCACCATGCATCATTGAAAATAAAGCCACTTTTCACCTGGGCACAAATTTGTACTCTGCTTTAACTTTACGTCGTTTGATAATGGCCAACGCTGATAATTGTAATTAGAAGATCGTGACTCACAGCTATCATTTCAGAAGTACTCAGGATGAATGGAAACAAATCTCAGCTGTCTGACTTTCATTCACAAATGTACAGCACTTTATTGCGGAGTTCAATTTGTGGTTGGAAATGGGAAATGACAAGTTCCCAGACCATAGCAGTCTTATCGTTATTTTCATTCTTTTGTTTTCTTTCTCTTTCTCTCTTTCCTATCTTTTATTTCCTGGCGGTGAAGAAGAGTGCAAAGGTGATGAGAGCCGACAGCGTGGACAATTACTGTAGTGGTATTTTTGTAGTCCTTCTGTAGAAGTATTTTTGAATTATTTCCATAGTAGTATTTTTGTAGTTTTTCTTTAGTATTTTGTTCTATTACTTCGGTTGTACTTTTGTAGTCTTTGATCTGTTCAGCCCTTTGAGACTTCTTGTGATTGAGGGCTACACAAATAAACATGGCTTGACGTGACTTGTTTTTTCTCCTTTTCTCTCGTTTCTTTCTGCCTTACTTCCTTTTTTTCTTTCTTTTTAGTTCTCTCTTTTCTTTCTTCAGTCCTCTCTCTCTCTCTCATCCATATATCCTTCCATCTATATACATATTCATCCATCCATCCATCCACCTACTTACCTATCCATCAATCGATATATCTCTATTATAAACTATATATCTAAATTCATCTGTCCGTTTTTCTGTCTGACTCCAAAACAAAATAAAACATTTTTAAATATATATTTGTTTTTATTTGCCAACTTTAAATGTCAAAATATTTGTTTTCATATATATTTTTGCTGTTAATTATATGTAAGTATTGTAAGCATGAATGTTACGGAAAATACTTTTTACTGATATGTAACTGAAACATGTTTTTCCTAATTACACTGATTTCAATTCAGTTTTCTGGTAATTGTATAATTTTGGCTATTAATGACCAAAATAAAATGCAAAAAAGGTATAATGAACAATATTGTCAAGCAAAACAATAAGGAAAGTCATTTTCACTTCTATGTAAATAAAACAGTTCAAAACTGTTTCCCTAATTGTTTTCATTTTAATTTCCAGCAATTAATAGTCATGCTCCGAACAGGATATTTAATAGTTTAATAATTATTCATTGCTAATCCCCTAGTCACTTTAATCACTCAAGTTTTGAAATGGTCTACTCCCTTCCTCTTGCGTCACTAACAAGTAACGAGTGCAATACGTGACCTACAAGAGAAGAAGATGAATGCAACATTACAGACGCTGCTTCCTCGAAGCTAGCTAGCTAAGCTCCATAAATCAGGCAACAAAGCAGCCGCATAAACATGTATTGTGGCTGCACTGACAGCGTGAACGTGATTGCGTCGACTTCCCAGTAAATCATACCGGGAGCAGAAAGCATTGAAGGAATCCTTCATGATTGTACTCAAATCAAAATGCGAGAATTACATTAAAGTAGAAAGAAAGAAAGATTTTCCTCGACCTAAAATTCATTCCCCTTCATCAGCAGGCTGAGAAATAGTTTTTCATCACTGTAGTCTCGAAGAGGTATCGACCCACAGTATTGATCTCAAGTGGATCCCCCACTCCACTCGGGAGCCCGATGAGCCCTGTCGGCATCGATCCTTCATCCTCCTTTCTTTCACTCTTTCTTTGTACTGAAAGAATTAGATGTCTGTCATCTTTTATTGTAAGTATCACTAAGATTTTTTTCATAGAAGTGATGGGAAGCTTCATACAGCGTTGGGAACGATGATAGTGGTTTGAGAAAGGCTATGAAGAATTTGTGGCCATATTTCTGGGGGGGGGTATGAAACATATATATATATCTCATCTCTCATCTCATTAGCCGTACCACTTATCCTCATTAGGGTCGCGGGGGGGCTGGAGCCCATCCCAGCCATCTCCGGGCAGTGGGCAGGGGACATATATATGTATATGTATATATATATATATATATATATATATATATATATATGATAATAAACAAGCACAGACACACAAGATAAAAGGAAAAATCCACTTCCTACCGCAACCTTGATGTGAAGCTTTATAATGAATTTGATCCTTATTTATGATTCAATAGTTCACAAGAGCACACATTCATCACAGATCTAGCTTCTAAGGATACACAAGATCAATCTGTTTGAATTTTAAATGTACTAATATATATATATATATATATATATATATATATGTACTAATATATATATATATATATATATATATATTGTGGTCAGTGCTTACTCTTTTTATCAATCATATTAGGAAATATATAAAAATGTCTCCTCTAGTTTTTTATTATTATTAAACGATGAGGTTATCGGTTAATGTAAGTAAAATCGTTAATGTAAAATCCTTTTTATCAAGGTGTTTAGAATTATTTGTGGAATGGGTTTCATAATTTTATTAAAAGACAAGTCACACTTAAGATCAACATTTCTTATTTTTTACTCTTTTCTTTTTACTAGGAAAAACAAAATTAGCAAATGTATCCGCCCAAGTAACGCAATTTTATGTTTTGCAGTGTAAGCTCAAGCATTTTCTTAGTTACTTAAATTATTTACATGAATTAAGCCCAAAAAAAGTCTTAAGATGCCACCTACTCGTATAAAAAGAATATGATTTACTTTGCTAATCAATGGAAAAATAGAAATTCCCCCAAAATATTAATTTGTTGTCATTAATTCAATGAAATTGGTCAACTTCCTGCATAAACCACATAGTGCCTCACACACAACTTAAATTCATGTGAAATACACTAATGGCCTTGTTAGCATACTAGCCAAAACCACTTACTAGCACAAACTGATATGACGAGTACTCCCACTTGTGCATTGAAGCTAAAACTCACAAAAAGAGCTTTAACATATGCAGTATTTCCAAATACGTGTGTTTCACATAGTATTATGGGACCATTCAATGACCACAGACTGTGTAGGAATTATTAAAGATAGATGAAAAAACTCATTGAGTAAACAAACTACTCTTATTAAACAATGTGGGCTTTTCAACAGTAGGAAATCCATAATCTTATTTATTCATATTGTTAACCTATTTCAGCATTACAAAGTATTTTTTCTTTCTTCTTCAAACGATTGCAGTTCATGTAACCCACTCCGATCGCGTGCTGGTGTTATTATAACGACATTATGCCGGTAGAATGTGAAGCTAAAAATAAATTTAACAAATGCGCCTCTTACGTCTTGTGCAAAATCTCCTCTTGCTCCTCATTAACTGAGCAATGTGTCATAGTTTTTCCTCACTAATTTGTCATTTTCTTTTGCATATTTGCAACGAGGGAACATGAGTAATCGCGTAAGCGGATATTTTCATTTGATGTTCGGCATAACAATGGTCCGTTGGGTAAGCATACAAATATAGAATAGGAATTGTTTGTGCAAACTGAAAATTAAAATAAAAAAAATAAAAAAAATATATATATATTGGCGCTCAGGTCGAAATGAAAGTGAGAATGGCCTTTATGAAAATACAGAAACCCCTCGCTACCCTATGCTTCAGGTAATGATAGTTAACTCTTTCAACGACCTTGAACTGAACTTAAATTGTCTTTATTGTGATATCAACCAACCGTGCGATGCGTTGTGAGACGGCACACAGCAAATCCTATCCTGCTTTGTGTGTTGGGTGGGCTCCGACTGTCTGTGTGTGCAACTGTGATAGGTTGATTTTGCTGTCAGTCAAACTGCCGGGGTGGGCGGGTGCACCTATAAATGTGTCCACCCACCCAAAATAAAGTGCAAACGCACAGCTACAGCTAGCTTTTAGCAGTTTGTTACATTGAATAGAAATTCATCAATTAAATCAGACTCTGAGGAAAGGCAGAATAGCGCAAACAAAAAAATGGTTATCACAAGCAGAGTGCGTGGGCAGAGAACCTATTAACGAAGCTGCATGCTAGGCTTCCTGTTTACAGCTAGGCTAACAACTCTCTTAAGCCACCCCTCCCGAACCTGTATTTCACTAACGCCAGATCCATTACCTTGGAGCTACAACTCATGGGAAACTTCTACATTCAGAATGGATGTAATTTAAACATCGTGGAGACCTGGCTGAAATCGAGGTTACTTGATGCTAGCATGTAGCTAGCCGCCGCTCTCTAAAGTGCTTTCTTACTCTTCTGAAAAGAGAACAATTTTCTTTTACTTTTTTATCATAAAAATAAAGAGTATTCCTTCAATTGCAATGCTCTGGTCTGTGTTTTTTATTTGTAGATCCATATTTGTTAATTTGGTAAAGTTGTATACTCGCAGTTTGTATGTTTGACCTTTGGGAACTCTTATGAAGGTGTGACGCTACTTTGCGGATTTTGACTTTCCGCGGAAGTCCCCATTAATCACAATTACCAAGGCATTATTGTACTAATTGATTTCTTAATTTAGTGATTATTAAAAAAAATATATATGGGTAAAAAGGAAGGCTAAAGCAAAACATAATCCTTTGAGGCCGCAAATGGAGCTGAAAGGATTTTGCTGTCAGTCTCTCAGGTTCCATGCGAAGCTACAAAAGCAACATCTGTCGTTGATTCGATGTGTTCTGATACCTGTCACAAATGGAGAGACAACACGTCCACTAAAGTCACACTTGATCGTGCTGCTGTAGTGTTGTTGACAAGAAAACCCTCAGCTTGTGGTGGGATAAAAGTTACATTTTCTTGGCGTCATTATGAAGGGATAAGAGCAGCGTTATTGCTTTTTTCGAATAATGGCTCAGAAAACAGTTGGACGATTAGTCTCTATCGACCCTAAGTAAAATTTAATTATTGGTAAGTCGATTTGTCTTTTAAAATGTGTTTAAGGGACAATTACCTTTTCTTGCCGGGATGTTTTTGCTTTTAATAGTAATAATAATAGTGAAGAGGAAAAGAAGAACAAGGAAGAAAATAAGAAAAAAGAACAGAAAAAGGAAACACTACAAGAGGAAGAAAGAAAGGGAGGTGAAAAAGAAGAGGGAAAAGGGGAGGAAGAAGAAATTTACTGGAGAAAAAAATGAGGAAGAATGAAAAATTAGGAGAAGAAGATGAAAAATAAGAAGACAAACTGGAGGGCAAATAAGAGGAAACAGGATAAGGTGAAGACAATATAGAGAAATAAAAAGAAGAATATAAAGAAGGATAAGACGTAGAGGAAAATGAGAAAGGGAAAGAGAAGATTATCAAAAAGAACAAGGAAGAGGAGAAAAAGAAAAACGAGAAGGAGATAAAGAGGAAGAGGGAGAAAAGAAAGAATAAGAAGGAAAAAAGAATTTAAAAAGGAGAAGAGGAATCGACCAAACCTGAAGACAAATAAGAGGAAATAGGAGAAAAGAAGAAATAGAAAAATAATCAGAAGGGGAAAGGGGAAGAAGAGGAAGGGAAGAAAAGGGAGAAGCAAAAGAAGTCAAAACAGAAAGGAGGAAGAGGAAAAACACGATAAGAAATAAAAGTAATGAGATAAGGAGATGAAGGAGAAGAAAAAGACACATAATATGAAGAAAAGAAGGTAGTAAATAATATTTTAAAATAACTAGTAACATTGTAATAGTTACATTTTATTTGTGTATTTGTTGTATTTTAATAAAATTTAAATGACTAACAGGTATAAAACAATCAAAGTAAACAATGAATGGCATTATTTATATTCTAGATATTATAATTAATGTTTTTGTTAGAATTTAGCTAATTGCCTGCAACAAGGGTTTTATGCAAACCTGGTTGGCTTTTGTGTAACAACTGGGATTTAGGAATTAACTATCCATTTAATTTGCAGTGTGTAAATACGAAAAAATAATCTGCCGTGCTACTTCATAGAAAAGCATGCAGGAAGGGATGGGGTTGGGATTCATTTGCTTAAAAAGTATCCTAATTTCAAAAAAAGCCCACCTAGCTACCAGCCCGCAGTTCAGTTTAAGCTCACTTGGCATTTTATTTTGATGACGGGAATTATATACTGGGGATTTGTGTTTGAGCACTATTATCATTTCTCTTTGTTTTCCGATGAAAAAAAACAGGTTTTATACATTCTCATCCCATAAACTATCTCAATTCTCTTATTTATAAACTGACAATGAAAATACAACAAAAATAGTTTGTAAATCATTAGTAAATCAATACCTTAATCAAATTAAATGAAATAGTTTAAATACAAATAAACAAACAAAAAATAAAATGCAATTATAAACAAATAAAATATAAATACAATACAAATATTTGCAAAATAAATATTTTAATAATTATTTAAATGAAATATATTTTTTAATTAAAATAATAAACTAATTTGTATGAATTAGTATTTAAAAGATACATAATAAACACATAATATAAAAATACCATTCTACATACATACGATACATGAAAATAAATCATATTAAATACAATTTGAAATAAATGCAAGACAAGTATTTTCTAAATGAAAAAAAAAAATTCTGAAAATGAAATTTAAATATTTAGATAAAGCACTTGTATAATAAAAATAGATATTTTAAATACAAATAAATAAACAAATAAAATAAAATATGACTATAAACAAACAAATACCAATCATTTTGAAATAAAAAATAAATGATTTTTTTAAAATGAAGCATAAATATTTTAAAACTAAAACAATAAAAACATTCGTAAAATTTGAATTTTGTCAATCGAAAGAAATTGTAAATATATTAAAATAATAATAATAATAAAATACAATACATTAATTCATATAATGAATTTAAAAATATTTTAATTCAAAAATCATTAATAAAAAGTAATTTTTAAACATATATATAAATATGTAACTAGTCTCAAATAAAATAAAATAAAAAACTTTAAAAAAAAAACACAATTGATGAGTTTGAAAAAAATTGACGTTTAAAAAAAAGGAAATATTTTAAACTAAAAATATATATATAACGAATAGAGTGCACATATTTTCTTACTAAAAACATTATTAACCCATGAAATACTGTAATAAAAATGTTTAAAATGAAAAATTAAATATTTAAATAAAATATTGTCTCTTCAAGTTAAGAGACATAATAAAAAAAGAAAATCTATCAAATAAAAATTATTTTGAACAAAAATTAAATTAATAGTATTAAATGTAAGTATCTTTAAATATATATAATGGACAAATGATATCTATTTATATTGCATTTTAAAAGGTTTGTTTACAATTAAATTCAATAAATATGATTAAAATGTAAATGAAAAATGTAATTTAAAGAAATTAAAGTTGAAAAAACTCACACTGTTTTTTATGTCAGGGACCTTCCTTCCGTCAAAGTTGTTTTTTCTCAGGCGCATAAATACATCGTAAATGCAACATATCGACAAGATATAAAGCGCAAACAGGCGACCTGCGGCATCCATAATAATTCACGATGGCCATCATCCATCATCATCAGTGATCAAGAGGAAAAGTAAAATGCAAAAAGCATCACCAGCGGGTTCATAAGCAGTTCACTATCAATATTTGATAAGAAACGACTTCCTTTAAAGTTCCATGTTGAAGTAGCTTCGATAATTCACTAGCAACTCACAACAATCGCTCGGAATTGGTGTCCAGAACATTTTAATGGAAAAAAGCGTCCATTTTATATGTCTTTTATATTAGTGGTTAATGTCAATGAAACATGATCTTCATTACCTGTGACTTTTCGTTAGTCACCATAAAAGTTAACAGAGTCTTTTACTCTTCGTTAACAAGTGATCGACTCCAGCTTACAACTGTTGACATTTAACTGGTAACACTGTCTTCAGTCTAATTACCAAGATTTACTCCATTTTTCCGATTCTCAAGTTAATTTAGATGGAGATACCTTCACTCAAAAATAATGAGCAGTTCATGTGGGCAACACCATGTCTTCCTCAGACAGACTGAATGCAAAAATGACACTTACCTTTGGAAAGGTCCAATTTGTGGTAAATGGAAACAATCAAAATGACATTCTCGGAACGTAATCAACAAGGAGGAGCTGAAAATTAGGGATCGACCGATTCGTCGGCTACACTTGGAGTATTTAGTAGTACTTTTCAAAATGATGTATTCAATTTTGTTGGATGTTATGCTACTTTTATTAGTTTTACTTGCAAGAGAACATGGTGAATGGAGAGGTATATATGCATTCATTTGTATTTTATGTACCGGTAATGGTTTCCTAGAGAGTTAATTCTTCTTCAGAAGTTTTCATTTTCTTTATTTTTAAAATAAATATTTACAGAAAAGGATATTTAAAATAGGCAAAGGTTTTCCATTGAAATATTTGTGTTTGTTTTGACAGAATTTGTGGTTAGATGTTTTCACAATGAATTGGCATCTTTTTCAATAATTATTTTCCTGCCAAATGTTAGTATCAGTATCGGTATCGGGCCCCACGCTGCAAGAAAAAAAATCATATAAATCATATCCTTGTGGCTCTGAATTTCTAAAACATTTTATTATTATTATTATTATTATTTTCATATTTTAGCTTGTTTTTTTTTAAAAAATACATCAGGAAGTAAAATTTATTTGTAGAATAGTTTTTACCTAGTTTTTAAAAGGTTTATTAAAATTAGGAAAACCACCTGCTATGTTGCTTATTTTAGGTATATTTTTCCTTAGTTTTTATTAAAAAAAAAACAAGTTCAAAATAGATTAAGATTTAACCTGGAAAAAAAAGTTTTGAAATAGTTTATAAACAATTTAAAAATGTATATAAATAGAAATAAAATAATAAATAGAAAAATAACATTAAAATTAATTTTAAATACAGTAAAATCATTTCAAAAAAAATTAAAACGACTATATTAAAATACAAAATAACTAAGTAAAGATTAGAATTAATTGATTGAAAATAAAATTGAAATTTCAGAATAAATTCACTGTAATGGAATTGAAATTTAGTTGGAATTTAATTGAAATTTAGTTGATATTAGATTTAAACTAAAATAGAATTTGATTCAAACTAGATTAAAATTACATTAAATAAGAACTATATTCAAGTTAGATTAAAATTTTAAATAAGAAAAACGGGATTAGATATTTTTTTGCAGCATACTGAAAACCAAACGGACATTCAAATATTTGCTGTGAGAAGTAGACACTTACCTGTGTTGATGCAATATTTATGCAACATTATACGAAATGTGCTGTTTGCAAAAGCAATACGCCACAGCAAGCAAAAAGCAAATGGAAAAACGGCACATCCAAGCATCGCAAACATGAACCCCACCCTACCTCACTATGTGTAATGCCAGACCATTAAACCACCACTTGTGCTTGATGTATTACCACAAACAATAAATAAGAGAAAGAAATAATCAGGCTTTACCTTGAATGCTGAGTAGGGACCTTAGAAGCCAAGTTTCCCCTCTCTGCCCTGAGGACGAGAGTCAAAACAGCAAAGATCAGATGTCCACTTACCCCACAGGGAGAAGAGGTGAGGATCACAGCCAGGATGGGCGGCCCACAAAACCATTATCTGCCCCTCGATGGACAACAAGGCACTCCCATGCAGCAAGCAAGCGACGGAATGAATGCAAAAGCTGTACCTACCTTTGGCACGGCTATGTACAAACCACAGCTGACTTCTACTACACTATCAGGTATGGAAATGGAATGAACTAAGAACAGAGTGGGAGAGTACCTTTAGTTTTACCTAAGAGTTTTTCATGAGATGGTCCGTAGTGAAAGCACAAAACAAAACAGGAGAGGGTGGGTGAGACCGATAAGATCAATGTGGGTTAAAGAAATTGACAAAAACTCAAAGATGAAATGATGATTACGTGAGGTATGACCAAGGAGCAGTGTTGGGCGCATAACTAAAAATATGTGACTTAGTTAAAAAGTAAATCAGTTATGCCCCTTAGTACTGACACCAAAAAGTACTCCATTATCTTAATGTAACTCTCAATTACCATATATACTCGCATATAAGCCTACTTTGCATATAAGCTGTATATGACCACTCAAAGATTTCCATTTCTGTGTACTGTCCATTTTTTGATTTGATGTTCGCACATTTGGCCTTGAATGCAATTTCCAATAATCTGTCCTTTTTTGAATGTTTGACTTTGTTTTCATCTACACTAAATTTCCTTGGTACTTTCAGGTTGCTCGTTTCTTCTGCCACCTTTATAGCTTTTAACTTGAAGTCAGATGTATAAGACGGAGGTTCGTTTTTCTCCAGGTATGTCGTATTAACATAAACTGATTAACATTCAGCACACATTTCACACAAATTCTGTGGCCGTCTGTTCGCTTATGCCTTATTGGTTTGTTTGTTGTTCCTCAAAAAGCCACGCCCCCTTACCACGGCCTGCCTACCGTTTGTTACTGGTGACACCAAACCAAATATGTTCATTTGAGCTTACCACCTGATTAGAGTATTTTATTTTATAGTTCCAAATTTGGCTTATACTCGAGTATATACGGTAGTGAGCACATCTTCATGAGGAGAAACTCAGTGTGCTCGTACTGCCATAACGTTCAGTTGTATTTTTTGGGTAAACATGCACACGCACACCCCACGAGTAGTATGTGACAACGTGAGTGATGCAGTAGTATTCCGGAGTCTGAGGGCACTGCGGTTCATGATCTGCATGAAATAACTAGCAAAAATATTGCTCTAACGCACTATTTAGTAATGAAAGTGGAGTTACTACATTTAAATGGGAAAGCGTCGGACTACTCGTTATGGAAAAAAGGGATTGTGTTCCTTTGTGACAGGTTAGTCCGTGGGTCAGCAACCTGCCGCTTAGAGGCTGCTGCCGAGTGGGTTGCTGGTGCTTTTCCATAAATGTTTACAAATTGAAAGAGATGAAAAAGATGGGGGAGGGAATTTTAGATGTTTTTTAATATGGTTTATGTAGGACCAACATGACTTGAACACGTTTAATGTTTTCCAATGCTACACAAATGTATAGAATGAACACTGGTACAAGTTCACAGAAGGGAAGTGACAGGTTTATATGTAGCTCTCTTATTGGTATCGTGTTGTAAAAACATCGGCTGCAGGTTGTCGCCCCAAACACAGCAACATCATATATTGTCACTTGAAGTTGTTGCACTCCTGCCTGAAGACCTTAGCTGCAATGCAAAACTCCGGGGCTGGTCTCCTTCACTTGCTTTCCTCTCTCTCCTTGGTCCCTTGAGGGGGTGAAGGGCCACACTGGTAGGGTGTGGTTCAATGGCTGAAAATCATGAGGCCATCTACTGCCATCCCTATCAGTGTGGATAAGCCTCCCTCATGGCTCTTTCCTCACATTATTGGTCTATGCCTTGCCATAATCATATCTTATTTGTTTTACTATTTATTTTGTTTTTATTGTATTTTAACCATTGTGTGTGTCTGTTTATTTATGTTTTGTGTTGTTGGGTGGGTGTAAAGGAGATGATTTTATTGTCTTATTGTACACTGAATGCTTTTAAACAGCACTTTCACTGGCAATTTATTGGCAGTTGATTTGATTTGAGAATATGTGCGGCCCCAGTCTCCACGTTTGAAAGGGGCAGCTTCATTCTCCACAGGATGCGCTGCATCCAACTTAGTCATTTTGATGGGAGGCTGATATAGTTAATATAGATACATACATTTTGTGTATAATTTATTATAAGGCTTATATAAAGGTTTAAGGTTTTTTTTTGCAGCTCCAGACAAATTTGGTTTTTGGGTTTATTTTTTGGTCCAGTATGGGTGTTGTAACATTTTGGGGTTGCCCTCTCCTGGGTTAGTCCCAACACTGCTTACCGATGCATATGTTTTGTAAGATACAATCCGGCTCTAGGTCTTTCACAACACAACAAGCAGCTTCAAGGACAAATGTAGGGAAGGCAGGAAAAGACTGAACAGAGGCCATACCTTGGTCGCCCATCATCAGGTGTGCCAGACCTTAAAAAGGGAAAACAAGAGCACAGTCAGCAGAGAACAAGGGATCATGGGAAGTTGTGTTGGAGGAAAAAAAACAGACACAAAGGCATCTCTGCAAAATAGATGTTTGTGTTACCGGTAAGGGAGGAAGAGTGAGGGAGAGTTAAGGGATGGGGGGTGCACACACGAGGTCAAGCCTGATGAGCATCCATGCTCGGAATGCGTCATCGGCTACTTACTCATTCCGACACCTTCATTCATGTTTCATCCCGGCCTGGGATTTTCGAATGCACACATTGTTTCCTTTACGCGAGTCATCCACTTTTCATATGGACACCGAATCCATTTTAACAGGAACAATAGAGTAAAGTGAATCAGTCTGGTTATGTAAGCATTCATGGGTTTAAAGTTTTAAACACTAAAAAAGACATTGGCCTTCACTATACATTTATCATGTGGGTATTATTGAATTAAAGAAAATTTCCAAACGAAATAAATTTAAATCAACGAAAAATCATTTAAGAATTACAATTATCGCTTTCCAAGATTTTGACATGGTCTCCATAGTAAACAAGACAATTTTATTCGACTGGAGGCCAATTCTTACAGATGTTGGTCAGCAGTCAGGGCTGTGCACAAAAAGAAACTAGGTGGTGCTAGAGCTATTTTGCTTTAAAAAAAAATAAAACAGAGTGTAGCTTAAATTCCCCAGGTTTACAGAAACATGTCTGTGGTTGAAAATGTCCCCCAAGCTGCCTTTTATGATCTATTGAAGCACAGATAGACACTAGGTGGTGCTAAGGCAACTGTCTGAAAACACTCTCAGAAACAGTAAAAACTTTAGTTTTTATTTGAAATTTGTATTCAATTAAAGACATTCAATACATTTACCGCGGTCAATACTGACTATAAAAAATCTTTTACACCATAAAAATGAAAAACAAAATACAATTGCATGGAGCAGTAATTTCCCAGGTTATAGAAAAAGTGCTGTATTTACTTATTTGGCCACATTTTGCAGGAATATGTTCATTATTTTGGAGGAAACGTGCACAGATGTTAGGTGGCAGTCAGGGCCGTGCACATATAGACACTAGTTGCTGCTTGGGCCTTTGTATTTTTGCCTTACCCAAAAAATGTTGGAAGCTGTCATTCCTCAGCTTTATAGAAAAAGTTGTTGACATTATCTCCAGAGCTGTCTTTTACGATCTATTGAAGCTCAGATAGACACTACATGTGGTGCTAGAAACTCTTTCTGTCTGCTCTCAAAACGGTAGAAAGTTAATTTTATACTTAATAATATTTAATACAAAATAATCATGAATAATTTACTGAGGTCGATATGAGAAAGTGAAAAGTATTAAAAGGGATGAAAAAAGATACAGTAGTCCGTGGAGCTGTAATAGCTCAGGTTTATAGAATGGCCACCAAGCTGTCTTTACTTATCTATTGAAGCACAAATTGTCGGTCTTTATGCCAGTGCTCAAAAAGAGTAGAACATTTAGTTCTATTTGAAATCATTATTAAATTAATCAAAATAAATTAAATAAATGAGGAACACAAATTAAGATATTAATGCTCTATGGAGATGTTATTTTACACGTTTTTAGAAAAATGCTGTGGCTTCAAATCCACCCCAGTCTCTTTCGTGATCTATTGAATCACAGATAGACATTAGATTTTGCCAGAGCTACTGTCCATCGGCCCACTCTCAAAAATGTTCTTTGAAATTATTAGGAATTGAATCATATTAAATTAATATACTGAGGTCAATGATGACTAACCCAAGTCTTTACGACCATCAAAAGATAAATGAGAAAAATCATATTGATGTGGAACGGCAGTTTTTCAGGTTTATAGAGAAAGCGTATTTGTTTAAAGTGGGCTCTGGGCTGTTTTACCTCATCACTTGAAGCACAAATAGACACTAGGCCTTTTTGGCTTATCTCAAAACAGTAGAAAGTTTCGTGTCATTTGAAATAATTATTAAATTAATCAGATTAGATTTGTTTACTGAAGTCAATAATGACTAGTAAACCCTTTCAGACCATTATAAAGGAAAAAACATACTATGTGGAACTTAAATGTCCCATGTTTATAGAAAAAGAGATGTGGTTCATATCGGCCCAAGCTTTCTTTTATAATTTTCTGAAGCAGGGCGCAGAATCAAGGTGAAACATGTACAATTTTGTTGCACAATTGTATTGTAATTAAACATTTGAAAAAATAAAATAAAATGAATAACAGGACAAAAATGATAATAATAAATCATCCCGTCTTGTCTCAATCAATTTTTTTCCCCAAAAGTAAACATCTCAAAATCTTAGTAAAGGGCAACGATCAAAACCTGCTCATCCACTTACCATTTCAAAACACTTGCTAACGTATATCTGAGGACCCTTTAAGAGCGACTAATTACACAAGCGCTTTGGCCGATACCCACCTTCCGTATATTTCTCCTCTGGAATCACGAGCAGGCAAAAAGAAAGAAAAAGGAAACATTTATTAAGAAGCATGCAGACCAGGAATCGACCTTGCATGTTAGAATGCAAGGCATTAGACAAAAAAGAATAAACAACATGCAAGTGACTTAATATAACCTCATTTAGGACCTTGCATACACAATAAAGCTGCATACTAAAAACGCCATCCCTTGTTAGTAAGAGTACTACATCGTCTCAAGCATTTTAGAGGCTACTGCAACACTATTAAATGACTTTATTAAAAAAAAAATTAAAAAAAAGGCAACGAGGCATAATTCTTCAGGGCTATTAAGTACATCTCCAGACTTACTCATTGTGTTATGTAGGACACTCGAATTCATTTATTTTTAGGGTGAAGCACTTCAAATGCGATTTAATCCACGGCTCTAGATATATTTTTGTTTGGAATAAAATCAATAGAGGAAAAGAAAAAGCAGACACTTCATAAATATATTTGTAACGAAGGATTCACCGTGTCTGAGCAGGCGAGTGTTTGGGTAGTTTGCAAATACGAATGCTTAAATTGTATTATTAGGATGAGTGACGTGCCAAGGTGAGGAGGGGAAACTATCCTGTGGCACACTAATGAAGGCATCTAATAGAAAAATATAAGCATGCTTAATTCAAAGTTTTGCATGCAAAGTTTAAGGCTCAAAGATTGCCTATGAAAAAAAGCAAGTCAGTTATTAAGTATCTTCTCCAATTTTGCTCTAAATGTGACAGAAAAGATGTAATCATTATATGGGTTTATATATTTCTTATGAACTCATTCACTGCCATCGACGTTTTTAACTATCAATAACATTGAATGAGATCATGCCAATGACGGCTATAGCCGTCAATGGCTGTGAATGACTTAAATCAGTGTTTTTCAACCTGTGAAAAACGTTGCTTATTGAAAAATAACAAAATAATTTATATTAGCTGAATTATTTAGCGTCTGGCATATCTGACTTTTGGTGCGCCTTATAGTCCGTGAAATAAGTTAATAATATACTGGACATTTATTTAGCTCATTTCAATTAATAGTCTATTAATTATTCTATTCTATTTTTTCACCAGAAAAAAATAGGCATGCAGTCATTTTAATGTATTCAGTTTTATATTTTTATTTACTTTTTTCATTAAGTTTACATGAGCTTTACAATTAGAATATTAAAATGAATGAAATTTGACATTTGCATGTATTCATAGTCATGTAAATTATAATATAATAATATTATGCACTACCATTCAAAAGTTTGGGGTAGCATAGAAATTTCCATTCTTTGACAAAAGCAAAGTTTGAAGGATATATTTTTTTCCAAATAATAAATATTTCAAACCTTCTCAATGTCTTGACTCTACCTTAGTTTTGCAACTCATTTGATCAATTAAAAAGTGGAAATCACACCATTATCTAAGTGACCCAAAACGTTTGACCTGTAGTGTACATTATATATTATGTTTTATATATTCTAATAACTACAATTCTTATAGCCTGCAACCTTAGTGAGGGATAAGCGGTTCAGAAAAGGAATTAATTATTATTTTTTTCTTAAATGTAATTTAATTTTAACGCTTTTTTACAGGGAGTGTGAAATTTATTTAACAAAAATAATTGTGCCTTGGCTCAGGCAGTGTAGAGAAACATTTAAAAGTAAAATGCTCAAATGCTATTTTAGTAGCACATAAAATAGTTACTAATCAACAGCAATCAGTCCGGATCGAAGCAACAATTTAAGCCACAAAAACAAATTCCTACCTCTTTAAAATCTTGACCATATTAAATCGATCATTTCAGCACCAAAAACACAAAAACTTACCATCACCACTGGTTGCCCCTCAGACACCATGCAAAAACGTTTTACATCAAAGCTTTGTGAACAAATTGCAAAAAACATTCTTATGCTTCAGTCAACCAGTTAAATAAAATCTTTTTTTCACGTTTGGTGGAGCGCTACATTTTCAATCGATTGCTCACAAAGCTTGATGCTGAAAAGAAGCGCTGAAAAAGCTTTCAAGCAAAGCATGAAGAAGAAACTTGTAAAGCAAAAACAAATCTGTCGATGGAAAAACTTCAAAATCAGGCATTCATATTAGCAATGATGCATTTAAGTGATGTCATTACATTTGAGCATGTGTAAATTAGGTTTAAATATATTTCAGAGATTAATTGTTGAAAAAAAAGTTGCTTATTTTTCAGATATACATTTTTATATTTAGATGATATTCTCAAAAGTTATGTACTAGATAGTAGATAATATTGCTCATTTTTTATTATTTTCTTTTCACATTTAGTTAGAAATTATTTATATAAATGAGCAAACTAATTTACCATGTGTCACAAGATAAGTTTACTTATTTCGGGGACAATTTTCTCTTCTTTTAATTCCAGAAACTAGATAAGATTTCTTAAAGTGTACCCCTTAAATGAGACTTTATTTTTTTGCAATGCAGAGTATAATGGTTTATTGGGTAGTTTTATTATAATTTTAATGTTGTAGTAATTGCTTTATGGTTAAGGTGTCTTCTACTTTTATCAGGTGTCATTTTCACACTTTTTGTTAAAATAGCATCACTGAAATAAAATAAATAATCTTCACTTTGTGGCAAAAATTTAACCTAAAATTAGCAAATTTTTCTATTAATGGGATAACAATTTATTTGTTATAGTGCAGGGTAGGTTATTGTTCGGTTTTTCATAATACGTAATATTTCAAATGAACCAGATGAGTATTAATGTTGTGGAATTTTCAGTAAAACTGCCAGACACAGCTTTTATTTAATGCCATTTTGGAACAGTGAATTACCCAATTGGCAGCAAATTAGTTTGTTTTTTGACTAATATTTAGTAAATGTATACTCAATCTAGGCAAGTGATCTTACTTAGAATATTGTAAATTGATTTGCTTATTTAATTTTGTGTGTATTTTAATGAAGGCACACCTTCTAGGAGTAGTATTATGCGTAATCGATTGTATGTCTAAGGCGCACCAGACTATAAGGTACATTAAATTAAATCCACTGTAAGAGTTAGGATTGCATAAAAATGTATAAAGATTATTCTCTAGAACATCAATACTATCTGGTTCCACCACTAAATTTGATTGATTTATTCATATATTGTTGCTGTATATAGTAGCATGCATTTATTTTCTACTGTATGTATCGTGTTTACCAGTCTATAAGGCACACTAGATTTTAACTTTCAAACGTTTGGTTTTTATTTGCACCTTATAGAAAATAGGCTATGCTTATTTTGGGATAAAACGTGGTATTTCTTTTGCAGTGCAGATATTAAACAATTACTATGACCTTGAAAAACCGAATAATTTGGTGATGTTATTTTTTCCACTTGATAAAGTTGTATAAAGCTCTTTTGGAACAGTTTTTTTTGCTTGTTTGCTTTTTTTTAGTACTGATTCCACAAATACAACCTTTTGAAGGGCATTCTTTGACGAGATGTGCAGCAAATAACAGTTTAAAATTCGCCAACCTCAAAGGCGTTCCTGTGTTCTAATGATGAATGATAAAAATGTGTGAAGCACGCTATAAAGAAAAAAAAAGAATTGCTGCTGCCTTAATGATGTTATTGCACTGCATTTTAAAGAAAAGAAGCTTTAGTTGAAAAGCAGTATCACCATTAAAATAAGACCCCAACTACTACACACAGACACACACTTTGACAAATGTACCCAGCTGGTTACATTCTAATCCAGAGACATAAATCCATTTAATCCCCTTGTCAAAGCGATCCTCGAGCTATTGTGCCACTAACACTAGACGAAATCGTAGCGAGCTGTCTATCAGACACAATCTGCATCTCGCGCCGATGATCATTTCCCCGCAGAGACTCGTCACGCGCGTTGCAATAACGACACTCCAAAGTCGAGGCGCCGCTTTAGCATCTGCTGTGCAATGTCACAAAACAAATTGAGGAATCGAGTCTGTTGTTTGTTAGTTCCGCTCTGTTTGCTTTTTGACATACGATCGTATTAATTCGTGAAGTACTTAAAAAAGATCGGGATTCCCCACAAAATGAAAGATAGTTAAATGGTCTCCATTCTGCTAAGGCATTACCTAGAATTAGCTTAGATTTCCGCTAACAGCAAATAGAACGCCTTTGCCAATGCTTATTCCTTTAGCTGCTAGCTTCACTTTAGCAGTTCAGGCTCAATAAAATGGAATTTAATCCCATTTCGACGGACATAACTCCAAATACTAGGATCCTAAGCTTTCAGATTTCTTGTCGTAGTAAAACAAAAGGAAAATGATCAGCAATCGCTAGTTGCATTAACAAATATCCTCACTCTGGTGACTTTCACTTTATGCCTCATTACAATAAGATAAAAAAAATATATATATATACATATTTAACTTATTTTAATTTTCCTTTTCAATTGATTGCTCGCAAAGTTTGAAACTTCATATAATGTTAAAATGTTGCTTATTTTAAATATATTCTTTTCTACATTAGAAATATTTTAACTATATATTTTCTTGTAAATTAAGTATCCCAAAAAATAACAGGGCACAAAGAAATACTGGACAAAAAATAACGAGGAACTAATAAATATTTAATTTTAAAATACAGGGTCTGTTCTAGTGCTTGAAACACCTTTACCATTCCATTTATTTTTTCTATGTGATTAACGGCTGCTGGCATTAGTTTGTACAGTATTGTCCTATAGAGCCTCATCGACCCCTATGCGTCGCGCATAAGAGGACAGGTGCATGTTACACTGAAACAGGGCACTATAAAATGTATATTAATGCAAGGATTAGGTATCTAATTATAGAGATACATGCAAAAAATGATGGTAGCGCTTCCCGTGGGTAAATTGTAATGGGAAGAACTGAAAATGTAAACTACATATTACTGATTTTTTTACCCAACATCTATACCGCTTAAACAAATATATTTGCAATTTATCTTAGATATATTTGTGGCTCTGCAAAATACATGGTTTACACCGGGTTTTCTCTTTTAATGGAAGGAAATTTATCTTTGAAAGTCCTTAAAAGTGCTCAAATTTGGCCTTGTAAAAAGAGTACAAACCATAAAAATAATGAGAAACGTCCAAGTTTCGATTCTTCATGATTATGTCTTTGTCTTGCAATGAGTTTTCTACCTAATTGGATGGCTTTACGTTGTTTTTGTGCCAAATTATATCTCAGTTGACAGCGCAAAAGTGATAAGAATTCAAAGGTGGCGTCTGTAATCTGAGAACGCATGCATCACATGGCCTCACATAAATAATAACCTAGAAGATTAAGAATGATGGATGGATTCAATATAAACCCAGATGGGACAAGGACTCCTTTTTAAATTATTCCGAAACACACATCATACATACATCCTTCAGTGTGTAAGAACGGGAAATAAAACACTGCCTATGAAAAAAAAAACAATTTTCTAAAAGAGAGGCAGACTGAGAGGGATTTGATAGAGCAGATGTGTTGTAGGACCTTGTCGTTTTTCACATCTTATGGTTTAAAATGATCCAACAGGATAATCAGAGCAGTTTCCCACTCCAGTTCCTATAACCTTAATCCCGGGATTGACCGAATCTACGATAGTGTTACACACAAAGAAAACGTCTTCTGAGATAAATCATAAAACACTCTACTGGTGGGAAACTTGGGAAACGAGGATCAAACTTTTCAGATGTGATACAACACAGGTTCTTCTGTAAAGTTTTATGTGCTTCTCATCACTAAATCTCAGGGATATCCTAAAAAAAATGCTATTGTGCGACAAATCCCATGTGGACCTCAACTCTGCAGCTAAAAAGAATCAAAAGGAAAGAAATAAAAGCACTGGGAACATTAAATATAAATGCTAGTAACATTAAAATATCGTTCTTTTAGCTCTTTCTTTCCATTTAAGAAATATTGCAGGAAAAAGTTCAAATCTGGTGAAGCCAATATCTGTCTTTGGACTCAGAGGCAGTAACGTACGATTAATCTCTTTTTGTCCGAGTGCTCTGTGGCTTCTAAAAAATGACACTTTCTCCGATATGGTTTGTGCAGTGGAGAAAACGCTTGTTCAAATGAAAAATGCAACTTCCGGTGTAGCGCTTCTATATGTTACTGTCTGCGAAGATCTCCATGGGTCACTACTGTAGATGTTGGTAGAATAGAATAGAACAGAATAGAGTAGAATAGAATTATAATCAAGAATTGTCCTTGATTATAACATAGCCTATATAACAAGTTTAGACATTTCACTCCAGAATAAACATGTAATAAAATGCTTTTTATTTAGATCGGTGACCGCATCGGAGAATAAACTGTCTTTAAATCTTTCAGTCTTTGTTTTAAGAGACCTTTAGTGTTTGCCAGAGGGCAGCATGTCAGATACGTGGTGGCCATGGTGAGAGAAGACTTTAACAATGCTGCCGGCTCTTCTGCGGTAGGGAGAACGCAATGTCCTACCGCCTGGGTAAATAGCAACCTTTGAATTTCTGGGCTGTGTTGATGACTCTAAGGTTCTCCCGGCTGCTGTCAAGCACCCAGCATAATGCTGATTGACTGGGGAGGCCCCATTGTTGGGAGCTAAGTTGACAGGGTTTCACTTTTGGAAGCTGAATTTGGTTACCTTAAATAGGATCAGTAGTAAGCTTGAATTTTTGGGTGGCCGATGTGAGGTAAGTTGGGTAAAATATTTGGTATGGAAAAAGTACTCAGGAATATGAGTTGTGGTTTTCATCATTTTTACCCATTCCCGGCTTTTTATCGGCATCAGGGTTCCAATATGTCAATGTCAATGTAAATGCATATATATATATAGCGCTTTTCAAGTCAATGAAGACCTCCCAAAGCGCTTTACTATGTGCTTCACACTTTGCCCTTTTACACACTAACCGATATTGCCACTTGATAAGACAGAGTGATATATTTTTCTTGGCGAAAGTATGTGCGCCATCAATATAGGAGCACTTATATGATGTATAGGAGTGATGTACTTTCACATAATAAAAACTCCTATAATCATATGCATTTTGTGCAATATTTTAATGTCAGTGTGATCGTGGGCATAACCCGTGTCCTGTCATTATAGTTGTGACTGAAAAACAAAGTAAGTATTGATTGATTGTTGACTAAGTCACGCTTTATTCACTCCAACAGTACTTTATGCAGACCTGTTGACTTAATTTGTACCCGGAATATTCTGTAATAAAATCTTTCCATAGGTGATTAAAATCCTTTAAATGGCTTGATTTTAATGTGTTCATAAAGATTAAAAAGTTCTTGAATTGTTGAAGTTTTTGTAAATGCTTGAAACTGTTTCTCATCAAGTCTGCTTAAAAAATGAGTTCAACACTGATCTTTGCTGGCTATTGCATGTTTTCTTCCCTCGTGATTAACAGCGGCTGGCATTAGTTTGCATGGGATTGTCTCTTGGAGCCACCCCTATGGGTTGCGCCCAACTGGTACATGCTAAACCTAAACAGGACACTATGAAATGTGTATTAGTGTAAGAATTACAGATCAATTATGAACAGTTATAATGAGCCATGCAAGAAAGAGGTAGTGTTTCCCAGTGGTAAATTGTCATGGAAAGATCTTCCTGCAACGTAAAATATAAGCTAAATCGCTGTCATTTTACTTATTTGAGGAGAGATTGTCCTCGAAAATAAATATGATAACGATTTCCTCATGATATAAAAATAGGTCTTGATACATTTATAGACAAGATTAAAAATTGCCTATGTAAAACGGAGATATATTTGTGTCTCTTCAATTTTAATCACAACGGATTGTTTTCTTTGAATGGTACTGGAGTAATAGGAGAATTGTCTTTCAAAGTCCTGAAAAGTGCTTGATTTTGGCCAAGAAAAACCTTCATGGACAATTCTAACGTAGTATTCAAAGACAAGCTATATGAGCAGTTGTTAATTACCATAGTAGCAATAAACTATTAGCTTGAACGTTTAACAATGACGTAGCAATCGGAAAAGAAGTTTCAATTCTAATTGGACGAAAAAAATGATGACCTACCAAAGCCACCCCCAGAACTTGAACCTAAATCTGTTTTTTTTTTTTTGTTTTTTGTTTTTAGACAAATACGGTGTTCAGGAACCAAATTTTGTCCAAAATATTCAGGTTTTTTTTATACTTGAGTGAGTCACTATTGGAGAAGTTGGCGTGCCGATTTAGTGTGGAGGACTTCTCCTTGGGTGCTAAATAGATGGTCTGGTTGCACTTGTGAAGCGAAATGTGTTAACTTTTGAAAGCTGCCGTCAGAACAAGCAATACATTGGATGTCTTTTTAGGTAAGATCTAAGCTTGAGATCTTGGGCGGCATAAGTAATCTCACCTTCGTAAATATCGTAACAGGCCATCACAAATTACAAAATTATTTGTTATAAAAAACACTCTTTCAAGGAGCGCAGTTTTCAATCTTTCAGCCAGTCCAGTGTGACAATTTTGCAGCTTTCATAACAGTATGTCAGAGCTGCTCTTTCACTCACCAGCATGAGCTCAAAAACGTGGAGGGATTTTTCTGATGCTGCCACGTTCGTGGACGTAATTAATTGTCATTCAGGAACAACTGATAATACTAATGTTCCCAATTAGAAAGGAGGGTGGTAGCAATAAATCATTAGCTTGAAAGGTTGCAGAGGTTAACACTGACTTAGCAAAACAAAGAAGCAATTAAATGAAAAATGATAACCTAATACAGTGTTCATTTTTACCTCTGAAAAGTGATGGGTCCCAGGGACTCGCATGCTCAAAAATCTATGGGTCCCAACAGAAATCTATGGGTCCCCAAAATTTAGTGTTATCGCGGTTGAAATTGTAAATCGGCGACAAATATATAATATAAATCTATATATTCATTCAGTTTTAATCATCACAGTTTATTGGCAATACAAATCAGTTATGACTTCAAGATTTTTCAGTTCACAACAATATTGTACATTATACAAAATATTGTTGCTTAAATAATTATATTAATCTATATTTTTATTCAGTTTTAATTATCACGTTTATTTGGTAATACATAGCAGTTATCACTTCAGATTTTTCAGACCACAATATTGTACACTATACAAAATAATATTGCTGAAATATTTATATATTAATGGTGTTTTAATCGTCACAGTTAATTGGTAATACAAAGCAGTTATCATTTAAAATATTCTTCGACTTATTTTTCGACTTATTACCGACAAGAAATTACCATTTTTTTGTTGATTTGCACCTAGTACCAACTTGCTTTTTGGAGGCATACTTCTCTTTCACTCCACAACCGCCACAACAATGACGCCATCTCAAAGCAACGAGATCTCGTTTGCCGAGATCGGCGTGAGACCAAAACAACAATGGCGGATATGCCTGACGAAAAGTTAGGAGTGCGGTAAATCTTTGTTAAAAAAAAAAAAAAAAAGTAATCGGGTAATAATGACAATTTGGTGTCAAAAACGTTGCGTCCCGGGATGCACGTTGATTTGACACCATGCGTCCCCAGCAAAAATGATGCGTCTAGGACGCAGGGACGCGGGCAAACGAGAACACTGCTAATATTGCTATCTCAAGCACTGGACATCTTTTGGCCGTAATATGGTCTTTATAAGACATGATTTAGTCCCAAAAATGGATGCCTAAATTTGGTTGTGTTCATCCCATTCTGCGTACACCTAATTTATTCCAAAAGTATTCATTTTTTTCAAACAAACACTTTCACAAGGGTTCATACGGGTGCTTGAAATCCTTGAAAATAATAGAATTCTAATGGTGTTTTTTCAAAGATTAAAGAGCTCTTGAATTTTGGGTGAAGCGCCTGTAAATGCTTGAAGTTGTTGCTGTGTTTCTCAACAAGTCTGCTTAAAAATGATTTCTCTGGTGGCTTCGCTTTGCCATTGCATTTCTTCTTCCCTCGTGATTAACGGCAGCTGGTATTAGTTTTTTCGGCATTGCCTTATGAAGCATTATCACCCTATTCGGGTCCGGCCCAAGACGACAGGAGCTTGCTACACAGGGCACTACGTAATGTGTATTAGTGCAAGGATTACTTATTAATAAATTTTTAATGGGCCATGCAAAAGAGTTGTTTCCCAGTGGTGAATTCTAATGGGAAGAACGTTTTGCAACTGAAAATTTATGCTACATATTAACATCACTTTACCCAAACATGTATGGGGAGAGATTTGTCTTGAAAATATTTACACACGTATTGTTTGGATCCACAAATAATTTCACGATTTACTTAAGATTCAACAATCATATTTCAAATTAAGATTCATATATATATATATAAGTTGGGGCAGCACGGCGGTACAGTGGTTAGCGCGTGTGCGGCACAGTTCTGAGGTCATGAGATCGAACCCCCTCTGTGGAGTTTGCATGTTCTCCCCGTGCTTGCCTGGGTTTCCTCCGGTCGCTCCGGTTTCCTCCCACATTCCAGAAACATGCATGCCAGGTTAATTGGCCGGTCCAAATTGTCCCTAGGTGTGAATAAGCAAGCAAATTGTCTGTCCCTGTGTGCCCGGCGACTGGCTGGCAAACAGTTCAGGGTGTCCCCTGCCCACTGCTCGAAGATGGCTGAGATGGGCTCCAGCACCCCCGCGACCCTACTGAGGATAAACGGTACAGAAAATGGATGGATGGATATATAAGTTGTGGCTCTGCAAAACTTGATTTCTTCCTATATCGAGTATTTGTAAAAGTCCTTAAAAAGTGCTTCTATTTAGCCATGAATAAAGGGTAGGAACCCTGTTTAATATATGGTCCATGTCTTTTCAACGTTAATTTTGCTGGGTTGATATAAAATAAGGACAATTCCCTGTTAAAAATAAATTACCGGTAATACAATGTTTTAAATATTCACGTAAGGCTTTGGGGCTTAGTGATTATAAGTTTTCCTGATTTGAAAGTAGTCTTTTCTACTTTCAAGTTTCAGTTTTTAACCCCTAAAAATGACTCATTTGGACCTAACGTTGGCCTCTGTTTAACGGCTTTCATTCCGGTTTTGCTGGCCGAATGAAAAATACAACATCAGACTGTTAGAAATAAATGGCTACAATATTTTACAGATTTACATAAACGTTGAAATGTAGGCCAGGGCTTTTTTAACATAGTTAGACCTCCAGAGAAGGCAATACTATTTTCAATAATTGAATACCAACACCCCCTGTACTGTACTAATAAGTCACCACTGCAAATACACGAAGAGAACAGTTCAAAATATAGTCGGTGTTGACCTTAAATGCTACAAACACAAGGAGCACGCTAATTGGCTCCTTCTTCTATTTCGGCAACTGAGGGAACAGCTGCATGAAAACAGGGCACACTGTAGCCCAGGAGCTGTGCAATAACAGCCACAGACAGACAGTCAAGCTCAAGAGGTGCACTGTGCGACTATTGTGAAAATATATAGCTCCGACTTCAGCTTTAGTGCACACATTGATTGATGACATTTCCTTTATTGGAAGTAAAGGTTGGTTGGGACCGTGAAATACGACTTGGTCAGCGTTCACATATGTATGCTTTTACTGTTCAAGGAAGCCCCGGCGAGCTTGGGCATAAGTCAATCCCGGCCTATGAATCAGGACTAAATAAAATGATGCTTATTCTTAGCACAGATCATTTTTTTATTTATTGAGGAAATGCTGGAACGCTTGAACTATGGGTAGCTAATATTCATATTCATTTTCAATAGGACTGACTTTTAACATCCCTTAAGCCCAATTTAACCAGACCTTTTTACTTGACTAGAAATCAAAGGGTTATCAGTTTACATGCCAGATATTATACATTCCAATTTTAACCACAGCCATCATCAGTGTTTATTTTACCTCTGAAAAGTGATGAGTCCCGGGGACTCACATGCTCAAAAATCTATGGGTCCCAACAGAGATCTATGGGTCCCCAAAATTTAGTGTTATCGGTGTTGAAATTGTAAATCGGCGACAAATATATAATATAAATCTATATATTCATTCAGTTTTAATCAACACAGTTTATTGGTATTACAAATCAGATATCACTTCAAGATTTTTCAGTTCACAACAATATTGTACATTGTACAAAATAATATTGTTGAAATAATCTATATTTTCATTCAGTTTTAATCATCACAGTTAATTGGTAATACAAAGCAAGTTATCACTTCTGATTTTGCAGTTCATATATTCTTCGTGGTTTGCTGTCCCGCCACAGTTATAATGCCTTCTCAAGGTCTAATCCATTATCATCCTCCTCATAGCGTAACCAAGAATATAATTTAGTCTATTTTGGCAGAAAAGTCCTTTTCTTGCTAGTATTCTTTTGTTTGTTTTCTTTCGCCGAATCGTTCACTTCAACACACGTGTTTTCCTGCCTCCGCGATCTTCCGAAGAATATTTCCACCGTTTTTTCGTGCCGGAATTATTGCCGTTGTTATCACTTTCTGCATTATGTTTCGACTTATTACTGACACTGAATAAATTACCAATTTTGTGTTGATTTTCACCTTCCCTTGACGACAACGACCACTGACGTGATCTCGAAGCGCCGAGATCGGCGAAAACTCGAACCGTGAGACCAAAACAACAATGGCCGATCTGCCTGGCGAAAAGTTTGGAGTGCGGTGAATCTTTGTTTAAAAAAAAAAAGTAATCGGGTAATAATGACCGTTTTGTGTCGAAAAGGTTGCGTCCCGGGGACGCACGTTTATTTGAGACTATGCGTCCCCAGCCACAATGATGCGTCTAGGACGCAGGGACGCGGGCAAACGAGAACATTGCATCATAATGACTAGGGATGCACGATAATCAAAGTCAAAGTTATCGACCAAACAAAAAAAGCAATAGTCACTCGACGCCTCGCTGAAAATTCCATCAGCTGACCTGACTTGTTAGGAAAATTCTCGTCATGTATGTCCCTCATTAGAATATATTTGGATTTTCTATAGAAGTAGGACCACAACTTGGTCTTATCTCCTCTTTGCCTCTTCTATTGTGCGTGAGGCGTTGGAGAGCTCGACCCTAATCATTGCAAGGTTTGTAGAGTCTTTTGTAATTTTACAAGTTTCTGAATTTCAGCGCGTACATTAAGTTTTGAGAATGTTTTTTCTTTTGTCCCACTTGATAAGAATGAGTGTTACTTTCTTAGCCAAGGCATGTAGGTCATTCAGTATTGAGGCACTCGTATAATGTTAAAGAGCAGCATTTTTCACATAATGAACACACAACTACATTTATGAGATCTCTGAAATCTATAAAAGTCAGTATTATGGTGCTCACAACAATATTTTGTAATTATAGTTATTGTTGATAAAGTAGTTATTGATGATTTATTGATAAAGTAAATCTCTTGTCCTTCCAACATGTTTACTGAAGCTATATCATTTCAGACATAAATACACACATGCAACAAATTGTATTCAGCGTGTTATCTTTTATAAATATCGTTGCATAGCATTAGCATAGCGCTAAATCTCTTGCTCGCTGCTATCAATAAACAGCAGCTTGCACACCCCGACAGAGTTTTTATTGTCGCCGGCGACTTTAATTAGGCATGCTGAAGGACTTTACTTCCCAAATTCATTCAATACCTGGGCTGTGCAACCAGGGGGGAAAACACTGGACCGTGTGTACAGTAACATCAAACATCCGTACAGAGATTCCCCCTCCCCCCACCTAGCTGGATCTGACCATCTCTGTCTGTCCCTCACCCCCTTATACACCCCCCTCCGGAGAAAAACAAAGCCTGCAACAATGACAATACAAACATCTTCTTTGTTCCTTTATCTTCTTTGTTCTCTTATATCCTCACTGTAAGATGTGAAACTGGAGTGCCACTTCCAATTTCGTTGTCACAATATTTTCAACCCATTTTGTAACAATGACAATGAAGGTGTATTCTATTCTATTCTAGCAATAGCATGCAGTTAAATGATAAAAAGTTATCAATCATTGGTATTGGCCTCCAGAAGCCAAATTTGATTGGTTATCGTTAATCCTTAAAATTTACATACATTTAGATATACAATTTCTTAGTCAAATACATACAATATATACTCTCATAGAAGCCTTTACTGCATATAAGAGAACCCTCTAATACTTCTTTAAAAAGCCACATATTGAATTGAAAATGTACCCAAAGTAACAATGAAACGTGCACCTAAACAACGATAATTATTTAAATGTGTCAATAACAACGTTCAATATACAGGTAATGAAGATAAAAAAATAAAACAATTTAAAATCATTTACTGTACCTTTGATCTTGTTGGCAGACAAATATATAAAATATTTGTATTTAGCAATAATTACCTTTTTCGACTTGAATTTCCATCGCCGTAACACTAATTTTCTTGGGACACATTATTATTGGTAAAAAGGGAATAAAACAAATCACAGTAAAATGAGATGTGTTCCCAGGGACATTGCCAATTAACAAGAGGGAGAATGGCTACTGTGGCTCTCGGGTGGCTACACCTGTCTTAGGAACTCTTGTTTTTATTTTGTGTTATACAAGTATAAGCTGATCCTCTATTTATGTATTTGAGTATTCTGTAGTTTCCGTAGTGTAGTAGTTAGAGTATTTGCCTGACATGCAATAGGTACCCGGTTCGAGTCTGGGTGGAAACATATGTTGGCCTGGAGAGGGATGGGCGCCATCTCGCTGAACATGTCCAAGACAAATCACAGGAAATGGTACCCTTACAACCCATGTGGTTAAGGGATCCAACCAACCAACCAACCAACCAATCATTCTGTAGTTATAAATTCGGCTTATATGAGAGTATATACGGTTAATGAACTATTTGTTTTCATCAATGGCGTTTAGCTTTTTTCTTCACCACCCACTAGCATTCAGCAGTGTTTAGCTTTCCGGCACGCAATATCAATCAAACTGCTACGTCTAGTTTATTTTGATTTGTTTTAACCAGAGCTAATGTGCAATGAAACGAACGACATCATTTCATCTTCCTGGGATGAAAATACGGCGACGCATGGATGTTATTTCCCTAATGAGAAAGGGGAGCGCGGATTCGGCGGGACTAAGCGATAGCGATAAAACAATGCATTTAAATAATTGTTGGAAGCCATGGAAGGGATTTGCCGGGGCGTAGTCATGCAATGTGCACACTTGTGATTGAGCAAGGGAAAGATGGCAGTCGTTGGTCGCGCCGCACAAGCTAATCCTTTCATCTGATCAAAGTAATACGCCCGCTTTGAAATGATTTAATGGACAGGTAATGTCTAAATTTCGAGATGCTTTCGGGTTGAATCTGTCGGGCGCCTCAGCTAAGATGGAGTTTTTGGTGTACGAAGGATGACATATTCGGATCTGCTGAGGAGAAATGTTGTCGGTCGGGTTTTAATGCCGATTGACGTAAATGTAAGCTTCTGTTGTTAAATATTTACTTGAAAATGTCAGTTCCCAGTGCGAGGAATTTGAATGCTCATCCTTTTATTGCATGATTTGCAGCTAAAGCAAGCGGAAATGAAAAATGTGTCAGAGAATTATGAATGACTCGCAGGTAAAAGTCAAATCTTTTGAATGGGGTGTCTTTGAGATCTGTGAGTAGTTTCAGTTTAGAGTTTGTATAGTTCTGACAGAGTAAGAAGAAAACACACTATAACATAACTGAATAGTTATTTTTTAAGTAACTTTTGTGTTTGATTAGTAATTAATGGAACATGAAATGATCAGTAAAACAGTTGAGTGTACCAAGCAGAAAAATATTCCTAAAATAAGCTGAAATGTATCACCTTTTGTAATAACAGACCCATTTGCTTATTTTATGTATAAGGTTTATTATTTTACGAAATAAAAAAGTTTTAAAACTGACTGACGAAAAGACAAAAGGACATGTTTATTTGAGACACCCTTAATCACAAAGACTCTCAAAGGGCTGCACAGACCACAGATTATTGCAAACCACAGACTATTATGACACCATCCCCTATTCTAAAACCTACATGAGGGCAAATAATACACAAATATTGTCAACATAAAATATAGGTTATTCATATTGTATGTTTTGATAACTTCGTTATTTTGATAACATGTTCTTATTTGGCATTTGATAATTTCTCTTATTATTATGTTTACAATATAGTAAAACAGTTAATGGACACTGGAATTTTATTTATTATGTCCGGATTTTAAAGGGTTTTACATACATAAGACCTAGTTTTATTAATACCGTGATTTATATAAATAGTACATGGGAGAGTAAGTCATTTTGTTGCTTTTTTACATTATCATCAGAATTAGAATTATCTTTATTGTCATTGATATCAACATTGTCAAACATGCAATGGGATTAGACATGGCACTCAAGGGTAAAACATGTAAAACATAGTCATTTATCATCTTTGTCTTTAAAATGTATCAGGCCAGTTTTACTAAGCACTACTCTTTTTGGCTATTCATCCTAAGTTATAATAATGTTAATACATCTCAGGCTTTGAGATTTTGTGTCGTTTAATGATTAGTTGCATTGGGGGAAAAAAACAAGTAGAAATATGTAAAAACTGGATATAATGAGAGCAAAAAATAATAATATGTTTTCATTTCACTGTATATTGAAACAAGGAAAATTAATACAGATCCTGGCAGTGGCATTTTTTTTTTTGCAGTGTGGTAAGAAAATAAGAAGGTAAGCAGAGTGCAGTAATGGAGATTAAATATGCTTTTTGCAAAATTTTGCTCAAAGTATCGAATTGTGAAATTGTTTTGTCCAAACAAATCCAGTACTCTTTGGTCACCTTTAACCTTAACATGATATAATGTGTTAATACCTTTTATATTAAACAGACCAAATATTTGGACCCCAATTCAGTTCCACTTATTTGTAAAAACCTTTTTTTTTTCAAAATAGTTTCAGTCCTTACTTTGAACTGCAACATCATGGATGAAGTTCACAATGACTGATGTTATTCCTAGGCCGATCCAGCGAGAACATGCAGAAAACCATTTAATGAGTGTCTTCTGCCTCACTAGCTATTGGCAATCTGTTGAGAGCGACTCCGTTTGCCCGTTACAGGGCAATCAAACTTGACCTAATGAGCTTTTTGTTAGCCAAATATTACACACTCCGATGGCTTTACAGGACAATTCATATCTGAACGTGAATTATGGTTAATTTGAACGCGTGTTCGCATTTTAATGCCCTTGAAAGTACATAATGAATTGACAGATATAATTGGAATGATATAGCTTCAGTAGCGGGGTTGGTCCGGGTGTTTGAAATCCTTGAAAATGCTTGAATTTTAACTTTGTGTTTTCAAGGACAGGAAAATGCTTGAATTGCAGGTAAAGTGCTTGAAAATGCTTAAAATTGTTGCCATTTTCTATGTTTATTGGTAGTCTTACTCTAAAGACAAGCAAATAAATAAAGCCTTTTATTTTTTAAAAAAAGTTTGTGAAAACGACGCTGACACGCCTGCGTTGGTAGTTGTCATTATGGCGTTTGCATGTGAAGTGTCAACATCCCCCCTACTGGTCGTGCCCAAGAGGACAGCTCTATTTAGAAAATGGGCTTTTTTGGTTCGGGTCGCTCGGCTCTCTTTCGGTTCCCAAACACCTCCTCAGATTAATTTATTATTGAAATTATTTATTATCAATAACTAATAAAACATTATGCATCAAATATTTTAGTAAGTAGTAATTTAATTTGTTATGCAAAGAACCCCTGCAAAACAGATGAAATATAGATTAAAATAGTAACATATCTACAAAAAAATGGTAATTTACAAAATAATTACATATAAATAAATAATAAATAAATACATACATGAACTGTGCATTTTTTAAAAAGTACTTGTAGGTAGTAACTAAAACACATTTACTTTTACATAAGCTGGAAATCACCTTCAAGGACCTGACATAATTGTCTGACATCTTGCTGCTACGGGTACCCCTAAAAACCTAATCCTTGCAAAATGCTGATCAAAAAAATAGAAATATATGGTACAGTTTGGTAACTTTGAGTCTCTGTAGTTCATTCTCTTCCTTGTGCTTTTCGCACTCATTTTCTGTTGCACAACACAATACAATGATGTGTAATGGTCAAATAACACACACGATATGTTGTTTGTCACAAAAAATTGTTCAATTCAAATCGTTGCTTTTTATATGCCAACACAAGAGAGTAGTTTGCACAGTTCTGGGCCATCAGGGCTTCTGAGGCCTCTGGTGTCCTAAAAATATCGGAATCATGTGATGTTGTGATGTTAATTATATTGTTTCCATCATTTCCCTCATGTAGGTCTTAGATCATGGGATGGTGTAATAGTAGCCTGTAATCTGTCTGTAGTCTGTATAGCCCTTTGAGACTTCTTGTGATTAAGGGCTATACAAATAAACATGACATTATTACCCAAGAACAAGAGAGCTTTTTCCGTGTTTGTGAACAAGCGTGACGTAGCCAAGCTGCGCGTAGATTTTTAAAGCAGAACGGTCGAATTTAAGTCAGTTTATACCAGCCCATTGACGCCAGAAGTTCGTAGGTCAGAGATAGGAAAAGCTCAAAATAACAGAAAGTATGTGCTAGCAGCAAGATAGCAACTTGATTTTTGTCATCAAAGTCAACAAAAAAAAAGATATTTTGATCGGCGCTGGATTTCTTCCTTCGAAGGTGCTGGAAAAATTGAAAAGTTGGCCTTTGAAGTGCTTGAAAAGTGCTTGAATATGGCCATGAAAAAGGGTGTAGGAGACCTGTCGTAAAATGCGATTGTTGCTAATGCAAGATATGTTGCATATATGTTATTTTTTTAATGCTTGCATTCAAAAGTTAAC
Organism: Urocampus carinirostris; assembly: GCF_059441175.1. NCBI lineage: Eukaryota > Metazoa > Chordata > Actinopteri > Syngnathiformes > Syngnathidae > Urocampus > Urocampus carinirostris. The sequence continues at coordinate 24,154,631 of NC_142361.1, forward strand.
CGGTTATCTATTGATTGATCAAAATGCCCTAAAACTCACAGTCTAGATCCATTTAAATGTTGAGTGGGAGCACTTTATTATGAAAATATTGTTTTTTTTATTTGGATCAACATTCATTTCAAATAATAATAATCGGAACAAGGGGTCTCTTGATCTAAAATCAGTATCAGATTTTAACAAATTTCTTCCAAAATGTTCAATATAGACTCCAGTATTGGCACTAAAATACAAGCAGTCCATTCCAGATTAAATTCCTGCGTTTATAGCTAGCATTATCTCATTTTATGATGCAGATTACGTCATCAAAGATTCTCGAAGAGTAAGTGTTACCCTAGTTAACCAAAATTTTAGCGGACCAGAACTAAAATTAGGTTGATAATGCTAACAAGAATCAAATTAAGGAACAAGAAACACCTAAATTCAATCTATATTGTGCCTAATTTGGTGCAAAAGACGCTACAGCATATATCATTTTGATCAATTTGGATAATGGTGTCCTACAACATTTGAAATACCCCAAAACAGGAAAACTGAGACATTACAGTACAAACCCTTTAATTCTAATAATCAGGATCAAAAAAATTACTTTTGGCTGCAATATCAGTGAAGTGAACACCTTGTATCAGTAAAAAAAATGGTTTGAAGACGTTCTTTGTAATTGAAAAAGAGTTTGTCGTTTGGATGTATTATTACTAATTACAAATGAAATTAAATGTACTCAAACTATTTCCTGTAATGACCAAGTTCAACACATCCTCCTTCACTTACAGTGAATTATCAAGCAGGGATAATATTTTTATTTGTAGTGCTTCATATGTAGGAGTGTGCACAATCCCTTGCTACTTCGCACTTCGTACTTTGCGTTCTTAGTGCATCGCAGGTTGATGAATATTCGATGACCCATTATCCTCAATCGGATATTATTGCAAGCAAGGTTCAGCAAAGTGCATTTTTGTCAGGCCTGGTAGCTTTTTTTGCTGTTCAGTCCAATTAAAAGTGAACTGCACTTTTGCAGCAGCAATTTTTTTGTCTTTTGCCAGGACCTTGCAGCTCTCTTTATGCTGTTATTTCTGCCTAAAATGGAGTGCTCTCATGTGGCTGTGATCCATTATCCCCAATATCATATACTGGCATGAGGCACTTTTGTCAGGAGGTGTGCTATTGTGGCCTGACGAATTTACAATGCAAGATTCTGGCTGCAATCCATTATCCCTTGTTAACTTTTGCTTAGAGCGGGGACTCTTGCGTGGCGGCTTTTTTCCCCCCGTTATTTCCGCCTAAAATGAACTGCACTGGTTGACTATTATTGTTAGTAAGGGCAAACCGTTTGTTTTTGCATAAACAAGGGATTACAGTATATCATCTTTTTATTTTTTTTCAAAATTATTTTCTTAAGAATCTGACGCACTTTTGTTTGCTCATGTTTATTATTATTATCTAATTATTATTTAGGTACATTAGGAGAGGTTACATTAGGTTACGTTGCGTTATATTAGGTTATGTTAAAAAAAAATCTCCCACGAAATAGCTAGGGACCATGGTCATGCTACCACTCCATTAGATGTTTTGTCTGAGGCAAGCCACTGGAGAGATCATTTCATAGGTCACCCGATCCCGGCAGACCCTTATGAGTGAAACGCAAGACCTTTGGGGATGGAGAACACCAGCATGTTTTCCTAACGAGGCCTAGCAGGAGACCCATTCATTCCAAACAGCAGCAAATCAATGGCACGCATCCCATTTCCACACAAACAGACTTTACTCAATGGAACTGATTTTTTGGGAGTTTGATTGATCAAAACCACAATGACGAAGACCGATGTCTTACCTTCTCCGCAGTCCGTTCCTTGGAATCCAGTTTGAGAGCAGTCACATGTTGGTTTGTTGTCCACCAAACTGCAGACACCGCCGTTCAAACACACGTTGTCAATGCCGCAATGGTCCTTCACGACCCCTTCGCTGTCCACAACCACGGCCGGTGTACCGTTGACCCTGATTTCCGTTATCTGCCCCGCGAAAGGCGGGAGGTCCCTCACGGCAGCCGACGTGAGCTTCAACGCTACCGAACGCAACTCCGGCGGGATGCCGCCCATGAACAAATGACTAAAAACCGTCATATCCCGTCTCTTGGACTTCACCTCCACCCACTTGATCTCGTCGTCCACCACTAGGGTTGTGTTCCTGAAGTTCCTCCGGATTGTGACGGCGTGCCACTGACTGTCGTTGACGGCCGCCTCGGAGATCACCAAGGCGGGCTCGGCGCAAAAGATGGAGAATCGTAGGCCCAGTTTGCCGTTGAGCAGGAGCAGCTCCAGGAAGTCGCAGAAGCCCTCGTCGTCCAAGTAGAGCAGCAGCCCGTGGGAGCTCTTTGTTTTCATGTTGAAGCTCATTTCGCTTTCGCAGCACGCGTTCCAAACCGGGAAACGGGCCCACTGTCCCTGCGCACCTGAAAACTCCAGGCAGGCGCCAACTTCCACGTAGCCGCAGATGAGGAGCCCGACCCAAATCAAGTGGGAACTGTGATGCTTTTGTAGAACCATCGTGGGAGTGCTAATCTATCGCTCTATGTATTTATAGCACTTTTTGGTGAGAGTAGAACCGAAAAATTAAGCGTTTCATATTACGACGAGCTCTTAACACCAATATAATTGCATCTTTTTCAAGGTCCGCCCTGCCATGGTGCTGGTCAGCAAACTATAAAAGACATTAAATGTTGAAATGGAGGGAAGAGCTCCTCCTGATCCAATTAGGCCTTAAACTTCATGTTTGTGTCCACTTGGTTCCAGCTGGCTCTTACTTCTCAACCCGTGTCCTCTCGAAAAAAGCGAATACAAGCCATACAAGCTGACGGGCGGTGTGCAGGTTCAAGTGGATTTCCTGAGGAATGGAGATCATGTCAATACAGAGGCAGCTTTTTATCACAATCATACCTTTAAATTATTCACAATTGGAAACCTATGTCGATTTAGAAAATAAGCATAGTGCACCCAAACATCAACGAGCGCTTGATTCAACTTTTTTTTCGATTCTTAAAGGTTGACCGTTGAGTTAAACTGCTGTCAATAACGTTTTTACAACTAACCAGTTCATTAATTGAGTTACATATATTTTCTATTGCTGTTTCCTAGTTTTTTTTCCAGCTGATATCGATACTCCACATAGTTAGCCATCTGATTGTACTGGGACATACAATTCTAGTCGCTGATATTTTTAAAGGGTATGTACTATTGGCGCCTTCTAGTGGTAAAAAAGCTTTCATTCATAAAAGAAAATAAATTGATCTAAATAGTAATCAAAAATACATGAACTTTTATAAAAACTAATAGGCTGAGAAATTCCAATCAGTAAATTTATCCATAATCAGCTCAGGTTGCACTTAAAAGGACAGTGTATTATTCAGTGCCTACTAGTGAAATGCAAATGAAATTTATTAAAGGAAATAATATTGATATAATTAATAGGCAAAATTACTATTTCATATAGATGTGCCTTACTTTTAAATACTTGTAGGTCCCCAAAAAATTATTTTACATAACATGAGCCTCCTACAGGAAACTGACGTAACTGTCAGCCATCTTGCTGCTATGGTTATACAAAAACTAAAAACCTTTCGAAAGGCGAAAACAAATGAGGAGAAAAGGCTTGTTTGGTCACTTTGAGTCTCAATTGCTTGTATTCTTCCTTGTGCTTATACCACTTGTTATTTACATCACACAGCAACATCAAGAGGTCAAATAATACACACCCTTCGTATACAAATACAATTTTGTATAACAAAATATGATATTTTCCCAACATATTTTTGTGAATTCTAGTTCCTTGTTTGAAAGAATCAAGCAATATTATTGCTGTACATTGACCTATAACCCTTCAACTTCCTGATGGAACTACAACAACTGGAGGGCAGATGATTTCAACATCGGCCATATCGTGAGTATGGATAGAACAAAATAACGCTTGCATCGGCACACACACGATAATCCATTTTCTTACTCCATTGTTAGACAATTTTGCTCAATATGACTATCTCCAGGGAAATAAAATAATATGTAAAATCCACAAAATGATGTCATAATTGGCAAATACAATTTCCACTTTAGTACAATCTTCATATTTTACTAAAACCAATTCTTGAAAATATCTAAAAAGAAAAAAAGGTCAATTTTCACCCTTCAAGATGGTTCTACTGAAAAAATGTGATAAGTTGATTTCCAGAAGATGTCTAACAGGCGTAGCCGCGCACCTTATCTAAAAATCAGCTGACTTAAGCCCCGGCTCACAGTGGCCCAAATGACTGCAAAGTTGAAAGAATGACTTCACATTTCTTTTGGGGACATAATCTTGGATACAAATTGCCGGATAGTTGAAATTGCATTTCAGGCTTAAGGCATTTTTTGTGTGACTCTTATGTAGATTCATACCTTCACTGTTACTAGGGGGCGTTTCTTTACGTCACGCAAAGATTGCTATGCGATATATTAACCAATCTTATGTTCTCGTCTGCTGTTTTCTCGAGCATCTCGATTCTGTGCACTCTTACCATGGTAGAGGTGTACTTCACACATAAGCGAGCTATTTGATTCATTAAATATTATTGAAATCGTTACAAAAATATATATGACTGATAAATGTGCTTTAAGATATAATGCCATTAGAGAACTAGGATGAGTTAAAAATAACAAAAGTTCTTTAACACTCATTTATTTCATTTTATTTTTCATGAATGGCTAGTGAGAAAACGACCAAAAGTGTGTGATCCCCTCATAAAACACCTGTATTTTATTTGCATCTTGTACGTTTAAACTCCTGATCATGACTCAAAACACTCAAATTCCAGAAAACATAAATGGTAAAGCATCATAGAATAGAAATAACTAAATCGGTTCATTCCGATGCTCGTCATGCGCAGATTTCTTGTTCTTTTCTCGGCACACTCCGCACCTTTTACATCCCGTTCCTTTACGTTAAGTAGCAGGAGACTAAAGAGTGTTGATTTACATCTAAAGGAATTTCTCGATTGTTATTTACACGAATAGAAGGAGATGGTAATTAAGTAGTGAACAATTTTAACCTTCCTTTGCGCTCTGTAGTATTGCGCCGGACATTGCGTTTAGTTAGATTTGAAAACAAAAATAAAAAAAGGAAGGGCGAAAGGAAACGAAAACACAGTAGCCCCTAAATATTATTATCAAACAGCGACATCCCAAATGCATCAATAGGTGACTCACGAAAAATAATTTCACACTTTGGTGTAGTTAGAATGGAATGCTGTTTACCTTCCAACAGTTTCCTTTTATCCTCAGCTTGCAAAAGACTGGATGAAAGGGAAGATGTATGTAAATGAAAATAGAACTGTGATAAAAAAAGACGACGACGAGGAGGAGGGGATAAAGGAGTGAGAGAATCCGAAAATTTTGTGGGAGATGGAGGCGAACCGTGCGTTCCCGGTCGAGCTCGGCGGCGGACTGCGAGCTTCCACAGACAGCGAGAAGCACGTGACTCCCTCATTGGAGGAGGAAGGGAGGGAGGGGAGGGGCTGTATGCAGCACCTTGGACAGCGCCTCGGAGGACGGGCACCAGCAACACCGTTCGGAATGCTAACTTCCTGTTTGAAGGCGTGGAGTAAGGAATTATTTTGGGACATGGATTTACCGGGAGCGTGTTTTAAGCAATTTCGCACACTCGAGATGCTGAGCAATGCTAAACTGGATAGACTGATCGATTGTTATAGATAAACGAATGAGGGTAAAAAAAAGGATGGATAAAAAGATGACTCATAGATAACGGGCAGATAGGTGTTGGAGAGCGAGACAGAGAAAAACAGAGGGAAAGAGACAAGAGGTGGAAAAAAGAAAGGAGGTAGAGAGAAAGGAAAAGGGAGTTGGGGTGAATGGAGAGAAAGAGGTCAATAAGGAGAGGGGGAAAAGAGAAGAGGGTGATAGATGAAGGGAAGTAGAGGGAGAGAGATGGAAGGGAGAGAAAGAGCACAGGAGAGGAGATGAAAAGACAACAATGTAAAGACAGCAGGAGACAGCAAAAAACATCAAAGACAGACGGATAAAAATAAAATGAGAGGGAGGGAGGGAAAGAGGGAGGGTGAAAGAGAGGGAGTGAGAGAGAGAGGAAGAAAAGAGAGTAGAGAAGGAGTATAGAGAAAGGAGTGTGTAAACGAGAGTAGAGAGGAAGAGGGGTGGAAGAGAGTAGAAAGAGAGAGTAGAGAGAACGAGGGGGGAGGAAAAGAGATTAGAGAGAAATAGGGGGCACGAGAAAGAAATGGGATGTAGAGAGAGAGGGGGACAAACAGAGATAGACAGTCAGGAAAAAAGAAACAGACAGGCAGATATAAATAAAATATGAGATAGTGTTGGGGCAGAGCAAGAGAGAGTAGAAAATGGAGAGCATGAAAAGTCTAGAGGAGAGAAAGACTGAGAGAAAATGACAGACGTAGGGGAAAGAGAGAAGCGTGAAGTGGATATTGAGAGAAAGTAGAAAGAGGGGGAAAGGGAGAGGCAGGAAGAGATAGCTACAGAAAGAAAAAGAGGGAGAAGAGAGACTGAGGAGAGTGAGAAAAAGAGGGGGGGGCAGGTGGAGAGAGGAGAAAAAGAAAAGAGTGGTGGGAGTTTTGAGAAAGGAAGTAAGAGAAAGATGGAGATTGAGGGAGAAAAAGCAAAAGGAGAGTTGAAGATAAACCAGACAGAAAGAATAGAAACGACAAAGAGGCATAAAAAACAAAACTATAATATAAATCTCACCGGAACCAAAGATGATATTTTCTTGTAACTTCTGATTCATGATAGTAAACTCTCAAGATTGATCACCAGCAGTAGGTGCTGCTGTTTTGGTTATTGTTTAAGTACTTTGCTTTTCATCTTACAGAAACTTGCTTTGTTATTGCTCGGATTCTTTTGTTGTGTCTCTGGGGCGGAATATTGATTTCTTTGCTGAAAATGTGACAGAGCGTAAGCAGCCCTGCGCTTTTGTCCATCTGTTATTTAACGACACCAAGTTCCGCCGACGATAATTTGGCAGCTCAGACGCTAGAGCTACTTTCAAGCGGCAGCTGTAACTCCGTCATGTTAAAGCCAAACGAGATTGGCCCACTTCCACTACAACGGGCAATCCCCCAAATTGGGTTGTTTTTAGACAACCAAAAAAAGAGTTACGTGTGCTGTAATTGTTCATCTAGAAGGTATTATTGTGAAAGAAACTTTGTAGGGTGGCGCTAGGTGACTATGTTTTGAAATTTTGAAAAATATTAGATATAAAGGCAATCCCATATTGTCCAGTGCAACTGTTTTATGATAGATTGATTTTTAAAAAGATTGTGAAGATCGTGAAGCCAAAAATATTTTATAAAGAATTACTTCAGTGGGGATAAATGATTCAACAAAAGGTCACCCATATGGCCTTATTACCTTTCTTTTGTTTTGTTTTGTTTTCGGATGATTTGGTTATTTTGTGATGTAAGGTTTTTTTGCCTAGATAGAATCAATGAATATTGAATACAGATAAAATAAAACTTTTGTGCAAGATGTCCATCTTGAAATATGAGGGAGGCCTGTTATTTCGTTTAGATATCCTTCAACTATGAGATCATGAAAACAATCTTTCAGAAAATCACATTCTCACAGTTCTATTCTGGAACATCTTAAGTGCTCTCTAGCAAACCTGTGATAGGCCTTGACATGAACTTGTTCAAGCAGTTGTTTTTCCTACCCAAAATTTATATTTTGGTTTCATCTAACATTGGACATTCTCCCAGTTTTCTTCTGGATCATCCAAGTGCTCTCTGGCAAACATGGACATACAGTATACCGAATAAGCAAGAGTTTCTACCGAAACGTTCTATTTTGGTTTCGACTGATTATAGGTTATTTAGCAGTCTCCTTGTAGATCTTTCCATTGCTCTCTAGGAAACATCTGAAAGGGCTTGGGCTGACCATTTAATGGCTTAAGCAGTTGTGCTTCTTACAAAAAGTACTAGTTCGGTCTCATCTGACATCCTCTCAGGTTTTTTCTTGATCTTTCAAGTGCTCTCTAGCAAACTTCAGGCTGTTCTGAGCATGTACTATTTTAAGAACTATTTTTTTCTACCAAAATGTACTTTATGGTTTCTTCAGACCACATGTTTTTCCAGTCTCCTTCTGGATCCTCCAAGTGCTCTCTAGCAAACTTCAGACTGTTCTGGGCATATAGCTATTTTTCTAACATGGTTTCGGCAGACCTCGTGTTTTTTTTCCAGCCTAGCCCTCAATGTCAAAATGTTTCAAAGGACTGCACAGGCCACAATTACACCCCTGATCTAAACAAGCATGCGGGCAAGGAAAAATTCAAATCCTCAACATGAGGAAAAAAAGAAACCTTGAGAAGGGTCCACATAAGTGGTAATCCACCTTCCAGGATTACCTGGCTGCAATAGCTGTTGAATTGGGTAACAAGACAAATACATTACTGGTCTAAGCAGTTGTGTTTCTACCAAATAGTTTTATTTTTGTTTCATTTGACCAAAAGCCATTCTCACAGTATTCTTGTGTACCAGCTAAATGCTCTCTAGCCAAGTTCAAACTGGTTTTGACATGTCCTATTTTAAGTATTTGTTTTTGCACCTACATGTTCTAGTTTGGTGTGATCTGACTATGTGTTTTCCCAGATCCTCAAAGTGCTCACTAGCAAACTTAAGATATGACTGGACTTGTACTGGTTTAAACATATGTTTCCACAAAAAAAGTTCTTAGTTTAGTTTAATCTGACAATATGGCTTTCTTCGAGTCCTCTTCTGGATTATTCAATTGCCTTCTTGCAAACGCCTGACAGGCCTTGGAATACTGGTTCAAGAAGTTTTTCTACAAAAAAAAATATTTTGGTTTCCTCTGAGACAGGACATAATCATAGTCCTCTTCTGGATCCTCAAGTACTGTCTAGCAAACTTTAGACGGCTTTAGACTTGAACTGGTCCAGAACTGCAGAATTGGAGTCCCTATGAGTGTTAATTATTACACACATTGCCGTGATACTTGATGGATGGAATAATAATTCTTACTCTGGGCCATCTTGCCACTCCCACCCCATCTTTTTCAAAAGGACCTTTTTTCCCTCAGTTGTCCAAACTATATTTCTGCTCTTCTCGAAAGAATCTCTATTCCCTTCAGATTTAATCAGATTGAATTCAGAAACGTGTGCCATTACGTTTATTAGATTAGAAGACAGGGAAAAGGACATGGCAACTCCCAATTTAATTTCCGCGGAATTAATGAATCATACGAGCTTGGTCCGCAAAGAGCCACTTGGATGTCCAGCTAAAATGAGCTTTAGTGATTGTATTGACTCTTATATAATGACCCTTTGGGGATGATGTACGAGGAGCCCATTAACGTGCCAAAAATCTGATTAAAAGTGAGATTTTAAGGCTTCAGCAAACAGCTCGGAGCAAATTGACACTCTTTTTATTGATATTTGATCCAGGGATTATCTAATCAATTGATTTCATGTTCATTTTTTTTCCCTTACTTTATTTAATCCATTGCCTTTACAGTGACAGTGTGTAATAATTCACCACTAGAGGTTGTTGTAGCCTTGAATGGATACACTACACTGTGTTTCCCATAGGATTTGTGAGACCCGGGAGGATGGACAGTCTTAACAAGAACATCCATCCATTATCTGCACAGCTTATCCTCAGTAGTGTCCCGGGGGTGCTGGTGCCCATCCCAGCTATCTTCAGGCAGTGGGCAGGGGACACCCTGAACTGGTTGCTAGCCAGTCGCAGGGCACACAGAGACAGACAACTCACTTGCTCATTCACACCTAGGGACAATTTGGAACGGCCAATTAACCTGACATGCATGTTTTTGGACTATGGGAGAAAACCCATGCAAGCACGGGGAGAACATGCAAACTCCACACAGGAAGGTTTGATCCCATGAACTGTCCCGCACATGTGCTAACCACTGCGCTGCCGTGCTGCCTAACAAGAACATTTTGTTCATTTTAAATTCAAACACATTATTCTGGTGCGTTTTTAGAGCAAAATCAAAAAAGCTGGATCTATGATGAATGTGTGCCCTTGTAAATTATTGAATCATAAACACACCAGTTATGAAAGGCAATGACACAGCAAACGAGTCACCCCCACATAGAAATGAGAATTGAATGCAAAAAAAAAAACCCTTCTTGTCATCTAATTAGACTAAAATTGTTCTCAGCTTAGGGATGCTGCTGGAAAAGTGAATTTCCCTTCGGGGATGAATAAAGTATCTATCTATCTATCTATCTATCTATCTAAAAATATCTAGTATTGTGCCCTTGCTGTTCTATTTTAAGGTATCGTATCGGCGAGTTGACGGACCAAATCACAGTTATGAGTTTTAAATTAATACAAATGAAAGATTTATATCGTTTATTTGGTAAATTACAGTTTTCAATACCAGTACCTCTGCTTTTGTGATTGCTGCCATGACAGGAAGCCGATTTTTCATCGGCGGTTTATTGGAGGTTATTGTAATGTGCAACTTATGAGCTACTGTCAGGACCTGTGTCCACCGTCTTTTGCTCATCTGAGCAATATTTTCTAATTGCTTGAAATGGCTTTGCCGCTTTTCTATGCTCTGTTGAAAACACAGGCAGTGCGTCAAGGCGGTGGAATGCTCGGCGCCAGACCTTTTTTCTGGTCGCAGTGTCGAAAAATATTCAACTTCAATATTTACTAGTCAACGTCAGATTTTACCTAGCCATCTGATCACAGTACAAGCAGGACTGGAACAAACACCGCTACAACTATCGAGAGTGCGCTTTAGCAAAGGGGGAGGGGCTGACAGACCGAGATTCTTTCTCACTGATAAAGATACAGTACAAAGCTCAAACGCACACCATGGCCTTTGTGATCATTTATATAATGAGAAATCTTAAGCATAATGTACTTTTTACACAATGACAGGACTGTGGTGAGTCTTGGTGGCCTGCCAGAATCTTCCTATGTATGTCTAACACTGCAGTACAAAATTCCAAAGCTTGCCACTTCTGAATTTTACGAAGCCTATTTCCTCCTTTTTTGCGTTAACCCTGGCAGATATCAGTTAGTGGAAGGACATGAAAGCTATTGTTAATTACTGCGATCAACAACAAAATGGATCTAATCCACCTAGATACACCCGGAGCGGCTGAATAGATCTAGTGAAAGGCGAGTGGCAATAAAGGAGGAAGCAGTGGCTCAGGGCGAGCTATAGCCTACAGCCAATTGGCTAACGTGATTGAGTAGGGAAGGAAATGATGGAAAATAGTGGAACATTCCTCAACTACAGACACCAGCGGGACATGCTACCTTGGCAAAACGGTCATTCGGCCAAACATGGCAGCTTGTTCAAAGAGTGTCTCAACTTATGTAATAACAAGTTTGAAAAGCCGTGAGTTCTTAATAGAAATAACGTTTATGAGATAGTACATGTGTTTTGCTTATTATTTGACTCAATCGTGTTTTTTGTAAACAAATTAAGTATTTTTACACCGCTAGGGGTCAGTTTATAATACATACGAGGATATAAATGTATGCTGGTAATCGGGTATGCGATTTAATGACATTATCACGTGATCTTAGGTTCTACATGCTCTGTTATCACACAAAATCTTCTCCCTTGCTACTATTCTCACTTCAGTCCGAATGACCTTTTCCTTTGCTCCAGAGTCCAATGTTACTGCCGCTTGGCAAACTGAAGCATTTTTCGACACTTAACACTTTTAAGGTTACACTGAAGTCTCTACTTACTCCCTTGCAGTCGTGTTTTAATTTTTCATAAGAGAAAGTAGCTCTGGCATTTGTTTTAAAAGAACAACATACAGTAAATACTACTATAATTTCTGTTATTTCTTTTCCCTGGTTAATATTTTTGCATACATTACTTGCAATGTGCTTGTTTTGATACCAGGTATCGATCCTAATATCGGCCTTTTCAAGCTTTATATGCACTCATTGCAATCAGAAAAAAATAATTTGAGGAATGAAAAACTGCCATGAATAAATTAAGTTTAAAAAAATAAGTAAAGTATATATAAAATGTACAAAAAAAAATCAAACCTTTCAATAAAAAAATAATGAAGGATGTATTACGTAGGGATACAAAGTTAATTCTAAATATCATAATTTTTTTGTGGAGGAAAAAGATATATATATATATATATATATATATAATATATATATATATATTACTTATCACTTAATACTCAATAGGTGAGCATCAGCTTCAGGTATCAAGCTAAAATAAATATAGAGAAAATTGCTTTAAGTTATTTTCATTTGGTTTAGAATCTAATTTGGTAGTTACTGATTCGGCCAACAGGTTGTGCTCACGGTCACTCACACAAATACATACGAAATAACGTCCTATTGTGTCTAGCATTTATGATGAAGGAAGCAATACTCAAACATGTTGTATTATTAGTTCGGATGATCGACAGATGGATCGGTGCAGCATCTGCCATCATGCGGACCCTGTATTGGTCCATTGTGGTGAAAAAAGAGCTGAGCTGGAAGGCAAAGCTCTCGTTTTACCGGTCGATCTACGTTCCTACCCTTACCTATGGTCATGAACTTTGGGTCCCTACCGAAAGAACAAGATCCTGGTAAAACAGACTGACGGGTGGGTGCCTGCACCTTTTAAAGTCATTGTGACTGAAGAAGGGAGAGAAGGCGATTCTTCCCCATGTACCCTCCTCCTTACCAGGCCTGCTGAGTATTGCACGCAGAAATTTGATTTCATTAACAAAAAGAAAACTCACAATTTGGTTGCCAGTAGTTAGTTTTCTGCCAAGAACACCTGTAGAGGTAAATTTATCGAACTAAACCATCTAACATCAGCCTACCATGACATGCAAGCCTAGCCATAGAATTCTGTTACAATGGAAAACCTTGTCAGTTGGCTCAAGTAAGCTAATCAACAAGTTGAAACAAAGAGTTGTCTTGTGGACACTTGAGTCTATAGATCGAATGTAAAAGGGAGAAAAGTTTCTGTAGCAGGAAAAAAAGAGGGGGCTTTCTGTAGCCCGTCAGAGAATATCTCTACATAAAGGTGTCATCAAACATCCAAAACCAGTGGTTCTCAACTGATGTGACTCAGGGCCCAACATTCCATCCTAATGACAAGTTGCGACCCAAATCCAGAAAGAAATGACACTTCTCAAATGTATTAAACGAAAGGATTGTGTAATTTAAAGGGGTCATAAAAGACCATTATTTTCCTTATTTAGGCAAAGATCATGGAGTGTTCCTCCCTCCCCACAATCAGGGAGAGATGTTGCAAAATATTCCATGCGCCGGAGGACTCGAGAAATTTAGTCTTAAAGTCAACCCATTGACCTCATATTCCTAAGAGCTGTGATGTAACCAGATGGCAACAAAGACTCATTACAATAGCAGGTCTCGATTGTAGTGCAGCGATTGTATAGCATGCATTTGTGCCTAGGGAAATTGGAACTTTGCTTGCCGTGTTGCTGGGGGACTCCTGACTGTTTTGTCCGAGTTGGGAGCTTTGATCATCAAAAGCTATGTGAGGTAAGTTTACCTGTGTCGTGTTGTTCTTTTTGCCTTTCGCCTCCTTTTTAGTAGATGATTGTGACTTTTCTTTTTTGTTTTCCGCCGCTGTCTTGCGAATCATATACTATTGTCCAATATGCTTCCTGTTAGCATCCGGGCTAAGGCTTCCAGTTTTGTTTGGTCCAGGTTAGCAATCGGCTTGCTGGCCAGCCTGCCGTGATCATTTGGTATATTTACGAATGGCTTGGTTTTTGTTGCCGTGGCTGTTTTTTTGTTGTCTCCCGGTTATCCTGGCTGCTTACTGCATGCTTTTAGTCAGCCAGCCTTCTATGTTTGTGCCGATTGGTCCCAGTTAGCCCTTTCTAGCAGCTGGCTTGTCTTCTGTGTCCCGGTTGGTTTAGCCCTTGTTAGCTCTCCGTGTTATCTTTGTCAGCTCGCCCCATTTTGGCTGCTCAGCATTTGTTGTACCATGGCGACACTCACCTGAGACACAATGCCCAGGCATTATCCCCAAATACTACCAAAACCTTGCTTAAACTAGTCAAAAGCTTTTTTGACTATTTAACATTTAAACCAATATGGTGATTGGCTTGCTAGGGTGTTGGCGTCACAGCCCAGGAAGTCAAAGACAAGACAGACTTCAGACATCTTCAAAATGCATTATCTTTGGGAAAATAAATTGAATATAATATATATATATATATATATATATATATATATATATATATATATATATATATATATTATAGATTGTGCAAAAATATGTATTGTTTTATCACATTTAGTTTGGCTTAGGATTTGGATATCACTTTAAAGCAAAGATTGTAGAATATATATATTTAAAAAAGAATGAATAGAAAAACATGCAGTATATACTTGCATACAAGCCTACATGGCATATACAACTGCTTTAAAATATCCACAATCTAAAATAAATTTGTTACCAAAGCATTTATTTACACTTTGTTGTGTCTAGTCATGCAAATAAGGTTTGAAAATAAGAAATGATACTGCAAAAAAAACCTCTGCACTTTTTCAGTATTTTGGTCCGCCGGCTTATTTATTTTCCGCTCCCCTCCCGTAAAAAAAAAACACTGGCACCGCCGTCTCCTCCGTGACAAGATACCGTGAGAGAGTGATTGATGTCGGCTGCTTTTATCTCTCCCAATTTCGTGAATCCATCCAACACTTTTTCCATATCTCCTCGTACTAACATACGGCTAAAGACAAAGCTTCGGAATTTATTCCGCAGCGTCTCGTTGCTTTATTTCCCTCCCCGGTTGGGCGAATTTGCTGCATTCACGTCTGACTTTGTTTGCCTCTTATCTTGAGTTATAGCGCTAGGTTGAACTGAAGGTGTTGGCCTTGTCCTCCATTCTGGCCTTGCATGTACTCCCGCGCCTCTATTCTCATTATCACATGCATAGAAAAAGACTGTTGTGATCAATGCAGGACTCTTCTTTCCAACCTTGGAACGTCGTTAGCGCCCGGATGTTAAACCGAGCTTGACTTCTGCTAATCTCAACGATGGAGAAGGGATAGATGCGTACCTTTTTCTCATTCTTGGGTTTCAATCAGAGGTGGGTAGATTCGCCAAAAATTTTACCAAAGTAAAAGTACTGTTACTGTCATGTCCTGCACGGTTGTCATGGCGCCCAGCTGGCCCCGCCCCTTGGCACCGGCTGACCTGCATTTCCTGATTACTCCTATGGGCACTTAAACGCGCCTTTTGGAACTGCCCTGGGCCACATCGTTGTTTACCCTTGCTGAAAACATGTTCATGCCTGTTTGATACCTGTTTATTCTTGTTGTGTTTGTTGGACTTTGTTGCACTTTGATGTAATATTCTGAGAGATTCCTGCAAGTTCTGTTTAATCCCGTTAAATGCCTAGTCTGTAGTTTTGCCTGCATTTGAGCCTCCTTTGTTTTGTTTTTGGTCCGTTTGTGTGTTGGACAACGTTTCTTTCTCAATTAAAGTGACAGATCATCTACGCAAATGAGCACCAACTTTCAAGACAGTCTCGTTCCGTTTCGTGACAGTTACTTCAGAATAATATTACTCAAGTAGAAGTAAAAGTAGTCATCCAAATACTTACTTAAGTATAAGTAAAAGAGTACTTGGTGAAAAAAATTACTTAAGTACTGAGGAACTGTAGCAACATCTGTCAAGAGCCAGAACAGGATCAGGGCCCAAACGCAGGACGTTTTCACACAAGCCTTTTATTTGATGGGAAATGGGGAGTTATGCACGTTAAGCAACTGGTCTGATGTGGAAAGACTGGAAGCCAGAGACCGATTCCAATTGCCCAAGTTAATATCGGACAGATGGGGTCGATACCGGACAGGAAGGGACAGACAGGGTCGACAACAAATCAGGATATCGATAATTAACAGGAGAAACTAGACGGGAACGAAAACTGGAGAAAATAGTAAACAGGACCAAAATAGATGGAAACAAAACTGGAAGCCAAAATTAAACAGGACAAAAATTAACGGGAACAATCCCAGACTGAAGATTTTAACAGGACTCAGAATCGGCGGCGCAGTGGTTAGCGCGTGTGCGGCACAGTTCTGAGGTGGTGGGAACCTCCTGAGTGGGTTCAAATCCAGCTCCCGGCCTTACTGTGCGGAGTTTGTATGTTCTCCCCGTGCTTGCGTGGGTTTCCTCCGGGCACTCCGGTTTCCTCCCACATTCCAAAAACATGCATTTCAGGTGAATTGGCCGGTCCAAATTGTCCCTAGGTGTGACTGAGCGAGTGAGTTGTCTGTCCCCGTGTGCCCTGCGATTGGCTGGCAACCAGTTCAGGGTGTCCCCTGCTCACTGCCCGATGATTGCTGGGATGGGCTCCAGCATCCCCGCGACCCTACTGAGGATAAGCGGTGCAGCTGATGAGATGAGATGAGATGAGGTGTGTTAAGGGTGGTGATGGCTCTGGGGAAAAAACTATCTCTGAGCCTGTTTGTTTTTGTCTTGCGACCTGTAGCGTCTGCCGGAAGGCAGCAGGTCAAAGAGGTGGTGGCTGGGGTGAGAAAAGTCCTTGATGATGTTTTCTGCTCTGCTGAGGTAGCGAGAGCAGGCAATGTCATCCAGACTGGGTAGAGAGCAACCAACGATTCTCTGGGCTGTGATGATGACCCTCTGAAGTGTTTTCCTGTAAGTAACGAAGTAACGTCGTAATGTTGCCTCATGTAACAGAGTATAAGTAGTTTTTTTCTTTCACAAATTTCCTCAAGTAAAAATAAAAGTATAGGGATTTCAATACAAGTACAGTACAATTCCCAGAACGTACTCAAGTAAATGTAACGGAATTAATGTAATCCGTTACAACCCATCTCTGGTTTCAAGACATGTTATGGAATTCGAGATATATTTTTTTCAAGTGCATTACAAGCACTTTAAACCGTGTACAGATAGATCCCTCCGTTTCAAGTCTGGTTGGCTTTTCGAAATATCTTAAGCTCCAGTGGTTAGCATGTCTAGCTCACAGTTGTCGGGTTATTGGCTCCGGGCTACCTGAGTGGTGTTTGCATGTTGTTTCCTTGCGTGTGACGGCTTTCTACAGCTTCTCCGACATTGTGTACCGAGAACATGCATGTCTGGTTTTTCGTAAGCTTGAAATGATTGTGTTACCGTGAGTTGTTGCATCACGTTGCTGACCTTGAAATGTTTTGGCAAAAACAAACATTTAAAGAAAAATATATAAAAATACTTTCGCTTATCAGAATTATTTATGTATATCTGTTTACTTCTTTATTAACCTGTACTCCTCTCTCTCTCTCTCTATTTTCCTCTAACTCTGTCTACCTTTCTATCTATCTATATTTACCTGTATTATCTATATCCAGCTATCTACCTACAATATGTGTCTTTCTTGCTCTCTCCCTCTCCTTTTTGTCTACCACTTCATTCTTCTATCTATATATTTTTTGTTGGTTTATCTCTTTATGTTTATCTATCTGTCTTTATCAAACTATCAATATCTATTTGAATTGTTCTCTCTGTTATAGTGGTACTCCACCTCTATCCATCTATAACTTCTTGTATCTCTCTTTTGTTCTTTGTGTCTCCATCTCTCTCTCTCTCTCTCTCTCTCTCCGTACTTTCTACATCTCCCTCTCTCTCTGCCTCTGCATTTTTTCTCCCTCTACCTCCACATTGCACATCTTTCTCTCTTTCTGTCTTTCCATCTCTCTCACTAACTCTTAATGTCTACATCCCTCTACTCTGGCACCTTTCGCTCCCTATATCTACATCTTTTTACTTTTCTGCATTCCTTCCTACATTTACATATCCCTCTATGTCTACCTCTCACTCTCTCTTCCTCTCTATAAATCTCTTTCTCTCTCTTTTTCTACCCCTTTCTCAACCGCGACATCTTACTCTCTCAGTACCTCTACATCTCTCTCACCCTCTTTCTCTCTTTACATCTGCATCCATCTTTCTAACTCAATGATTCCCAAACTTTTGCAGGCTGGCACACCCTTGGCTCCCCGGTGAATTCCTAGCTGTTTATTTAAATGTGTAATCATTTTAAAGGTGCTGGTACAAATGACTTGTGTTTCCTCTGGACCGAGCGACTACACGAAAGCAAATTCTGCACCAGGCGTTTCTTCTGTTCCACGTCCGCTTCGTCAAAACCAAAATAGGTCCAAATAAGTGATGTACCGCCCTTCTTCGGTGCAATCTTCGTTTCTTTCTTGTTTGTTGACCCTGGAACTATGTTTACCGAGTTCGCCATGACACTCAATGACCTCACCCGGTGGGTGGGGCATATTTTGGTGCTTGCAAACTTTACATTTATTGGCCTGTGCCATTATTAAAACTTCCCTCCGATTGGTCAGCGCTTTTAAAACTCGAACAGTAACAATTTTGGTTGGCCAAAACTCCATCACTCACTACAAAACCTTGAAAAAAAACGCAGTGCTTTCCGGTTTCACAACCGCACTACGTCACATCGCGATGTCAATTCGATTTCAGTTAATCGTGCAGCCCTAACGTCTCACCTCATTAGCTGCACCGCTTATCCTCAGTAGGGTCGCGGGGGTGCTGGAGCCCATCCCAGCAATCATCGGGCAGTGGGCAGGGGACACCCTGAACTGGTTGCCAGCCAATTGCAGGGCACACAGGGACAGACAACTCGCTCGCTCATTCACACCTAGGGACAATTTGGACCGGCCAATCCACCTGAAATGCATGTTTTTGGAATGTGGGAGAAAACCGGAGTGCCCGGAGGAAACCCACGCAAGCACGGGGAGAACATACAAACTCCGCACAGTAAGTCCGGTAGCTGGATTTGAACCCACACAGGAGGTTCCCAAGACCTTAGAACTGTGCCGCACACGCACTAACCACTGCGCCGCCGTGCTGCCCCAGCCCTAACGTGTTGTGTAAAAATCGTCAAAAAAAACGTTTAAACTTCTGATTTCAACTTCGGACTGCCGCCCGCCTACCACCCCCCTACAGCCCCGTATTTCCTCACCGCCCCCCCCGGATCTTTCCACTGCCCCCAGGGAGGTGATACTGCCCACTTTGGGAACCACTGCTCTAACTCTACATCTCCCTCACTTTACCTGTTTATTTTGCTATCCTCTGTCTTCGTCCCACTTAGAATTTGATTTTCTATTTAGATCAAAACATATGTAAAATGACCAAAATATTTTCCCAATTTATTGTTTTCAATTTCAGCAGAAGACTAGGGGAAATCAAACCACAAATGTGTTTATGATTGTCACATTATTGCCCTTAACAGACTATCACCCCAAACCTGACCCAAATTCTGAATTCCGACCAGATGAATTGTTTTTGTCATGACATGAATTTACCTTTTTGGGACTTTTTCCACACCTCATAATGAAACACTTTTATGATATTCTTAGTTCATCCCTTTGATATCCTGGGCCCCTTTCTTTTTAGTATTTATATGATCCCGCTTGGTGACATTATCCGCAAGTATAATATTCGTTTCCATTGTTATGCAGATGACACTTAACTGTATGTGCCACTGGAGACAACTGGAGAGTTAAGTTGTAGAAATCTGGAGGCTTGCCTTACTGAGATTCAAAGATGGATGTCACTTAATTTTTTGCGCCTTAACCCAAAAAAACCTGAAATGTTGATTATTGGTCCAGCTCACTGTCGTGAGTTGTTTTCAAACACTACCCTGAACCTAGACAAATGTAATATCACCCATAGTGACTCGGTCAAAAATCGAGGTGTTATATTTGATCCTAATCTGTCGTTTCAGTCACACGTGAAAATTATCACTAGAATAGCTTTCTACCACCTCCGTAATATTGCGAAGATTCGTTCGATGCTGTCCCAATCAAATGCAGAGGTTTTAATTCATGCGTTTATTACTTCTCGGCTTGATTACTGTAATGTATTGCTTTCTGGTCTCCCGATGTCTAGCATCAAAAGTTTGCAGCTGGTTCAGAATGCAGCAGCTAGACTTTTGACTAAGACCAAAAAGTTTGAGCATATTACTCCTGTATTGGCCAACTTGCACTGGCTCCCAGTCCACTTAAGATGTGACTTTAAGGTTCTCTTATTAACATATAAATGTTTGCATGGACTTACACCCTCTTATCTCTCTGATTTGATTTCACCCTATGTTCCTGCACGGAGTCTGCGCTCGAGATGCAAATATTCTGTTTTTGAATAACTTTTCGAAGAGTCCTCCCGTTCAGACGTAAATGGTGTATTAATCAAAGAACTGTGACATGATTGGCCAATACTGACAATGATTTTAACATAGCATGATAGTCAAAATAACGAATGACAGTGAGGTTTAATAGTCAAAATAACGGACTATGATGCTAAACAATTCCCTTTGCCAACCCCTTTGTAAACTTAAAAGCTATACAATATTCTATTCTTATCATCCTAAAACCGGCGTCCACGCGCGTGGGAATACGCGCATGAATAGCAATCAAGAAGTTCCTGTCTTAGGAGGTTAAACCGCATTTCCTGAATTTGGATCCTCTGTCGTGCTAGCTTTTAGCGACACTTTCGTCTCTCTTACGAACTCTACTACCCGGTGCAACCAGTGACAATTTGATTGCGTATTTTCCGATTCTTTCAAACCAAGTTCCCATTTATTAAAGTGTCTCCAAATGACCCGTCGGTAAACTTAAGAGCAGTTTAAAACAAGTGCTTGGAAATAAAGACCACGTTGCGTGACACTGAGAGGATTGTGTGAAAATCTAGCCTGACACCAAAGAGACACGGTGCTCACTTGGCTTGAATACAAACAAGCCACAAGGTTTTAAAACTGCCCGGACTGCTTAAACTCTCGCCATTAGCTCGACTCTGGAGAGTTTTGATGGGCGGCTTGAGATTGTGGCTTTGCCTGTTACAAGGATTGCAAAGACGTACCTACCATTAAGTCCCCGGTTGCACTCATCGCCTTGGATTTTTGCATCAAAAATTAATGACGCAAGATGGAACGGAAGCCAAAGAAGCTGAGCCTACATTCGTCTAATCAATGTTTTCCCAGTATTAAAAAAACAAAGTCTTTGGGGAAATCACTGGGAAGATCGCCTAACCTCCCCCCTGCTGACTTTTCCACGCCTCCGACTCCGCCTTTCATTTCCAGCGACAACAGAGTCAATGGAAATAAATAGCAGTGTACGATAGTTATCAGACTGCTAAGAGCTAAATATGACGTTGGTTATGAGCCAAATAGGAAAAAAAACATATAATTACTCACTTGGGGCCACACTGTAATATTAAATCAGCTCATGCTACTTGTTAGAAATCTTCCAAGCATTCATGTTCCCTTATTAGAATATCTTTTGATTTTCTATAACTGGAGAAGCATAACATGTTTTCTCTCTGCCTCTCTGATTTGTGTGTAAGGCACTGGAGATCTAGCCCAAGATAGATTCTAAGCATTTATGTTCCGTATTAGAATGTTGTTTTTTCAAGATGTAGAAGCATAACTTGGTCATTTTTCCTCTCTACCTCTGTAATGTGTGCGAGGCACTGGAGATTTAGCCCAAGAAAGATTCTAAGCATGTATTTTCCTTATTACAGTACCTTTTGATTTTCAAATAAATGTGGAAGCACATCTTGGTCATGTTTCCTCTCTACGTCCCTGTGATGTGTGTGTGAGGCACTGGAGATCTTGCCTGAGAGAAATTCTAAGCCTTTATGTTCCTCATTTGAATATCTTTTAATTTATTATAGGTGTGAAAGCACATCTTGGTTGTGTTTCCTCTCTACCTCCCTGTAATGTGTGTGTGAGGCACTGGAGATATTGCCTAAGTGAATTTATAAGCGTTTTTGTTCCTCATTAGAATATGTTTTAATTTCCTATAGATGTGGAAGCACATCTTGGTCGTGTTTCCTCTCTACTTCCCTGTGTTGTGTGTGAGGCACTGAAGATATCACCGAAGAGAAATTCTAAGCATTTATGTTCCTCTTTAGAATATTTTTAATTTTCGAATTACTGTATTTAGTAGCACAACAAGGTTGTTTATCCTCTCTACCTCTCCAAAAATCTGAACAATGGATTGAAGAGCTCACCCTTCACCAGTCGCATGACTCAGGATCGACAGCTGCCTGGCGAGGACCGCCAAGAAGTGCTTTAATTGTGACACAATATATATATATATATATATATACACAGTGGAACCTCGGTTTTCGAACGCCTCTCAGTTCGAACAAATCGGAGTCCGACCCAAAATTTCGAGAAATTCTTGCTTCGCTGTTTGGTCAAAAAATCGGAGTTCGAACGCCGGTAATGCGTGAGTGCGTACACAAGGATGCGATGCTGAGCGGCGTACGGGTGTGGATTGCTCTTTTCTTGACCAACTGTTATCGCGTGCGGACGTGCTTTGTTTTGCTTTCGCTTTTAATATAGGTGTACGAAGTGTTTTAGCCTCTAATTATGCCTCCGAAGAAAGTCAGTGCAAGCAGCAAAGTTGCTACAGGTGAAAAAAGAAAAGTAGTGCGTACAACTATTGCATTTAGGAAAGTAAAAATAGCAAAATATGAAGGAGGTGTGCGAGTGTCTGATCTTGCTAGGGAATACCCCACTGTCCACCTGCGCCTTCTGCTGACCACCACAAAGTTAAGAAATCCTATTCATAATTCTTTTCTTTATCCTTTTTTTTTTTTTACACGTTCATGTTAGCGTAATCTTTCGTACGGAAGATTACGATAACGCGAACGTACGATTTAGCCTGAGTTAGCTTTATGTTTACGTTGAACATTCAAGGTAAACATTCAGGGTGTTGAAACGGAGCCCCCTTTCCAATGAACCGCTCACCACTTGTTGTGGAGACCCGGGTGCTAAATGACTTGTAAACGAGCTGATTTTTTAATTTTTACACGTTCATGTTAGCGTCATCTTTCGTACGGAAGATTACGATAACGCGGACGTACGATTAGCCTGGGTTAGCTTTATGTTTACGTTAAACATTCAAGGTAAACATTCAGGGTGTTGGAACGGATTAAAACGATTTACATTATTTTTAATGGGAAAAATGATTTCGGTGATCGAACAAATCGGTTTTCGAACAGGGTTCTGGAACGGATTATGGTCGAAAACCAAGGTTCCACTGTATAAATATATATATATATATATATATTTCAAAAGACATTGAAATAAAGTCCTAAAAATCGAATTGAACTCACCTTAAGCTTTAGGAACCCTGTTTTTCGATTGATTAAGTCAAGCTCTAATCAAGCTCTGGTTTTGCGTGTGTTTTCATTACTATTTTAAAATTTACTTGCACTTAAAACAATAAAAAATAATTATTGGTTATTAGTCTGGGCAGCACGGCAGCGCAGTGGTTAACACATGTGCGGCACAGTTCTGAGGTCATGAGATCGAACCTCCTGTGTGGAGCTTGCATGTTCTCCCCGTGCTTGCGTGGGTTTCCCTCCGGTTTCCTCCCACATTCCAAAAACATGCAGGTCGGGTTAATTGGCCGGTCCAAATTGTCCCTAGGTGTGAATGAGCGAGTGAGTTGTCTGTCTTTGTGCCCTGCAACTGGCTGGCAACCAGTTCAGGGTGTCCCCTGCCAGACGATAGCTGGGATGGGCTCCAGCACCCCCGCGACCCTACTGAGGATAGCGGTGCAGATAATGGATGAAAAGAATGAGTTATTAGTCTCCAGAGGCAGGATTTTTTATATTAGTAGGAAACAAAACAATGATTGTGCATCCATAGAAAACAACATTTTCTCTATTTAAAGCTGCAACATATAGGTGCAGATATTAATGTAAGTGACGAGAAGGTAATTGAATCAGCTAGCATAAATGTTGCACAAAAATAGGTGGGCACGATGTCATTAATATTCAAGCGTTCATCTCGGCTTCTGACAACTCGTAATCAGGAAGAGGCGGGCATGTTGGCGTGTTGTTTTATTTTCTACTCCAATCATAATTGGACTAGATTGATATTTCTGCTTTTTGAGAGCAGGACGCAAGTTGTACTTATAACAATATTTCACATATTACTTTGAAAGCGGTGCTGTGAAAAAGTAATTGCCCCCTTCCTGATTTCTGTGTTTTTGAATATTTATCACTCACAAAAGTTTCAGATCGCCAAACCAATTTTAATATCACAGAGAGAACAAAGGAAATACAGAATGCCGTTTTGAAATGTTGATTACATTTATTAAGGTACAAACAAATCAAAACCTATCTGAACCTATGGGAAAAAGTCACTGCCCCCGGCCTTTTTAGATCACAAAGTAACTTTGACTAACCACAGTTTTGGGAAAGCTGAATTCAATTCCACAGGTCACACACAAAATTGATTGCCAGCAAATTAAGATTACCTGTGTTGAGTCAAAAAAAATCACCTAAATTAAATCTGTCAGACAAAGGGAAGTAGGCTACAAAATCTCAAGAACACAATTGACATGCCACGATCCAAAGATATATGAAATTGGAAAAAAGTGAATAAAATACATCAGTCTGGAAAAAGGTCACAGAGCTATTTTCGAGGCTGTGGGGATTCACCAAACCACTGTCAGAGCCATTATCCACAAATGAAGACAACTGGGAACAGTAGCAAACCTTCCCAGGAGTGGTCGACCAATTCAGATTACTCCAAGAGTGTGACAACGGCTCATCCAGGAGGTTACAAAAGAACAGCGAAATACATCTAAGGAACTGCAGGTCTTGCTTGCTTCAGCTAAGGTCAGTTTTCATGACTCCATTATAAGAAAGACAATGCCCAAAAATAAAAGAGTTCCCAGGCGAAAACAACTGCAGTCACAAATGAACAGTCGTCTCACGTTTCCCAAATACCATCTTGATTATCCTCAAGACTTTTGGAGAAACATTCTGTGAACTGATGCGTCAGAAATTGGACTTTTTGGAAGATGTGCAGCCTGTTACATCTGGCGTTAGAAATACAAAGCATTTGACAAAAAGAACAGTAAAACAAGGTGGTGGCAGTGTGATGGACTGGGGTTGCTTTGCTGCCTCAAGACCAGGACAACTTGCTGTGGCTGACAGAATAATGCATTTTGGTGTTTACTAGAAGATTCTAAAAGAGAACGTCTATCGGTTCTATCAGCACCAGAACGGAAGCAGGACCCACTTGCGTAACGTTTCTCACAAGTTCTATTAGAAGAAAGGGAGGGGGTTGTGCCCACGATCCGGGGATTGCTGGACGCGGGAAGCAGGTCGCTCTGAACGCGGAAGTGGGACTCCCGTGGCGAGCGATGGCAGTGTCGGGAACGGAAGAAACGGGTCAGTAGCCGGGATAGAAGAGACAAAACGTGGTCAGGATTGGAAACGAGTCGAGAGCCAGGAGAGGAGAGTAGGCGTGGTCGAGGTTAAAAATGGATCGCTATTCGGGACAGGAGAACAGACGTGGTCAAGATCAAAACAGGTCGTGATTCGGGACGGGAGAAAAGACGTGGTCGAGATCAAAACAGATCGTAGTGAGAGACCAACAGGAGCGAAAAACATGACGGGCGCAAAAGAGCTTGCCGTGTAAAAACAGAGATTCGTAGACGGACCGACAAAAGGGGACTAACAAGACAGTTTAAATACTGACAGGCTGGTATTAAAATTTGGCCTAATGATCTGAAGCCTTGAGTGGCGAATATGCAAAAAACACAGGATTCAACAAGGAGATAAAAATCTTCCCATCTCACTGAATACACCAAGACCATAATTCGGACACCCCTGATCGACAGTCTCCAAACTATCTTTGACCTGTTGGAAATATTGTTGACGTTTTTCCTTAGCAAAGATGTTTTTTCTTTTTGCGTTTTGCAATCATCATGAACCCAACGACCCAGCAGGTAGAGGACCCACAACGCGATTGTGCTCTCCCTCAATTGCATATTGGAAAGCGTGAAGAAATCCATAAGGTGTGTCGGATGCATTTCTAATTTAGCGGGAGGCGAAATACGGAGCGGCCGGGTGACATAAGAAACAAGTCGAGCGGATGCACGTGTAAATAACAGCCAAGGTTTCTCAGCTCATTTGCTTTGATGGAGTGGCGCCGACTCGGGAAAGGATACGAACCTTGGAGGGAGTGACAAGCCTCCTCGCCGTAATGCATTGTGGTCATCTCGCCACTTCGGATTTGTGCTTACTGCCTGGAAAAAAGCCGCCATCTTCTGCAGAAGAAGCACTTAATGAAGTGTGTTCCCGGGCCGCCGCTTGACACTTTGACGAAAAGAGCAAAACCAGAGTAGTTCCCTCACACCGCCCCACCAAGGACCGCGGCGGGAGATACTGGCTTCATACGGGTGCTTAAAATCTTAAAAGAATGCTGGAATTTTAATGTGTTTTCAAGGATTGGAAAGGGCTTGAATTTTGGGTGAAATGCTTGAAATTGTTGCCATCTTTCTAAACAAGTATGCTTAAAAATGAAGCAGACTCTGCTCTTTTGTGGCTTTGCTTTGCCATTGCATTTCCTTTTCGTATCATATCCAATTTTTTAAGTCGCAGAAAAGGAAAATAAATTCAAAAAAAAAATTACCCTATGCAAGGTTAAAAATGATTCTCCCTGAATGAAAAATAAGCTGTGGATGTAATATGACGTAGTACAGTAGTAATAAAAACCTATAGATCCTTTCATAGCCTACCTCATGTGTGACGTCACTGTCAGCAAAATATAACTCGCGCTGGTCAGAAGACAGAGGAAAGGAAAGCTGTCAGAGCTACTAGTTGTCGTCATGTTGAGTGTTTGTGTGCCAGAATCAGAAAAGAAAAACGTTAGTGATCGTAAATTGGAAGTTTTACAGGATCCCAGCGGACTCTCCTGAAGAAGACTTGTGGTTAAATGCATCAAAGCAAAAGGATTGGACCAAGGCACTCATCAAACATGTTTGAATTTGCAGCATAGACTTCATATCAGGAAAGTAAATTAAACATGTTCATCTTATCATTTAAACTTTTGCTATCAAGCCTATATTACTTATTATATCGGCAACGTTTCTTGGTATTTAGCATGTAGCCTTAATACCAACAATAGATGTTCCCGACTACGTTTACTCTCCGGTCCTGGCTTACGACTCGTTTCCGACCCCGATCACACCTTGCTCTCCCAGTCCCGGCTGCCGACCAGTTACTACGTTCCTGACACCGCCATCGCTCGCTACCGAAGATCCACTTCCGTGTTCAGATCACAATCCGAGTACAAGAGCGACTTGCTTCCCGCGTCCAGCGAGCACCGGATCGTGGGCGCCCCCCTTCCTCTGTCCTTCGATAAAACTTGTGGTAAACTTTACACAATTGGGTCCTGTTTCCGTTCTGGTCCTGACAGTAATATACAACATGGATATACATCGAAATCGTGAACTATTCTTGTTCAGCAATAAACCAAAAAAAGAATGTGAGCAACATGTGGAAAGACCTGTAAACATCCATGGCTTCCACTTATTACCACAAGAATCAACCTGAATTAACCATTCTTCATCAACAATGAACTACAATCAAAAACAATTGATATGGACAGCTACCATGCCATTCATCAATTAAATCTCATAGCAGAAAATATCAAAACTTGAAATAACAGCAGCAAGGCAGAAGGCTACTTGAAAATAAGTGCAACAAAAATAACAGCTGATTTGGTCGCAGATATAAATATTTTTCCTGCTTCGCTATGCAGTGAGCAGGGTTGGGTAGGGTTACTTTAACTTGATTACTTTCAATTACTTTTGGATTACTCCAATACCAGATATGCTAACAAAAGACAAAAGAAACTAAATATGATTAAAATTATGACTCACAACACGTGGTAAGCTTTCTCTCCTGGCTTTGATCTCTTTGATCTCCGGCAAGACTAACACAAATTGCGACAGAAACAAAATGAAAATAAATCCTAACAGCTTGCCAACATCATTTTTGCCGTTCCATGTATTCCGTTACTCCCCAAGCCTGGCAGTGAGCAATGTGATAACTTGCTTCAGTGGTGGTGATTTTAGCAGTGATAAAGGTTTTCAGGGTCTGTTTGTTGGCCGTACCTGGACAGAGCGCCTTTTAATGTCTTCGCCTTGTCAGACTCATTATTGAATTCATGATCATGTTTTGTCTCATAATGACATTTAACACTTGCCGTGCGAGGTTCAACACTCTCGAGGCATAATGCACAAACATCAAGGTGATTTTTTTTTTTGCACAAAGCCCCAGTCGTTTGTCCGCACTGGCTGAAAAGAACGAGATTTTTTTCGATGGAGGAGCCGTCATGATTCATTTATCGCGCGCCAGTGTTTCTGTGGCTGGGTTAAAACACGGATCTCTCTTCCTCTGCAAGGCGCGGTGCAGACACACGCTCACACACGAGGCAAAGCGCTGCGTAAAGCCCCTAAACAACACGGTGCGCAACTGAAAATGTCTAAATTTCAGGTTAAAATGCACTTTTTTTAAATTATCATTATTATTTGTATTAATTTGCCGTGCGCTCGCGTGTCATAGGTTGCCAACCCCTTCTCTAGGGGGAAATGTAAATATTTAGCTTTTTTATCCTAAGTCTTTCTATCTTACTGTATATTGATCGTTTAGGTCTTTTATTATAAGTTTTATCCTGGAGTGCCATGTCCAATCTCGTTGGAGAGAACCTACTACCTACCTGGGACACGTTTCAAGTTTCTGAATTCCTTTCCAACTCTTCCATGCAATCGCCCCTACCACAAAATGTAATTTATCCATCCATGAACAATAAGAAAACGTACATCTATATTTATGCCTTCCTCAGTTTGTGTTCTTGCTTTTCAATTTGGGCTGCATTGAGCCCCCATTCACCATTCGGATGACAATAGTGAATAAAATGGTCTCCCTTTAAATGTTTGGATTTCTATTTGTGAGCAGCGGGTGTGTCATCGCCCTATTTTATCAGGCCATTTCACACTAGCTTGCATTCAATGAATATAATTCCACTTTATCATACATTTTGCCGATAGCGGCCGGCGATATGGGCGCACCTTTTTTATGCCGCCGTACTTTTCTTAGATGAGTTTAGCGGTTTTTGTTTGGTGTGGAATCTGTTTTCAAGACATCTTGTTTATAGGATGTGAAGTTTGGAGAGATCATGCAAGCAACGGGCAAAATGTGCATGTTGAGTGAAGACTTGAGAAGCAAATTTGTGTTTTTATTTTATCATTTGCATCACGCGTGTCAAACTCATGGCCCGCGAGACTTCCTGAAGAGTCTCTTCTTTCTTTCGTCAAGTGTAAAAATAAATGTCTAAAATAAATGTAGTTGTCATGATGACTGATTAGCATTACCTGTGCCCGCTCGTTTGGCACCGGCCGCTGCCGGCTTCCTGATTGGGTCCCTGTCCTACTTAAGCTCTGTCCTTTCTATCGCCTGTTGTCAGTCCGTCAGCGAACCTCTGTTTCTACAAGGCAAGCACTTTGACTCGGTACCGCTTTTTGCACCAGTTTTCCACCCGTCCGTTCCTGATTTCCCCGTTTGTCTCCGGCTTACTACCTGTTTTTTTGACCCGACCACGTTTTGCTCTCCCGTCCCGGCTTACAACCAGTTTTTGATCCCGACCACGTTTTGCTCTCCTGTCCTGGCAATCGACCTGTTTTTTTCGACACCACAATCTCCCACTCCAGGAGATCCACTTCCGCATTCGGAACACGATCCGATTCTGTGAGCGGCTTGCTTCCCGCGCCAAGCGAGCACCGGATCGCGGGCACCGCCCTTCCTCTTTCTCTCAATGAACTTGTGGTTAACGTTACGCATCTGGGTCCTAATTCTGTTCCGGTCGTGAAATTAATAGGGAAACGGTGTTTTTTCATCCTCCTGAAAAACAAAACAATTTTTGTGTTTTTCATATGAGAGTGACCATTTAGCTTATTAAAAACATATTTTTTTCATCTAGATAATTATTGAGTCAATATTTGGACTAAAACGTTTGTGGTGTTTATGTTCTTGTTGTGGTATGATCTGCCCACTGAACAAGAATAATATACAATTTTTACTTTTGATTATTCCGTTTTTCCTTCCGATCTCTTTTAATTACCAAGCACTTTGAATACTACCATACAAATCAAGCCGAAAACTTGAATAGATAAAATAGTGAAACAGTTAAAAGCACTCATGGCCTGGAGGCCAAATCTGGCCCGCCATACTAAACTAGTAGTGAGAGAAGCACAAGAGAAAAATGAACGGCATCGCGCCAAACAATATGTTGCTATTTTAAAAATGTGCCCAGTGTAGGTTACTAAAGCCAGGCACCGCTCGCAAAGCACCCAGTTAAGCTGTATTTTCTGACTATCATTAATCAATCAGAGAACATTCATGAAACACATCCAGATTTTATTTTACTTTAAATAAGTCATTGACCAAAGTCCAAATCTGAAACAAAGGCAAAAAACTAGATCTGGAAAATGTGAGGAGCAAATTGTTTGTGTTTTATTTCTTGTTTCTTTGTCAAACGTGTGGTGGTGGAAATAAAAATGTCAATGACTTGGCCATGTGTGATGTTCAAAATGTATTTTTAAAGGGTTCGGGGTAATTGGGCAAAGACGTATGGTGATTGAATCAGCACACACCTGTGCCCAGTTCAAACCCGGGTTGGGGCCCCCTGGTGGAAGGAGGCGTATCAGGCCCTCACAAAAAACAGTTGTGGTGGCTCCCTAAATGTTATACTTCTTGGAATTTTATTCAGGAATGAGGGCCTGACAGACAGAGAAGAGTATGTTGTTGTTGCTGTTCTTAATCATACAGTCCAGGTCATCTTAGGGAATGGACCTGAAGCGTTCTTCCCACCAATTCAGCCTCAAAAAACATTCTGACCACAACCGCTTGAGATTAGCCAGTGAACAGAAAACTCACACCGTCAAAACTGCCAAGTGTCAGAGATTGAGTCATTCTTTTCAAACTCCAGTAGAAGAAATAAAAAATGCCTCCAGCTGATGCTCTCTTCTCAGCTTTTGTCGACCTGTTGTTGAGTTGTGTCTTTTTGAGGTTATGGCAGAAAAATCTGCTCAACTTTTTTCAAATCAACTCAACTTTGCGTTGGATGAAGGAAAGATGGGGAGAGGGAGGGGAGGTTAGAGGGTGTTTTTTTGATGCTATAGCATGAAAAGTCAGAGAAGAACTCTTTCAATACAGTCCAAACGCCAGACCAAACCCCCCAGTGTCAGAACCAGAACAGGAGGAGGACCCAGATGCGTAACGTTTTCACACAAGCTTTATTTAACGGGAATGGGGCAGTCATGCACGTTAAGACAAACACCAGTGATTCTGCGATCGCTGGGCGAAAGAAGTAAGACAAAAGTACGGCATGAAAAAACAGGAAGCCAGAGGCCAACGAGATCGATACCAGATACGCGAGCGGATACCGGACAGACGGGGTTGATATTGGACAGGACGGGAGAGACAATATCGATACCAGATACACGAGCAGATACTGGACGGACGGGAACGATACAGGACGGGACAGACGGGATCGATACCAAATACTGGAGACTGGGGTCAGATATCAGACAGGACGAGACAGACAGGATCAATACCGGAAACTGGAGTCAGATATCAGACAGGACGAGACAGACAGGATCAATACCGGAGACTGGAGTCAGATATCAGACAGAACTAGACAGACAGCATCAATACCGGATACTGGAGACTGGAGTCAGATATCAGACAGGATGAGACAGACAGGATTAATACCGGATACTGGAGACTGGCGCAAGATATCTGACAGGATGAGACAGGCGGAATCGATCCCGGAGATTGTTGCTAGATATCAGACAGGACGAGACAAACGTGATTTACACCAGCCACTGGAGACTGGAGTCCGATATCAAACAGGATGGGATCGATACCCAATACTGGAGACTGGCGCAAGATATCGGACAGGATGAGACAGGCAAAATCGATACCGGAGATTGTAGCAAGACATCAGACAGGACGAGACCTACGTGATTGACACCAGACACTGGAGGCTGGAGTCCGATATCAAACAGGATGGGATCGATACCCAATACTGTAGACTGGAGTCAGATATCAGATAGGACGAGACAGACGGGATTAATACAGGATACTGGAGACTGGCGCAAGATATCGGACAGGATAAGACAGGCGGAATCGATATCGGATACCGGAGATTGTAGCAAGATATCAGACAGGACGAGACAGACGTGATTGACACTGGAGACTGGAGTCAGATATCAAACAGGACGAGATGGACAGAATCGATACCCAATACTGGAGACTGGAGTCAGATATCAGACAGGACGAGACAGACCGGATCAATACCAGACATTGCAGACTGGAGTCAGATATCAAACAGGACGAGATAGAAGGGATCGATACTGGACACGATACTCAAGCGGGATACCGGACAGAGTCAAAACACACGTCTTGCGAATGCAGAGGTTTGTTGACGGACTGACCAGGGGTGAGTGAGAGCACTGAGCTTAAATAGGAGGGAAGCCGATCAGGCAACGAGCCGCAGCCGGGGCAAAACAGGCGGGGCCAAGTGAGGGCAATGGGCAACCGTGACACCCAGAACATGAAAAAAGCTTGCTAAGATATGCAGGTACTTGATGAATGAGGCGATGGCGGCATATAAGTCTTAAATTTCCGACAGCACCTTTAAGTTTTGTTTTAACACTGTTTATTTTGAGGTACTTTGTATTAGGGTTGATTTAACTTTTAAAGAGTGAAGACTCGGCAGTGCTAAGAATCCGGAGGTTGCCGACCCCAGAGTTATACAAATACATTTTTTTCTATTTTCTCCCCCCAAAAAGTGGGCCAGTGGACATCTACAAAGCTTCATGACTGCGTGCTAAACACAGTTTTTATGTTGCCATCTCATCCTAACAATTACAATCCTTCAAGCGAGCTTTTCGACAGGATCCCACATTGCATTTTTACGCCCAGTAGACAGGAACTCGATAATTTGGGGATCTCATTAAGTAGTTGACTTGTGCTACACGTCAGCATGGCATCTGCAGCCAAGTCTTCTCCTTCTGGTCTGGAGGGCGATCGGCGCAATCCGCAAACCTTATTGTTCATGCATCGCCTTACCCCGGCGCCCCGCGCTCCGCCATTCTTATTCCGAGAGAGGCCCTCTCACAGATAACGCACCTCCCATTTTTTTTTCTCTTCGCAAAAACAGTCCAACTCGATCTCTTTTTCTCACAAAGGAAGGAATCGATAAAAGCCAGGATCGATAGGACTCGCCCATCGTCTCTTTTTAAAAGATGACGCCGTTCAATAGTGAAATAGCTGCGGTCTGACATCAATAGTTCCAACCAATTGGTAAAATGCTTTATAAGACCCTCCTTCAGTGACTCTGTCAAAGTTCCTCTTTTTATGGCTTTTATGAAGCGATAGGGAAGTGTTAATACTAAAATCTGTTCAACAATGATTTTTCCGTTTATACAATTCAATTTCCCTTGGTCGCATCCCCAAAAGAGGGACGGACTTCTAGAACTGGGATTAAATCTAAAGTGGATTATCGGTTCTGTGTGAAGTTGCACTGCAAAATATTTGTAATAATTAGCATATAAAATCACTAAAAACATGCACATTACCATATTATATCCCGCGGCAGATGGCACTATTGTTATACCAGTGTCTGAAACTCATGACAAAAAGTTACCAGACACAAGGGCAGACAACTCTGAAAAGTTGCCTGCCCAGCCAAAAAGTTGCCTGCCCCATTTTTCACAACTTGAAACACAATAAGACGACTAATCACAAAAAAAACGTTGTTGCAAAGTATTAAGGATTGATCATCAGAATATATAACAGAACAACACTTTAAAATTAAGTTAATTATAAATCTACTTATAACATTCATTGCATGTATATGACATCTGCCATCAGTATGTACCTGTATTTACTCATCCTCACTCATGCAATGTTTGCGTTGCGTCTTCTGTTCCAAGCCACGTGAAATCCGCTTTCCACAATGCTCTTAATGTATATTTACATTTTGTAGCGTCATACATTTTGTTAGCTTCTTTTGAATCTTTCTTCTGGGGCTGAGGTTTTGGCTTGATTCCTAAGCACTTATCCATTTTTCTTGCGTTCTCTGTGCGTCTACTTTGGGAAATGGTATGCAAATGCATGACCTTTTAAGGCTCGGGAAAGTCCGGAAGCACGACGCTGTCATGAAACGGACCGGGAAGCAGGAAGTTGGAACTCACATGCGTAGACGATCTGTCACTTTAATTAAGAAATAAAAGTTGTCCAACACACAAACGGACCAAAGACAAAACAAAACAGGTTTAAAGGCAATCAAAATTACAAACTAGGTATTACTCAGATCAAACAGGCATGAACAGGTCAACAACAAGGTAAAGCAATGGTCTGGCCACGGCCAGTCCCAAAAGGAGCGTTTAAGTACTCCACAAGCAATCAGTTCAATGCGTCTCAGCCGGTGTCGAGGGGCGGGGCCAGCTGGGTGCCATGACAACCGTGCAGGACATGACAGAAGCTAATCCATGCAGGCTTCTGATTGACAGCCGGGTATGCAAATTGCCAAACAAACCGAACGAAGATTTTGAAATAGGAATAAAGCAAATGTTTGATTTGAAAAAAAAAATCTTTCGTTTGTTTTTTTTCTTGAAAAAGTTGTCGGCCACCCGGGCGGGGATGTTTTGTAAGTTGTACGGCTGACGTAAAAGATGCACGCCCCGGGCGTCCGGGCAGACGTTGTTTCAGACACTGGTAATGGATTTACGACCAATCGGTCGGAAACTATCCCGGTCTTAAGTCGGCTGTTACCTGTCGTCAAATAGCAATAAATCAGGGACAAGGTGGCAATCGCAATTACCTCTCTTGCTAAAGTGGATCTTTAACGTCTATAGCTGACCATGGCAACCTAGCTATTGTAGAGAAAATTGCTTTAAATCATACTTATTTGGTTCAGAGTCTAATAGGTAGTTAACGATTTGGCCTGCTGGGAGTGCTCACGGTTTCCCAATGGAATTAATTCGACATAGCATCGTACACTGTTTAGAATTTATCATGAAGGAACATATTTAATTTTAGCTGTAAATGATCTATTTTTCAGTTAATTGATATAGAAAATGGATAATCTGTCCAGAAGGAAAATATTAGTGACACAAATTAATAATGCATGTGTTTGATTCTAACAAACTAGGTTTATTTACACGACAGGGAAAATTGAATCAAAGCACGTTGTTGACACTAGTAGTCTGAGTAAAACGGATCAGGTGGGGGAAGAAATTCGGGAGCAATAATGAAAGTATTGACCTTACAATCCGATTTTAAGATAAACAGCTCAACTAAATGTTCAGGAATTATTTTCACAGCGTGTCACAATGATATTTATACCCAGCGCCAAATAGTTTGTTGTGAAATCCTTTCATGTCTACTTTTTGGTCGGACAAAGCATCACGTGGGTGGGAAGGAAAAAGGTGTGGCCACATGGTGACAAGGGTTTTGAGTTTTTCTTTGCCCTCATGTAGGTTTTAGATCAGGGGCTGGTGTAATAATAGTCTGTGGTTTGCAATAATCTGTGGTTTGTGCAGCCCTTTGAGACTTTGCGATTAAGGGATAAACAAATAAAAAAGACTTGACTTGAGTTTTTCCTTGCCCTGATGTAGGTTTCAGATCAGGGATGGTGTAAAGGTGGTCTGTGCACAAAAAAGCTCTTTTTTTTCCCTATTCAAGGCAAAAAAAATATTTTTATTTTATTTCTAATTTGTTTTAAAATAATTCACAATTTCTTAAAAGTATTAATGTTTTCCTTATCTAATAGATATTTTATTAATTTGTTACTAATATTTTCTTCCCGCTGCTATATTTACACGTGTTTTAATCAAACATTTTTCTCAAGCTTCTCAAAATGATTTGATGATGTTTTTTTTTTGTAAAATGAGAAGATTTACATACATTGTATGTAAAAACACTTATTTTTCTGAATCGTTTATTAATTATTGACTCAAATGTCCTTATTTTAAGTTATATTTCATAGCAGTTTTGAATTCTGTTTCTACTTTTTCTTCACATTGTGATAAAAGTCTCACATCATTGAAGTAAAAAGAAAATATATATATATGTATATATATATTTATAAAATGTTCAGAAATACACCTAATTTTACTGAACATAGTTAGCGATAATTAGAAGAATGATCATAAAGTTGTTTTATTGCAGGATTCATGTTGATAAGAATATTTAAAAACAAATCATGATTCTATTTTATCTTTTCAATATTGAAATATTGATGTATCTTAGAATTTGTACAAGCACAATGCCCCGGCATTGTCGAGCAGTAAAGATTGGGTTCGGCTGCTTGAAGTCGGTGATCGGGCGCTGCAGCACCCAATTTTGTGCCAGATGGCGTTAGAGACCCCATGAAAGCAGACCACACAAAAGCAGATGATTATTAATTTTGTTGGTTAAAGACACATGTGGAGGCCTAGTACAACTCTGTACATTTTCACGAAGATCGGTTCAGCTGTTTTGGAGCCTATTAGTCACATACAAACACACCCACTCCACCACATGCACGAACACACGAATCAGGATTGATAAAGTAGTTTATATTAATCATTCATGTTTAGTTTTTTGTATGTTATTTTTAATTTGAGTTTCATCTTAGTTTAGACACTTATTTTTAATGTGCATTTATATGTATTTTTTTCTACACCAGTTTACAGCAAAGTACAGATTACGCATTTTCCATGTAAAATACAAAAATTAAAAAAAAATTGAGCAATGCTCATTTTTGTTTTGTCAATAGAATTTTCCTTGATTATTTATGGTGTAATAGTGGGGATAGTGTAATAGTCTGTAGTTTGCAATAATCTGTGCAGCCCTTAGAGACTCTTGTGATTAAGGGCTATACAAATAAACATAACTTAACTTAACCTGATACAAAAACATTTCTTATTTTAACTTCGTTTTTGTACGATTCTTCTCAAAAATCATACTCTTTTAAACGCCACTATAAAAAAAAATTGGGAAAAAAAAATACAATTTTCTATAAAATAATTTAAAAAAAATCTTACAAATATTACTTATTTTTCTAAATATTTTTTTTTTAAAGACCCAATCGGTTAATCAATACATACAAAAATCTCAAGCAGAACATATACTCCTTTCTGGTTTTGATGTCTATATCTCAATAGCACATTTTTATCAGCGAACTCTAAAAAAGATTAGCTTAGTATGACATTTAAAAAGATCTTAATCATCCACATTTAATGTCTTTATTTGAGCTAAGCAAAATATAGTTTGTTGTCTATTGGCCTCAGATTCGCAACAATAAACAATTCTTCATCTCAGAAAATCACAAAAAGGATAGCCGTCTATTTAAGATTATCGGAATGATCGAAAAGTGTCAAGTGCACAAGCGAACAAAGCCGTGTTTGTTTACCTTTTCGGCAGCATCTGCCAGGATTTGCCTGACAAAAATGCCAGCGTTTTTGAGAAAGGTCAACAAGAACCAGACAAGGTCTTCCTTTATTTAGCCTCGGCTTTATGCTCCCGTCTTACCCCTTCAACACATGACCC
Source organism: Urocampus carinirostris (assembly GCF_059441175.1). Classification (NCBI taxonomy): domain Eukaryota; kingdom Metazoa; phylum Chordata; class Actinopteri; order Syngnathiformes; family Syngnathidae; genus Urocampus; species Urocampus carinirostris. Next base: position 24,192,085 of record NC_142361.1, read on the forward strand.
GGGCTAAAATGAACCTGAGCGGTAAGCGCGACTAAAATAGCCGTCATTATCGGCAAAGATCCCTCGGCTCCGTCCCAAAAATCTATTTAATGAATATTAAAAGGCAATGTGAACGTGCTAACATTATCAGCGGAAGAAGATGCTAGTTTCCAACGTAGAAGAAGAAACTGGATTTCGGTGATGAAGAGGACGCTTGTTACTGATATGATATGCTAGTTTGTCACAACAAACTTCTACGCTAATCCTTATGATACCAAACTGTATGGAACATCCTATATGCCGACATTTCTTGTGTAAATATTGTGTAAATTATAACTATAACCATATCCTCCTTGTTTTATAACCTTATCTTCTCCGTTCCTTTATCTTCTTGTTTTTTTTTACCTCACTGTGAATGTGTGATACTGGAGTGTCATGCCCAATTTCGTTGTCACAATATGTTAACCCATTTTGTAACAATGACAATAAAGGTATATTCTATTCTATTCTATATTCTAGTAATAGGAGGTGCTAGTTTGTCACAACAATATTCTACGTTAGTTCTCGGCAAAGAAGAAGACACTAGTTATCAATATAGAAGAAGACACAAGTTTGTTAAGACTGTCTTCTATGCTAACAAAGAAGAAGATACTAGTTTCCTTTGCAGAAGAATAAACTGGATTCTGGTAATGAATAAGACACTAGTTACCGACGTAGAAATTACACTAGTTTTCGGTGGACAACAAGATGCGAGTTTCAGATGTAGAACAAGAAACTGGATTTTGGTGATGAAGAAGACGCTAGTTACTGACATGGAAAAAGACACTATGTTGTAATACGTAACTTTGACACTAGTTCTCAATGAAGAAGTCGCTAGTTACTAACGTAGAAGTTAGTCAAGACTATCTTCTCCGCTCGTTCTCGTCAAAAAAGAAGAGGACGTGTTTGTGATGCAGTAAAAGAAAATGGATTTTGGTGACGGACTGCTGTCACAGTCACACAGACTGAGATCATTTCTTCCTCATGCCATGAGGCTCTTTAACTCCACCCGGGGGAGTAAAAGCCCACATTTAACCCCAACCCCACATTTGCATATTACCCTATTTTTATTATAGTCTGGATTTTATGTAGCACTATTTAAATACTCTATATCAACATGTTATATTGGGTATTTATGCCCTATCTTTTATTTTATGATTATTTTATTTTGAACACAAGGAGGAAGTGTGAATTATCTATCTATATCTATCTATCTATCTAAAGAAGATGTTAGTTACTGATGAAGAAAAAGAACACTAGTTTGTCATAACTAACTTCTACACTAGTTCTCATCGAAGAATGTCGGTAGTTACAGACGTAAAAGACTCAAGTTTGTCAAAACTAACTTCTACGCTAGTTCTTGGCAAAAAACAGTTGTTTATGATGCAGGGGAAGAAAATGGATTTGGGGGACAAAAAAGACGTAAGTCACCGACATAGAAAAACAAAGATGTTAGTTTGTCACAACAAACTTCGACGTTAATCCTCAAAAAAGAACAGGATGCAAGTTTCTGATGTTGAATAAGAAGACGCTAGTTTGTCACAACAGATTAGGCAAGGAAACAGAATCTAGTTACCAATGTAGAAGAAGATACAGGTTCGTCAAGACTAACGTCGATAATTATATTCAGCAAAAAAGAAGATGCTAATTTGTGATGCAGAAAGGGTAAACTGGATTTTGGTGATGAAGAAGACTTTAGTCACTGATGTAGAAAAGAAGACGCTAGTTTCTTCTACACTAGTTCCCGGTGAAGAACAAGATGCAAGTTTCTTACGTAGAAGAACCTGGACTTCTGTGAAAAAAAGTTACTGACAAAAAAAAGAAGAAACTAGTCATAAATTACTTTTCTGCTAGTTCTCGTTAAAAAAACTTGCTTGTTACCTATGTAACACGCTTGTCAACACTAACTTCTATACTAGTTTTCATCATAGAAGAATATGCTCGTTTCCTTAAATAAAGAAACCATCTTTTTGATCCTGTCTTACCCCTTCTAGACATGACCCGAGCCAAAACTGTCCTGAGTGGGTTACCCGACCAAAATAGCTTTCATGATTGGCAAAGAATCCCTTAGCCCCAGCTCAAAAATGTATTCAATGAATATTAAAAGGCAGTGTGAAAGTGTTACCATTATCGACAAAATATATGACAGCTACGCTCACGGGAGTCGCACCTATACAGAATCAAATCTAGAACATAATTTAACAACGGGTTAGCTGAGAATGTCCATGATTATTTTAAGCAAAGAAGAAGAAGGTAGTTTCTGAGGTATAAAAGAAATGGACTTTAGTGACAAAGAAGAGTAGTTACTGACATAGAAAAAGAAGACATTAGTTTGACATAATTATCGTCAAAGCTAGTTCTCAGGAAAGAAGTCACTGGTTACCAACGTAGAAGAAAAATACGCTAGTTTGCCACCACAAACCTATACGCTAGTTCCTGGCCAAGAACAAGTTACAAGCTTCTGACTTAGAAGAAGAAACTGGATTTTGCTTACAAAGAAGGCAATAGTTACTGACTTAGAAAAAGAAGACATTAGTTATAAGTTACGTCAAAACTAGTTCTCAGCAAATAAGTCTGTGGTTACCAACGTAGAAGAAAAATATGCTAATTTGCCACTACGAACATCTATGCTAGTTCTCGGCCAGGAACAAGGTGCGAGCTTCTGACTTAGAAGAAGAAACTGGAGTTTTTTGACGAAGAAGGCGATAGTTACTGACGCAGAAAAACAAGACACCAGTTTGTCATAAGTTACTTCTACGGTAGTTCTCAGCAAAGAACAATATGCTAGTTCCCGCCGCAAAAGAAGAAACTGGCTTTGTGCTCCCATCTCACCCCTTCAACATATGACCTGAGCCAAAATCGACCTTAGCGGTAAGCCTGACCAAAATTGTCGTCATTATCGGGAAAGAATCCCTCGTCTATGAATATATTCTAAGTATATGAAAAGGCGGTGTGAAAGTGTTAACGTTATTGCCGTAATGAATGAGAGCTACGCCCACGGGAGTCGCATTATTCATAGATTCCATCGTTCAGATCTAGAACATAATTGAAGCACGCAATTGTTAATAAACAACGGATACGCTGAAAACGACCACGCTAATTTAAAGCAAAACAGAAAAAGTTAGTTTATGATGAAGCATCTTTTTTGCCGAGAACAAGCTTAGAAGTTAGTCTTGACAAATGTTTAGTACATGTCTTCTTCACGTTGGTAACTAGCGACTTCATGAATGAGAACTAGCTTAAAGTTGCTCATGACAAAATAGTGTCTTATTTTTCTACGTCAATAACAACCGTCTTCATCGTGACTTAAATCCAGTTTCTTCTTCTATGTTCGGAACTTGCATCTTGCTCTTTGCCAAGAACTAGAGTGGAAGTTCGTAGTGACAATCTCATGGATTGTTTTTCTATGCCAGTAACGTCTTTTCTATCACCAAGATCCAGTTTATTTTTCTGCATTACCAACACACCATCTTATTTTTTGCTGAGAATTAGCATTGACGTTAGTCTAGACAAACTTCTATCTTCTTCTTCGTTGGTAACTGAATTTTTAACTTGGGGGCGGCAGTAGCTCAGGAGGTAGAGCGCTCGTCTTGGGATCAAGGGATCCCAGTTCGAATCTCGACTCGTCCGTGTTACATGTCAAAGTGTCCTTGGGTAAGACACTGAACCCCTGATACCCCCAATAAGCAGGTTAGCGCCTTACATGGCTGCAAGGTTGCTATTGGGAAATGTGGAGCACATTGTAAAGCGCTTTGGGAAGTCATTGACTTGAAAAGCGCTATATAAATGCAGATCATTTCATTTCATTTTAACTAATTAGAAGGGCCTTATTTTTCCAGTAATGGGGTAATCTAAATTTTTTTTTTTTTTTTCAGATTATTTATATTTTATTACAACACTTTTACAGTTATGGACTGTCAAAAGCAGTGATTTACGTAAGTTTTTGTCCATGTTTTCGTAGATTTTTGTGTATTTTTAGGCAGGCGTTATAGTACGTTTTGTGTGAATTTGTGTACATTTTGTGTGATAACATAAATTTTTGTGTGCGTATATGTACGTTTTTGTACGTGTTTACATATGTTTTTGTGTGTGTTCACATTCTTTTTATTTATGTTTATGTCTTTGTCTGCGTTTACGTATGTTTTCGTGCGTTTTTACATACAAGCTGATTGTTATTTTATTGTTTCCTCAGGGATGTGATTTTTCCGCTAATTCGCGGAATTCCGCTTTTTTTAATCTCCAAAAATAAAATTTTAAAATTTCCGATTTTTTAATTGGTAAAAAAACCGATTTCGTCTCGACACCATTCCATTTTAGTGTTTCCGTAACTGAAATGAAACGTACTTGCGATTGGTTGAAGTCTCCGTGTTGACCAATAAACGTGCTTGTTATAAAGGTGTAGGAGTATGCCATTGTTCATTTCTCACACGTTTTTGCCGATTGTTTAAAGAAAGATGTCCGAGATCGAACGCAAAGATGCTCCGCGAGTTAAAGAAATTGCTAAGATCGTAAAAACAAGTTTCGATCGGACTGGTTAGAGAAGGAATTATCTACAAATGTTGGTGACCCCGACGTGATCCAATGTAGCGAGCAGAGACGGGAGTCGTAGGCGGAGTGTCAAACAAAGGTGCCAACGAAAGCTGCTTTAATGACATTTAAACTGGCAATAACAAAACAAACACGAGAGTGGCCAGAACCGGCCGAATTAAGAGCCCCCCTCGGAACTCGCTAACTAAACAATGGTTCCGTGGGTGAATTGTGTACAACCCGCTACAGTACTTTCATTTATAATTAACATCTTCTGCTACAACAAAGACATTTGTGGTTTGTTCTAATATGAGTTACTTTTCATTTGGTCATGATACAATTATTTGTTCATGAAATTTGAACTCTTCAACATGATTTATGTGTTAACTTAGTAATCACATGAGTTAGATATGATGATATTCTCAGTGATAGTTTTTAAAAGCAAAGGCAGTCCAATGTTTTTTAATGTGAGTGATTTTGAGTTGACTTAAACTGTAATTTTATATGGGATAGTTCAAAATACATTGAACATTTATGCTGTTGTTTTGTCTATTTCTTTGTCATCTGAGTGCATTGAAAGTACTTAAAAACACGGAAAACCCATGAGCTCCGGGGGGCTTCGCCCCACTTGTCCCCCCACCAAGGCACTGCCCTGGACCTAGCTGGGTGCCCGCGGCCCCCAGACCCCCGCCTAATTTTCAGATAATTTCACTTTGGTCAAATCACATCCCTGTTTCCTGTATTTTGTGTTGCTCTTCAAGTGTAGGATAATTCTGTAGCTGGTGAGGCGCAATAAATATTACAACACAACTATCTGTCTCTACTTCTCTATTCAACTGACTCGAATACTGCTCAGAAAATGTCTTTAACATACATCAGCTTCTTTTTAAGGTAACGGAAATTGTTACATTCTCTGGCAACTAGTTACTTTTACCATAGAGTAATTCAGTAACTAACTCAGTTACCTTTTCGAAGAAACAGTGAGTAAGGATAACTAATTACTTTTTAAAGTAACGTTCCCAACACTGCAAGCTAGCGTCTTCTTTTTCTACGACGCTAGTTACCGACGTAAAAGAAGAAGACTAGTTACCAACATAGAAGAAGACTAGTTTCCATTGGGGCAGTACGGCGGCACAGTGGTTAGTGCGTCTGTGGCCCAGTTCTGAGGTCATGAGATCGAACCTCCTGTGTGGGGTTTGTATGTTCACCCCGTGCTTGCGTGGGATTCCTCCGGGCACTCCGGTTTTCTCCCATATTCCGAAAACATGCTAGGTTAATTGGCCGGTCCAAATTGTCTCTAGGTGTGAATGAGCGAGCAAATTGTCTGTCCCTGTGTGCCCTGTGACTGGCCGGTAACCAGTTCAGGGTGTCCCCTGCCCACTGCCCGAAGATAGTTGGGATGGGCTCCAGCACCCCCGCGACCCTACTGGGGATAATTGGTGCAGATAATGGATGGATAGTTTCCATTGGGATATAAGGATAATAAAAGAAGAAACTGGCTTTGTGCTCCCATCTTACCCCTTCAACACATGACCCGGGTTAAAACGAACCTGAGCGGTAAACCTGACCAAAATAGCCATCATTATCGGCAAAGCTTCCCTCAAAAAAAATATTCAATGAATATGTAAAGGCGGTGTGAAAGTGTTAACATTATCGGTGTAACGTTTGACAGATTCGCCCACGGGAGTCGCACCTTTTGCGGAATCGAATGCGTCGTCGGAATCGAGAACATAATTGAAGCCCGCATTTGCAAGTTAATGAACGTCGGGTTCGCTGAAAAGATTTCCAACGGGTGACAAACGAATCCTCCGGGTCGCAGGATGCCGTTGTGGGAGAGAACGCTTCTCTGGACACTTTATCTTATTTTCATCAAGGCAGAAGAGCGGGAAATGCTGAGAAAAGGTCAGATATTTGTCACTGGGATATAATCAAAGTTGTTTTCTCTGTGGGCCGCTTGGCCTCACTCAATGGCAAATTGGAGCTTAACCACTTGAGCTTTTTTGTTTTTCATTCTCACCTGTCAGATTGAGAGCTACGTTTCCGATTACTATGCAGGCCTGTTGAGAAATAATAATTCTGACACACGGGACACGAAAACTGAGTGACGACTAAATGCATTGGCTATTAACATTTGCTAAAAAAATATTTACCATATTTCCTGGAAAATCCAAGTCACAATTAGCCAATACGGACACTGTCTTACTTACGAACGAGAGTTGCTTTCGTGCTATATTTTGTATCTTAGTTTATATAGTTATGTTTGAGGCTTGTATAAGTAACCTGTATTGTTTTTTACTTAACAATAAACTTTTCATAAAATAATATGCTCTATAAAGATAAATAAAGTTGAGTTTAACTTACTTTTGGAAGATGAGCTTCAAGAGGTCCGCCTCCGTGTTAGAGAGTGGCCGAAAAAAAGCGATCCAACCTTTTTCTCAGCAGCATCTAACTTCCATATTCCACTTTCATTTCAAATGAAATGGCTCGCATCTTCTTTACACTTTATACCAACCATATTGAATGGATGCACGAGATATTAAACAATAAACATGTCTTGAGTTCTTCGCACGCTGGAGATACAGTATAGAATGTTTACACACGAACTAGGAAGATGAAGCCGGATTTTTTCTTCAGGGTGGATGCTGGGTGATCTCTCACAGCGCCACACACTGGTAGTGGCGGAAAAAGGCACTACAGAGATGTCATTTACTCTGAAAAAGGTGCACACAATACAAAATCTAACTTACAGCAATGTCCGGATATTTTTCAACATCCAGAAAAAATTATCGTATCCACCGTTCGTTGTTAGTCTAATGGTCGTAAGTACGGGAGCGTCTGTATACATAATTGGGTAAAAAAAAAAAAAAAAAAACACAAGTCTCAGCGAGGTATCATTCTCAGTTTTACACGAGGGAAGAAAGAGGACCATAGTTTTCAATGTAGAAAAGCAGCTTTGGGAAAAGACGATGTTCATTTTGGCCAACCAACCTTTACAGTAGTTACCAATGTAAAGAATAAGCTGCTTTTTAGCAAAGAAGAAGACACTAGTCTGTCACAACAAACCTTTAGGCTAGTTCTTGGTAAAGAAGAAAACACGAGTTTTTGACGTAAAAGAATAAACTAGCGTTTAGTCAAGAAGAAGACGCTAGTTATTCACAACTAAGTTTTATGCTGGTCCACAGCAAATAACATTTCAGAAGACCAAAGCTAAACTGGACTTTGGTAAACAAGATGCTAGTTATTCACAACTAACTTCTACGCTGTTCCACAGGAAAGAAGATGCTAGTTTCCGAAGACGATGAATAGCCTGGACTTTGGTAAAGAAGAAGATGTTAGTTATCAACGTAGAAGAAAGTGGATGTTTGGTGAAAACAAATACGCTAGTTGTTAGGATACTGGTTCAAAACAACCAACATTGATGCTATTTTTAGCAAAGAATAACTAACTTCAATGCTAGTTTTTTCCAAAGGAAAAATATTATTTTTAGAAATAAAGAATAGTATTCGTTGCTTTGCTCAATTGAATGATTGTTTTATGTGCCTCACTCAGTAAAATCTGTTTAAAAGCTAATAAATAATATTACTATATTAAAAAAATATACACCGTGCAGCCCTTTGAGACTCTCTGTGATTATATGCTTTGCAAATAAATGCATGGTCCAACAGAAGCCTGTATCAAATTCCAGAGGTCTCATCGTTTGAGGAGTATGTTAGGAGTGACAAGATTGGATAGGTTGAGAAATGAAATTGTGAGAGACAGAACTGGAGTAGTAGTGGAACTGAGCAGGCGTGTGGATAAGAGAGTACTCGGTTGGTTTGGACACATGGAGAGGATGGATGAGGGGCGAATGTTGAAGAGGATCTACGGAGCAGAAGTAAATGGAAGGAGACCAAGAGGAAGGCCGCGATTGACGTGGATGGATGGTGTTATGAATGCACTACAGGAAAGAGGTCTAAATATGGTGGAGGCTAGAGCTCTTCTTGGTGATAGGAATGGGTGGAGAGGTGTTGTGAAAGGATAGTGGAATGTTTGGACGCGTTCTAAGGGATGGGCAGGGCACCTGTATGATGCGGCAGGGGTAAACCAGTGAAAGCTGTCGGGCGCTGCAGATGAAGAGAAGAGTGTGTTGCGTCACCCTGACCCGGGTGACATGGCTGCTTTCTTGTGACCCGTTTCATCTGGAGGGACGAAAGTATGACAGACTTGTGTGCCGAGGTGCTTAACTTGTTTGGGCATTTGGGTTGGCCATGGTCCAAAAATCTTTTGTTTGCTATTTTTTTCCCCTTTTTATTTTCTTTGTTATTGTATGTGTTTGTCTTGCTGTTGGTCACCCCTCTTGAGGGTTATGACCAAGGTAGATAGATAGATAGATAGATAGATAGATAGACAAATAAATGTGACTTGTCCTGATATGAAAATATTCATTTTTTCATTTATTTACAGGTCATCCCACCTTAGCTTTTAAGCTTTCTCTTGCACTCAACTATCAACACTTTGCTTTTCGAGGAAACTGAATACCATACCAAAGCTCAGCAACATGTATGACCCCCGTTCAGTACCTTGTGCGAGAAACCGGCAGGATGTCCAACAAACACAAAAAAATGAAAAAAAAAAACCTTTCCTGTTGGACTTGCCATGTTCGAGCCCACATCAAAAACATCAACTCCCAGGAAAGCGTCCATGCCGGGGGCCAAAGTGTAATGCATTTCCTCTGTTGACGAGTCGCGCTGTCTGCTGAGGGTGATGCTCATGTCTGCAAAAAGTCAAGATGACTTACTGATGGGCAAGTGTAAGTATGAGAGGGGTCGACGGAAGACGGGTAAAAGGGTCCTCAAGCTGCCTGCTGGGGACTTTGACTCTCCCCTCTCATCGATTTCTCCGTCCGCTGTGTAATTAGGCCGCTGTGAAGTGAGTGGGAGAAGAACGGATGGGATAGAAGGTTGTCTAATGTTGTGCGAAGGGGCCCGGGTTTGGATGGTCGGTTCGATAAAAGAGAAGAAGAAAAGCCGAGGAGGTGAGGCGGCCAGATCTAAATATATTTTGCTTTCCTGGTTGTTTGTCGACTTGGATTGCTAGTGTCTGAAAATGTTCTTCAGTAGGACAAAGGCTGTGGTTGCACTTGTCAGTGTTTGTTAACTGTGAGCTTACGAGTTCTAAAGAAAGGCTGTGGAACTGAAAGGTTCAAGTAGATAATAGTAACAATAAGCGACATCACAAAGTACAGTCGTACCTCTACTTACAAATTTAATTCGTTTCGGGAGTAGATTTGTAACCTGAAACATTTGTAAGTAGAGGCGCCTTTTTAATGTAAATTTGCTCATCCGTTCTGAAATGCAAAATGTATGTTTTTTTTTTGTTTTTTTTACGAAATTATATCAAACATTAGAACATGAAACACATACACAAAAAACTTAAAACGAGAGGCACACAATGTAAAAAGTCAAAGAATAAAGGAAATGATAAGTATATTCTCCTTTCTGTATACAAGTCCTCAGAAGTGTTTTTTTTGTGTCCTTTTCCTTGAAGATGTATTATATTTTGGTGGCATCACAAATCCCCGTCCCTTTTTCGTACCGTTCAAATATTTCCTGCTTTGATGGAATGTCGAGAAAAACGCTTCTCCGTTTCCTTTCTACTTGCTGCTCACTTTTTCGAATGTCGTTTTTGGGGTCCATCGTTAATGTTCCGTATCGCTAGCATATAGTAGAGTACAGTACTGTTTACAGTGCGGGGATGGGACAGGAAGTGGGCACAAAGAGGAAGTGGGCATAAATAATAAGCGGTAGACACAAGAGAATGCCGGTGCTCACGCATACAAATCGGGTTGCCAGGTACAGGTACACAATTCGTGTGTAGAGTCGTCCGTCAGCAGAGGTATGACTGTATAGACAATATCCAACTCCTATTCGGATTACGTCCACCTGTACTTACGAACATGCCCATTGCCTAGCAGATGCCAATTCCTTTCCAGGCAGAGGCTCATTTTTTTTTTTTGTCGGATGCTCAATTTTTTTAAGCGGATTCTCATTTTTCCCAGGAGATGATCATTGCTTTTGCAGCAGATGCTCATATCCATGCAACCCGGCAACACATACGACAATATTGGCTGCTGGCCAGCACAACAATCTACTACTACATTTTTAAGATAAAGCTAAAGTTGCTGCAGATATTTTCTTTACAATACAGGTAACATCCAACTTGCAACCTGCTCAGCTTATGACAACTCGTACCTATGAGCAAACCCAGCAGATGCTATTATTTCCCCCGGCAGATGCTCATTTTCTTCAGTTGAACCTCATTTTTTTTTCAGCAGACGCTCCTTTTTTTACAGAGCATTATACATATTTTTTTCAGTTACGGAGTTCCTGCCACTTTTTAGAAAAGTCTTAAAAAGCATTCAGTTCATGATTTTAAGAATAAGGCCTTCATTGGCATTTAAAATGTCTTAAATCGAATTTTCGAAAGCCTTAAAATTGTGAACGCATTATTAGGGACAGTATTTGTTTGAACAAAATAGATTGAGCAATATTTCTAAACTGTCTTCAATAATGATTCACCGATTTACTTTAGAAAGCAACATCGCGTGACCACAAAAACGAATCAAAACGGCAATGTGGTTTCAGTCGGGCTTTTCAGAAGACACGCATGTTTAAGGTCTACCCACAATACACATAGCAACTTCGGACAGAAATGTATACTATGGACCAATGATCGGGAACTTTTTTTGACCCAAAGAGGCATAAAAGCAAAAACTATTAAGGTTTTTTTTTTCATGAGAGAGGCCCTAAGACAAAATTTAATAAAACCGCCCAACCTGCTCTCCTGAAAAAAAATAATTCTTCAGCATATTTTATTTTACTGTTTGATGATTTAATAAAATGGGAAAGTGTAAATTTAATGAGAATTAGCTGTTTTGTGTTTATTTTCTCTCAACTTGGTCCTACGTTTGATTTCAAAAGGCATTTAAAAAAAGTTTTAAAAAGTCTTGAATTTGCCTTAAGCTGTAAAAATCCTGAGTGGATGCTTGTATGCTCATTTTTATTTCCAGCCCGGCCGCACGTACGATATTGGCAAGCATCCGGCACAGCCGTCTATCACAACAATTTTATAATACAGAAAACATACCACTTATGGCCTGCTTAGCTTACCACCTGTACTTATGACCACGGCCAGCAGATGCTCTTTTTTTCTGCAGATGATTATTCTTTCCAAAGGATGCCCATTTTTTCCAGCATATGCTCATTGTTTTCAGCCAGTGCTCTTTTCGTTCCAGCAGATTCTCATTTACTCGTGAATGATTTTTTTTTTTTTTTTTTTACACCGGATGTTCTTTTAATTCAATGTCTGGCACCACAGCAAGTAGCAGCACTTGTATGAGAATGTTGGCAGATGTCTGGCACAGCAATATATTGCTATATTGCTGATATAATGTTTTTTACAGACATTTTCCTTTTAAAACTGGTAACATCAGGCTTACTTAGCTTCTCGGCTTATGTCGAACCGTACTTACAAAAATGGACAGCAATTGCTCTTTTTTCCTGCAGATGCTCATGTTTTCCATGGGATACGATTGTTTTTTTGATATAATGTCTGGCGTTGCAGCAAGTAGCATTCCTGGGTATAAAAATTTTAGGAGCCAGCTTGCACAGAGAACAACCGCTACACACAGTAACTAGATACTGGCTCTAAAGAGGGTGGCCGTAGTTGTAAGGGATATACAATCCCAGTCAAAAGTCAGATGTTACCTGCACTCAAATCACATTAAATTGAAGACCATGTTGCAACATTGAGAGGCCATTTAACCCTTTCTCTACCAGCTTCGCTAAAATGGATCTTTGACAACTATAGTCATCTTTGACCCCTTAGCTAAAATGACGTACACAGTCTGCAGCAGGGCTACCAAAAATGACACAACTTCTGAAGGTTACAACGCCAGTTAATGGCAAATTACAAAGCACGTGTTCTCTATGAAAACTTCAACAAATCGAGGGTGTGATTCAATGAATTCTCATTTTTTTATTGACAATGTTGTTTGGACCTTGGTTATTTTTTTAACTTAGCGCCATCTGCTGGTCACATACAGTCACAGCAGTTTTAAAATAAAACATTGCTCTTGGGTGCTCACTGATCCCTTAACCGCATAGGTCATCAGGGCACAAATCAGGAAGCAACTCCGGACAGCCCGTCTCCACTGTTTTTGCGTCGTGGCACCATTCTATTCCTAAATATTGTCGGCCCAGTTCTTTTTCGGTCTTCCTCTCCTCCCTTGGACTGTGCCCTGGAGAATTATCTCCCCCAGTCCTGATGATCTTGTGACATGACCATACCACTTCAGTTTTTGTCAAAAGTTCTTGGTAGAGTCCAATGTGCCCTCTGATGTTTTTGCACACCCTCTGTTTGTCATATGGTCTAAGTAGCTGATGCCTAGTGTCCATCATGTTTTGTGTCTTGGGCAAATCCAGCCTGGTGGCGTCCATCCCTCTCATCATGATTTCCATGGTTCCTAGTAGCCGCAGAAGCCTTCTAAACTGACAATGCGTACATCAAACACAATAACACAAACTAACACTCCACAAAAGTTACAGAACAATTGAGTACATTGAAAGTACAATTAACACAAACTTATCAGAACGATTTGATTCTTAGAATACTTGAGCCGTAGCTTAACATACCTTACAAAGATGATGGTCTTCACAGGAAATCACAATATTAGTTTAAGCTTAGCATAGCGATCACGTAGCGCTAGCGTAGCTAGACATTTGCTTAGTGTTACCCACAAACTACGCTGTACGTTAAACTAACAATACTAACTCAAACGAACACGGCAGAAATTGAATGCTACGACGAAAAAAAATCTAAAAATTCCCTTTAACCCTTCTGAAATATGATTTCCAATCTTCGGCAGCTCTGGACTGCACCCAAGTGGCTAACATGAGTGGCTAGAGAAGGAAATGGTGGAAAACCAATAACCAATTATCAACAGGGCTCGGCAACTATTTTATGCAGGTCTCGGTTGTCACAGGTAAGCACCACTGGGATGTACTACCTTTTTGCGTATTATTTGAATCAATAGTTTTTTTTCTATGAGGGTCCCTCTTGATTATAGACTGGGGCTTTTTTGGGAACGATTTTACCAAGGGCAACACATAACATAAACTAAACTGTTAAGCAAAAACCAATTTAGTGAAAAAGCAAACCACATAAACCAATTTTACTTGCATCCCCCATAAAATGTGTCAGTCATAGAATGAGTCAACCCTGAAAATAGAATTACAGAAGGGCTCAATTTATCATCATAAAAACGAAGAAAACGAGAGGATTAGCCGCTTCTGGCTCCTGACTCATCCTGATTCAGTCGTATTACAAATCATTTTGACACCCTTAAATCTATTTCACTTCACTTGATTCGCATACGCTTGTCAGAACACAAGTTAGCGACTCGAGAACAATCCGAATGCACCATCTCTCTCTCAGATATTCAAATGAAAGTGCGATCCCTTTTTCAGGAGCTGAAGAGATTTTCAAATTGGAGCGTTACACTTCATTGTTCAACCTCTAAACGCTCCCTAATTGAATTAATTTCAATTCAATTTGGCTTTGATTGCAGCCAAATCGTTGTCGGGACCTTCTATAAGGTGCTTGATGAATAAATACATTCAAACTGAAAAAAAATCAAACAAATAACAATTGAAAAAAACGCTTTCTACTACCCATATGATAACCGATAATGTGCTATTACTCCAAACTGATACAATTCACATCTTGTGTAGATCATTTTTGGGGATACTTCACCTAATACACTGCTAAAAATACTACGCAGCTGAAAAAAATACACATTTAGTTAATAGTAATCCTGCATTTATCTTGGTTAATGAGGAACAACATGGGATAATGGATCACAGCCAAAACAGAACAGTTCATTGTAGGCAGGTCACAATAGCATGCTTCCGCAATCCGAACAAAAAAAAAGCACTATACTGGCCTCTGCTCTCAGCCAGAGTTGACTGCGGATAATGGATCCCGTAACCTTGAATTGTTTTTGAGGAATGTCAGAACGGCATGCCTCCCAACAATAGTGACTTCTGCCAGTCCCCGCTCACAGAAATATGCGAAGGAGATTAATGGAATGTGGCCACATGAGTAAAGTCCGTGGCAAGCGATGGCGGTGTCGGGAACAAAAAAAAAGGGGGGGGGGGGGGGGGGGCATTAGCCGGGACAGGAGAGCAAAAACGTGGTAGGGATCATCAACGTGTCGAAAGCCAGGAGAGGAGAGTAGACGTGGTCAAGATCAAAAAACGAGTCGAAGCCGGGAAACAGACGGGAGCAAAAACAGGAGTAAGTCAGTGTCGAAAAGCTTGCCTAGAGTAAACTGAGGTTCGCAGACAGACTGGTGACAGAAAGGAGTGGGTTTGAATGGGGTCCGGGAGCCAATCAGAGTCCGAGGCAGTTGGCGCCAAAGGAGCGGGCACAGGTGCTTCCCATCAGTAATCATGACAGTAGTATTATAGCGTGGCTTTTATCTATTTGTTTTCCTTGTCATCATAATGATACTCTTAGTTTCCATTATCCGTCAGATACATTTCCGTCAGAATCCTTTATTGCATGTTGTTCCTAGATTGCAACCTACAATCCTGTTGTAAACAATGTCTACGCTGTTATCATTGACAATGATGACCATTCTGTTATCGAGTATAAAATACGTAAATAAGTTATAAGGCAAAAAGTTGTAACAAATTGCAGTCGTGCTTGTAGATGCCTGCTTCAAATTCCTGAGGATCTGGGTTACTCAAATGTAGAACCATCTTGACGTCAGAGTGCTTCTAAATGGTCGTTTATCCATGTTATTGACCTTAATAACTGACTCTTTAATGTGGAAAAATAGTCAAATAAATTGAGTGCACGATTCCACACTTGGCGGCGGTTTTCTTTAAACCGGTGTGACAAAACGATTCAAACTCATTGGCCAAGTGTAAAACCAACAACGGATGAATTATTTCACACTGCCGAGTTCCAGTAAAATGCATTCGATATTCCTGGGAACTCACTGTGGAATCTATTAGCAAACCAGAATGTTTGCCTGACATCAAGAGGCAGAGCTTGATCTGTGAATTCAGAATGTAGCTTTTGTTTTTATTCTTAAACTGTACGTGTAAAAAATATATATAATAAAAGAAACGCAATAGTGATGCTGGAGGTCCAGTCTTCTGCTACGGCTAGGCTAACAACTCTCGTAATCCACCACTTCGGAGGCTGTTCCTCCCCAACGCCAGATCCATTACCCATGGAACAATGAGCCTTGTGGGAAATCGCTACATTTGTGACTCTTATATTTTAATCAGCTTTGAGACCTAGCTCAACCCGAGGATTCCTAGTGTGCAGCTACCGAGTCCCTCTCACTTTTTTACACTGAAAGAAAAATCCCTCAAATTTTGTTGTACTACTATCTAATGACATTAAAGACTATTCATTAGACTGCAATTCTGTGTTGTTTGTCTTTATTTATAGATCTATAGTTGTTATTATGTTATAAATGTTGCTGATGTCTAACGAATAAATAAATGTTTCTACTTTGCAGGTTTAGACTATTCCGGGCCTTTTTTTGAACGCAACCCCGCGAAAAACAAGTGACTACTATATATGCAAAATCATTTCAGTAGCATATACCTCTATAATCTATGATAATAGAAAAACGAGGATTGCCATGAAGCTAACGGGCTCCTCTCATTATAAAATCGCCTAAGCTCTTTTCCTCGTGTTAGCCTTAATTTGTGTACCTAAGAAAAACAAGTAATTATAATAAAGGTCTGACCTCATCAGAAAGGCGCTCTAATATCCTCAACAGTATCACCAAAGGAGTTGCAGTATCGTAATTAAGTGCCGACGTGTAGTGCATCCCTTCATCAAGTCGATGTTTGCCCGAGACACTTATGGTCATTTCATTTCTATTTTATTTTTTTTTAATTCTTTTTTCCCATTTGACCTTGTTTGGAGTTGAATAAGCTTTATTCTCGGACATCACGTGTGGTTTAATCCATGGTCATCATGTTGGGTAATCATTGCTAGCTTTGATGCTAATTTGAGTATAGGTAGTTCTCATCTCATTAGCTGCACCGCTTATCCTCAGTAGGGCTGCGGGGGTGCTTGAGCCCATCCCAGCAATCAGTGGGCAGGGGACACCCTGAACTGGTCGCCAGCCAATCGCAGGGCACACGGGGACAGACAACTCGCTCGCTCATTCACACCTAGGGACAATTTGGACCGGCCAATCCACCTGAAATGCATGTCTTTGGAATGAGGGAGGAAACCGGAGTGCCCAAAGGAACATACAAGCTCCGCACAGGAAGTTCGGTAGCTGGATTTGAACCCACACAGGAGGTTTCCAAGACCTTAGAACTGTGCCGCACACGCGCTAACCACTGCCCCGCCGTGCTGCCAGTATAGGTAGTTGTTTTCTGTTGTTTGAATGGGATTGTCTATGATAACATTTCAGTTTTTAGGATTGGTCACATGCAAATGAGCTTGTATAGAATGTTAGTTCATTATTTTGACTATTATGCACTTTTTATATCATTGTCACTATCGACCAATCAGAATCCAGATCACCCTTATTATCATTGTCTTACTACAATGAGATTAAGCTGGCACTTCTGTGGGCATAAAGATACAATATTGAACCTCATAAATAGAAACATTAAGTGTTCACCTCTGATATTCACATCTGAAATAAAAACTATACACAACATGGATTTTGCATTTAAAACAGTAACAAGTCAAGACAACTGAAAAATCTCCCATATGCACAAAATGATGGAAATGAAGTCAAGTGTAAATAAATAGTACAACATCAAAGCAATTTACATTCTATATATCTACGAAAGCCAAAACGCCCCATATTGGGAGGTGGCTAGTCAAGAACAAACTCACATTCACCAAACATTCATTCCCCTTTGCTCTTCCCAACCTGACACCGAACATTAGCCCTCAACACAAATGAAGAGTTGCTGTGCCATGCAACCCTTCATCAGTATACACTGGTTTACCCCCTCTGCATCATATGCATCGATATCAGTCATTCTTAACCAATGTTCCCTGTAATTTTCCACGGGTCTGAGCGTTCACACAATGTCGGTGAGCAGCGCTTGAAACAACAGTGAGCAACCATAATCCCAAGTGTGGCAAGATAAATAATTATCAAACATGTCCAAAACTTGACATCAAGTTACATTTTGCTGAGTTTCCGGCAATGCAAAATTATTTTTCTCTTTTGAATGAATTGACTCATGTACTATTGCAAAGGTTGTATGGCCTACAAACATCGTTTGTTCTTACAATTCTTTCACAAGATATCCATTTTTTATTTCATGATATATTTTGTCGCATAATATTAACATTTTTGGGGGCTTATTTAGTCGGATACGGAACTGTTCTTAATCACATTTTTTAGTGCAAGTGCAATGTTGGCAACAAGGTTCACTTGATATAATTGGAAATTATTTGAATTCAACACAAACTTTTTCTTCTTTTTTTCCGTATTTTTTTTTCTACTTTTTTTTAAATTCCTTTAAAAAAAATCTCATTGTGTTTATTTTTTTCCAAGCCGTTAATTTTTTCTTTTTGTTCTCTATTTACTTTTTTCCTACATTTCTTTCTTTTCCTTTTTTCTGGCTTTTTTCTAAAAAAAAAAATCTTTTTTCTCATCCTTTTGTTCCATTTTTTCTCAGCTTTTCACTACTTTTTCATTTTGGTATTTTTTTCTTTTTTGTTCTATTCCCCCCTTCCTTTAAGTCATTTTGTGTATACTTTTACATAATATTTGGTCATGATGGGATTACAGAAGCAAAAACAACTCGAAAAGCCGTTTAGGACCCGAAAGAGCCGGTTCCTTTTAGTGAGCCGAGCCGAAGAAGCCGCCAAACTCTACTAACTTTACTCAACTTCGTTCTCGTTCGACTCGACTTCAAAATACCGCATTCAGGACACAACGTCAGGGGAACCGTGTATTTTTACCTTGATGCACTGTAACTTTGACTTGAGTCCCTTCTTAATTAGTAATTTTAAGCCCTCATTTTTGTGCGCTGGCTAGATTTTCTTGTGCTCTGAGAATGTGCGAGCTGTGCGCAATTGCGCACGCGCGCAGCTTAGAGGGTACACTGTTCTTAACTATTCTTGGCCATCCTTAGCACAGACTCTTGCATCCGTTAAATAACCAACCTCATATCCAGAGCAGGTTTCACCAATTCCATCCAAGCATATTTGGGCCTTCTTTTCATTCTATTACCCACAGCTTCTGCACTACCTACCCTTTTTGGCCAAAGCTTTTTCATCCATTCTTTCTAGGTCCAAACCATCTTAGAACATTTTAATCAACCCTCTCACCAGTTCTCCTCCTTACTTCCTCATTCCTTAACCTATCCAGTTGTGTCACTCCACGCTAGAGGTAAGAATTTTTTGGCCGAACAATCATTAAGTCGTTATGGTCAGGCTTCTCTATCATGTTTTTTCTTCATGGAGTATGGACACATAATGCACTCAAGTAATTAATTTGATAAAGAAAATGTTTACCAAAAAATTAGTTTAAATCAAAATCACTAAATCAAAATACATTTTCCTGCCTGGTGTCGGGGTATTCCTTTTCTCACCTCTCACATCAGACGTCATTTCTGTTTCTTACCAATAGCTTACAAGCTTTACAAACCTTCTGCTTTTTGGCCAAATCTTCAACTATTTGCCGCTTGTAAGATTTTTGTTTTGGTGATTATGTTCAGTTGCACTTTCGTTTTTACTCTTAAAAAGTAGAGAAAATGTAAAAGCATTTAACGGTAAGAAAATGAAATAAAGGAAAATACTTATTCTGCAAACAAAATACTTTTTCTGGACAATTGTTTTAGAATCAGGTCAAGAGCATCTCAAATAAAAACGCTACATAACTGGAATATTGCACTTAAAACCGGGGTATTGCACTTTAATACTGTGTTTCACGGTTGTGGTATCATGTGTTGATAGCTTTGGGGAAGGAGCTATCCCTCAGTCTGTTTGTTTGGGCATTGCAGGATTTCAACCGTCAGCTCGATGGTCGCAGTTGGGAAAGATGGTTGCCAGGGTGTGTTTCTGTGTTTTGTTTGCAAACCCTATAGTGCGGATTTGCTTTTTCAACCTATGTTTAATAGGAAAAATGCCTCAGGAGAGTTAGTAATTTCTTATCTGAGGTTTGAAATATATTGATATTGTTCCTCCTTATTCTGAGTGTATACTAAAATATAAACCTATAATTTGAAAAGTGTCATTAAATCCAAATTAAAATGATATATTATTCGTGATGGAACCACATTTTTACAACTTTGCATGACTAATTAAGCAGCAGTCACGTGTTCTGGCAATAACAAAAATAACATGGGCACGTATGGAAAAGCAACAGCAGAAACTCAACATAATATAACAATACGTAGGTGGTGCATATCTCATGTAAATATTGTTATATTCTATGTATTGTTATTCTATATATTGTTATATTCTATAGCAATCAAAATAACCAAGCTTTTCCCCAGTCGTCAGTGAATAAGACTTCCATACAAATCTACGGTGAGGATACTGTACGCGCTGCTGAAAATATACAGACAGATTAAAGCAGATCTAATCTTTAGATGAATAAATAATTGAATAAATCAGACCATTATTGATGTTTTGTTGAACATGCATCAAAGTACTGCCTCCTATCTCTTCATTAAGCAGACTGCAAAATGCAATGTATGAATGGCCTTAAAAATTCATAAAGGAGTAGTACACTCTGCAAAATTGTACTGTATTCATTTAAGGTGGTTTGATTTATTTCATTAGCATAGAGAATATTTGTTTTTCTTATTTTAACCTGTTTTTGAATTTATTGTTTGTTAAAAAATATAATTTGCATTATTATTTCGTTTGGTTTAGTAATCATGTATTATTATATTATTATATTTATATATATCGGGCGGCATTAGCTCATGAGGTAGAGCGCTCGTCTGGGGTTCGAATCCCGGCTTCTCCGTGTTACATGTAAGTGTCCTTGGGTAAAACACTGAATCATAAGCAGGTTGGTGCCTACCATGGCCGCTATTGGTGTGTGACTGTGTATTAATGGGTAAATGTGAAGCACATTGTAAAGCGCTTTGGGAGGTCTTCATTGACTTGAAAAGCGCTATATAAATGCAGATCATTTCATTTCATTTTTATCTGTATTCTATATTTATTTGTTGAACAAAAATATATATAGTATACTGTGATCGAGAGCGATAGAGATTATTGTTTGTTTTAGTATTATTTTAATATCATATCATTATATTTTATCTGTGTTCTATATTATTTTATAGAAACAATTATTTAAAATATATAATTTATTTAATAAAATAAGAAAATCACAGCAAATTTATGATTATTGAATTTGTTTTTATATTACTTTAAAATTATATTCTATTTTATCTGTATTCTATATTTATTTCTAAAATATAGGTATTAATTAAAAAGAAAAAAAAAGCACATTTTTAGTTTTGGGTGCGCCTTAGAGTCCCAAAAAAATACTAGATTTTTGTCTTTTTTTACTACTTTTGTGTTGTTTTTCTCGACAATTAAAAATATGACTTAAAAAGACCCAAATGCATTAATATCAAAGTTTTTTTTTTAGTATATACTTTATTTATCTCACAGGAACTTTGACAGGACTTTGAGTGTTTTCAGAAAGAGCATGAGAATGTGTGGGCGAGTACAAACCTTTGTAAAAATAAACAGCTATTGCAAACAAGGGCGTAATTATAAAAATGTGTTTCAGTCCGCGCTAAGAAAAAAATAACACGTCTACGTAACTTCATCCTGGGAGATTTCTTTGCGAAACAACACCATCGGAAGGCAGTGTCGAGTGCGAAAAGGCAAACGCCTTCTGCTGTCGAGCAGGCTGAATCCAAGGAATGGCGAAGCGCTAACGAAGGTGCAAAGCGAGGAAGATGCAAGAAAAGAAACTGAGCAACGAAAGAAAAAAAATCATGCCGGGTTTTGTCTGCTGAAGACTTATCAGCAGTTGCCAGTCTGATAATTACGGCTCTGGGCCCCGGGGCCCCGGCGCTGCTCCTTTAAGGCGCTCGCCTCTTGACAGCCCAATTCGAGCTAGCAAGCGTCGCGTTATGTAGCTGTTGGGAAAGATGCTGCCTTCAAGGAGATAACACTCAAAGCCCATTTGCTCGCGTCGACAGCTTACATGTCGGAATTTTAAAAATAAACGGCCACGTTTTAAAAAAGGGAGGACAAAAACGAAGGCCTGTGTTTCTAAATTTGCTACCGTTAGCGACGAGCAGACCAATGGAGGTGGATCTAAATTGTGCACTGGCTAACCACTCGCTAACGTAGCTGTAAGGCTCTACAGAAGGAGTGGACAACTATTTGGAGTCGCAGGCGGGATGAAAAATGTAGCCAAGGGGCCGATACTAGAGACCTGTACCATTTTTTTTTTTCATTTTCGGATAAATATACAGTTCATAAAGACTTGTTATATTGTTATAACCTTATCTTCTCTGTTCCTTTATCTTCTTGGCTCATACCTCACTGTGAATGTGAAAAACTGGAGTGTCATGCCTAATTTCGTTGTCACAATATCTCATCTCATCTCATTAGCCGTACCGCTTATCCTCATTAGGGTCGCGGGGGGCTGGAGCCCATCCCAGTCATCTTCGGGCAGTGGGCAGGGGACACCCTGAACTGGTTGCCAGCCAATGGCAGGGCACACAGGGACAGACAACTCATTCGCTCATTCACACCTAGGGACAATTTGGACCGGCCAATTCACCTGACATGCATGTTTTTGGAACGTGGGAGGAAACCGGAGTGCCCGGAGGAAACCCACGCAAGCACGGGGAGAACATACAAACTCCGCACAGAAAGTCTGGAGCTGGATTCTGAACCCACGACAGGTTCCCATGACATGAACTGTGCAGCACAAGCGCTAACCACTGCGCCGCCGTGCTGCCCTCGTTGTCACAATATGTCAACCCATTTTGTAACAATGACAATAAAGGTATATTCTATATTCTTCTATTCTATATTTATGAGTTCCATCAAATTGGTGTAAAATGCTCACAATTAAAGCAAAATAATACATTAGGTCCCTGTTTTAAGGCTTGGATGCATAATCTCGGTCAAAAATGACCCCATGGGTTGTTATTTATCAACCTGTAAATATAAAAAAGTCTTAATATTGTTACAATCTAGGTATTTTCTCAAAAAACAAATATCGGAATAGGATCTAAGCACCCGCAGCCAAAAGAATTAAGATGGACACGAATTGAGTCACAGTTTAACAGTGATGGTGATGGAATGACGTTCTCATGGTGTCCTACTAACATCTGATTATCACACATATACACATATATATATGCCATGAGGCTCTTTAACTTCACCCGGGGGAGTAAAATCCCACATTAAACCACACCCCCACATTTACATATTACCCTATTTTTATTACAGTGTGTATTCATGTAGCACTATTTAAATACTCTAAATCAACACGTTACATCGAGTATTTTTTGTATTATATTCCTTTTACTTATTATTGTTTTATTTTCAACACAAGGATATTACCGGAAGTGTGAATTTCCCTACGGGGATGAATAAAGTATCTATCTAATCTATCCATCTATCCATCTATCTATCTATCTACAGGGCAGGCCGCTTGTTTTGATGTCAAGTCATATTTATTTGTATAGCTTTTAATCACTAAATGTCTCAAAGGACTGCACAGGCCACAATTATTAGAAATTCAAATATTTTTCGCTTGTAATCAAGAAAATACGGTACTAAGACTACATTTTTCATTCTTTGATGTAAAACCAGGAAGTACTTTTAAATCAACTTGTCATCAAACTAAAAACTCTTACTTCTATAATCATGAAAAGATCGTTGTGTACGAAATAACATTTTTTTGTGTTTATTCGAATAAAAATAAATGGCTGAAGTTAGCATGTACATAAATATTTACGCATGGTCAAGGGATACAGAAAACAAAAAAACGATTTCGATTTAAGATCCCACCGAGTTTGTCTTTGAGGAGTTGTGTACAATCAACACAGCGTGTCACTCAGATAAGTGATGTTCCTCTCTACTCATAACCAGAAGCTATCCGTCTGAGACTCGTACTCGCATCCTGCCTGTCTCCTCCCTTGAATTATATCGCACCAACGCTAGATAATTTGACGCTTTTCTCATCCCTCCATCTTTCTTCTTTATGTCCTTCATTTTCTGCTTTTTTCCCCCTATTTATTTTGTGCAGACGTTCCGCACTATTAGGAACTTACTCTTGCGCTGTGAATTATGTCCCTGTGTAAGTAGACGCTAACGTTGTTTGACAGTTTGTTTCATAAAAGTACATTGAATGTTTTGGAACACTTTTATGCTTGTCTACGTTATTTTGAAAGTGTCACTGTGTATTACTACATTGTCTCAATAGTATGGTTTCTTCATTTATAACCTTTTTATTTTTTCCATCATTTATAACTACAGACGCTACCCTACTTTCAATCGGACGATCGTTCGTGAGTTTAATTTGTTCGTAAGTTGCTTCTGTGCTGTATTTTTTATGTTTATTTAAGTTTATATAAGTATGTTTAAGGCTTGTATACGTAAACTGTATTGTTTTGTACTAAAAAAATTAACATTTCATATAATAATATGCTCTATAAAGATGAATAAAGTTAAGTTTACCTTACTTTTGGAAGATGAGCTTCAAGAGTTAGGCGACTTCCTCTTCCATGGTAGAAAGTGGACAAAAAAGAAGCAATCCAACCATTTTCTCGACCGCATCAAGCTTCCTTATTCCACTTCCATTTCAGATGATACTGCTCACCTCTTCCTTACATTTTACACCAACCATACTGAATGGATGCAAGAGATATTAAACCATAAAAATGTCAAAGTTCTTAGTGCGTTGGAGATACAGTGTAGTATGTTTACACAGGAACTAGGAAGAGGAAGCGGATTCTTTACTTCCGGGTGGATGTTGGGTGACATCTGACAGCGCCACACACTCGTAGAGGCAGAAAGAAACACTACAGTAATGTCATTTAATTGGAAAAAGGTGCACACAATACAAAATTGAACTTACAGCAATGTCCGGATATTTTTCGACATTCCGAATTTTTTTTTCGTAGATACCGTTTTTCGTAAGTCGAATGGTCGTAAGTAGGGGAGGGTATGTAGTAAAATGGCGGCCAAACCTCTCAGCTTCTTCAAAGTGCGTCTTAAGTTATGAACTGAAATTACACAAATATATACAAGCGGGAGCAGCTAATAATAACAATAGCTAACGGCACGCCGTAGCTTGTAGACAAATGGCAAACGGGAGTGGCTAGAGAAGGAAAACGTGGGGAGGGGAAATGAGGTCAGTACCTCAATTACTCTGACTCTTCTTTCATGAAAACGATCCGAAGATGAGCGTCACCACGCCTCCGAAACACCCCCCTATTCAAATGAAGACTGCAGTTGAAGAGTAATGTATATTTGTGTGGGAGGGAGCCCTCTGGGTTCCTTATAGCAGGCTGGGGTCTTGGAAAACAGTCCATAATTAAGATAAACCCCTTTGGACTGCTACGGGTTGTTTTGCAAAAGTCCTCCACCATCTTTTATGGAATCATATTTTGGATTTTATTAAGCATGACTAATAGAGAGAATGGAGAGGGACTTTGATCATACACTGATTATGGAAATGATCGGTGATGCCATGCAAATCGGCCAATTACTCGGCGTTGTGACAAAACGTAGGCGATTATTGCGTTTCCACTTTTGTTTTCCTTGTTGATGACACTTGGGCAAGCAAGCGTTAGTAATCGATTGGGATTTTTTTTTTAGATTTGATTGCTTGGAGTGACGATGTGTAATAACTCACAACTAGAGGGCGTTATAGCTTCTAAAGGAGCTGAAAAATGCATTCGAAGAAGACGGACTAAGCACGCCTGAAGGAAACCACTTGAGACAATTCAGAAGCCTACTTCCAGATTTTCTTGCGTAAGGGAGGATAACATTCAGCTAGTGACAGGACATTAAAGCTGGTGATGAGCCCATATAACAAAAGAGCAAGAGAGCTGGTTAAACCCAGGGCGGCTGAAAAGAGCAAATAACTGGTGTTGGTCAGAGATAGTGTAAGCTGCAAATTGTGATGTTTTGTTAGGTGTGCCTTTTAGCCCAGAAAAACCAAGAGGAACATTTTCTTTAGATCATCAACTATCATGAAAAGTTGTTTACGGATATACAAAAAAGCCGATGTACGTGAGATGTTTTGCATGCTAAAAGAAGACAGCATGCTGATGCAAAAGATACTGTACCTTATGTCTTTGTCAAATACAGCAATTGCCCAGGTTACATTGTGAATTTTGGTAGATATGTTTTCGGGGATGTCGAAAAAGATCCGCACATTGCTGTAAGTTAGATTTTGTATTGTGTGCACCTTTTCCCGAGAACAGGACAGTGCTGTAGTGCTCCTTTCCGCCACTACCGGCGTGTTTTTTGGCGCTGTGAGAGGTCACCCAGCTTCCACCCCGAAGAAGAAACCCGGCTTCTACTTCTTAGTTTGTATGAAAATATACTGTACTACGTGTACTGTATCTACTACGTGTACTGTATCTACAACTCTATCTTCAACTACGTGTACTGTAGTTTAATGTTGCCTAGGCAGATTACAGATGCAAAATACGACGACGACAAAATACCGTTTGTAGGTATTCACTCATTTATACCACCGGTGTGAAACAGTCGGCCTGCAGGCCGGATTAGGACTGCCAAGGGTTTTAATCCGGCTTGCAGGACAGCACTGAGAGAAGCGCAAGAGAAAAAAAAGCTGCACTTTGAAATACGTCCGCTTGATGCCACCCAAGCCCGGCGCCACTCACATAGCAACTGTAGTAGTATGTTTCTCTCTTTCTTTTTATTCTGTTTTGTTCTTTCCTTTTTTCTTTTTTCTTTTTCATGCTCACTCTTTTTCTCTTCTCTTATTCTTTTGATCTTTCTTGCTCTCTCGCTCATTCCTTTTTCATTTTTTCTCCCTTTCTCTCTCTACTGTGCTCTTTTTATTTCCTCACTCTTTCTCCCTTTTTATCTCTATCTTACCGTCACTTTCTTTCTTACTCTGTCACCCTCGTTCTCTCTTTCTCTTTCCTTCTCTTTATTTATCTTTCTTATCTCTTTCTTTCAAACCTACTTGTCTGGCCTTCAAAATATTTTATTCTAGCACTTGGCCCCTACCTAAAATGACTTTGACGCTCATTTTATTCTACTCCTGGCATGATCGGTCCTCCTAAATGTTTTGGTATCAGTTTCATTCAAATCAAACTGAAGCTATTCACAATCTAACAGATGCGTGCAGCAATGACAGTGAATGTTATTGAAATCCTGTTCTGCATAATACATAAATAAATAAAGCAGACTTATATACTCAAACATTATAACGGAGTGCTATCTACGAACCACGATGATTTCAATTTATTATAAAGAATGTATTGTGAGCTTCTGATGTGACTCCATTTTTCTCTACTGCATCTTGCAGTCATGAATAATTCTCACTTAGTTACTCAACACAATATAAATACTCATAAAATCTATATTTGCTTCACGGTATGATTGAATATCAAACACGCTTGTAATTTGCATGCAAAAAAATATGAAAAATGATGTCAAAAGGGTACTTAGCGTATACATTTTTTGTTTTAACTTTTTATGACAACGGAGAGAAATTGAATTTGAGTTGTTCAGTTCAAACAGTACACATTATCTGTTCCTGCCTTCCCTGCGAACAGGAGGTGTTAGTCACGAAGTGCAAAAAACCTACGTGACACCAAAGCTTCCGCCAGAAATAGAAGGTTGAACTGCAATTAATTTCGCCAAATGTCAGAAGGATGAAATGGAAATACGCTAACGAGAAAGTCAGCGTAATTAGTTGCGTTAGAGGAGACCAATCAAAACAGAAGCGGAGGAAAATCTGGAGGGAGGAGGAGTATATTCATGTTTTCCAGGTATAACTACTTGGTTGCTTGAAGAAATTTTGGTTCGATTACTACCTACAACTACTATGACTGCTACACTTACTGTTACCAGTACTATCACAACCACTACTATTTCTACCACTACTACCATTACCACTCGTATCACTACCGTAACCACTTCTACTAAAACTGCTGCTACTACCACCACTACAACTACTACCATATGCACATGCAACTGCAGTGTACCCGTCCCACCAAGGATCCACATTCAGGCTGGACTGGATGATGAGGCTTTTATTACAGTTGCTGCAATGAGCGACACAACAGACACACACCATGTGGTTAGCACCTCCGCTGGTTCTCAACATGGTTTGCAGCGCGCTGGAGACTCATAGCATATCAAACAAATAGTTTTCTTTTCAGTTGACATACAATACAGTTCACATTCATTTTAACAAGATACTTTTAACAAATGATCCTATAGTGGTTTTAACTTTTACAATGAATTCAACTCGACATATTTTTTTAATCTGAATTTTAACCAACATCATCCTTTTTATATATTTGAGAAAACACAAATAATTACAATAACAGAATGTTTTTGTCCTCTGATTGTATACTCGCTGATGAACGTACAAGCCGAAGGAAACACCTCTACATTAGAATGATTCCAAGCCAGATTTGGATTGAGGTTTCATTTTACGTTCAGACAAGTGAATCTTTGAATGTTTCGATGAGCTATCGAACGAAGAGGCGCCTACGTCGGATCGGCACTCGTCCTTGATCAATCTGCAGGTAGCTGCTCATTTTTCTTCATTCCCCAGATGAGCAAAAGAGCCTCATTTACTCAGGCTTCAAAGACACCGTCGGAATTGCTTCCCATATGACTTCTCTTCCCTGGGGTTAAGGGAGGGGGCGCGGATTGTCTGCATTTTCCTTTGAATCCCATCCAAACAGGCTTTGATGATACTGTATCGCAATGTATCGGATGAGTCAACCCCGAGGAAGATACTCATCTGAAGGACTAAATTATACAACACGGTTAGAAATGAAACCCGCTCGACTGTAATGAAATCAGTTTGCGATGAAATGAAAATTTCCCTTTCTATCGCGCTACTCTTATGTGATTTGACGTAATTACCTGTACATAACTGACAACATACAAAACCGAGTGTTGCATTTGCTGCACAACGTTTTTTTAAGCTGTTAGCGGCTTTCCTTAATCGAGTCATCAGGATGCCGCCGCCCACCAAGTTGTTGGGCTCTTGTTGCAGGATTACTACCGTCACTACTACTTCTATGACTACCGCAGTACCACTACTGTAACCACTTCTACCACTATTTATTAAACAAACTTCTACGACTACTGACGCCAAAACTGCGATCATTACTATATACTACTGCATCTGCTACCACCACTACTGCAACTACTTCTACTAACACTAGTATTATTACTATAACCACTTCAACCACTACTGCTGAGCACTGCGACAAAGGTCCGCGTGTTCAGGTCTTTGGTTATCAACCTTGCTTTACTCTTGTGAAGCCTGGTCGCTCACCGAGGGTCTGTAGGCCGTAGACTGGACTCCTTTGTGACAAGGTCCCTTCGGCAACTCTACGGGTACCGATGGAAGGACTACGTGTCAAACCAACAGGTGCTCGACAGGGCGCAGATGGGACGTGTCACATGCCAGATTCGGGAGCACCAGCTGCGTTTTTACAGACATGTGGCAGGATTCCCGCCAGGGGACCCAGCTCATCGAATACTTTCTGTTACGGTTCCGAGAGGCTGGACCCGCCGAGGGGGTCGCCCGCGTTTATCGTGGCTCTTGCAGCTGGGAGGATACACGGAGGGCTGGGGTATGCGCCAGGCTTCTGCCTGGGCGATGGCCCAGAGAAGGCCAGCGGAGTGGATGGGTAGGGTGAGTGTGGCAGAGTGCCTTAGCGGCGCATGTTCCCATACCTGACCTGACCTGACGACTTCTACTACCACCACCATTACTACTAATTCTACTGTTACTAACACTATTCTCACTAATACCACTACTTAAACCACTTTTAATATGATTGCATCTACCACTGCTTGACTGTTACTGTCTGGTTGAAGTGGTTAAAGTAATGATACTGGTGTTAGTAGAAGTAGTAGTAGTTGCAGTAGTGGTTGTAGCAGATGCAGTAGTATATAGTAATGATAGTAGTTTTGGTGTCAGTAGTCGTAGAAGTTTGTTTTAGCAATAGTGGTAGAAGTGGTTACAGTAGTGGTACTGTGGTAGTAATAATAGTAGTCGTGATGGTAGTAATCTTGCAACTAGAGCCCAACAACTTGGTGGGCGGCGGCATCCTGATAAATCGCTTAAAGAAAGCCGTTATTGCATCCTACGGCTACTGCTGCCAACTATTGTTTTCAATACTACCGCTACTGCGACTTCCATTACAACTTCTACTACTACTTTTATTGCCACTACTACTATTTTAACTACCATTACTACCACTATTGCTACTATTACCCCAACCACTAACAGTGCTACTATCATCACCACCATTACTATCTACAATTGCATCCTACTACTACTGCTACTAAATACTGTTACCACTACAACCACCAATATTACAACTATTACTACAACTACTACTCCTCCCACTACTGCTACTTCTACCGCCATTACTACTGCTACTTCTATTACTACAACTACTACTACTACTACCGTTGTTATCTACCACTGCATCCTATTTATAATGGTATCAACTATTGTTACCATTTCTAGTTCTACTGCCACTACCACTTCTACTACTACTGGTACAATCTCCTCTACAACTACTACCATTACTTTCTACTACTGTATCTTACGACTACAAGTCAAAACTTTATATTTTTCTATGTATTGTTTTTTTATACTGAATACTTTTCCAATTGGAATGCAACTATAATTTCATTGTAGTAACACAATTATAATAAATGGGATTTTGATTCTGTCACCACTACTACCTTCAACTCCTGTCACTACCACTCCTGCCCTTATTTTTTATTTTTTTGTATCCTGTTTAAAAATTATTTTATAAACACTGTACACCGGGGTGTGTAGTAATTATATCAGTTTGTGGTGAAATGAAAATATCTCGTCATATCATGCCAGTCTTATGTGAGTTGACGTAATAACCCATACTCAACTGACAACATACTCAACCGAGTGTTGCATTCGCTGCACGCCGGTTTTGTAAGCTCTGCCCTGTTAACGGCTTTTCTTAATCGAGTCATTAGGATGCCGCCACCCGGCAGGTTGTTGGGCTTTCTCGTTGCAGGTCGGCCGTAATCGTGATTAATATGACGCCACTCGCTCACCTAAATGCGTTATTTGTTGCGCCACTGACAGTTTTATTATCATGCGCCGTCACTTAATGTGGAAAGGATGGATACAGATGTATGCTGCCTGTGGAAATTGACACAGGAGGCGTTTGGGGGACCTTGGTATTGTTTTAATATCATTTGTAAATGCAAGTTGAATGGGATGAAATACTGCAAGGTTAACTGAAAATCTAATCGATATTGAGATGTGACATAGTGCCATTGTGTAATCGCAAGACACTGCGTTTTTTTCTTTTTCAAGGATGTATAGACAGCAACCCCAAGAAAGGTTCCCATAAGAGGGCGCTGTTTACTTAAATTTAAACACTAAACAATTGTGTAAATTCGCCTTAATTTCCCAACACGACAAGACGTACCCAAAGTAAATTGAATGCTGTACTTGAACTGTTTGAAGAATATAGACGGTTTTGGTCTCTTTTGAAAAGTTACATAATGACGTTTTGTCCCTAATTGAAATAATCACTGCAAATGCTACTAACATGGAGTAATCTATGTTGGAAAACACAGAAATGGAAAGTTTGCAGCCTGCAGATGAGTGTAAGCCTGGGCATTGTGGCCAGAAAAGAGCTAGGACAAATGCATGGAGCCTTACCTAGTCCCAGGTCAAATTTGATCACAATCTGAAAAACTAAACATTATTATGTTACACATTTTTCTAAGGGTGTGTTGAGGCGTTTCCAAAAGTGGCCAGTTGGAGACCCCAAAAGGAACAGTGACAGGTGACATCATACAGACGCTCCTCAACAGTCTTTTTCAACAGTCTGACGGGTTGAAGCCTGTCACAAGTATTAACCCTTGGTTGCATAAGTTGGATAATAAATGACCCCATGAGTTTTTATTTTTCAAAGTCCTAAAACAAAACAAAAAAAAAAAGTAATTTTGGGTATTTAGGTATTCCTCGTGAAACATGTTTATGACATGATGCCGTTACTAATTTATTTAATTTTCTCTGATTCTTAACCCAATACATCGAGAAATGTATGTACTGGTAAGTCATGCATCCAAGGGTTAATAAATAAATAGCAAAAAAAAAGCACTTTTCTTTCACAATCAAAAATCGCATCGAAATTGCAATTTATGTCTAAAAAAACCGCGATTAGCTTTTTTCCCAAAATCGTGCAGCCCTAGTTTGTACCTGTGCTTAAAATCTGTGGAAATCCTTATATTGTAATTCTGTGTTTTCAGGATCTTGAATTTAGGGTGAGGTGTCAGTAAATGCTTGAAATTGTTGCCATGTTTCTCAACAAATCTGACACCGACACTGCTCTCTGGCTTTGCTTGACCTCGTGATTACCTGCAGCTGTTTTTAGTTTGTACCACAATGTCTTATGATTCATCATCGCCCCTACAGGTCGTGTCCTAGAGGACAGTTGCATGATACTTCTAAACAGGACACTAAGAAATATTTATTGGTGCAAGGATAACATCACTTACGTAAATTTAGCATGCAACAAATAAAGGTAGCGTTTCCCTGTGGTAAATTTTAATGGGAAGAACTTCCTGCAACTGAAAACAAGTTATAGTGGAACCTCGGTTTTCGAACGCCTCTCAGTTCAAACAAATCGGTTCTCGACCAAAAATTTCGAGAAATTCTTGCTTTGCTTTTCGTTCAAAAAATCGGAGTTCGAACGCCAGTACGCTAGGGTGCGATGCTGAGCGGTGTACGGGTGTAGATTGCCGCACCCTTCGTGAAGAACTGTTATGACGTGCGAGCGCACTTCTTTTTGCTTTCGCTTTAGATATCGGTGAACGGAGTGTTTTAGCCCCTAATTATGCCTCCGAAGAAGGTCGGTGCAAGCAGCAAAGTTGCTACAGGTGAAAAAAGAAGGGTAGTGCGTACAACTATTGCATTTAAGAAAGAAATAATAGCAAAATATGAAGGGCGAGTTTCCCTTCTTTCGAGGGAATAGAGCATGGCTTCTGCAGACCTTCACAAAGGTAAGAAATCCTATTCATAATTCTTTTCTTTATCCTTTAACTGCTCACCACTTTTTGTGGAGACCCGGGTGCTAAATGATGTGTAAACGACCTGATTTTTTTAGTTGTACACGTTCATTTTAGTGTAATCTTTCGTACGGAAGATTACGCTAACGTGAACGTACGATTAGCCTGGGTTAGCTTCATGTTTACGTTCATGGTAAGCATTCAGGGTGTTGGAACGAATTAAAACGATTTTACATTACTTTTAATGGGAAAACGATTTTCGGTGATCGAACAAATCGGTTTTCGAACAGGGTTCTGGAACGGATTATGGTCAAGAACCGAGGTTCCACTGTACTTATTACTGCCATTTTTACCTAACATCTATATGAGGAAAGAATTGTCTTAAAAACAAATATGTTTGGGATTTAATAATTGTCTTTATAAATGCAAACGCAAGATTAAAAATCGCATATGTAAAACAGATATATTTGTGGCTCTGCAAAATACACTATTGGCCCCGAACTTTTTTCTTTTAATGCTACTGGAGAAATTTGAAAATTTGCTTTGAAAGTCCTTGAAATCTGCTTGAATTTTGCCATGGAAAAGCTGTACGAAGTCTGTTTCACAACAAGTTTAGCCATGGCATACCAGGATAATCATGTGATAAAAGACTAAGATCAAATATATAATATAAGAATAGATCTTTTGAGAAAATGATATACTGTTAAATTTGGACTATCAAGCAAATCCGATTATAAGCTGCACCCAGTATATTTTTAACGGAAAAAAATAATTTGTACATCCCTAAGCCGCACCTGACTATAAGCTGCATGTGCGCACATTAAAACAAGAAAAACGGTACTCAGAAAGAGTTTTAATAATACATGCGGCACCTTAACCTGTTGACGCCGGACTTTTGATGAACAAATATGTGTTGTACGATGTCACCAGTCACTGAAATCCGTCATGCCACATATCATTGGAAAGCTTAAACTCTTGGGATTCAAGATCTCAAAAAATCGGCACAATCAGTCCGAAACAAAAGACCCGAAAAGTATAAAGCCGGCCTAACTCACCATCACGCCCCCTGGTTAACTTTAATTTCTATAAATGTCCGCAAAAATGGCTTCATTACATCAAGGACCGTCCAATGTATTCAACCGTGTAAAATATTTATTCCAAAACACACAAAAATGCCGACGGATAAATAAAAATCTAAAACATGTCTGCTTTGTTGGATCTTGCTTCTTGTAATTCGTTCATTTTGCCACATGATTTCTGTTTAGACTTGTAAAATTATTTTCCATATGGTAGTTAGTGACCCCCTTTCAATTGACACCTTTTCCATGATGAGGGTCTGTTCATGCTAGTTTTATTCATGCACAAAGTTATATTAAACACAGGTCTTCCTCGATATTTATATTCCACCAGGCTCACTCTCCTTTACTGCTCGGGCGCCCCTGGCTGCCGTTTGAAAAAATGTATCGATTAGCCGCATCATTGCATAAGCCGCAGGGTTGAAAGCTTGGGCAAAAAGTCGCAGCTTATACCCCGAATTTTACGGTGTAAGTTATTTGTATAATACCTACCTACATAACTACCTACCTACCTACCTATCCACCGGACCGACCAACCCACCCACCTACCTACCGACCGACCTATACATAACCTACCTACCTATCCACCCACCAACCCACCTACGTACGTACCTACCTACCTACCCACCTACCTACCTACCTACCTACCTACCCACCTACCTAGCCACCCACCTACCCATGTCATGATTACCTAAGTGGAACCACCTGGGGTAATCATCTGGCGTGCTGGAATGCGCTTCCTGATTCGTTTATGTTCCCTTTTTAAGCACGCTACGCCGAGACCTCTTCGTCTGAGGATTACTTTTGTACCCCGTTTGACTCTCCTGATTTACCTGTGCCTTCTTGACCTGTTTACCTGATTCTGCCTGCCTCCGATCCGACCTGCTTCCGTCCCACGCTACGATCTTCTCTCCAGTCCCGGTAAACTCGACCTGCTTCTGTCCCACACTACGATTGGCTATGTGTTACGAAGTAGTCTTCACGGCTTTGCTGCTGACGTCCGACGGTCATCGCGTCTCCCGCTAACCCTTTACGCTTCCCCAAATAAAGAATTGTACAAACGCTCTGGGGTCTCCTGCTCTGTTCTGGTCCTCCTGACAACCCACCCATCGAGAGGGGTGACCGACACCAAGACAAACACATACAAAAACAAAGAAAAACATTTTTAAACGGGAAAAAGTAGCAAAAAGCACAAACAATTTTTTTTCGACCATGGCCAACCCAAATGCCCGAAAACCCAAACGAGTTAGGCACCTCGGCACCTAAATTGGTCATGCTTTCGTCCCTTCCGGTGAAACGGGACACAATAAAGCGGCCATGTCACTCGGATCAGGGTGACACAACACACTCTTTTGTTCAACAGCAGGGCCCGACAGCTTTCACTGGTTTACCCCTGCCGCATCATACAGGTGCCCTGCCGATCCCTTAGAAAACATCTAAACATCCCACTATCCTTTCACAACACCTCTTCACTCATTCCTATCACCAACAAGAGCTCTAGCTTCCACTATATTTAGACCTTTTTCCTGCAGTGCACTCATAACACCATCTATCCACGTCAATCGCGGCCTACCTCTTGGTCTCCTTCCATTTACTTCTGCAATATGTAATATATCACCGTTGTATTACTAAAGTAGAGTGAAGCCTCCCAACATATGTCATTTTTGTCACGGTAAAAACGAAAGTTAATAAAAATCTTATTTCCAAACAGTACTTGAAACTGCTACAGAGCTCACATAATGAAAAGTTTCAAGCAAATGACGATGTCATCTTTTATCAATCGGGATGGATTGCTTTTAACCAAGCAGAGAAAAGTAATCAGCGTTTTTACAGTGATTTAAACTCAGCATGACTTGAAATGATTTGAGTACGGAGGATACCATTGTCTCCTGCTTAGACGGGGGAGGAGGCACAACATTTGTATCTGATTACTTGTCATCAGCGCTTCATATTCATGTCGATGATGAATTATTATCTGTGAGGATATTTGCTCGTATTTGAATACTGCTGTGGATTGTGTGAGAGGCCGCTTGAGAAGTAAATCATACTTGCTCTTACATATAACGTCATACTCACACATACATGACTACTCACACATAGACACTGTCATACCCATGCACAAACTAATATACTGTAAATCCCGGACTATAGAGTGCACCTGATTATAAGCCGCACCCACCACATTTTAAGAGGATAACCGCTTTTGCACTTACACAAGCCGCATCTGTACATAAGCCGCATGCGTCCACGTTAAACCATGTAACACAATCACAAAATTAACCCGAACCCGATTTTAAATCCCCAGTTGTAACTGAATATAAAGTACACAGTCCAAAAACCGCAGCTGTCAAAATGAACGGAAAATGATACCGGTACTTAAGGTTTGATGCAGACCTGCAGAGTCCGGGTCCCGTTGAAAATAATCCCAGGGAAAAAAATGTATATTTCTAAAGGTAAGGGTGGGAAAAATATATATCCACTATTGTCCGCTGCGTCCACAAACACGTCTCACCTTTACTCCACTTCCCATCAGCCCCCGTTATTTTCACCCCTTCTTTTTGATTCGCCTCTGGAAAACATATCAGAATAAGTCTCTAAAATAAATACATTACAAAAATATACAGTTGCAGATACATATTATACATGGTTACATATATTTACCAAGAAAGACGGTACACCGAGAGAGTTTTCCAAGCTTTAATAATAGTATTATAACTTTCATCCCAAACCGTGCCTGTGAAGGGTAGCAAAACGCTACTAGGACCGCGCTCGCAACACAGTAAACGGGTCTGTTAAAAAAAATATACGGTACTTGTAGAAATCACGGTAAACCGTCCTTATCTTCCTCCTTATAACTGACGTCATCAAAGTCGTCTTCCCCAGTATGGGAAATAGACTTTGTCAAATAGACGTCGTCCCACGCTCCCTTATTTAAAAACACGCTAGCAAAACACTCGCAAAGTAAGGTTTACGTGCAATAGCTCTGTTTCCTTCTTTATCGGACTGCTCGTTTGCTTTTAGCTTGAAAGCTGTGTCATGTGCCTTTCTTATTGCAATTTACATGGTGAGGATATGTCTACGCAAATTTAATTTGTGCTCAAGTTAAGAAGTTGCAGTCTTCCTCGGCGCATATATTCCACGGTCTAAATCTTACCTTTTGTACTCGAGCGCCGCTGGCGGCTGTTAGAAAAATTACATAAGTTGGCCGCATCACTGAATAAGCCGCAGGGTTGAACGTTTGGAAAAAAAGTAGCGGCTTATAGTCCGGAATTTACGGTACTTTCTTATTCACCCTACTGGCCTCTCAAACACACAACCATAGTCTCTCATTCATGTGTGTGTGTGTGTGTGTGTGTGTGTGTGTGTGTGTGTGTGTGTGTGTGTGTGTGTGTGTGTGTGTGTGTGTGTGTGTGAGGGTAATACAATAGTATGTGTGTAAAAGCATAGTAGTGTGTGTATGAAAGTATAGTAGTACGTGTGTGGAAGTGTAACAGTGTGTGTGAGGGTCTAAAGTAGTGTGTGTATGTAGGAATAAAGTAGTATATTAGTGAAAACATAGTGGTTTATGTTTGAAAGTGTAGTAGTATGTGTGTGCAAGCAGAGTAGTGTATGTATAAGAGTATGACGTAGTAGTGTGTATGAGAGTATAGTAATGTTTGCGCATGGGTATGTCTGTGTATGTATAAAAGTGTACTTGTGTGTTTGTGGGGGGGTGTACTAGTATGTGTGTGTAAAAACGTAGTAGTGTATGTATGATTGTAGAGTAGTATGTGTGTGAGAGAGTATAGTATTGTATGTATAAGAGAGGATAGATAGATAGATAGATAGATAGATACTTTATTCATCACCGTAGGGAAATTCACACTTCCAGCAGTATCCTTTTGTTGTTTATTAACAGATTAACAGGATGGCCTCGGGGTGCTGTGTTGTAGTTTAGCAACAGCAGAGTGTATGACGTCGCTTGCTAGGCCAAAAGTTTGACGTCCCTGCAGCAGATGGAAATATTTGTGCCAAGGGTTACACCACCTCGTGTTCAAGTAGATAGCGAGTCCACCTCTTCTCCACTTCCCGCAGGCTTTTGGGTCTCTGTCTGCCCTAACAGCGCTGAAGCCGGGTAGGTCCGTTAGCGTCCGGGATGCTAAACGTGAGCCACGTTTCCGTAAAACACAGCAAACTGCACTCCCTGTACGCTTTGATGTTTTTCACCAGTACAGTCAGTTCATCAGTCTTATTTGGTAGCGAGTTCACATTTACCATGATTACGGACGGTACCGAAGGCTTATAACGCCGCTAGCCGCTTAGCCTTCCCCTTAGCTCCGGCTCTGCAGCCACGATAGGGCCCCCTCATCAGTGCAAGGAGTTGATTCCTCGAATAAACGCATTTTGTGCCTTAAAACCCATAACGATAGGATACAAAGTAATCCAAAGTGTAGTTGTCAAACGGGACGAAAAACACCGAAGATAGAAGCAGACAATTAAAACAGTAAATCACAGAAAAAAAAAAATAACACGGAGCTGCTTGAAAGGTATAACAGTATGCGTGACAGAATGTAGTAGTCAGTATGAGCGTATAGTAGTGTTTGTGCTTGGGTATGACTGTGTCTGTATCAGAGTATAGTTGTGCCTGTGTGAGAGTATAATGTTAAATGTGAGAGCAGGTTCCATTGACTTCTCAAACGGTCTCTCATAGTATTGTACTTTGATCGCATATCTCGTCACTCGGTATATGTGAACTTGTTCAGCGTTAGATCTCTTCAATACATAAACTCCAACAAACGCCAGATTAAAAAAAACGGATGCAGCAAATATTAAATATTAAAATAGATTGTTATTCCTTTTCCTTTCGTTGGTAGTAGTGACTCGGAGAGACACGGAAATAATCAATTCATCTCTTATATTGGAACTGTCCCCAAAAAGTGAAATCCAAACCATTCAGAGTGTCAAAGAAGGTGAGGGGGCTATAACTTTAGTTTCACTTATAGGGAAAGTCCATTTCACAAGTGTGTTTTGCATATTGCAACAGTTTTTGCCATTTACAGAAACAGATTATTCCACTCGATATGCAAAGAGAGAGAGAGCTAACAAACACTAAGATTTGTTTTTAGTTTATAGCAAATTACAGAATACGCATTTTCTAAAAACTACAAAAAGAGAAAGGAAACTTAAACAATGTTCATTTTGTATAGTTTTGCATATTTATTCATTCTGTGTTGGTCTTTATGTTTTATAGAATAGAATAGAATATACTTTTATTGTCATTGTTACAAAATGGGTTGAACATGTGACAACGAAATTGGGCATGGCACTCCAGGTTCACATTTAACAGTGAGGATAAAAGAAAACAAAGAAGAACATAAGGTTATAATTTACACAATATAAAGGAACAAAGAAGATAAAGGTTATAATTTACACAATATTTACACAAGAAATGTGGGCATGTAGGATGTTACAGTGCATCAATGTGTGTTTTCTCTCTCCTTTTGTATTCAGTTATGTTGAGGACTTTTATAACAATGAAACAAAATAAGAAATGAACAGAATATTCTGGGCTTGTCATTAACACAACATCTTTGCATTGACAAAAGCTTTAGTGTGACAAAAAGAAAAGTTAAATGAAGTGGGATTTTCCAGACAGAATCAGGAAGTCCAATCTTCACAAGAGACTTTGTTAGGTTCTGACTGGATTTTGTAGGTGGCATTAAAATATTAGAGTATACTCAAGGCCTCCCCCATCAACAGTAAATGACAACACCAGTTAGGACAATATTCAGAAAATATAACTATTGAATGAATGGATATATTGAGAAGTCAGCTGAGTCAGAAGTAAATATTTTATTCGGATATATGGATACGCTCGAGGTGCAGTCATTAAAACTAAATGAATGACGTTATTTAAATATTAATGATTTAATAATGAAATGAATATAGCTGGAAAATGCATGCAATCATGACTACATATTCAGTGACACATTGTCATTCAATCTAACATAACAATGTTTTCTTATCAATATGATGAAAATTGGACAAATTCCTTTTTCCATCACAAAATGTTTAGGTAAGCTAGAAAAAGAGATCATTTTATTCATATGTTGACTATTGATAAACCCTTCAGACAAAGGGTCTCCAACTTGCCCCCCCCAAGGACAGCAAGGGTGCCGGTTGTAAAATAGCTCACCAGTGCTGGGTCATTGTGATTTTCTCATTAAATTATACTTTTTAGTAGTTGACAAAGTCTACTTAACCCTACTTCCATTAATTAACCTGGTAATAACATAGTAATAACATGATTGTTACTTTATAAATCCATATCAAACTGAGGGCCCTTTGAGCTAATTAGGAACAAAAAGTAACGGTCCGCTTGAAAAAAATTGGAGACCCGTGCTTTAGACTATGCAACGTTTCCTTATCAATATGACTAAAATTGTACAAATGCATGCGTTCAGATATTTCTCCGTTACATATGTTTAACGTCAACAACAAGAGGATTACTTCCAGATGTGGAGCTGACAACGTTCATACAAAATGTATTCTGAAATTATTCATTATTCAACACGACTACAGTACAAATTCATGCGTCTATATTTTTTTCTGTTTTGTGCGTTTAACTAGTTTGATGCTAGAAGAGCCAGTACCATCCAAAACGGAAGGAAGCATTTTCGGTAGAACTTTCACTTTGCTGCTTTTTTATTTTGGATGCGTGATATCTCCAACATCTAAACAATGCTTTCCATATACACGAGGGCACTTTGCGGAAGAACACTGACCTTATGTATGAACGAAGCATGAACTTTGCAAAAAAAATGTCATCACTCAATGTTTTCGTTGACCACACGATTCCGGTCACCATGGCAATCGCGTTCCTGCAGACCTGCACAAAACGTCATCCCTCTTTCCACGACAATGACAAAGGGACTCTGTCATCTTTTCTTTGAAGGAAAAAAAAGCTCTGTTGAAGCTTTATCTGTCTTTACTTATCCATTTATTTGCTTTTCTCACCACAGTGCTTCACTCCGCTTACTCGCCTTATGGGGCTGCCTACACACTTCAACACTAGGAAGTGGGGGCTTAAGGACAAAGATCAGGAAGAAGTCACTCCTACCATGTAATGCTGATTTATCAGACTGAAATAACTCCTAGAGGATTGATACTTACTGATAACCTGAGCCAAAACCTTTGTACTTGTTTTTAAAACAAAAACAATGTCACGGTTGCCATGGCACACAATTGGCCCCGCCCGTGTAGTGCCAGCTGCGGCTCGTTGACGATTGGCTTTCCGCCTATTATAAGCTCAGCGCTCTCACGCTCCCTTTGACAGCCCATCAACAAGCCTCTGCCCTGCAAGACGTGGGTTCTGACTCGGTCCTGTTTTCCTGTTGTTATTTCCTGTCCGGTATTGTTACCGTTTATTTTTGTCCTGTTTAATATCAGTTTTCAGTTTCGTTCTCGTCTAGTTGGTCCTGCTTATTTTCGATATCCTGTTTCATTATCTATCCTGTCTGTCCCGTCCTGTCCGGTATCGACCCCATCTGTCCGATATCAACTCGGGCTATTGGTATCGATCTCGTCGGCCTCTGGCCTCCTATCATTTCACGCCAGACTGCTGCCTAACGTGCATGACTCCCCATTTCCCGTAAAATAAAAGGTTTGTGTGAGTAACGTCACATATTTGGGTCCTGATCCTGTTCTGGTTCATGACAAACAAAACATAATGTTGACAGTTTGGCCCTCAGGAACAATGCTTCTGAAAATATATTTATACGTTATGGCATTGAATGAGTTAAGGTCAGTTGAATAATGATAATACGACTTTCTGGTGTGAAGCTAACTAAAGTCATACACACTTTATTCAAAATCCCTTAATAAACCCTTTTGATATGAACCTTTTATAGAACGTTTTTTTTCTTATCAACAAGACCAAAATTGGAGAAATGTACGGGTCCAAATCTTTCACAGTAAACGTACGAATATTTTTTGTTGTAGAGACAGAAAATAACGTAAAGTAATCAATGAAAACGTCAACGATGACGACTAATTTAGAAAGTA
The DNA here is from genome assembly GCF_059441175.1 of Urocampus carinirostris. Taxonomy (NCBI): domain Eukaryota; kingdom Metazoa; phylum Chordata; class Actinopteri; order Syngnathiformes; family Syngnathidae; genus Urocampus; species Urocampus carinirostris. Next base: position 24,234,045 of record NC_142361.1, read on the forward strand.
CCGTAAATTCCAGACTATAAGCCGCTACTTTTTCCCCAAACTTTCAACCCTGCGGCTTATTCAGTGATGCGGCCAATTTATGTAATTTTTATAACAGCCGCCAGCGGCGCTCGAGTACAAAAGGTAAGATTTAGACCGGTGGAATATATGTGCCGAGGAAGACTGCAACTTCTTGGCTTGACTATCGGCGAGAAATCTTTCACTAAAACTGGCCGCGTGCGAAAGGCAACTTTTTGGCAAGTCTCAGTGGATCCTGACAGCGTGGGGCAGCATTAAAAAATCCACCATCACCAACGGGTTCCGAAAAGCAGTGACGGAGAGGAAGGCACGACAGTGACAGCGCGAGAGAGGCTGCGGGAGCGTGGGACGACGTCTATATGACACTGTTTCTTTCCGACATTGAGGAAGACTACTTTGATGGCTTCAGTTTTAAGGAGGAAGATGAGGACGGTTTACCGTGATTTTTACAAGTACGGTATGTTTTTTTAACAGACACGTTTACTGTGTTGCGAGCATGTTGCTAGCGTCTTGCTACCTGTCACAGGCACCGTTTGGGATGAAAGTTATATTATTATTATTAAAGCTTTGAAAACTCTCTCGGTGTACCGTCTTTTTTTGTAAATATGTGTAACCATGTATAATATGTTTTTGCAACTGTATATTTTTGTAATGTATTTATTTGTATTTATTTTGGACACTTATTCTGATATGTTTTGGACGGGCAAATTTAAAAGAAGGGGCGTAACAAACGCGGGCTGACGGGAAGTGGGGATCGGTAAAGGTGAGAGTTTTTGGACACGGCGGACAATAGTGGATATATATTTTTCCCACCCTTACCTTTGGAAATATACACTTTTTTCTTTGGATTACTTTCAACGGGAACCGGACTCTGCCGGTCTGCATCAAACCTTAAGTACCGGTATCATTTCATGTTCATTTAGCCGGCTGTGATTTTTGGACTGAGTACTTTAATGAAGGATATTCAGTTACAATCGCAAGACTTAAAGTTGGGTCTGGGTTAATTTTGTGTTACATTTTTTTAATGTGGGCGCATGCGGCTTATATATGTGGTGGGTGCGGCTTATAATCAGGTGCGCTCTATAGTCCGGAATTTGCGGTAAACGTGTTTAGGTGATTGGTAATGAGAGAGCTGCCAAAGTTTAGCCGCTGAAACCAGGGAACGGCGGAGATGAATCAAATCAGCTTAGCGCTCACACGGGATGTAAATATGATTTCCTGGCGCACATGCCATATGCACGCGTGTCTAAGCAGGCTCTTTGATCACAGGAAATTGTTTTGTCTTTGAAACGCCAAGTATTTGTTTTAGCTGCTTTCTTCTCAGGCTACGTTTCAAGCTGTGATCGTTTCATCACTGCCAAGTATTATATTGTCTGCTGTTCGCTATTTTCAGAAATGTGTATGCGGATTTAAGGCTCACTTTGGATTCGGATGAAAATGGTTTTTTAATTTCCAACAAAATATTTTGGGAGAATTGTTACTCCTATTTTTAACCCGTTTTACTACATTCTGATCCTGTTTTTCTTGTAGAATTACCAAAATTGTACTTAAAAGGGTCAAAATTCTATCAAATTGTAATACTTACATAGTAGTGGTAGCAGTTTTGTATTATTTTTGTAGTTTTGTTTTGCAGGATTCTGTAGTATTTATGTTGTAGTATTTATATCGCATTTCTGTGTTCATATTTTTGTAGGATTTACATAGGTTTATTTCTGTAATAGTAATTTTGTATTATTGTAACATCGTATTCCTAGTTTTATAGTTTTTCTTTGGCATTTCTTAGTATTTTTTGTTGCATTACTGTATTGTATATTTTTAATATTACTCTACTGTTGTTTTTTGTAGGATTATTTATGTTGTGTATTGCAAGTTTTACAACATTCTGATTATGTTTTTCTCGTAGAATGAGGAAAGCGATACTTAAAATGGGCAAAAATGATATCAAATTGTAATATTTACGTAGTAGTGGTCGCAGTTTTGTATTATTTTTGTAGTTGTGTTTTGCAGTATTCTGTGGTTGTATTTATGTTGTAGTATTTTTATAGTATTTCTGTGTTCATATTTTTCTAGAATTTCCTTAGGTGTACTGTATTATATGTTTGCAGTATTACTGTTGTTTTATGTATGCATTTTTTGTAGTATTGTTTCTGTCGTAATTCTGTAAAAGTATTGATGTAGTCTTTTTGTATTTTTTATTTGTGTACTGTAGTGTTTTATAGTATTTCTGTACTACTATTTATATTAGTATTTCCACACTAGTATTTCTTATTATAGTATTACCAGAGTAGTATTTTTATAGTATTTCTAAAGTAGTACTTGTGTAGTATTTCCATAGTAGTATTTTGTAGTATTTATACGGTAATATATCACAAAGAGCCTTTAATATGTCACAAAAGCAAAAGATGTGAAAATACTGACCCAAAGTTTGTCTATCTACGAGAAAATGAGAGACACAAGTGATACGATGCGTATTGTACGATGTGATACTCATTATTTCAGAACAAAATAGTTTTCTGCAAGCGATTTAGGATCTAGTATCAGTATTGCCACACAAACGCCGCCACCTGTCAACGTCGCTTTACATTGAAAAAAAAAAAAACAACGGCGACCAGATGACGGAGGTGCTGTGTCTGAGTCGAGAGGCTTCTCCTGTGACTGGTAACCATGGAAACTTGGACTATCGAGGGAGCAAACCCCAACCCGAAAAAAAACAGACTGGAGAGGGATTAGCGTACTTGTCCAAGACACACCGTAGGAAGTAGTGCCCCTACCACCCTACTAAGGGATGCGTGAACCCTGATCTCTAATTACAACCCGGATTAAAAAAGAATAAGAGAGATCTACTACGTAAACGTGTCGTACATTTCCCTGTTCGGGATATACCTCGACAAAAATACTCCATTCTTAAATGTCAGGCTATTTTTCAACAGCGGGGGCAGTGTATGAACAGCCCTGGTATCGACCAAGTCGTCCGTGACCTGAGATCCATTACCCGAGCTATGCTAGTGCAGTAAATGATGCGGCTAGTTTTTTTTGGGGGCGGCGGTACATTCAGCAAAGCCGACAGTACACAATGGCCATGAAAGTTGAAATATCGTCCGTGTCGGGCCGAAGCCTTGAATGGCTTCGCTTTGACGTCCATTTTCTCACTCGGGCTTTTATGTTAACCTGTCTCGGCAGCTGCTCCAACAAAAGAATTTTGTTTTCAATACGTTATGAAATGCTCTTTTCGCTTCTGGGTCATGTGCATCCGTAAATCGTATTCTTGTTGGTACGATAGGTTTCACAACTCATCAAAAAAAAAAAAAAACAGCCTGAAATTATTTACAATTGTTGTCTACTTTGGAAAATATGGAAGCACAAAGGGCAGTGAATGAATGGCCCCATTGATTTTAAATGGAGAAGCTTGGTCACCGTGGTAACCAGGCGATTTCCGGGGGTGGGCCAAGTGGGTCGCTGACCCACGTGAAATTACACCATAAGCTATTGAGTCATACCAATGGGTACATGCTAATGACTACATGAAAACAACTACATGCTAACAAGGAATGCTTATGGCTACATGCTAGTAAGTAGAGACCAACAAGTTATACTAATGGGTAAATGCTAACAGGTCATGCTCGCGGCTACTTGCTAATGACTACATACTAACCAGTATTGCTATTGGTTACATGCTAAAATTTCATGCTCACAGCTAGATGCTTTCAACAACCTGCTAACGAGTCATGCTAACAACTAAATGCTAAGAAGTCATGCTAACAGATACATACTAATGAGTCATGCTAATGACTACATGTTAACAGATTGATGCCAATGAGTAGATGCTAAGGATGCTAAGGACTACATACCAACGAGTCCTGCTAATGGCTACAGGCTAACGACCAGGGTTGGGTAGGGTTACTTTAACTGGATTACTTTCAATTACTTTTGGATTACTCCAATACCAAATATGCTAATAAAAGACAAAAGAAACCAAATATGAATAAAATTATGACTCACAACATGTGGTAAGCTTTCTCTCTTGGCTTTGGTCTCTGGAAAAACTAACATAAAATGCGACAGAAACAAAATGAAAATAAATCCAAACAGCTTGCCAACATCATTTTTGCCGTTCCATGTATTCCAAGCCTGCACAAAATTTAGTAATTTTATTCATATTTAGTTTCTTTTGTCTTTTATTAGCATATTTGGTATTGGAGTAATCCAAAAGTAATTGAAAGTAATCCAGTCAAAGTAACCCTACCCAACCCTGCTAACGAGTCTTGTTAACAGCTACATGCTAACAAGTCATGCTAATAGCTACCCGCTAATGACTACATGCTAAGAATTACATGCTAACGAGTCATGCTAACAGTTACACATTAACAGTTAGTTGTTAATAACTAGATGCTTATGAGTAGATGCTAATGAGTGGATGCTAACAACTACATGTCATAGCCCAGCCCCAACTCTCCCGCAGTAACAATTTTGTTAGAAAAATAATTGTCATTGATATCAACATTGTGAAACATTCTGTGCCACAATATTAGACATGGCACTCCAGGGTAAAACGTAATATAGAGACATTGAAGAGTGAAAAAAGGATAAATAGGCAAACAAATATTGATTGCAACGTCGTGCTTAGAAAGTGGTTTGCAATGAAGAAGAAGAATCCATTGTGACAATAGTGCGATGAATAAGTGCAATACCATTTAGCAGCAGCAATTAAAAAACCCAATATAATAAACTTTGCGACGTCATGTCTGTCAGTAAATTATTGAATCAATATGTATTTTAACAAAAACGATCCAAGAAATGTTGAGAGAGGATAGAACAAGGTGTAGAGCTCTAGCACCACCTATTGTATCCATGCTCACCACTGGTTATTTGAGTATTATTAAATTACTAGCTTTCGATAGGTATAAAATCCAACACTGTTTTTTTCAACAGTTTTTTTAGAAGGCGTTACAAATTTTATACGTAATCACAACCGGAGTCGCGCTACTCACTCAGACGTTTTTTTTTTTTTCACCGTGCAAGCGAAAAATAAGTGTTCCGGCAATGCTCTATTACATACGGCAAACAATTGAGTCCGTCGAACAAATGGCATTTCTAGCTGCTGAATGAATATTGATTCCATATTTCATGTGTTCGAATTGTCAGCGTGCATAGAAATGAAATCATGAATATACTTATTTGAAAAGAGTTAACCTTTAAGCGCAACCCGGTGGGAGCCAAGATGGCCTCGTGCTTTTCGGTAAACGTCGGTTTTGGTTTTGTAGGGACAAATACTTGATTTCTATTATTTGTCCACACAAAGTGCTCTATTATTTATGAAGAGAATGTCGTTGAATTCTTTTTGGTCCAAATTTTAAGACAATTAAGCAGACGACAATAATAATCTGCAAACACTTCCCATGGATATATTGTCACTGATTGAGACGTGCTCGTAAAACTGAGTGGAAATACTAGCTGATATTTTCTTTAAATAAGAGGTGTCCGACTCAATTATGTATGCATACATATAAATATATATATATATATATATATATCTCATTTCATTTCATTAGCTCCACTGCTTATCCTCAGTAGGGTCGCGGGGGTGCTGGAGCCCATCCCAGCAATCATCGGGCAGTGGCATTTGTATATATTTATTTATGAGTTTACATACATGTATGATTGTATACGTTTATATGTATGTCGGTGTACATATATTTGTTTTATTATTGTAAAGGGGTGAGAGCTAATAAGCTACACTTCTTCTCACCCCCTTCTGAATATGTCTTTTGTTTTCTATTGCTTTGTTTTGTAGTTTACGTAGCTTCCTCATTTTTCCTTTTTTCCATCTCTACATGTTTTCATTTTCCAGAATTTTTTGACAATGATCAGGAAGCCTTGCACTGCTTGTGATGAATATTCACAATAAATAAATGAGAACGACAACAACAAAAACGAGGGGGAGAAAAAAAGACGATGAGAATAAAGACAGATAGGGAGAATGGAGAGAGAAAACAGAGAAATAGAGAAGGAGAACCAGAAAAAAGAAAGAACAAGAGAGATAACAAGAGGGATTAAGAGATTAAGAACAGGAGAGAGATAGAGAGTGAGAGAGAGAAAACCAAAGAGAGTATAAGAGAGAGAGAGAGAAACAAATAGAGTATAAGAGAAAAGAAAGAGAGTGAGAAATTGAAAGAAGTCAATAGAGAGAGAAAGAGATAGAAAGTAAGGAAAAAAGACAAAGAAAAAAAGACAGAAAGGTAATTGATGAAAAGGGACAGAGAAAAAAAGAGAGAGGGACAAAAACAGAGAGATCAAGAGAGATAACAAGAGAGAGAGAATCAGAACGAGAAAACATAAGAGAGTGAAAGAGATAGAGAGAGAAAAAAATCCAAAAAGATAAAGAGTAAGAAAGAGAAAGAAAGAAAAAAATGAGAGAGGGAAAGAGTGTGAAAAAGAGCAAAAGAGAAAGGGACATTGAAAGAAAGAGAGAGAGAAAAAGACAGAAAAAAAATAAAAGAAGGAGAAAGAAACAGAGAGAAGGCAATACAGCTCCAGTTCCTTTGCAAGTGGCACCTGTCTTTGTCAACATCAAGTGGACAGATTTCTAACTGCAGCTCATTTTTCCCTAGTCCTTTTCTTGATGCTGTCTCACAGGCCTAATTAAGAACCTTGGTGGGTCTGACCTGGCCCGCGGGCAGCAAGTTTGACACCTTTGCCTTAAAGTATCGAATGCTAATGCTAACGCTAATGCAATACTGACTAACAACATCCAGTTGGTGCATGATCCATAAATGGATGCAGCACAAGAGACTAAAAGCGACGAGAGTTTTGTACCGCTTATGCTAGCATTGACCGGCACTCCACTATGCTAAAACAACGTGTAACAAAATAAACCTTGCACAATTGAATTCAATTTAACGCTATTAACAGCTACTAAGACTCTGAGGTATTTAATATGTTGTTTGTGGATTGTGGTATGAGCTTAGCAGCAAGCGCTAAGTTGCGTTTAAATAGATCCGGACATTTTAAACTCATACACAAAACTAAGTAACAATAAATAATGTTTTTTATTTTTTTTATTTTAATATACATTATGAATATTATATTTTAGTCAACAGCATTAGCCACACTCGCTTTAGCGTCAAGAGCCGGGGCAGTTAACTCTAGCGTCTCGTTACACTGGGTATGCTAATACATGTATGTAATAAAACCAATATTGTACACTATTTTTACTCACAGTGCCAGAAACACCAATTTGCATAGTGCATTCTGAGGCTTAACAGTCTCTCCACCTCTTTACCTGTGCTTTAAAAACCTCTTGGTTTGATATGCATTTAAATATAAAATAGTAAAAGTATTTTGTTAAGTAATGAAGTGAAAAAGTGGAAAGAATTTTTAAACTATCAGAATGCACTGTGCAAATTTTCACCCTTGAATGATAGAGAATAGAAAAAACAAAATATTTCAGCAAAATACTGTACAAGCTCTTGTATGTTTAGTTATATATCAAACTAAGAGGCTATTGATGCAAAGGTGAAGAAGTGAAAAGTGTGTTGAACTAATCGGAATACACTCTACAAAATTCCCTATAGGAATGATTGAGAATGGAGTAAACAAATTCTTTCAACAAAATGCTGTACAGGCTCTTTCACGTGTACATATTAAATCAAGAGGTTATTGACGCACAGGTGAAGAAATAGACTATCGGAATGCACTATGCAAATCAGTGTTGTGACATTGTGTTTAAAAACAGTGTGATAATGAAGTCAAATGCCTTGTCGTATGGGATTTGTTCCACTGGTGCTCTAATGATGAAGTACCTGGGCTCTTACCGCCACTCCTCGGGTTCGATTCCTGAGGCATACAATGTTTTGCATTTCAAGCCAGCGATGTTTATTGATTGGATCAAATAAGGTATTATTGTAAAACCTGGTACAGTATGCCATAATCACTGTGTTCATTTTCAATCATATTCTGCGGTATATGAGACGCACTTTCAAAATTCTGGTGCGGCGTATGGTTTGCAGAATCCGGTATTTTTGTTTTGTTTTGTTTAATCTCGGCCCGTTCACGGCTTTAAAAAACGTCGGCATAGTTGACTGCATTTTGAAGTTTTACGAGCTTTGTGCGACATCTCTCTCCGATCCTCTCTCTTTCTACCTGCCCGATTTTAAGACGAGGTGACACTTTTCCCGTTGCATAATTCATGAAAGAGCTAATTACCCTGGCAGCTGCTACAGAGGTACGTCCTCCCTCCACGGCGGCAGCGGTTCAGGAAATTTACAGCTGCCGGGCACTGAACCGCGCGCCGGAAAGTAAATTAACATCGGCGAAAAAACGCCAGTGAACAATAGGCGAGCGCGGAAAACGGCGTCGCTTAACATACAAAGCGGGATTGAAACGATCGGCTTTCGCGTCCGCCGAGAGTTTGTTGATTTACGTAGCGCTCGTTACGACAGGTTGAAAAGAGGAAAGCCTGAGGACATGGTCTAGTTCCGACACATTATTCATGCAATGTAATGGAATTAGCCGTAAAAGGTCAAGAACAGACGTAAACAATCGCCTGGCAAACCGTTACGTTGTTTTAGTTATATTGCTGTGTCTTTAAAGGAACAGTGCTTGTTATAAAAACACCTAGTGGTAGAAATTTGTTTTGCTTGTATAGTGTTTCCCATAGACTTTTGTGAAACCTTGGTGGGTAAACAGTCTAGAGTTTGGAGGCATGCTCTTCCAGAAGAAAATCTGGGACATTTGAAATCCAAACGCATTAATCAAGGGCAATTTTAGAGCCGAATCAAGATAGTTCTATGATGAATGTAATGTAAATTGTAAGTATACTAGTTGTAAAAGTCGACGGCATAGCAAACAAGTCACACCCACAAAGTGTCTGAAATTGAATGCAAAAAAAAATAAAACCAAAAACCAAACTCAGTTTGTCATTTAATTAGAAGAATGCTGTATGCTGTATTATTATTAGGTCACTCATTGGTGATTTCGGTATTAAATATCGTAGTATTTTTATAGTAATTCTGGATTCATATTGTTGTAGAATTTCCGTTGGTGTATTTCGGCAATACTAATTTTGTATTGTAGTAATACTGTACTAGTAGCTTTATATTTTTTCATTGGTATTTCTCTATTAGTATTTTTGTTGTTATATTATATAATTGTTATATTACTGTATTGTATGTTTGTAATATTACTGTCATTGTGTTGTACTGTCATATGTTTTTTTGTGGGTATCTGTAGCAGCAAGATGGCCGACAGTAATACCAGGTCCATCTAAGTGAGGTGTCAGGACCATAACGGAGACAGGACCCACGTGCGTTGCGTTTCTCACAAGTTTTATTGGAAGAAAGAGAAAGGGTTGTACCCACGATCCGATGATTGCTGGATGCGGGAACCAGGTCGCTCTGAACGCGTAAGTGGATCTTCCGTGGCGAGCGATGACGGTGTCGGGATCGGAAAAGCGGGTCAGGAGCCGGGGTAGGGGAGCAAAAACGGGGTCGGAAGCAAGTCGTAAGCCAGGAAAGGAGAGTAGACGTGGTCGGGGACAAAAACATGTCGAAAGTCGGGACAGGAGAGTAGACGTGGTCAGGATCAAAAACGGGTCGAAACCGGAGGACAGACAGAAGCAAAATACAGGTGGGAGTCAGGGTCGAAGAAGGCTTGCCTAGTGTTAACTGAGGTTTGCAGACGGACTGACAAAAGGGGACAGATAGGAGTGGGTTTGAATAGGGACAGGGAGCCAATCAGAGTCCGAGGCAGTTGGCGCCAAAGGAGCGGCGGGCACAGGTGATTCACATCAGTAATCATGACATGAGGTTAATGTTAAGTAAAATAAAAATCACTTTCTCTACCGACAAGTATTTTAAACCATGGATGTTTATTTTATAGTTTATATATTTTTACAGAAATACTACATAAACAATACTACAAAAACACATCAACACAATGACAGATTTATATACATACATACAATACAGTGATACTACAAATATATAATACAACAAAAATACTACTAAATACCAGTACAAAATTGCTATTAAAGAAATAGACCTACGGAAATTCTTCAACAAGATGAATCCAGAAATACTACAAAAAATACTACAATATTTAATACCTAAATTACCAATCAGAATACTTTCAATTAAATACAAAACTCAAATCGGTAAATTGGTCTGTTTACTCGCTGACAATATACCCAATAATAGTACATCATCTGAAAAACACTAGTTATTCTTTTAATGAGTTGACGAACTGAGTTTTTTAAACTTTTTTAAAAGAATATTAAATATCAGCACATTTCCTTTTGTGATTGCTGCCATGATAGGATGCCGGTTCTTCTTCAATGGCTCACAGGAGGTTATTGTACCAAGCAATAGTTAAGGCCAGTGTGCACCAAAGTGATTTTTGTTCTAATTGCTTGCAATGCTAACACCGAATTTTTACTCTAGGTTAAAAATCCATTTAGCATTATGCAAACAATGCCATGCTTTTGTAATTGTAACCCTAAATTGCCCTTCTTCTTCAAAACACGGTCCTATGCAAAATACAATACATATTGATCGTCTGCGAACATACAACGTGATAAAAAAACATGGAAGTTGAGCTCCAGGGTCCAGTGCATAGCGCCCATTTATGCCGGACGGATAACGTATTCCTCAACTCCTGTAATTACACTCCATTTATTTCAAAACATTTGCCTCCAGATTCCTTATCCCGAGTCGTAAACAAATAGCGCGGCGCTACGAGTAAGTCGCATCGGGGGCTCCTAAATCGAATGCAGAAGGGCTACGATATTGCGCCAGTCCGCACTTAGCAGATGACTGGAAGGCATCGGGCGGCTAAATGCGGGATGATTTAATGAACTCAGCCAAGGAGGAGTGTAAAACATGGATCCATGCAAAGAGGTTGAAGCCTAGGCCAGTTAGCGGCAGTCTGAAGCTTCAACAGCCTCCGGGATTCGTATTTTAAATCACTAAGGTGAGTAACAAGTGGGCCTTTATTTTCCAATAATGATTCATTTTGGTGTGAAGTGATATTACAGAAAATGTAGTCCACTTTTCTTTCTTAAACCAAAAGCTAATAGCTAATTTGGCACTGACCTTTATCATTTATCATTTACAAAAAACTTTCACGGATCAGAAACAGACACAGGACCCAATAGCGCTCGTTTTCTCAGTTTTTATCAATAAAGAGGGAGAGCAGGGCTTGCTTCCACGATCCGATGGGTGACGTACAAGGAGAGCAGGAGATGCGGAAGTGGCACTTCCGTGCCGAGCGAGGAAAGTCGAAGACAGGCAGGAATTACAAGTCGTTAGCCGGGACTGGAGAGCAAGGGCAGTGTCAAGTTCGGAAACGAGGTCGGCAACAGGAGGCAGGCAGGTAGCGGGGAAAACACATCGGATAACGGGCAGGCAGAACAGGGCAGAGTCAGGTCCGGAAACAGGTTGGCAACGAGGATCGGGCAGAGAAGAACAGGGCAGGAACAGAATCTGACATTAGAGCTTAACGAGCTGGGAGCAACGGTTCGCATAACGATCTGACAGGGATCTCTTGGAAGTCGGGGGTGTAAAAAGAGTACATCAGCCAATCAGCTGTCCTGGCTGTTGGCGCCAATTAAACAGTCGCAGGTGCGCTGAATCGGCAATCATGACAACAGCTTGTTTTTATGTAGTACGACAACAATATCTCTAGCAATTTTATTGATTCTTGTTTTTGTCTTTACTGATTCATACTGTCGATTTTCACATTTTTGATGAGGTGGACCCAAGTGTAGAAACACACGCTGATGACAAAAGTTTACTTCTGGGTATAGGGAGGTAGCAAAAGGTGCCTCGCACATGGGTGGGACAGAGAAAACGAGTAGCTGGCTTCGTTCAGGGAGTCCAGAATACATCGCCGATAAGTATACTCGGGAGGATGATCAGGGAAATCAAGGGCAAACAACTATCTGACAGCTTTTGCTCTTGGCACAGTCCATACTTTGTTACTGAGTCCGGTCCTGACAATGAGGAACAGGTGTGAGCTCCTCTAGTTTGTCTGCCTTTCGGCGCCCTCTCGGCGATAGTGGCTTGCTGGATCCTGAAAATCTCATCTCATCAGCTACACCGCTTATCCTCAGTAGGGTCGCGGGGGTGCTGGAACCCATCCCAGCAATCATCGGGCAGTGGGCAGGGGACACCCTGAACTGGTTGCTAGCCAATCGCAGGGCACACGGGGACAGACAACTCACTCGCTCATTCACACCTAGGGACAATTTGGACCGGCCAATTCACCTGAAATGCATGTTTTTTTGGAATGTGGGAGGAAACCGGAGTGCCCGGAGGAAACCCACGCAAGCACGGGGAGAACATACAAACTCCGCACAGAAAGTCTGGAGCTGGATTTGAACCCACGCAGGAGGTTCCCAAGACATGAACTGTGCCGCACATGCGCTAACCACTGCGCCGCCGTGCTGCCCGATCCTGAAAATAATAATAATAATTATTAATATTTATGTTTAACCAGTAAAGTTCAGCATTTCCAGAATGGATCGACAGATATACCCAGATAGGAAATCAGGAGCATCATGATCTGAAAGCTTTTGCTGTTGGCACAGTCCTTAAAGACTGGGTTGTTGATCAATTTAGGTGTGGTTGACAAGGAACAGGTCTGGGGTCCTCTTGTTCGTCTGCTTGTTAGCGCCCTCTGCAGGACGGATACAAACTTGATTCTAACGTTTCCTTTTTTTTTTAACCCCCTTTTGCTAATAATAATAATAATAATAATAATAATAATTTCCTTGTATTGTCATTCTGTGTAACAATGTACACAGAACGAAATGTCGATTGCACCTGACCCGTTGTAGCGAGCCGATGCAGCCGCAGCCAACAGAGGGCGCCGCCGACCACTTTTAAGTCTTAGGAATGACTCGGCCGGGGCGCGAACCACCGACCTCCCAGTCTCAAAGCGGGCGCCTTACCATCTAGGCTACTGAGCTGGTATTGTTTGCATACATATTTTTTGCAGAGTAACAATGCTATTTTTCAATGCTAGTTTCAAGGTTCTAAAAAAAGTATCGTAGAATACTACTTACTACTACTACTACTACTACTACTACTACTACTACTACTACTAATAGTAGTAATAATAATAATAATAATAATAATAATAATAATAATAATAATAATAATAATAATAAAGATAATTCTTGTGTTTAGTTTCGGTCCAAAGAAAAGACAGAACCCAAAATATGATCAAACTCGTTAGAATAGACTTATTTAACTTGTTTAGAATAGAAAAAACAATGCTAGGAGAGCCACTGCCTGTGGCTAAATAGCTAACGTGAGTGGCTAAAGATGGAAAAAGTGAAAAAAAAAAGTTACATGTGCCTAAATCCCAGGACTTGGAGAGCATCACTCAGACCTCAGTCATTTATTGCTTAAAATGTCGTTCGGGCTTCTGTACTAGTAAGATGGCGGCCAAACATGCCAGCTACTTCAATAGCGTCTAAAGTTGTGGACACTATATATTACATACTCTACCTCGAAGCCAGGGGTGTCAAACCCACGGCCCGCGGGGTGATAGTTTGAGGCCCTGGTCTATATGAAATTCTGAAGGGACAGTGTGTATTAAAAATCGAATTAATGGAAAAAACAGATACTGATTTAAAAAATGAGCAAGAATATATGAACTATGGAAAAATGTCGTCGTAGAGAAATTTGCATTTATTTTACATAGCATTAGCTCACTTAGATGGAGCCGGAATTATTGTCGGCCAGTTTGCTGCTACAGGTAACCCCAAAAACAAAATGTATTTTTCTTCTTTTATTTTTTTATTTGTATTTGCCTAGGTTTTTTCTTTTTTCCTGTCGTTATCCATTATTTTTCTTTTTTTTCGATTTACCTTTTCTTCTTTTTTTGGGAGGAAAAAGCTGAGCTAAAAAATAAAACCATGGTTTGGTCACTTTAAGTAGCGGTTTGTCTTCTTTCTTTTTAGCACTTGTTTTCAGTTGCACGGCACAATGAAGCAACATCTAGTGGTCGAAAAGATTGGAATATCATAGAATAGAATAGAATATACCTTTATTATCATTGTTACAAAATGGGTTGAACATATTATGACAACGAACTTGGACGTGGCACTCAAGTTTCACATGAAATGAAATTAAATGATCTGCATTTATATAGCGTTTTTCAAGTCAATGACTTCCCAAAGCGCTTTACAATGTGCTCCACATTTCCTAATAGCGGCCTTGCAGCCATGTAAGGCGCTAACCTGATTATTGGGGGTATTAGGGGTACAGTGTCTTACCCAAGGACACTTCGACATGTAACACGGACGAGCCGGGATTCGAACTGGGATCCCTTGATCCCAAGACGAGCGCTCTACCTCCTGGGCTACTTTAAATAATACACACTGTCCCTTTAATGTAAGTGCAAAGGATTCATTTGTCACCAATAGATTTGTTTTCACATTAGTTCTCGATAGATTTTTTATTTTTAGATCTTTTTTGTGTGGCATTCGAGATATTTAATAACAGTTGATTTAATTAAATTAGAAGTTTTCTAGTGGAAAACCTCATTCGGCCCAACCTCCTCCAGACCCTAGCTCCGGCGGCCCTCAAGTCAATTGAGTTTGGGACCCCTACTCTAAGCACACTGTTTTGGGGATCCACTATAACCATGTAAGAATTGTGCAAGGCAAAAACAAAAACACTAAATAATTTGCACGATAAAATATACAAGAAGTTGTTCTAAAACAGAATGTCGTTATGTAATAGAGGATCATTGCCAACAGATGGGCGGTTCATAGGATGGGAATATTTGGCCCCAGTCGGGTAGATGATTGTTCAAATCTGCCATCAGAACATATTGTCATATCGTAGAGTATAAAATCTCGAAAGGAGATTAGAGTTTACGACACGCATAACACCGAGGGGCAAAGGTCGGTACGAGAAGACCGCCATTTTTACCGATTGGATGCCTCGGCCCTCGGAGGTTTCAACCGATGATTGACGGCTGACAGCGCAGAGATCGTAGAGTACGTCTGAGTTTACGGCACGTTCGGTTAATTTAAAATCATGCTAGACCAAACCATTTGGGACATTTTGTGGGGGTGATGTGACGCAGGTAAGGAAATCCACGTCCTGGCAAGGCACACTTAAGTAAAGCAAATCTCGCTACGCTTTCTAAAACAATGTGCACTTTCCCTTCTTGGTTGTCCTTGAGCATGACAAAAGTCCATAACACACCACAGAAATTAAACTATTGTTCAGCACGCCACCGTCCTACAGAAGGTGCCAACAGGCAGACAAACTAGGTGAACCTACACCTGTTTTATCATTACCTGCACTTGACTTAGACAAAGAGAGCTATATTTAAGGACTGTGCCGACAGCAAAAGCTATCGGTCGTTGCTTGCCATTTCAATGTTCCTGCCTGCACGTGCTTCTCAAACCCTTGATATCTGTCATTGATCGACTCTCGATGTATCGGGGCTGCTTGTGCATTCCTGAACTTTGCCAGCTGTGAGTTTTATTTGGATTAAGTTAGCAGTGGTTAGCGCGTGTGCGGCACAGTTCTGAGGTCGTGGGAACCTCCTGCGTGGGTTCAAATCCAGCTCCCGGTCTTACTGTGCGGAGTTTGTATGTTCTCCCCATGCTTGCGTGGGTTTCATCCGGGCACTATGGTTTCCTCCCACATTCCAAAAACATGCATTTCTGGTGAATTGGCCGGTCCAAATTGTCCCTAGGAGTGACTGAGCGAGTGAGTTGTCCGTCCCCGTGTGCCCTGCGATTGGCTGGCAACCAGTTAAGGGTGTCCCCTGCCCACTGCCCGATGATTGCTGGTATGGGCTCCAGCACCCCGCGACCCTACTGAGGATAAGCGGTGCAGCTAATGAGATGAGATGATTTAGTAATTAATAATTTCGTATGTTTCGCAAGGGATCTCTAAAACACATGAAATATAGATTAAAATATTCACAGATCTGCAATAAATGTTTTCAATACAGAACAACACAAAATCCCTGTAAATTCAACACAATAATGTATAATAATAATAATAATTTCCTTTGTATTGTCATTCTCTGTAACAATGTACACAGAACGAAATGTCGATACACCTGACCCGTTGTAGCGAGCCGATGCAGCCGCAGCCAACAGAGGGCGCCGCCATTTTACCAATTAGGTATGAGTCGGCCGAGGCGCGAACCAGCGACCTCCCAGTCTCAAAGCGGGCACACTACCATCTAGGCTACTGAGCTGGTTGTACATATTACTATAAATAAATTATTTTTTTCTGGAATTTGGGAGGAAACCGGAGCGCCCGGAGGAAACCCACAGAAGCACGGGGAGAACATGCAAACTCCACACAGGAAGGTTCGGTCTCATGACCTCAGAACTGTGCCGTACACGCACTTATATATATATATATATAATAGTTTTTTTTTTTAGAGCACAAGATTATCAGCCTCTAAGATTAAAAGATCAAATACACTATGCTTCGGAGCAATCAATATCATTAAAATTAGTCCAAATTTGCATCATTTTTCTGCTTATTTTACATACAGTACTTTTTTTTGTCTGCTGTATTGAATTCAATTATTGCCCAACACCTATAGAGCCCTTTCTGTGTTTGTACACAGGTGTGATGTATCGGGGCTGCTTGTGCATTGTTGAAGCAGAATGGCAGAATTTATGTCAGTTTATAGCAGCCCATTGACACAAAAAGATCATAATAGCACAAAGTATGTGCTAACAGCAATATAGTGACTTACTTTTAGTCATCACAATCAACAAAACAAATCAGCACTAGATTTCTTCCTTTGACGGTCCTGGAAAAAATAGCCTGAAAGTGCTTAAAAAGTGCTTGAATTAGGTCATGGAAGGGTGTACGAATCCTGCCCAAAGTAGTGAGGGACTACAGTATTTTAGTAAGGTGGAGGTTGTGAAACAGTAAAGTGGCAGTTTTGCGCAAAACCTCGATGAGGCATCGGTCCCTCGGCAGAGCAAAGCTTTTACACCTCTACAACTTTGCTCCATTAAGGCGGAGTCATGACATCCCTGAAGGACACTCAAGGTCACTTCTGCCAGCAACCCAAAAAACAAACCAAAATCATGTCTCCTTCCTACCTGGCCACAACTTTTCATGCCGGCAATACGGGAGCTACACGCAAGTATGCCACATCAATAATTCAGAGTGTCCACGTGAGTTAGCCGCCTGCGCTAATCCCAGCGATTCAAAGCTCATCCTCTTCCTCGGCCTTTTCCTGCAGCCCGACACAAGCCTGAGATTTGCACCGCTAGCTTAAAGCGGGATCACACACGAGACGGCCATTGTGAAGATGTGATCAAAGCGCTTTGCGCAAGACTCCGGCGTAACGTACGTGCACAAAAACCTTCAGTCGAGCGGCAGGGGAAAATGAAATCCAACTGATTCATAGTACGTATACTGGACCACACCCGAGATTCTGGATCCAGGAAGTTATTAAATACAGGAAGAAGACAATGTGGAATTCTTAGAATTGTAAAGGCCCAAAATGTCATTCAGTGAAATAAAACACTATTGATTCAAATATGAAGCCATTCATTTATATGATTTTTGTGTAAAGCTGACATGTTCGGCCTCCATCTGTCACGGTTGCCAGGGCGCCCAATTGGCCCCGCCCATGATCCTCTATTACATAATGACATTCTGTTTTAGAAACTCTGTTTTGACACGTCAAGCTCTGAGAATCTCCGTTTTTCTTGTGTTTTTGCTCTTGCTTCGCTAAGCCCTGTGAATCTCCGTTTTTTTTCCTGTGTTTATGCTCCTGTTTTGCCCTCGCCACGATCTGTTTGATTTTGACCACTTCCGCGTTCCGAGCAATCTACTTCCCGCGACCAACGATCTCCGGATCGAGTGTACGCTCCTTTCTCTTCTCCCCAATAAACTGTGAGTAACGTTACTCGAGTGGGTTCTGCTTACTGATTTCTGTCCTGGTCCTGACACCATCTTACTTCTACGGAAGCCTGAATGACCATTTTGCAAATTTAGCTCGCCCGGTGTTGCTTTTAGCTTGCGACAGCCACTGACCGATTACAGCTAAACCCTGCATGCAATGGTCCCTGAGTCTTGTCTTGCATGTTTTCCCCCTGTTTCCTTCTCTAGCCACTCATGTTATCCACTTTGCCGCGGAATCTGGCTAGCCGTTTTTGTAAGCTATTTCATGTCAGTAAAGCTTGCTTTGCCCTTTAGTTTGATTCACCTGGTTGAGGTATTCCGTCTCATATTTTTCCTCATCTCCATCTCTAGCCACCCATGCTTTTATTCATTTATATTTATTCCATGTATGTTTTTCCTACTCGTTTTGTGTTTCTTTCACTGACTAATACGTCTACCTTTATTGCTTGTATCGTTTTTCCCAGGGTGGGTGCGTACTGATACCAAGTATTGATATGGATACCTGGAAGCACGAAATATTAAAGGTATCACTTTATTTGTAGAAATGGATTTAGTGCAGGTGAAGGAATTAATCTAATATACCAGATATATCGGTGAGAAAAATCTAGTATTTCGAATCGAGATGATTTGTTTCATTTTAATCGCTGGGAATATTCACATGTACCGTACTTTATGCACTATAAGGTACTTTGAATAAAATTAAAACTGCTGTACATCTAAGTTTGCATGAATGAATACATTTAAATTAATATAATTTATTTCCCCGAGCAGATATAAATATTATGAAATCGTGTTTAATCACTAAATTAATAATAGCAACAAACAATTAATATGTTAACCACAAGAGCGAACTCGAAGATAACTCTGCATGTTTCTCAAAGGCAGAACAGTTACCGTATGCAGTGTCATTTAACGATATTTCAAACAAGAAGACGTCATTGTGTGCAGTACGTTACTATAAACAAAACTTTCATTCGAGTAATCTCAATACTCAATTGGCGTTGAGGTCCTGTGCTTCTGTTGTATTTAGGACCAGCAACAAAAAATGAACGTGATAACCGCAAGAGGTCACTCCAACTCTATATGTTCTTTAAAAGCAGAACAGTTTCCTAGTGCATTATTATTCAATTGTAAATATGTATTACCAATTGTAGCTATCGTAATTCCCGCTATATAGAGCGCACAATCAAACTTCTGGCCAATTTGGTGTTTTTGTTGCACCTTATCATCCACAAAATAAGGTGTACAGTATTCCCTTACTTCTTTGCGGTTTCTCTACTTTGCAAATTTTTATTGTGCATTGTGATCTGCATTCTGATTAAAAACAGAGGAAGATGCTTTCTATCGCCAACATAGTTGGACCTCTCCACCCCCTTAACTTTCTCTAGAGCCACATGCCTGTCTTTGCTGCTACCTAATAGCTCCCTGGCACTTTTCAAGAACCGTTTGATAATGGAAAAACATATGGGTTCTGCAGGACACAACCAGAAGGTAAATACAGTTTTCCATAACATCTGCATGATGGCGACAAAGTATTATGTAACGTGAATGGGATCTTGTCCTTAAGTCCTACAGTTGTGCAAGAAAACAGCAAGATTAAAATTATGATTTGACAGTACATATGTTTTTTATAAAAAACATAGTATGTTTTTTTTTGGGGGGGGGGGTTGAGTAGCGAATAATAAAATGAATAAATAAACAAAGATTTCTACTATCGCAAGACGTTTTTGGATTGCAACCCTTGCGAAAAACGAGGAATTACTGTATTTGTTTTTTTTATAGTTCCTAATTTTAGACCCTCCATTAGAGGGCGCAGACAATACTAGTACCATTGCACATTTTGATTTAATAAGATCTGGTATTAGCACTAATATTGATCGCTTCTCTATGTTCTTGTATACGTTCTGTATTTTGAAAAAAAAAACACTGATTTTCTCCCAATTCTCACCTGATGCCCTAAGGCAGACCTTGAAGTCTGTGGAAGTGAAATATATGTGCATATGTTTGCATGCGGAGGCGAACCTTGACTGTAGCCGGGGCCGGCCTGTAACTAACACGGCTTGATTAATGGATCGAGTCGCTCAAACTGGAGGAGCAGATAAGCCGCCGCTTCGCCCTCGACCTTGAGAGCCAACTGTACATGGAAATAGAGCTAGAGCAGCTATTAGATCAGCCTTCCTTCATTCGGGTCGGCTCCGGCCTTAAAACCGACGCCTGCTCCCAATCAGATTACGGCCGGACGTCGAGGAATGACACTGGAGTGGGTTGTAACCGGAAAACGGGAATCTCTCGGGCATAAACACGTCAAAGATCGAATTTTAGGGGTCGATTCAGAGCGAACATAAATAGTAAGCAAAATATGATGCCGTGGTTATCGCCGTGATAGCAAAAAAGAGCCGATAATTAGTCATGCTATGATATTAATTCAGACAAGACGAGTCTAAGCATTTATGTTTCTTATTAGAAAGTATTCTCATTTTAAGGAGAAAATCTTGGTTGTTTCTCCTCTCAACTTCTGTCTGTCCTTATTAGAGGTCGACCGGTTATCAGGCAGGGCGACATTTGGTAGTTTAAACGCTATCGGTATTGTCGTTTTTATTTATTTGACAGGCTGATTATTTAGGCTCAGATTCAGCCGAGACTCTCTCCCCCTCGCTCCTACCCCTCCCCTCATACTTTCTCTTCGCTACCCACCCTGCACCTCCTGATTGGATAAGCGACCAGGGAAAGAGCCACTGAAGCAGGAACAATAGCTCAGCTAACTCACCCCGACATGCCTGTTCCGTGATAGAAAAGTGTGTTAGTAATTAAGAGATAGCCTAAAAAGTGTAGTTGACTTGTTTTAGAGAGGCACGTTTAGGTGGAGATTGATATATTAGCTCTTATCATACATAACATTAGTTGTCAAGCGCATGTGTCTGTGATTGAGAAAGAACAAAAGAAACACGAGAAAGTGGAAGACTGAGTGATTAGCTGTTACCATAACATTAGTTCGTCCAACTGGCTCTTAAACAGGACTGCCCACACTTTTCAATTTGCGATTGCCGTTGAAATGTTGATGCGTTTTTGGGTTTTAGGTTAATTTAAGTCAGTTCGGTTGTATTGGCATTTTAATGTATTTATTGTAAAAAAAAAAAAAAAAAAAAGGAGGGAGCTATTTAAGTTTTTACGTATATTTTATATTAGTTACTGTTAATTTTTGGTTTAAGTGAAAGATTAGGCATGTTAGTTGTTTTGAAAATCAAATTTATTTAATGTAAAAGGTTTCAGAGAGCTTTTCAAGTTTTATTTGAATTTATAAAAATAAGACATGTTTCTTTTTGAAATTATTAAAAGTTATCAGCCTCCTCTTGACCGGTATCTGTATTAGCCCTGAAAAGCCTATATCAGTCGATCCGTGGTCCTCACCCTTGTATTCACTTTTCTCACTACATTGCTTCACTATGCCTACTTGGGGCCGCCGACTCACCTCTAATCAAAGCAAAATAAGGGGCTTCCGCCATGTGTGGACAAAGATCTAATTAAAGCCGTTCCTGTCATCCAATGTTGATTTTTCATACTGAAATCATTCCCGGAGGTTTGATACTTACTGACGAGCTGCACCCTTTATAATAGTTTTTTGGTGGGAGTAAAACAAAAAAACCAACGTATTTTAGTACGCAGGGACAATGCTTTTGAAAAAGTGTTTCTATGTTATGGAACTGAATGTGTTAACCGTCACTTGCAATCTGTCCTAACAAGAAATGTTTTAGCAAAAATTGTGGACGAATCCAATGAGGTGTCTTCGATTTTAGCATGACACAACAGTAATGTCCTGTACTCGGAAAAAGGTGCACAATACATAATCAAACTTACAGCAATGTCCGGATATTTTTCCACATCCCGAAAAAATGTTCGTATCTACCGTTTTTCGTAACTTGATTGTTCGTAATTAGGGGAGCGTCTGTATACCGTTTTAGTCCCTTTTTTCGCCATGTTTAACGATGTAGAAATCGATTTAGACTCCTTCAAGACGCTTAAGATCGAGGCCAGATTTTCATGCGCACTCACCTCTGCCCAGTGTTACGTCACACTTCTCAGATGATCAAACTCTGCTACTTTGATATATATATATATATATATATATATATATATATATATATATATATATATATATATATTTTTTTTTTTTTTATTATTTTTTTTTTTTTTTTTAATTTTAAGATGTCTAAATATAGAGGGAGCTAGAGCTCTTGTTGGTGATAGGAATGAGTGGATAGGTGTTGTAAAAGGATAGTGGGATCTTTAGACATTTTCTAAGGGATGGGCAGGGCACCTGTATGATGCGGCAGGGGTAAACCAGTGAAAAGCTGTCGGGCCCTGCTGTTGAACAAAAGAGTGTGTTGTGTCACCCTGACCCGAGTGACATGGCTGCTTTCTTGTGTCCTGTTTCATCTGGAGGGACGAAAGTATGACCAACTTGGGTGCCGAAGTGCTTAACTTGTTTGGGTGTTTGGGCATTTTGGTTGGTCCAAAAACTTTTGAGTGTGTTTTTTGCTAATTTTCCCCTTTTTATTTTCTTTGTTTTTGTATGTGTTTGTCTTGCTGTCGGTCACCTGTCTTGAGGGATATGACCAGGGTAGATAGATAGATAGACATTTTTACACTTTTGTTTTTAATTGACATGACTGCAATTTTTTTTTGTAGAATCGCAACACAATATCATATTTTAGACGTTGATATTTTGTGATTAGGTCTATTTTTAGAACAGGTCCGCAGGCATGTGACTGTATCGCACTGACGCCCGCGGGCACGGGGTTGGCAACCCCTGCTGTAGAGAGACTCGAGGCTTGTTTTATATCAATTTAGGATAATTATAATTGCTTAGGGACAGCAGGGCGGCGCAGTGGTTAGCGCGTGTGCGGCACAGTTCTGAGGTCATGAGATTGAACCTGCTGTGTGGAGTTTGCATGTTCTCCCCGTGCTTGCGTGGGTTTCCTCCGGGCTCTCTGGTTTCCTCCCACATTCCAAAAACATAGATGTCAGGTTAATTGGCCGGTACAATTTGTCCCTAGGTGTGAATGAACGAGCGAATTGTCTGTCCCTGTGTGCCGTGCTACTGCCTGGCAACCAGTTCAGGGTGTTTCCTGCCCACTGCCCGAAGATAGCTGGTATGGGCTCCAGCACCCCCACGACCCTACTGAGGACAAGGGGTTTAGATAATGGATGGATGGATATCTAATTAGCCCATTTGAATGATGCAAGGTACCACCCCTCAAATACAAGTGTCTAATTCATAGAGCTCATGAGACAAAAGTAATATCTCATAGTGTCATCGTTCAGTTATAATTGTATTAAGTAAATCATTATTCGTGTTTGTTATCTTTTTTTATTTATACTTTTGTAATTCTGAACATTACTGTTTTTTTTTTTGACCTGGACATGTTTTTAACTGTAGTGCAAATACAAGAGGACAAGCACAGACTATATTCAACCTCAGGCACTTGTCATTTTTTGTTTGGTTCACTTTGCTGTCCTTTACGATAACGTACTCGCTGCACCCGATTTTTAAACGTTAGAGGGGACTACTAAAATAGAATGCGACTGTGTTATACATTGACACTTTTGTCATATCTTTGTTATTACACAACAAGGATCTCTATAATTTGACGTGTGGACCCAAATAAAGGAAAGCGGGAACAGAGTTGGTCAGACATGTTGTTTAATAACAATGCTCATAAACAAACTAATAAAGAAACAAAAAACCAACCGGAGGACTTAAAAGAACCGACTAAATGTCCGAACCAGAACCAAGTAACAAGACAAACCTTAAATGAAAGTGGAAGAGAAAATTGTAATGGACAATGGAAGTGAAAGACAATGTCCAAGCAGTCAATATAAAGATCAGGAATAATAAGATACGAGTGTGCTCAGTTCCACAACCCTGTCAGCACCGCCCTCCAGTGCTCGAATGCCAGACAGCCCAAAAAAAAAAAACAGAAGAGGGTCCCTCTACAAGCAATCAGCAGAACATCCCTAGACCGCCATGAGAAGGTCCCTCTGCACCTATTGGTCCCCTTTTGGGCGGCAGGGAGAAGGTCTTTCTCCCGACGTCAAGAAGGTCCCTCAGCCACCTCTGGTACCTGTCCTGGTGGCAAGGACAAGAGCTTTCAGTCTTCTCTGGTCCCTGTTTAGGTGGGAGGGACAAGGTCCTTCGACCACACATGTCCCCTGTTCTGGTAGTGAAGGACTTTGTTGCACCTGTTCCTTGTACTGTCAGCCAGGAGAAGGTTTATCTGCCGCTTTTGGTCCCAGTTCTGGTGGGGAAGGACATGGTCCCTTGGCTGGTTCTGGTTACTGTTTTCAGGGGGGTCAAGGATTGTCTGCCATACCTGTTTCCTGTCCCTGCAGTGAGTTTAAGGTACCTATCCTTGCGGTTCTTATCCCTTTTCTGGAAAGGAGGATTACTCATAGCTGCCTCGTCCCTTGTTCCAGTGGCAAACCACTGTCTACTGCCCATGTTCCCTGTCCCGACAGCGAGAAAAAGGTCTCTTAGCGGATTATGGTCCTTTTTGCAGCGGCTGGGTCAAGGTCCCTGTCCTGGTAGTAAGAAGTTACCCTACCCCTGTCTCATGTTCTGGTGGGGAAGGACTCTCCTACAGCTTCTGTGATTTTTTTATTTTTACATTTGGGGTGTCTTGCACACCACCGTCCATCAGAGGGGGCAAAAAGCCATATAGACCAGCCCACACACCTGTACTTCATTATCCGCCACTGACTGTAATTTGGACCCTGTTATTTAAAGACTGTGCTGACAGCAGAGACTTTCAAGTCATTGTCTTTTCGCTTTATCATTTCCATGTCGGTTTTTGTTTTAGTTTTCTGGTTCCAACGGATTCTTTTTGACCACTTGTTTCTTCGTTCGAGATTTTGTTATCAAACGGCATTCTTCGCGTTAAAACGTCACATGAAGAGTTGGCGATAGATCTTTAGCATTTTTTGATTGATGGAAATAAAAGGTGCGCTTGAGGTAAAAGAACGTGTCGTTCACCTCATTGCACTTCTGTACTTCCTTTCTAAGCGCGCCATTACTCGCGTGATTAAATGCATTCGGAGGGCGCTACAGTAAGTCGAGGTTAATTGTTGGCGTAGACCTGGCGCACGGGCTCTGTTCTCCCCTTTGGGTTCCCGGTTGATGCCTTCTCATAGTAAACAGGCTGAAGAAAGAAGAGAAGCTAATTACGTCTAATCTTTCCCTTTGTGGTGCGTACGAGGGCACGCTTGCCTCCGTGCCCCCGTTCGGCTTTTGCAGATTAAATTCCAAATCAAACTCGACGTCTTTTTTTCCCGCTTGACAAAAAAAAAAGTGCCAATAAGATGACTTTGAAATCAAACTCCATTCTGTCCTCGCCTTCAAATTAGGATGTTGTTCTTGATCTTTGCTGTAGCTCCATTTGAGCAACTTTATGATGAATGTTGTGTATCTTTAATTGTACTTTTTTATTTGATTTAAATAAGAAACGCATATTATTTTAAATATAGTGCTCATTTTTTTTTATTTTATTTTTTTTTACTTATTTTGAAGAAAACTTAAAGTAAGATGCTTAAATTATGTGAAGTGGTATTTTTTCCCCCAATTTTTCCATTTTATGGGGGGGATTAGTTTATCAACGAACAATGTTTGAAAATAATTAATTTATGAATGGGTTTTTTTTTGGGCAGGGATAATAATGAAAAAGATAAGAGAGTACTCGGTTGGTTTGGACACATGGAGAGGATGGATGAGGAGCGAATGTTGAAGTCAAGTCAAGTCATTTTTATTTGTATAGCCCTAAATCACAAAGAGTCTCAAAGGGCTTCACAGATTATTACACTATATTACACAGACTATTTTTCAGCCGACGAGAAGAGTAGGTTATTCATATGCTATGGAGTAGAAGTGAGTTTAAAGCTTAGATTTTAACATTTCCACTGAGGTTGCAGATCGGATCGGAAGAGCATTCCACAGCACTGGTGCCCAGATGGAGAACGCTCTCGAACCAGCAGAACACTTTTTTGCTCTTGGGATCACCAGAAGACCGGCACTCTCAGATCGTAGGCTTGCAGAAGTCAATGGAAGGAGACCAAGAGGAAGGCCATGATTGACGTGGATGTATGGTGTTATGAGTGCACTGCAGGAAAGAGGTCTAAATCTAGTGGAAGCTAGAGCTCTTGTTGGTGATAGGAATGAGTGTGGAGGTGTTGTAAAATGATAATGGGATGTTTGGATGTGTTCTAAGGGATGGGCAGGGCACCTCTATGATGCAGCAGGGGTAAACCAGTGAAAGCTGTTGAACAAAAGAGTGTGTTGTGTCACAATGGCCCGAGTGACATGGCCGCTTTCCTGTGTCCCTTTTCATCTGGATGGACAAAATAATAGAAAAGAATTAGAATAGAATATACCTTTATTATCATTATTACAAAATGGGTTGAACATATGGTGACAACGGAATTGCACGTGGCACTCCACTGACCAACTTAGGTGCAGAGGTGCCTTTGGGTGTTTTGGCATTTGGGTTGGCCATGGCCCAAAAATTTTTGTGTGTGTTTTTCACTACTTTTTTTTCCCTTTTTTTTCATTTTCTTTGTTATTGTATGTGTTTGTCTTGCTGTCGGTCACCCCTCTTGAGGGATTTGACCAAGGTAGAACGATAGATTGATAGATATTATATTATATTGAATTATATTATATTATATTATATTATATTATATTTTACATAGTTTTTTCTATTACATATATTAAGTAAAAAATCATTTAAAAAAACAGCATTTAATGGCATCAAAACAATACATTTTTTCCCTGAAATTATTATTCCTAATTGACATATTTTTTAAATTTCTATTTCGATAATTTTCTGTTTTTTGCATATGAATGTATTTTAACAAATTTAAAAAAAAATAAAAATTACTTGA
The DNA here is from genome assembly GCF_059441175.1 of Urocampus carinirostris. Lineage (NCBI taxonomy): Eukaryota > Metazoa > Chordata > Actinopteri > Syngnathiformes > Syngnathidae > Urocampus > Urocampus carinirostris. The sequence continues at coordinate 24,260,903 of NC_142361.1, forward strand.
CAAGGTAATTTTCTCATTTATTTATTAGGAAAAAATCTCTAGGGAATTTATCTGATCGCAATTTGTTTTTCTCTATTTGTAGTCTCAATTTTTTTTCTAGTAACCTAAAAATATATGATAAAGAATATGAGCCTATTATTGTTTTTTTTCCTCATTCCACATTTGTTTTTATTATTGTTTATCACTTGCATTTATCTTTTATTTTATTCAGTTTGATTATTTACTAATTTTAATTTACCATATATGACTTTCCCCCACTATATCTGCTTTTAGCTATTTACCATTGTGTTCCACTTTGCTAATTTTGCAGCTACTATGCACAAGCTGCATTCAAAACGTCCCTTTTGCATCCTAAATAAAATAACTTTTTCCAATGTCTAATATATAAATGATCCTTTTTTTCACTCAGTGGCCTTTACACTTTCAAATAATAAAATGGAAATGTGCTGATTAACGGATGAATAATGTATTGGAGGATAAAGCACCATTATTGCCATGGTTGAGAATGTTGAAAATTCATTTTTCGCAGGAGAATCGGTTTGCTCACGTTTTAAAAATGAGTTGCACCTTGAATTAGTTGCACTTTTTGTGTTTTCATGAAACTCGGTCGTGTCGCCTCTTTGCCTCTTTGTATCGCATGCAGGGCACTGGAAAGCTAGCCCATGAGCAGTCGCCTGACACTACTTGTTGGAGAAATTCTAAGCATTCATGTTCTTCATAATGATATTTATTGATTTTATAAAGAACTACAAGCACAACTTGGCCATGTGTCCTCTTTACCTCTCTGTAATGCATTTGTGGCAGTCGCCCGGCACTACTTGTTAAAAATATTTTAAGCGTTAATGTTCTTCAAAACGATATTTATTGATTTTCTGAAGAACTATTAGGACAACTTGGTCGTGTCTCCCCTTTATCTCTGTGTAATGCTTTTGTGGCACTGGAGAGCTAGCCCATAAGTAGTAGCCCAACACTACCTGTTAAAGAAATTCTAAGCATAACGTTTTTCATATTGATATTTATTAGTTTTCTCAAAAAAGAATAGCACAACTTGGTCGTGTCTCCTCTTTACCTCTTCGTAATGCATGCGTGGCACTTAAAGGCTTGCCCATAAGCAGATGCCTGACACTACGTGTGAGAAAGATTCTAAGCATTTATGTTCATTAGAATATATTTTGATTATCTATAGAAGCAGTAGCAGAACTTGGTTGTGTCTCCTCTTTACCTCTCGATAATGTGTGTGAGGCACCAGAGAGATTGCTTGTTCGAAAGATTCCAATAATTTATGTTTTTTGTTATCATAGTCTAATTTTCTGTAGAGGTAATAGCAAACCTCGGTGGTGTCTCTTCTCTACCTCCTCGTAATGTGCGCGAGACACTGGAGGGATTAGAATTTATAAATCTAATGGCTCAGAATGTGATCAGGGCTTCTGAACTTTTGTTGTTGTTTTTCCTTTTGTCTTTTTCCCTTTTTTCTTCTTTTTTTTCAATTCTTTCCTCTTTTAATCCTTTTTCTTTCCCTTTTCTTGTTCATTTGGGTTTTTTTTTCATTATTGTTTGCCCTTTTAATTATTTCTTTATTTCTTTTTGCTTTTGTATGTTTTGTTGGGGGGTTTTTCTTTTCTTTTTTTTCTCTTCTCATTTTTTTTTTCTTTTTTGTCTTTGTTTTAAGAAGGTTTTACACATGTCTTTATTCATTATTTTGTCATACCCTTGCTCCAATTCAATTAAGATTGACAGCTGCCAAACAAGTCTGCAAACTAATCTCTTAAAAGCAACACGGTATGATACTTTTTGTGATTTTTATTTATGCGTAAAGCTAATATAATGATACTTGATAAGAATGATTGATATCATTTTCATAGCTAAGACACGTGTGCCATTCAATATTGGAGAACTTGTATAATGCTTAGAGGAGATTATTTTCACAAAATGAACACTAGGGTATTGTATGCACTTTCTGCAATCTATGTATCATAGTGCTTGTAACAATATTATGTAGTTAGCTATTATTGACCAACAAAGTATTAATCAATTGATTAAGTCAAGCCGTAGTCTCCAACTCTTTACTTTTTGGATACATGTTTACCGAAGCTGTATTATGTTATGGTTATCAGCAAAGCATTAACATTCTTGGATTTTGCGTGTCTTTTAGAAAAGAAAAAAATCTAAATATAACATGCAAATACTAGATATGTAAGTCACTGGTTTCGGTTTTATAGATTGGGAAAAACAGTTATTGTGCATCGCTGCAAACGTGCAATAATGATTTATTGCGTTGAACGCTTCCAGACAAAGGATTAATTAACGAAGCGCATCGCCGTGCAGAAACACAAAGGTATAGATCGGGTAATTACGGACCCGAAATCTTCTCGTCCACAAAACAAACATCGGGTGAATGTCAGACAGATTCTGCACTTTGGTCTTTCCATGGTATTTGAGATTCAATGTGACATTTACTGATTGCCGGGATTATTTTACAGTAACGGCGGTTCGCTCTTATCGGCAGGTCTTCTCCATTATGCAAACCAGTTTGCCTTTTCACGGGTAGATTTTCGTTGTCGCGTGGCACTCCGACCTGGCCGTAATCCAGCCCAACCAGATCCATTCGATCTGGGACAGAGCCACCATTCGTCTTTGCGCCTTCATACCTTGTAATTGCATACCTGTCAAGCTCCAGGGCTCCATGCCCTTACAAAATGTTGTATTTTCCCTTACAAAATACAAAATAATCTTAAACCATATTTTTTTTTCAAACGTTTTTATTTATATGGTTTAACATGTTGTATTGTACATGTGCTTCGTTATATCATATATATTGTTAATTAACATTTTGTGGTGAGATACTGAGTTGCTCAACATGAATGAGGTTTATTATTACAAAAAAGTTCAAAAATAAAGTAGCTTGGACATTCACTGTAGAAGGAAAAAATACATGCAAATATAATTAAGTGGAATAATACATTTTCTTATTCAAATTATGAATTCATTAAAATTATTGTTGGTAATATACTGATTAAAGGGATAACCACAAACCTGTCTTTTTTCATTTTCTCCTTTTATACTCACTTTTTTTCTTAACTTCTTTATACAACATAATCATTTGTAATATAATGCATCAAAGTAAGTGAGCCGTATGAAAACCGTCTCTCTTTAATGAGTTGAGCCGAAAAAGCCAGTTCTCTAAAAAGAGACGGACTTCCTTTCACTACAGCGACAGACTGCTGTCACTGTCTTGTACTACGGACAGACTGAAGAGATCTTTTCTTCCTCATGCCATGAGGCTCTTTAACTCTACCCGGCAGAGTAAAAGCCCACAGTAAACCACACCACCTACATTGCATATTACCGAATCTTATTATGTATTCTGTGTAGCACTATTTAGTTATTCTATATAACACGCTACAGTGGGCATTTGCACGTCACACTGGGTATCTATCTATCTATCTATCTATCTATCTATCTATCTATCTATCTATCTATCTATCTATCTATCTATCTATCTATCTATCTATCTATCTATCTATCTATCTATCTATCTATAACTACCACATGAAATCCGAGGCGGCAGACGCATGCGCACAGTAGCATCAAACCGCTCGCTTCGTTTGCAACAGAAAAAAACAATACCGAGATAGCGGCGAACTCGTTTAACTTGATTGATTTGCCGTTTCGTGATAGTCGGTGCATACCGGATGGTACCCATAATTGACAAATTTGCGTTTTTCCATACAGATTTTCTTGTATGTCGTACTCGTCTTAAGATGCATAAAAAAACGTACTTTGTACGGCAAAAACGCACAGGTTGACAGGTATGTAATTGGGTTTGTTTTTCGAACGAGAACCTTTGGAACCATTTGACTACAAGGTTAAGGGGCGGAGGTAGATGTCTTCATCCAAGCTTCCTCCCTTTTAAACTGTCACTGGGGTCATGAAGGGGGACTACATGGTTGTTCCTGCTGAGTTTGATTATTTTAGACATGTTCTTGTTACGGAGAGCAATCGATTCCGAAGACACCGTGACCTAGATGAAAGATATGGCCTAACCCTAACCCTAAAAAATAAAGGCCGATCCGTCCAAACCGGCTGAGCCTAACAAATTAACTTGATTTGAGGAGCCCGATCCTCCACAAAGAAAAAAAAAAACTAAGAACAATTAAGGATGCATGCCAAGCTTGGATAGTTTAAAAAAAACAGGTTAGCAAGAGAAACCCAGCACAAGATGAACCCGAAGTAATGATTGACATTTTAGGCCCGACCCAACCGGAATTCTGTTCGAGCTCGGCTCAGGTTCAGGCTCGGGCTTAATATCTTACCTCTACCTTGACCTGATTTAAAAGTACGTGAATCTTTTGCTGTATCGCAGTTTACTCATCGCCGTCTCACTACTTTGCAGATTTTTGTACATTGTGTCCTGTATTCTGATTGACTAAACAGTCACACCGTCTCCTTTCTGCCTGTGTCTGCCTGTCCGTCAATAATGTCACAGTGTAAGTTGACACGAACGTAAAACAGCTTAACCAAACTACATTACATATGCGCAAAGCTTCAATTTGAAGTTTCTCTAAAAGGCATCATGTCAACAAAATGCACTGGACCCACGAAAGCACTAAAAGGCAGAGGAAGATGCTTTCTATCGCCAACAAAGTTGGGCCTTTCCAGCAACTAAACTTGCTCTGGAGCCACATGCAGCTCTATCGGCCTCCTTAGTGGCCCCCAGGTACTTTTTCAAAAATGCTTGATGACGGAAAAATATGTGGTTTCTGTAGAAAGACAACAGGACACAAACAATGTTAACATTTTCTATCTATCTATCTATCTATCTATCTATCTATCTATCTATCTATCTATCTATCTATCTATCTATCTATCTATCTATCTATCTATCTATCTATCTATCTATCTATCTATCTATCTATCTATCTATCTATCTATCTATCTATCTATCTATCTATCTATCTATCTATCTATCTATCTATCTATCTATCTATCTATCTATCTCTCTCTCTCCCTACCTCCCTCCCTACCTACCTACCTACTTACCTACCTACCCTATCATTCAGTGCCCTGCCCATCCCCTTGAACGCGTCCAAAATGTATATAAATGGAGACAGTATGTGTTTCCTTCCGTATAAGGCTTTTAATTGTTTACGGCTCCAGACATATTTTTTTGGTCCATTATGGTTTTTCAACATTTTGTGTTGCCAACCCCTGCCTAAAGAAAGGTAAAAGCAGTTTTCCTTTATGTTTACAATGATGATGACAAAATATCATCTGAATTAAAAAGGTAGTGTCCTGAAATGGTTTTCCACCCCTGACAATAAATACTCAAGACTATTACTAAAATTTTAATTTGGCAGTACAGAAGTTATTTGTAAAAAAAAAAAAGTGCCACACTTTATTTTGTTAAACAAATGCTCGAGCCTGTAAATTTGGTTTGTACTTCGATTCCAATGTATTACAAAGTATCTAACAAATAAACAAATAAAGGTTTCTCCTTTACAGGTTTTTACTACCGCGGGACCTTATGGAAAAAAGGATTACTTTATTAAGCTTAGAGGGCGCTGCTAAGGGTACCTGAAAAAGAACAAAACCTGCGCAAAAAAAAATGAGAAGACAAATGTTGTGGTTAGCTCACTTTGAGTCTCCATTTTCTCCTTGTGCTTTGTAGCACTCTTTTGGTTGCACTACACAATGCAGGGACTTTTAGTGGTCCAATATTACACAGTGTCCCTTGAAAGGTGGATTTTCTTTAAACTTATGTTTATGTATGTATGGTTTATGTATGGCTTTGATTTTGCTTATTTTAACTCATTTCGCTCATTTCACGTATTTGCCTCAGTTACTTAAAAAAATAAACAGATAAATCCATTTTTTTTTTTCATTTATTAAATTATTTTTGGTTAAAAAAAGCTTCAGTCTAATGTACAACGTCCTCTAGTGGTGATTTTTAAAGCGTTAACACATTTTAGGTTACTACAGTCTGTTGACCACCAGATAAGTCTGAGACAACTCCAACTAATCATAAGTCTTCAATTTCACTTGTCATTTTGATTCAGGCTCTATTTCTTTTCTCTATTATCCCAATCTCATCATTTTCCATTCTCTCTTTTGCTCATGAAAATCCAAGCATCCCACCGCCGGCCCTAAAACCGAGCTGTCAATCATTTTGCCACTCGCGAGTCTCTTTAAAACAGGGTTTGTGAACTGGCCCCTCGCATTCCCCGGGTGCCAGTTTTGTTCCAGAAATGCACGACTAAAAGGTTCAGGAAGCAGCTTTAAGCCTTTATGGTCGTCCGAGTGTGGATGAGCCCGCCTGAGGATCTGAGAGTGAGCGCTGTGAAATCCAAAGGACATAAAGTTTCAAGCTCTCGTTTTATGACTCCACATAAAGTTCAAAAGTAGCACCCAATTAGTGATCCAACAGAGTCTAGAAAATGACTGTAATCCCTTGATACTTCACGATTCAGACTCTGCAGCCTCAGTGCATCGCTGGTTGAAAAATATTCCCAAATCCATTATCCCCAAAAGCATATTGCCTAGAGCAGGGGCCAGCAGAGTGCATTTTCGTCTTCTGGCGACTATTTCTGTGGTTCAGTTCGCCAAAAAGTCAAACACACTCGTGACAGCATGATCCATCATGCCCGATTGCATATTGCTGCCAACAGGGGCCTACAGACTACTCTTTTGTGAATGTTGCCGCAATCGATTATCCCCGGTTGATTTTCTGAGAGCTGGGGCGTGCAGAGTGCATTTTTATTTCTGTTCAGGCTCCTAAAATGTTCAACTATTCCTACAAGCTGGGGGCTAAGAAGCATATTTATGTTTGGCCTGGCGTCTCTTTTTGGGCAGTTATTTCTACCTAAAATGAACTGCACCCATGCAGCCGTGATCCTATAACCCCAATCGCAAATTACTGCAAGTACGGAGCATCAGAAGTCACTTAAGATGAGAGACGGGCCAGAATAGCACGTCCAAAATGAAATGCACAGTTGTTGCCGCTATCCATTATCCCCAGTCACTTTTTTCAGGTGCGGACTGCTGATGCCTTCCTAAAATTTACTGCGTTGTTTTGTCTGTGATCCATTACCACTTTTTCCTTAAGCGAGGGCCGGCAGAGCGTACTTTTGTCAATCCTGGCAGTTCTTTTTTGCCACTCCGTCTACCAAAAAGTGAACTGCACTCATGTGGCTGCAAGCCATTATCACCTTTTTCATTTTGCTGCAAACAGTGTCCATCAGAGCGCACTTTTTCAGGGCCTTGCGGCACTTTGTGTGCTGTTATACCCCCCTAAAACTAACTGCACTCATGCAGCCGCGATCCATTATCCTCAATCCCATATTAAACCAATTAGAGACCGGCAGAGGGCACTGTCCTAAAATAAAATGCCCAGCCTTGGCCACAAGCCATTTCCCCTCGGTTGACTAATGCTGAGAGAAAGAATTTATAGAGCTGTGAATTTTTTCCAGGCTTCTGAAGTGTGTCATTGTGGCCCGCCTAAAATGGACTGCACTGTTTTGGCTGTGATCTGCTATTCCCAGTCAAATATTACAAATATTACTTAGAACGGAGGCCAAAAGAGCTAATTCGTGTCATGCGAGGTGGTTCTTTTCTTTGTTTCTCCATCTAAAATGAACATCACCTGTTCTGCCACAGTCCATTATCCCCACTCAAATATTATATACAGTATTTCAGAGCACATGTTAAGAATGCGGGAGGGGTTGTTCCTTATCAACTGTGATAAACGCGGGATAACAGTAATATATATAAATTACTGAAATATTTCAGTAATCGTTGTTGTAATGGTTACGATTCTAAATAGAAAGGATTTGTTTGAATTTGAAACTCAATTAGTTTATGTGACAATTTGGACATTTAATATTCTAATACATCTTTGTCACTCTCCAAAGTACTATTAATGTGTTAAAATCCTTCAGTTATTAATCAACCTACGCTGATTAGGAATGGTGACTTTATCAAATTACAGTTGTCCATTTCTCACAGGTCTCCTGAACTTGGAGTGTAATACTAATGGAAAAGTATTTTCCATGATATAGCATTTTAAATTGACCGGAGCGAATAGTAAATGAACCCCATCCGTCTTTGTGACACTGCGCCGCTGTACTTTCCCCCGCATTCCTTTCTGGATGACCTTGCTCTTTTAAAGTTTGCTCAGAGACTGCCGGACACCAAAAGGTGGGTTCATTTACCGTTATCCCTCGTTTATTGTGGTTAATGGAGTCCCAAACCCTTGCGCCATATGCGTAAATCCGCTAAATTGCCCTTTCCCGTTTTAAACATGCGCTCTGCCGGCCGTGCTTTCAGCAATAGTCGACCAGCAATAATGGATTCCGGCTGCACAGGACAGGTGCTGTTCATTTTAGGTGAAAAGAATGGAAAATATAGATGCTGCCCACAGCCCAAATTTGCTTTCTCGGCACCCGCTCTCAACATTAGTTGACTGGGAATAGCGGATGCTGCCCAAACAGTCCAGTTCATGTTAGGTGAGCCACGATGACACACTTCAGCAGCCTGGTCAAAATACACAGCTTTATCAACCCTTTCTCTCAGCAATAATTAACCAGGGGTAATGGATTGCGGCCACGGGATATTGGATCATCGCCAAAACAGTGCGGGTCAATTTAGGCAAGTTCAACAGCCTTAACAGAAAAAAAAAATGCCCTTTGCCAGACATTGCTCTCAGCAATAGTCGATTGGGGATAGTGGGTCACTGCCTAAACAGTGCTATCCAATGTAGCTGGGCTACATTAGCAATCTCTACTGGAAAAAAAGCACTCTGTTTTCAGCAAGAGTCGACCGGGGATAAAGGTACACATAGCCGAACAGTGCCGACAAATGTGCCTTCTGCCGGTCTCAACAATATGGGATTGGAGGTAATGGATTATGGCCAAATGTGTATTTTTTGCCCAAAATAGGACAGCCAGTTCCTATATCAGCAACAATTCTTCTTATTAAGTGCAATGCTTCCTACTTCAAAATAAAATAATGAAAATGAGCTAAATTATCTTCTATTTTCTTAACGATTTAATGTTTTTATTATATACATTTTTTTTTCTAAGGTATAGTACATTCCTTTTTTCAGAACTTATGTTGCCAGTTTTTCATAGTTTAATACAAAAACCTGTTTAGCATTAGCACAATAAGGAAAAAATAATTTCAAACATGAGCAAAATTATCTGCCGGTCTGCAAAAAACATTTACTTGTATTGGCAGCTAATTTTCATATTATTTCTGTCACGTAAAAACGTATTTCAATTTAATTTAATTATTTTTTGGTCTATTTTGGGGGGATTTTAGACATTCTATCAATAAAATGATATTAATATCAAAGATGTGTATTTTTCATCAGTAGAGTATTTGGCAGGCCACAATTGGCTTCAAACCCTAGGTTTGAAAAACTTAGCACTAAAGTAAACTTCCCTTATCCCTAATTCAACCTAAAGGGATGCAATGTAAGTGAAATAATGAGTTTGAATATTGCAATTGAAATAAAGAGTGTTATTGCTAGATACTGTATATGTAAACGCCACATCCATATTCATGCAGTTAATAAGAAATATTTTCCTTTGAGCGATGAGCAAATTAGCACGTATCTGCTCACATTTCCAAATGCCTCGCCGTGTTTTTGCTTATCCGGAAAAGTGATGCCTGCCCCAAAGGGACAAAAAGAAAAAAACATATTTTCTCTTGAAAATTTCCTACTTTGCGCTTTCTACTTTGCAGCCGCAGTGCATTGCAGGTTATGAAAATATTCAATTGAAAATGGCCACATGTGGCTGTGATCCATTATACCCAGTCTGCTATTACTAAGAGCATGGGTTGAGAGATAAAATGTGTGGCATGTGGCAGCTTTTTTTTCTCCTTTCTTCCCGCCTAAAATGAACTGCACCTCTGCAGGCGCGATCCAGCAGAGTGCATTTTATCCTGCCCTAGCGCCTCTTGTTTGGTCTTCTGTACATCCAGAGTGAACTGCACTTGTGCAGCCGCGATACATTATCCTGATCATATATTGTTGCAAGTAAGCTCAAGCAGAGTGCTCTTTTACGGGCCTGCCTGCCCTTTTTTGCTCTTACTTTCACCTAATCTCAACTCCGCTTATACAGTTAGAAGCCATTATCTCAAATTTATTTTTGTTGCGGGGTTTTTTTCAGTTTGGGCTGCTGAAGTGCCCCATTGTGGCTGGTCTAAAATGAACTGCACTATTTTATTATCATCTTTTCAAATTAATTAGGTCTAGCGGCTCTGCTGTCATTTTTGCCTAGAATAAACTGCACTCTAGTGGCTGAGACCCATTATCCCTAATCCCATCTTTCTGCAACTGGGACTGCCAGAAAGCACTTTTGCAGAGAGAGGTCCCGATTTGACCGGCCTAAAATGAAATGCACAGCTGCAGCCATGAACCATTATCCCTGGTCGACCATTGTTAAGGGCAGGGTTCAGAAATGCACTTTCATTTCTCGATTTGGGTCACTTGAGCGTGCAATTGGAACCCACTTAAAATGAACTACACTGTTTTGGTCGTGATCCGCTATCCCCATTCAATTATTGTAGGCAGAGGCCGTGAGAGCAAATTTTGTTAAATGCGCGGTGACAGTTTTCCAGTACTCTCTGCCTAAGACGAACAGCACACATTCAACAGCAATCATGTATCCCCCGGCAGAGTGCATGTTAAAATGTGTTGGGGTTTTTTTGTGGATTTTGGAATATTGCGGGAGGTAGTGATCCCCATTAACCGCGATAAACAAGGAATCTCACTATTTGTCTTTTCTCTAAACTCAGACTGATAAAGTCTCAACAAAAAGAACAACCAAGAGAACAATAAGCTAAACTAACCTCCTCAACCGATATTATCGTTTACATTTCCGAGGTGTCTTTGAAAACAATGTGGGCCAGCTGTTGGAATATTTGGCGTAGAACGACGTGCTCGAACCTAGTTATTGTGTGCACAACATCATCCAACCGTGAATTCATTAAAAGGCTCCGCTCTGTTAAGTGCCAGCCAAGAACGGAGCGTGCTTTGCTTCTTCCCACCAGGTCGTGTGTAAATTGTTGGAAGGAATTCCTCACTTTGCGCTTCATCTTACTTGTTCTTCCTCATCTCGCACATTCCTCACACTCAATTGTGAATGATATATTTTTGTGTTCGCAGTTTTATTCATCAAAGTCATCAACACACATTTTGACATGTATGGCTGCTGTACCGCACACGATTACGTTAAACAGGTATTTGTCAACCTTGTTTAGTAGTGTGCCACAGGAAATTGACCCTTTTTTTCTCTGTAAAAAAGCATGCCGTCATTTTGTTTCTTCTCTTCCAGTGATGAGCCAAGTATCTGTAACACGCATCCATATCAGTAGATGGCAGCAGATTACTATTTTGTTTTTCCTTTATATTATATACTTTTACTAATTAGATGCTCATGAGGTAGCACAGTATATTTAATAACTTATCTTCTTTGATAAAGCTGTTTAAAGGGACAATGTGTCATTTAGTACCTCCTAGTGGTATGATAAACCTACCATTTAGTAAAAAAAAATTTGAATACAAGGCAAACATACACGATACATGGACTTGATCTTACAAATGGTAATTTTTGTTACAAAAAAATATCATGGGTCGAGAAATTTGTATTTCGTTTCCACAGTGGAGGGTCTACAATCATTTTTATTTTTATCCGCTTTCTCATCCCCACATAGCATCCACCCACTAACTCCACTTTACCAGCTCGAGTCATGTTACACTACAGCAAATTTGTATTCTTAAAATGTATATTTATATCTAATGTAATCATAAACACGTATATTACAGGTCTTGCTAGGTACTATATTGTCATTGTAATGTTTTTATCTGGGCTACGAGGGGTCCGGAACGCCTTCACTCAGGGGTCTTAAACTCAATTGTAGGTCCTGGGTTAGGTAGGACCGAAAAGGCTTTTCCACCACAAAACATCTGATAAAAACAACTACTGTTCTCAAATATATTGTTAAAAAGAGCGCTACACATTATAAAATCTAAAAAATACCCCATCCCAAATTAGCATGGTTTGCACTTACTTAAAGATAGAATGTTTATTATTTGACCACTAGATTACGCTGTTTTGTGTTTTGCAACCAAAATTGAGTGTTACAAAGCACAAGGAAGAGCACAAACTACGGAAACTCAAAGTGACCAAACTGCATAATGTTTTCTTTCATTTTGACCACTAGATGCCGCTGTATTGTGTAGTGCAACTGAAACAGAGTGCTACAAAGCACGAGGAAGAGTACGGGCTACAGAAATTTAAAGAGACATAACTGCATCAATTTCCTGTCATTTTGACCACCAGATGCTACTGGACTGTGTAGTGCAACCGTCACGGAGTGCTACAAAGCACAAGGAAAAACACAAACTACGGAAACTCATTTTGTATCATTTTTCTTCTCATTTTGACCATTGGATGTCGCTGTATTGTGTAGTGCAACCGAAACAGAGTGCTACAAACCACAAGGAAGAACACAAACTACGGAAACTCGAAGAGACCAAACTGCATCATTTTTCTTCTCATTTTCTGCACACCCTTTCACACATGAGAGTTCATGTTATTATCTTTACCTTTTGTAATTAATATTAGGGTTGTTTTTCATCGATTTCGTTTTTTTTTTACCCCGAGAATGCATTAAATAATACACTTTGTCCCTTTGATCAATAAGAGAAGTCTCTAATTCACGTAAAACACACCCGTATTTATTTAATTGTGTCACGATGTCTTGATTCCGACATCATTTCATTCCCATCACACAGAGATGCATCGCTTTATGCCTGAACTTCAAACTAGAACACCCACCGTACATGAAAACATTCGCTATTTCGACTTTCCCTATGAACCACCTCATATATTCATATCGTGACTGAAATATTTCTATCCTGCAGCGGTGGCATGCACAAAGCCTTCAGCGTTCGTTTGAATCCCCCGAAAGGATGCCAAAGGCGTCGACATCGTTCCGTAAAGCGGGCCCTGAAAGCGCCCATATCGCCGGCCATCTAGTTCTGCGCGGGAGCTCCGTACAAAAAAGGGTTTTTGCATTCTGACGCCGCGGAATCAAATCGCTGCAAAGCCGAGCACGGGCAGGGGAAATAAAAGGTATGGAAATGCGACCGGCTTCTAGAGGCTGCGGTGTCCGAATGGAAATTTACAAACCGGTGGCCTTGACTGAAATGCTCTTCCCTTTACTGCGCAGTCGGGGCTAAACACTAAGCGTCACCTCATTGAAGTGAAATGATGTGCGGGTTGTCTTAAAGCCTTCCTGTGAGTTGTATCCAGGTTTCCACAGAGCCTTGAAAAGTTTTAAAAGGCATTGAATTCGTAATTCTCAAAAAGGCCTTCATTGGCATTAAAGTGTCTTCAATCCTAAGTCTTAATAATGTGGGGGTCTTGAATCAGATTTCAATAGGCATTGGAAAAATCTTAAAGTCTTGAATTGAACTTCCTCTAAACTGTAGGAAGCCTGTGTACAGCAACCTCTAGTGTTGTACAAAGATCTGATTAATGTCATGATTGCCGATTGAGCGCAGCTGCGACGGCTTAATTGGCGGCAACAGCCCGGAAATCTGATTGGCTGTTACTCTCTTTTTAAACCCCCGGCTTCCAAGAGGAAGAGGAAGCCGTCAGATCGTTATGCGAACTGTTGCCACCAGCCCAGTAAGCCTTTTCGTCCGACTCTGTTCCTGCCCTGCCTTTTTCTGCCTGATCTCTGTTGCCAACCTGTTCCCGGACCTGACTTCGCCCCGTTCTGCCTGCCTGTTACCTGACCTGTTTTGCCCCGTTACCTGCCTGCCTCCTGCTACCGACCTCGTTTACAAACTCGACACCGCCTTTGATCTACAGTCCCGGCCAACGACTTGCTATTACAGCCTGTCTCCGATCCTCCTCGCCAGACACGGAAGTGCCACTTCCGCACCGTTCGCTCCTCTTGTCCGTCAGCCATCGGATTGTGGAAGCAAGCCCTACTCTCCCTCTTTATCAATAAAAACTGAGAAAACGAGCGCTATTCGGTCATGTGTCCGTTTCTGATCCGTGACAATTAATTTTAATAAAAACCTGGTGATTTAAATAATAAGCAACATCGGATGTGCTATCTCAGTATCTTCTAAATATAGTAAAGCAGGGGTCTCCAACGTGGTGCCCGCAGGCACCAGGGTGCCCCCTAAGGACAGTTTGGGTGCCTGCAGCTCACCAGTGCTGGGTAATTGTGATGTTCTAGTAAAATGATATTTTTAGTCTATTTAAGCCTTCTTCCAATGATTAACATGGTAACAAAAAGAAACAACATAGTAGAGCGCTAGTCTCGGAACCAAGAGGTTGCGGGATTCCAGGCTCCTCCGAAATAAATGTCAAAGTATCCTTGGGCAAGACACTGATGTCCCCGATAAGTAGGTAGGCGCCTTGCATGGCTGACTCTGCTATCAATCCGTGTGTGTGAATGGGTAAGTGTGAAGTACATCGTAAAGCGCTTTGTGAGGTCTTCTGTGACTGGTTAAAAGTGCTGTAGAAATGCAGTAAATTTACCATATACCATAGTAATAACATCATAAGTTGTTATTATTGAAATGTCATGGTTGCCATGGCGCCCACTTGCCTGCACCCGTGTGTGTCATGGTTGTCATGGCACCCACTTGGCCATGCCCGTTGTGTGTCACGGTTGCCATGGTGCCCAATTGGCCCCGCCCGTGTGGTGCCAGCTGCGGCTCGTTGAAAGATTGACTTTTTGTGTATATAAAGCTCAGCGCTCTCTTGCTTGAGTGTCAGCCCGTCAACAAACTTCTGCCCCACAAGACGTGGGTTCTGTCCTGTTTTCCTGGGATATCTGCAGTCCGGTATTGTTCCCGTTTATTTTTGTACTGTTTAATTTCGGGTTCCAGTTTTGTCTATTCTTATCCTGTTGGTTAGTTTCTCCAGTTTTGGTTCCCGTCTAGTTTTTCCTGTTTATTTTTGTTACCCTGATTCGTTATCGATCTCGTCGGTCTCTGGCATCCTGACCTTCCACGCCAGACCAGCGTCCTAACGTGCATGAATCACCTTTTCCCATAAAATAAAGGGCTTGTGTGAGAACGTCACACGACTGGGTCCTGTATCAGATGCATATAAAACTAGGCCCCCTCTGCGCTAATTAGTAACAAATAGTAGCTCTCAGTTTGAAAAAGGTTGGAGACCTTTGCATTAAAGTAACCCCCTGTTTTTCACGGCACTTGCATTACAAAAAGGATAGTCAAAACTCGCCAAATAGAAACAATTAATGTATTAGATATCAATAACACATAACAAACTGTAACAAAATGGACTGCTTCTCCTTTCATTGTAATAAAATGATGCACGCTAGCATTGGAGATCCTCGAACAGATCCAGGTCTCTGTGAGGATTAAAGTACAAGAGCAACAAATTGTAGCTCCAGGTCATCCGTTTCTTGGGTAATTGATCTCTCCCGACGTCGCCACAGTCGCTTCCCGGACCCAATGTCAATCCACAGAGCACCTGCTGGTGATCACAATTTCTTTGTGCTCTTCTGACCTTCCTCAGAGTCCAATTTAATTGATGAATTATTTTGTAACGTGCCGCTAAAGATGTCATTATGCGTCCCAGTTTGTTTTTAGTGGACCCATTGACTTGTGCGCCCACCCAGCAGTATATAGCAGCCCATGACAGTCACAGCCTAACACACACGCACATAGCATTTGCTGTGTGTTATCTTCTGTATCAAAACCACGAAAAGGAAACAGCGATGCAGTGACGGATTACTGTACACAACTTGAAGAAGCTGACATGTTTACCCGCTATCTTACAACTATGCAAACCTGAATGAACATTTTGACAAGCTAGCTTGTCCCTGTGGTGTTTTACCACTCAACGGCTAGCTGAGACTTGCATGTGATGGCTCCGGATTTCCGCCATTCAGGCAACTGGCACTTTCCTTCTCTAGCCACACATGTTAGTCACTTGGCTGTAGGCAATGCCTCACTGCTAACCACTATTGTTATCGTTAGCAACCCTGTGTGAGTCCTACCAAATACCGTAGTTTATAGCAAATTATAAAATACACGTTATCTATGAACACTATGAACGTTGGGTGAAAAAAATAAAGCTATGCTCATATTTGTATTGGCAATGTTAATTGTTCCTTGGTTGGGAGTGCCATCTGCTGGACACTTGCAGTAACAGAGGGTTTAGTGTGCGCTTTTTTTTGTCTTGACTTAAAAATGGCGCTCTTGAATGGTACTACGAATACAAATGTGTTGCTCATTATTTGAATCATTTGTGTTTTTCTCAATGAATGAAGTATTTTTACACCACTAGCCGTGGTTTTATGGTACACACATGTTCTTTAAGGAATGTGTTCCCCTAAATCTGTCAATCATTGTGGGTTATTGAAAATAGATAGCCAAAACACATCTGTTTAAAATCCAACTACACTAATTAACTAACCACCAGAGGGTTCTGGAAACAGCGCAGATGGCCTTTTTATCAGATTGATCATCCGTTTCAAAAATGCTTTCGGATTGGTTCTTCATGAGCCCATCACTAAATACCAAATAAACTCAGTTGCATTTCGAACGACTTTAACGGCAGTCATTTATCTGATGCTCAGGAATTAATTCGGGCAGCGTCTCATCTCGGCTGTCCCGAAGGAAAAGGTTGAAGTCGGCTTTGGCCCGAGTTGTCTTCATGAAAAACATTGCCGGTGTTGGGGAGATGCTGGAGAGGGGGTGGGGGGCAGCCTGCCACCACGTTGATAAAGTGAGTCATTGTGAACACGGGCAAGATTATTCTCAAGGACAAAGATTAAAATAGTTTTTTTCTGAGAGGGTAAAAAAAACTCCATTTGATACACAAGCAAATGGTTGAAAATAATCATTTGAGAGTATTTTAGGGGGAGGGAAATGGGAAATTGTAACAGCCACCGCTAGTCGACTTAGGATAAGGAATCGTATCCTAAAAAGTGCAGTTAGTTTTAGCTTCTTCAAAGTACACGTCTAATTATTAACATGTGCTCTGCCGGCAGCCCATCGAAGCAGTAGTCAACCGTGATTAATGGATCAAGGTTGCACAGGTGCTGTTCATTTTAGGCAGTAAGAACAGAAAACTAGAGCTTCCACGCATGGCTAATATTCTGTTCTCCAAAAAAGTCAACTAGGGGATACAAAATTGTGGTTAAAACAGTGCAGTTCATTTTAGGCGGGCCACAATGGCATGCTTCAGCGTCCCGAACCTATCAAAATGTGCCTTGCCGGCCACTGCTCGCCGCAATAGTTAGCCGGGGATAATGGATCGCGGTCACAACAGTGCATTTCATTTTGGCAGGTCAGAACTGACTAAAGTGCCTACTGCTGTTCTGACTCACAGCCAAATGTGATTTGGGATAATGGATCGGTGTCACACGAATACAGTTCAATTTTTGCTAAAATTACTTAAAAAAAAAAAGTTGTCAAGTCTAACAAAAGTGCGCTCTGACGGCCCCTCCCACAAAGCAATAGTTAATTATCGATATTGGATCGCGGCCACAGACGGTTTTCATTTTAGACAGAAAAACATAATAAAGAGAAACGCAACTTATGACACAAACTTGTTCTCAGAGCCCCTGCTCACAGTAATAGATGACTGGATAAAATGGATCAAAGCCAGAACAGTGCAGTTTACGTTAGGCGGGCCCCAATATCACGCTTCAGGGGCCTGAACCAAAAGAAAATGTGCTCTGGTGGCCTGTGCTATCAGCAATAGTCAACAAGGGATAATGGATTGTGGCCGCATGGGTGCTGTTTATTATAGGCGGAAAGACCGGAAAAAAGGGCCGTCACCCATGACACAAACTTGTTCATTCAGATTCAGATTCAGATTCAGATCTACTTTATTGTCATTCTAGTACACGTGTATACAGAACGAAATGTCGATACATCTGACCCGCACAGTTTCCTTGAATGTACAGATATAAATATAAATAAAATGTTGTATTGAGTTGGAGTATTGAGCACTAATAATATATTAAATAATTATGGCTATGTATAGTATTTTACAGTAGTGCAAAGAGTGCCTCAGCCTCTGCTCTTAGCTATGATCCACTGGGGAAAACCGATTGTAGCCAAAACTGTACAGTTCTTTTTTGGCAAGCCACAATGGTGTACTTCAGCATCTCCAAAAAAAAAAAAAAAAAAAAGAGCCCTGCCTGGTCCTGCTCTCATTTGTAGTCAGCCAGAGATAATGAATAACAGCCACATCAGTTAACTTTTGGGTGGACAGAACTGCAAAAAAGAGCAGATAACGTGACAAAACTGCTCTCTCCCAGCCCCAGGTGGGCAACAAATACTTTAAACTTAAACAGTCCTGGCAAAATGGCTCGTTTTAGTGGCCCAAACTGAAAAAATACGCTCTGTATAGCTTTTAGCAATATTCGACTGGGGATAACGGATCGCCACTGCAACAGCAAGCCTCTTGATTAAAGAGCTTTTTGCCAGGCCTCGCTCGCAGCAATAGTCATTCGGGGAATGGAATGAGGCTGCACGAGTGCAGTTCCCTTTTTGGTGGACAGAACTGCAAAACAAACGAGCCAATTTATTAGCAATAGTTGACTGGGAATAATGTATTGGGGCCACCAAGGGGAACAACCACAAACCTCTTAGCTTCAAAAAGGTTGCTAAACCCCTACCCTGAAGGATATTCAGTATTGGCAATAAAATAAACATCAAATCAAGTTGTATGTTAAACAGAAAATTTAGCATCTGAACTGATTGTGCCGCAGATCCGAACTGTTTAAATTCAATGTGGCGTTTTCTGTTCACATCCTGACAGGTCAATGTCGGGGGGAGGGCCGGCTTCCCCGCCCCAATTTCATTACGTGTAACAGTGCAAAGATTTCACTGCTAGCTTGATGAATGCTGGCATGTGAATTTTACCGGCACGTCAAAACGAATCAATATAACTGCGATCGGATTAGCTTGCTTTGACGTGATTGATGTGGATTAGTTGAGCCCAATGGATTATTATGGATTACTTCACGGAAGCAGTTGTATCCGTGTAGATCATAATAGCTTTAATAGACAAATTTTTGTCCCTAGAAGACTTTGATGTCATGAACCGAAACAGGACGAGAACCCAAATGCGTGACGTTTCTCATAGAAACCTTTTATTTTACGGGAAATGGGAGTCATGCACGTTAGGCAGCAGTCTGGCGTGGAATGACAGGATTGATATCGAAACAGGATATCGAAATTAAACAGGACAAACTAGACGGAAAAAAAAACTGGAAAGAATAATAAACAGGACAAAAATAGACGGGAACGATACCGGACAGGAAATGCAGGCAGGAAACCGGACAGATTCAAAACCCACGTCTTGCAGGACAGAGGTTCGTTGACAGACTGACAAAGGGATAGTGAGAACACTGAGCTTGAATAGAAGAGAGCCAATCTGTCAACGAGCTGCAGCTAGCGCCACATGGGCAGGGCCAATTGGGCGCCATGGCAGCCGTGACATTTGATGCAATACGCTACACCGGACATGATTCGGAGAGTGTCCGAAAAATAAGAAGTAACAATCCATGCTGAGAAACAAACTAAGAAATGTTGACATGCTGACAGATGTGTCATTCGATAACTTGAGATAGCAATGGATGATTTAATTGCATAATAAAAGGCTATATATCATAGTTATGACCTAAAATACGAGATTTATGAGTTATGATTACATGAATAATTGCTTAGTGAGTGACTATTTCATCATCTTACGGGACATTGTATCTGAAAACCTCATAGTCACAATGGAAATAATATCTGCATAACAACTGTCAACATTGTCACAAGAGCTTATGTAGCTGCAAAGTAACTGTAAATTCAAGGCAATTGACAACTTCATAAACATGTGGTTTATAGCAATCCCATATGAACTGCAAAGCAACTGTGTAGCAACTTCACAAGGGGTATATTAACTCCATAGAAACTGACAACCTCATTACGATAAGCATTGGAGCCACAGAGCAACTGGTTTTAAAAAAAGTGACAATTACCAACTCCATAAACACATATTGGACAGCAACTACATATCAACTATAATAAGGGATAAAGCGATTGCATAGTAATGGGCAGATCCATCAGACATTGGGCAAAGTAAATGAATAGCAACCGTCAATTTCATGATAAGAAGGCATGGTAGCCGTAGAGCAAATCACAATTTACATGACAGCTGACATGCCAACTGATGGTTTCATAATCACATGGTTTAAAGCATTTGGATATTGCTTTAATGAGGGACAAAGCAAATGCATAGTAACTGATTTGTTCATAAGTTCAAGGTGCACAGTAGTTTCTTAGTTACTCTCAACTTCATCACAACAGGCATGGTAACTGCCCTCTTTGCTAGACATGGCAACTGACAACTTCATAATCACATGCTGCATAGAAACTGCATATTACTTTAATAAAAGACAAAGCAGCTGTATAGTTACTGACAACTTCATAATCTCATAATCAGAAGGTGCAACTGCCTACTTTACGGGTCATGGCAACTGACAACTTCATAATCACATGGTGCATAGCCACTGCATAACAACTCTAAAGAGGAGCAAATCAACTATATAGTAACTAAAAATTCCATCATCACAGGCAGATAATAAATACCTGTCAGCTACATCGCAAGAGGCATAGTAGCTACAGAGCAATTGCCCAGTTTGTGGGACATGGCAACTGACAACTTCATAATCAAATGGTGCATAGCAACTCTAATAAATGACAAAGCAACTACAAATTAAGTGACAAAATCATCACAAGGGGCATTAGTAGTTGAATAGTAACTGTAAACTTCTTCACAGGAGGGATTTTATTTGCATAACAACTGAAAACTGCAAGGGACACTAAAACACTTGGGGCATAGTAACTGCACTAAAATGTCATAAGGGGACAGAGCAAGCACAACCTCATCACCACAACAGGAACCTCAACTGCATGGCACCTGATAACCTTATCATAAAAAGGCCATAGTAACTACAAATGTTATTGTTAATTTGCGCCTAGTTGTACGTGGAGTCATCCCGGCTCGTGAAGAGAGGAGTTGCCGTAAATACTCATCGGCACAGCAGCACCTCATAAACATCCCATAATGTACATTAACTTCAACATCAGGCCATTATTGCTCCAGAGGCCCAAAGATATTTGATGTCTGTTTATTCCTCGCAGCTGCTCGCAGTTTGTTGTTGCTGCTGGACTCAAATGGCCTCCGCTTAAAAATAGAACAGGATCCTCCTCTTCATCAGGGATTGTTTTTTTTTTCTTCTGTTTTAGAAGAGCATCATCATTATTCACAATTCTTTAAAGGGCTTAAAGGATGCCAGCTCCCCAAGGACCGCCTAATGGAGATATTTTGTGTTAATCACAAAGACGAGCCGTTGAAATTTGTGTCGGAAGAAAAATGAGAAATTAACATTTAAACGCGCTTGTGTTATGACCTCGTAATCTGCTCTTCTGCAGGCGTCCCAAAAAAAAACCCTACTTTTTTACGGTGGCAATTCTGTTCTTTAGTGACACGCGTCTCACAGAAGACCTACTTTCAAAAGTTCACCCTCAATACTCTGCTTCTTCTTCTTTTATGAACATGAGCTGCCACCGACGGAACAAAACCCCGATTCTGACAAAAATACAGTAAAATAACAGTGAATGGTTTTGTACACAACCTAAATTTAAACATAGATAGACAATAGGAGGTGCTACAGCTTGGCCCTTATGTTCTCTCTCCGAAAAGGGAGCTTTGCGGAATTCACCATTAGAGGTCGTTGTGGGACAGAGCAAAGACTGTGCATTCGAAGAACGATAGCTCGAAAAATACCGCGGGGCAAAATGTTAAACCCTACATATATATACACTTTATACGAATATACCAAAAGACCCAATTAAGGTAAACTGGCCAATGGAGAATTGGATTAGGCTGCTTGGAGTGGTTGATGGTCAGGAGCTGAAGTTCCCAATTTTGCCACCAGAGGATATTGGAGACCCCACTAAAGCAGATGTCAATGTTGTTGTTTTTTAATGTGAATTGGGGTGCCTTGACACAAAACTTAGCTAAAGACACTCGCAGAGACCTAAAGTGCAACTGTGAAAATGTTCACAAAAATCGATCCAGCCGTTTCGTAGCCTATAAGTCACATACATCACACACAATTTGGGATTTGTAAAATTGTTCGGATTAAAAATAAACTGATAAAAGTTTAAATACAAATGTTTATTGTATGAAAGCTACATGTCTACTGTTTTGATTCAATGAGTTATCCAAACACACCCAAGATGGCATCTATTCAAGCTAACTAGCAATTGCATGTAAGCTAAAATATTTTGTTTGTGTATTTGTTTTCGAATGTGAAACACCTAGCTGTTATTCTACCGACAGAAAGCTGAACTTAAGCTAGCGAGAAGACATGAAAACTGGAAGCAACCTGTCATGGTCGCCGTGGCGACCGGTTTGCCCCGCCCCCTGGGCACCAGCTGAAGCAGATCAGCTAATTGCGTGGCTGCTACTTAAGGTTGGGTTGTGGGTATTGCGGGTGTTGGCTCATTACACCTTTTCGTTCTGTTATGCCCTGTCCTGTTTAGTTTGAGTCGGAGGAAACCTGTACCTGACCATTCTGAGTGTAAGAATGTTTTTGTTCTGTTTTGTCCCGGAGTTTTTGGACGACTTTTATTTTGTTAAATAAAAGTTATGATTGTCTACGCAATTGAGTTCTCCCTTCCTGCCTCCTGCCTCCATTCTGGTCCGGTCACCCACTTCGTGACAGAATGAGCCAACCAGAAATGAACTCAGCGAACGATCCCAGCGCGATTTGGGGAGAGCTGGAGAACGCCGTTTGGCAAGCACCCATTGAGGTAACCTTCCCTGCCCGTTCGAACCACGGCTCCGCCCGTCGTGGCCAATGCTGTGCCTCGAATGGGGTCCCGGGAGGATTTGACGCCTGCCAGTCCGACTCCGCTGCCTGCCAGTCCGACTCCGACTCCGCTGCCTGCCAGTCCGACTCTGACTCCGCTGCCTGCCAGTCCGACTCCGCTGCCTGCCAGTCCGACTCCACTGCCTGCCAGTCCGACTCCGACTCCGCTGCCTGCCAGTCCGACTCCGCCTGTCCTGTTTTCGCCTGTCCCGTTCGACTCTCCGGCCTGCCTGTTCGACTCTCCGGCCTGCCTGTTCGACTCTCCGGTCTGCCTGTTCGACTCTCCGGCCTGCCTGTTTGACTCTCCGGCCTGCCTGTTCGACTCTCCGGCCTGCCTGTCCGACTCTCCGGCCTGCCTGTCCGACTCTCCGGCCTGCCTGTCCGACTCTCCGGCCTGCCTGTCCAACTCTTCGGCCTGACTGTCCGACTCTTCGGCCTGCATGTCCGACTCTCCGGCCTGCCCTGAGTCTGCCTGTCCTGTCTTGCCTGTTCTGATTCCGCCTGTCCTGTCCTGAGTCCGACTTTCCTGATTCTGCCTGTCCTGAGTCAGACTCTCCTGTTTTGCCTGTCCTGAGTCGGAGGAAACCTGTACCTGACCATTCTGAGTGTAAGAATGTTTTTGTTCTGTTTTGTCCCGGAGTTTTTGGATGACTTTTATTTTGTTAAATAAAAGTTATGATTGTCTACGCAATTGAGTTCTCCCTTCCTGCCTGCGTTCTGGTCCTGTCACCCACTTCGTGACACAACCGTACTGGCTGAAAAGAGCCAAAAGCTGGAGGTGGTCAGAGATGGTTCCTAACCAGAAGCGACTGGCAGAATATGCTCCTAAATTATAGCCAAAGTAAACATTAAGACTCTGAATCAAGTAACTCTGCTATGTTACCAGCTATGGAAGACAAGAGACACTGAAAGACCAAGCAGGAGCAGCTAACGATAACAATATTTGCTTGCAGCCAAATGGCCATCACGAGTGACTGGAGAAGGAAACAGTGGGAATAAAAAGATGCCTAAATCACATGACTCGGTGATTATCATATGCAAGGTTAAGGTGAGTGGACTTAAAGTCCTAAAACCACTACCAGGACAACCTAACATGACAAAATGGTCATTCAGGCTTCCGTAGTAGTAAAACGGTAGCCAAACTTGTCAAGTTTCTTCAAAGGGCGTCTCTAGTTCTGTCATATAAACATAAATCTTTAAACCTACAAATAAAAAAATCTTTCTAGGAGATACTACGTGTGTTTATGCTTCAGAATGAACAGCTTTTTAATTAAATGAATGAAAAATTCGCTATATAATGCACACTTCTTCAAAGGGAGTTTCAAGTTGTGTATTATATTAACGTATTTACAAATTTAGAAGTCTTAAAAATGATTGTGTTGTGTGTATTCTGATACCCCTAGGAGTTGCACAGGAGCTTTATGAACACATAAGAAATCTAGCCAACGTTGGCTCTGCTTTTATAACTGAAAGCTGTTTTTGTGTTGTTGTTGTTTTTAATCAAAGTGTTGTAGTTAAATCAAAGTTGAAATAATAATAATATTAATACTTAAAAGACCACAAATCATTCCAGCAAGCATTAAATAGCAATGAAGAACTAAGACCGACTTAAAAGTCGTACGAGTAGAATTACACCCATAAAGGTTGTTACCCATCTAACGGGTCACATTTCAAAGATTTCAGGATTTAAAAGCAGAGCTCAAGGCCAGGCAGGAGAAATCAAAGACCCCTCGACACCATTATTCATTTAGATGACAATGAGAAGCAAGTCGAATTTCCCAGGTAAACCACCTACTTGAATAAGTCATCCTCTGTGATCAATTATCCATTGGAGTGAGCAGGAGAGGAGAAAGTTATATATTAATACATGGTAGATATACGGTGCCTGGTGAAAGTATTGTCCCCGCCAAGAACATTGTGACATATAGCCACGTTTCTTAGTCTTAATGCTAAAAAACTGAAAATATTTCCTCAGAATCAACATGTGAGACACAATTGTGAAGTGGAACCAAATTATTTCTACATTTTATGTTATACTTCCAACAACATAAACCGAAAAGTAGGTGTTGCGAAAGTATTCTCACAGCTCAGCCAACTGACTCCAGAAGCTCCCCGAAGTGAGTTCTGAATAATCCGATGTTGACCTAAATGACAATGACAAAGTGAGTGTACATGTGTCGTTAAATCTCATTCTCTACTTTAAGGAACTTGAGCTGTTTTGTAAGGAAGATGTTGGAATAATGTACATAAGTTATTCAACTTTACTATAATTTATGTGTGTTATATGTTTGCTTGTGAGATATTGTGCTTACAAAATAGGATATTCTCTCAGCAAAAGTTTTTCACTGCACTCTAGAGAGAATTTTCTTTTTACAATTGTATCTTACTTGTTGTTGATTCTTAGAAAGTATTTTTTAGTTTTTAATACATAAGTTTGAAGCCTGAAATATGGCAATATGTCACGGGGGGCAATACTTTTGCAAGGCACTCTAAAAATCTTCCTGGAGAGATCTCACTGATGTCCTCAAACACTTCTTGAAATGACAGACATTAATCACGGTTACGATCTCCAAGAGGTGCTGAGCCAGCTCTCAAGCGGTTCTTTCCGATCCACCTTGAGGGAACTATTCGTTGCTCCTCCAGATGTTCGGCCGAGCTCCATTTCACACTCAGGCAAATGTTGATCGAGTCTCCTCTTCAGGACGCTCTGGTGTCTAGTTTTTACAAAGCCGTGAAAGGGGAAGGCTTTTCCTGTTAGGCTGAAAGGATATGAGGAAGAAATTCAGAATACAGAAGACCCCTGTCATATGACCCCACTTTGCGATGTTTTCACTTATCTCACGGTACATTGTATCTCACAACCTCTTTGTCACAATTGGAATCATAATTACATAACAACTGTCAATGTTGTCGCTGGAGCTAATGCAGCTGCTAACTAACTCAACTTCAAGGCACATGGAAACTGACAACTTCATAAACATGCGGTTCATACCAATCGCAGACGCTCCCCTACTTACAAACATTCGAGTTATGAAAAACGGTAGATACGAGCATTGTTTGGGGATGTCGAAAAATATCCGCACATTGCTGTAAGTTAGATTTTGTATTGTGTACACCTTTTTCCAATTACAGGACATTACTGTAGTGCTTCTTTCCACCACTACCGACATGTGGCGCTGTCAGAGGTCACTCAGCATCCACCACGAAGAAGAAATCTGGCTTCCTCTTCCTAGTGCATGTAAACATTCTTTACTGTATCTCTAGAGCGCTACAAACTTTGACATTTTGATTGTTTAATATCTCGTGCAGCCATTCAATATGGTTGGCGTAAAGTGCAGAAGAGGAGAGCTGTTTCATTTGAAATTAAAGTGGAATAAGAAAGCTTGATGCGGTTGAAAAAATTGTCAAATTGCTTTTTTTCAGCCACTTTCTACCACGGAGGAGGAAGGCTCCTAACTCTTGAAGCTTTATAGAGCATATCATTTTATAGGTTTTTTATTTTTTAGTACAAAACAAGACAGGTTACTTATGCAATCCTTAAACACACATTCCATACAAAATATGAGATAGATAGATAGATAGATAGATAGATAGATAGATAGATAGATAGATAGATAGATAGATAGATAGATAGATAGATAGATAGATAGATAGATAGATAGATAGATAGATAGATAGATAGATAGATAGATAGATAGATAGATAGATAGATAGATAGATAGATAGATAGATAGATAGATAGATAGATAGATAGATAGATAGATAGATAGATAGATAGATAGATAGATAGATAGATGTTTTTTGGCCCCTCGTTACAAAATGTTCCCCACCATACAGTCCTTTTAGGGCATTAAAGATTGTTTTAATTTGAATCTGTTGTTCCCTTCACCCTCTGCATCGAACCACTAACTCCACTGTACCAGAGCAGGTCACATTAAACCATTGGTAAATTACAATTCATTTTTTTTTCTTCACATGTATATTTATTTGGAATCTTATTTATCCGTACACACATATATTGCAGATAAGTAGTTCTTACTCTACTCTATAGTGTTTTGTTATTTTAACCCTTTGACGGGGATCGAAATAAATAATAATAATGGAAATAATAATTCATTAGCTATACTGCGATACTACCCTGACCTTAGAACGAATTAATGCCTTATCCTGGGGTCTACTGATCTGAAGTTTGAGTGGTTTTGCTTTGTTAAAGACTCAAAGGTTTGTGCATGCTTCTAGAAATCTGCGTTTTGCTTTTATATCAAAGTATGGATCGTCAAATAAGCGTGCTCACGGTCCGTAATCACGGTATATCGACGCCGGGCATTGGAGTTGATATCTGGTAATTGAGGCGTTGAAAGAAACTGGGGCACTTTGCTCTTTTTGTGTCTTGACATTCTGCTTTTGTGCCAGAGAGCAGCCTGCCCTGCACCGTCTATTATGTGACATTTACACCAAGATCGGTAGTTCACTTCAGTTCAACGTGTTAGAGTTTTTTTTCTTTGACATCCAAAGTTTCAAAGGATACATAAAGTTGCTTCACCTGACTCATCGTACTGGGCGCCGTCGGGGTTCTGGCGGTGGAAGTAAGGGAAAAGAAGTTAAGTGACGCCGGAGTCAGTGTCGGAGATTTTGAAATTGGAATTGGATCAATATGTGGAGGGAAATGTGGACGTAATTGCAGAAAATAACAGTGCAATTTTGATATATGTGACATCATCATACCTCAAAATGTTTGTTTGGCGAGCAACTGACTTTTAATTGGCCAGATTGAAATCCAGCTCAAAGGACCAAAATATTATGTGTGAACTTTAGTAGACACTCAAAATAAGGAGAGAAGATATCAATGGATTTTGAATTTACAAGGACAGGGAGAGGAGCTTTCAGATTAGATAATTGCATGTTGTCCTAAAACCCTGCTCCAAGCCCGATACACCACTATTCTCTCATATAGACAAAGTTGTACCCATGCACAAACTTTACTATACTCTCTGATACATACTACTATACTCTAATACACCACCATACTCTCACATTTGCTACTATACTTCAATGCACACAAAGCTATACTCACACATACTGTATATATGAGAGAGTAGAGTTTGTGCATGGTATGACAGTGTCTGTATGAGAGTATAGTTGTGCATGTGTGAAAAAAAGAGAAGTGTGTGTGAGAGAGTGTACTGTGTATGAGAGTAGAGTAGCATGTGTTGGAGAATAGTGATGTGTGAGAGATAGTATAATAGGGTGTGTGAGAGTCTATAGTCGTGTTTGCGTGGGAGTGTAGTAGTATGTCTGTGACAGCATAGCAGCGTTTAAACATCACCTGTGAGAGTATAATAGTATGTGTGAGGGAGTATTGTAGTGTGGATGAGAGTACCGGTATACTGTTTGTGCACGGGTATGACGGTGTTTGTATGAAAATCTCGTTGTGTCTGTGTGAGAGTGTGATCATATGTGAGAGCACATATGATTTACTTTGAAACGGTATGAGAGTATTGTAGTGTTTATAAGAGAGTAGTGTGTATGAGAGAGTATAGTGTTTGTGCATGAGTATTGCTGTGTCTTTATGAGAGTCTAGTTGTGCAGGTGTTGGAGTGTGATGTTATGTGTGAGAGCAAGTATGATTTACTTCTCAAACGGGATGAGAGTATAGTGGTGTGTATGGGTGAGTAAAGTGTTTGTACATGGGTATGACTGTGTCTTTGTGAGGGTATAGTTGTGCAGGTGTGAGAGTTTGATGTTAGATGTGAGAGCAAGTATGATTTACTTCTCAAACGGGATGAGAGTAGAGTAGTGTGTGTGAGATAGTAGTGTGCATGAGATAGTATTGTTGTGTTGGTGCATGGATATGACTGTGTTTGTATGAGAGCATAGTTATGCGTGTGTGAGATTGTGATGTTTTATGTGAGAGCAAGTTTGATTTACTTCTCAAACGGGATGAGAGTAGAGTATTGTGCATAAGATTGTGTGTCTAAGAGAGTATTGTAGTGTTTGTGCATGGCTATGACTTTGTCTGCATGAGAGTATATTTGTGCATGTGTGAGAGTGTGATGTTATATGTGAGAGCAAGTCTGATTTTCTTCTCAAACGGGATGAAAATAAAGTAGTGTGTTTGAGATAGTAGAGTGCATAAGAGAGTATTGTAGTGTTTGTGCATGGGTATGACTATGTCTGTATAAGAGTCTAGTTGTGCGTGTGTGAGTGTGTGATGTTTTTATATATGAGAGCAAGTATGATTCACTACTCAAACTGCCTCATTGCTACGGTATCGGATGAAAAAGTTGAAACGGGGTCCACGATGCGACACCGTTTAATATCCTGGACGAGTTTTATAGTATCGCTACCATAAAGTTGTGCTAGTCTTGCAAATGCCCTGAGCTAGCAGTGCCACATGCTATCAGCCGCTATAGCGAGCAGCATCTGCTGTTAGCCAGATGGCCCCGTGAGCTGCAGTCCTCATTAAAGACCTCATGGACCATTGGCCCCGAGACCTAATGGCTTCTCTGATGCTCTGCATTAGCACTCATATATTCCCACTCAAGTGGACCAAGCAGAATAGCAATAGCAGAACTGACAATATTTCCATTTTAGTGTGGATGAGCTTCTTTTGGGGGGTTTTCCTCACGTGGTTTCTCTGTGCCATCAATGTGACTTTTAAAGGCATTTTTATCGGGATTTGTTATGATCAATTCTTATTTAAAAAATAAGCCTATAATTTAGAAATATAAATCATTCAGAACACTTTACCACTGAAGACTTTGTAATGGTTGAGCAAGCCTATTTTAACCCCACTACGAATAATTACAACCAGGTAATAATATAATAACAGAGTAACAACATAGTAACAACATAGTAATGCCGGTTGCTTTCTTATATTATATTGGTAGTCCTTTGCGCTAATCAGTAACAAAATTGTTGCTCTCAGCTTCATTGACTCCCACAGTAAAGCCTTCAAAATCATCCAAAAGCTCTCTAGCATTAAGCTAATGCTAATTTGGTAACTTTTACTTTTTGATTTAATTTCTAAACAGAAATTTCCAGAAAATAAATCAGGTTTTGTTTTGGAGTATATGTTTCTACTCTATGCTAGTTTTTGCCATGAAAAAGACAATGCTAGTTTTTGGTGCAAAAAAAGACAATGCTAATTTTAATACTAATTTAAAAAAAAAAAACAGTGGAGACTATCACTACATTTGTATGTTATATCAACTCTCTACTAGAAGAGATTCTAGCTTTTGGTGTATATTTATTAATTTTCTTGATAGTAACATCATGTTTGACAGACCAGAATGATAGCTTTTAAATTCAGCAGAAAGTGTTAACGCTAGAGTGCCCAAAACCAAAAAGCTTGGTGAAATTAAGCTCAAGACAATTTAGTCAGTGTATTTTCGATTTTTTTTATATCATACAATCTTGGGAACTATATCTGAAGAACACAATACTAGTTTAAATGCTGACAAGTAAAATGGCCCGGCATCGCCATGTCAATAGAAGATTGAATTTGGCTGCTTGGAGTGGTCTGTGGTTGGATGCTGCAGTACCCAATTTGGCCACCATACGACATTAGAGACCCCACAAAAGCGGATGCTTATGGATTTTGTTGGTATTTATTGGGGGACCCTTGAAACGAAAGTACAGCTGCGTCAATTATCACGAAAATTCATTCTGCTATTTCGGAGCCTATACGTCGCATCCAAACACATACACACACACACTCAAATTGGTATTACAGGAGTTAAGGATGGATAGATAGATGGATAGAGTAGAGACAGTGGATGGATAGATCAGTAGAGTAGGTACAGTAGATACAGTAGATAGATAGATAGATAGATAGATAGATAGATAGATAGATAGATAGATAGATAGATAGATAGATAGATAGATAGATAGATAGATAGATAGATAGATAGATAGATAGATAGATAGATAGATAGAGTAGCTACAATGGATGGATGGATGGATGGATGGATAGAGTAGCTACAGTAGATAGATAGAGAGATAGAGGGATAGGTACAGTAGATACAGTAGATAGATAGATAGATAGATAGATAGATAGATAGATAGATAGATAGATAGATAGATAGATAGATAGGTACAGTAGATACAGTAGATAGGTAGATAGGTACAGTATATACAGTTGATAGATAGATAGGTACAGTAGATAGATGTAGAGACAGATTTGCTAAAAATATGCTAGCTTTTAGCGAAAGACAATACTCAAAGGAAACTAATTTTTGGCAGAAAACAACGCTAGTTTTTCGTGTAAAAAAGACCATGTCATTTTTTGGGCATGGAAGACAACAACAGTTAATTGACATGCTATGTATTCTATATTTTGGAAATTCTTCATGTTCTAGTTGTCAAAAAACCAAATACTAATTAAAATCGAACTAATAGTTTTTGATGCTCACTAAATCATTAAATATCATATTAGTTTCCTAAATTTAACACATAAGATCCTAAAAGGATTTAGATTTTAGTAACCTTGGAGCCACATTGAGGAAATCTCTTTTGAGTATTTAGAACGCATGTGATTCATCTGGACCTTGTTGATATTCTGCAGCATATTGGCTGAAGCGAACGAGCATAACAATAAGCACAGCTCGACTCGCTGTTTTTTCTGTGATCAGACGTTAACACCTAATGGCTGTCATACATCCATGAGAAAACGCGATCCAGACCTTTTGTAAATCGACAGAAATGAAATTCCTGAAATCCGTAAAACATTTCAGGGCAGTGGCCTTCAAGGAGCAACATTTTAGATCAAGCGCAATTTAGGAAGTGCATTATTCCAAACTAATATGGGATTAGAGTTAATGTGCCTTGCTAATGGTTGATGCTAGTATTGATTAGCCATTAATCATAGATGTCGTGGAGCGAGTTTTGATTAATACAATTAATTATTGAGAAATTACCTAAAGTATTTGGGGGGGGGGAATGCAGTATTTATTACATTTCATCTGTTCCATAACCATCCATATTAAATAAATCTTGGGAAAGTAGGAAATATATATAATATGTATGTACATTACATGTATAAAACTTTCCTCCTCAGGGTGATAACTGTGTCATCCTCAGAATCGACTGCCTTCTATTGGACTGAGGTCTCAGATGTTGTTCCCTGAGATCTGTTGGAGCCATTATTA
The DNA here is from genome assembly GCF_059441175.1 of Urocampus carinirostris. Taxonomy (NCBI): domain Eukaryota; kingdom Metazoa; phylum Chordata; class Actinopteri; order Syngnathiformes; family Syngnathidae; genus Urocampus; species Urocampus carinirostris. The sequence goes on from NC_142361.1 coordinate 24,292,999, forward strand.
CAGTCTGGGGGTTACTGCCCACACTACCATGGAGACCACGCTGACCTTGACCCTCCCCATCTTTTCCTGCTGCTCTTTCAACTTTTGGTATTTCCCTGGTTTCTGGTGTTCCTTCTTTCTGATGTTGGGTTCAGCTGGTATAGCCAGATCTATTATCACCATCCTCTTCAGCGCTTTGTCCACCAACCACTATCTAAGATTGGCTAGCGAGAAGCTGCTTGTCAGTCTGGAAGCTGAATTTCCACAATATCATTGCCCTCTTGTTCTCAGTGACCTTTTGTGGTATGGTCTACCAGGTTTTGGGTATTTCTATACCTTACTAGTTGCTGATGTTCCTGTACACTATCCCAACTACTTGGTTGTGCCTCCCTTTGTCTGACGGTGGTACATTTCATGTAGGGGCTTGCCGTTCAGGATGTCTGCTCCTCCTCCTCGACACTCTCATCGGGGTTCTGCTGACTGTGACATTCACTCAGCAGGTCATCTTTTGGGGCCCTTTGGCCAATGATTTTTGATATTTATTCCAGGCCTGTGGCATTGATGCGCACTAGCCTTTGGCCTGAATCTTTCCGCTTAGGGTATTGCCTCAGGGTACTGGACTTGGGGTGGAACCCTCCATGCATAGTGTGGATTTTTTTTGTCTTGATATCAGCAGAGCTCCTCTTTTGTCCCGCTAATGATACCAGCGGGGTTTCTGATGACTGACAGTGCGTTCACGTTGATGGCTCAGACCTTGTTTCTACAATTCAGCTGACGATTTTGTACAGGTTTAATACAGTAGTCCCTTTTTCATAGTTAATCCATACCATAACCACCCGTGTTAAGTGAATTTCCGCTAAATAGTTTTTCCTTGGGCAGCACCGCAGCGCATCGGTGAGCATATGTGCGACACAGTTCTGAAGTCATGACATCGAACCTTCCTGTGTGGAGTTTGCATGACAGGTTAATTGGCCTGTCTGAAATGTCCCTAGGTGTGAATGAGCAAGTGGTTTGTCTGTTCCATGTGCCCTGCGACTGCCTGGCAACCAGTTCAGGGTATCCCCTGCCCACTACCCGAGGATAGCTGGGATGGGCTCCAGCACCCCAGCGACCATACTGAGGATAAGCGGTGCAGATAATGGATAGTTTTTCCTCATCTGGGTTATTTTGATGCAACATTGCACTGTTGGACTTGAAATACAGAGACGGGTGATCCACACAAAATCTGGTTTCCACAATAAAAAGGTTCAGGTGTATTGGTTGCTTTCTCCGCGACAGTTCAGTTTTATTTTTCTGCTCTCTTGAAAAAAAGGGCACAATTGTATCCATTCATATGTAGTGTAAGTCCATGCTTCTGGCAAGCCTTGAACAGGCACAACTTGTAAACAGACTGGAAGCAGCTATAGAGCATATTTTGGGGGAAAAAACAAGCACGGCATTTCAATCATTTTGGTCCTTCATTCAATGTCAAAAGTTAAATGTGTAAAAAATGTATATCTGCGTAATGTCATCCCCGATCGTACACGTAGTTATTCGTTACTCACTAGACATGTGAACCATTCATTCTGATTGCTCCAATCAGCACCCAGAAAACCAAAGGCAGTCCTCCCGTTGGTTTAAGTGTAATGGCGCTTGTAAAGTACGCAACGTATGTTTTTATGCCTGGAAACCAAAATCCACGATGAACCGAGTGTTGTGTTTTGGGGGTGGACCCAAGTAAAGGGAAGCAGGAACTGAGGGAGGGGTCTTTGAAATATGGATAGTGTTTAATAAGAAAACCAAGAACAAAGTAACAAACAGGGTCACAAAGCAACATCCATCCATTATCTGCACCGCTTATCCTCCAGTAGGGTTGCTTGTGTGCTGGAGCCCATCCCAGCTGTCTTCGGGCAGTGGGCAGGGGACACTCTGAATTGGTTGCCAGCTCGTCACAGGGCACACGGAGACGGACAACTCAGTCGCTCATTGACACCTAGGGAGAATTAGAAACGGCCAATTAACCTGACATGCAAGTTTTTGGAAACTAGAGTGCCCGGAGGAAACCCATGCATGCACGTGGAGAACATTTAAACTCTACACTAGGACTGCAGCTGGACTTGAACCCTGAACCTCTGCACCGTGGGGCTGCGCGCTAACCACCCAGTCGCCGTGCCGCCCTCAAACGAAATCGGACAAGAAAATATCCAAAACAGACACAAGGACCAAACCGGAAATAGAAATGCAATGACCTGACACAGTGTGCTGTCCGAGCAGTCAATATAGAGTATTGTGATACTCAGGGACAGGTGTGTGGAGATTGGGCACATGTGTGTCTTGCTCCACACCCATTGGGCGCCCTCTGGGGAAAGGTGGCTTTACAAAACCTGACACAGAGGACGCAAAAGTCGGAAGGTAAAATGCAGGGGGAATACTCTGTATAAAAATAGCGTCCTCACCCTCCCCAACTGTTTATCTAATACTTTCCGATATTTCAAATTGTCACAGCTAATTATTTTTCCACGTCTCGATAGATAGCTGCCTGGCAACAAAATGTGTTAAAGGAACAAGAACTGTTGTTGTTTTCACCCCGTGCGATAGCGGTTGTTATATAATTCTTGATGTCAGCCGTTACCACACTTATAGGTCAGCGCTGTCTATTAACAGCATGTCTATGGAAATATTACGGCAAAGGTCATTGCCTAAAGGAGCAGTAAGACACAAAGGGGAGGGAGAACGGGCCTGAAATATAATCAACGAGAATAGAAATGCAACCAGCTTTGCTTATGTTCCCAGTTTTTTTTAACATAACTTTGAGATCTAACATTTTATTTAATGTACACCAAAGACCTTTTTCCCCCTGATATGGTTCACAAGGGAGAAAAAAACAAGTTTGCATCAATGAATTGAATTTGTTGTTTAAGGTAAAGTGATACTTTGGTACTCGACAATAATAGAATAGAATATAATATAATAGAACAGAATAGAATAGAATAGAAAAGAATATACCTTTATTGTCATTGTTACAAAATGGGTTGAACATATTGTGACAACGAAATTGGACGTGGCAATCCAGTTTCACGTTTAACAGTGAGGATAAAAGAAAACAAAGAAGATAAAGGAACAAAGAAGATAAAGGTTTTAATTAACACAATATTTACACAAGAAAGTGTGGGCATGTAGGATGTAACATACATAATCCTTTAGGGAATGGTGTTCAAATAAGTACTGAAACATGTGTTTTACTATATGAAGTAATGATATTTCTTCGTATTTGTTCCAATGCTTTCCAAAATAAGAAGAGTGAGGGAAACAAGCCCTGATAGCATATTGCTACGCGTGGGAACCGACAGAGTGCATATTTGTCAGGCCTTGTGGCTTTTTTTTGCCCTTCTGTCCATGAAAAAGTGAACTGCACTCAAACGGCTGTGGTCCATTATCTCACTGTATAAAGGGAGTGGTGCAGCACACTTTTGTCAGGCTCGGTGGCTCCGTTTTTGGCGTTACTGAATTTCCGCCTAAAAAAAAACTGCACTTGTGCGCCTGCGTTTCAATATCACCAATTGCTCATTGCTGGTAGCATGAGCTGGCAGAAGGCACTTGTGTCAGGGGTACCGTTCTAGCTGACCTAAAACAAAATGCATGACTATGGCCACAATCCGTTATCCCCAGTTGACTGTTGCTTAGAGCAGGGGTTGGCAGTGTGCAATTTTTTTCTGGTTTGGACCACTGAAACGGGCTATCGTATCCCACCTAAACTGATCTTCGCTGTTTTGGACATTATTCGCAATCGACTATTGCTACGAGCAGGTGTTGGCAAAGCGAATTTTTGTGGCTATTCTTTGCCGTTTGTCGACAAAAAAGTGAACTGCACTCGTGCAGCTGCAGTCTTTTATCCCCAATTCCACATATCTACAAGCGGGGACCAGCAGATCACACTTTTGTCAGGATTTTTTTGCCGTTACTGGATTTATGCCTCAAATGAGCTGCTTGCGTGCAACCACAATCCATGATCCTCAATCCCATATTGCTACTTGGGAAACTGGCAGAAGGCTCTTTTTTCCAGAGGTGTGCCCTTCTGCCCTACCTATCATGAAATGCATTGTTGTCATCATGATCATTTATCCCTAGTGGACTTGCTGAAAACTCAGACCGAGAGCAAGTTTGTGTCATGCATGGAGACTCTTGTTTTCTATTCTTTTCCGTGTTAAAAAAGAATGGCAACAGTGCGGCTGCTATCCATTGTCCTCAGTAACTCTCAGTTCTGAAAATTTTATCTAACGTACTCAAAATACTTTTTGGTGATATTTTTTTCACAAGTGGTAAAAATAATCCCTCGTTATTTTGCCCTTTGCAATTCCTGTCTTCAGTGAATTGTTGGTTGGAAAATATTTCTGCGATCCATTATTCCCGATTGCATGTTGCTTCAAGTAGGGGCTGGCAGAGCCCTTTTTTTTTCTCTGTTTAGGCAGTTTAAGCGTGCCATTGTGGCCCGCCTAAAATAAGCTTCACTGTTTCTGCCACGATCCGTTATCCCTAAATGACTATTGTTGAGAGTGGGGGCCGAGCTTTTGTCATGCATGGCGGCCTTTTTAATCTGCTGTTTTTCGCCTAAAGTGAACAGCACGTGTGCGGCTGTGATCCATTTTTCTTGGTTAGACTATTGATGCAAGTAGCAGGGAGAAGAGCACATGTTTAGAATGGGGAAGGAGGTTGCTTCATGGACTTTTACATATCGCAGGGGGTTCTGGTCCCCCTTAACTGTAAAAAACGAGGGACTAGAGTATTTACATTTTTACCTAAGCAACCATACATACCCCAAATATTCATAAAACGTGTCCCTAAACCGACCGTGATAATTATTTAAATGTATTTGTAATAAAGATGAAACATCGTAAAGATACAAATACAAAACTATGTAAATCCATTTATTGTTCAGCTAACCAGAGGATCGATGGCAGACACTCATACACCATTCTCTAATTTCGCTAAGATTTTCTTTTTTAACCCCATTGTTGTACTTTTTTTTTTCTCCATCACTAACTTCCTTGGGACCATTTATTATCAGCAAATAAAGGCAATAATACGCACTAAATCACAATAAATTTGGGATTAAAACTCTATTACTTTGGTTCAGTCTGCCCACATACGAAATAAAAAGACAGAAGTCTGAGTTCGGATCGGAATGACACTTTATTTAGCTTCTAGCAAGAAGGACACGGACAGAATGCAGCCTGCTGAAGTGTGTCTAGTCCCCATTTGTCCCTACTTTTTATACAGTTCCAGTCGTGAGCTTAAACACAATGGTGACAATCACACGAGAGTGTGAAACAGGACATGACTTGAAACTTAACTGAGCAATCAACCCATTAAGACAGCTGAATTGTGAGCTTAAACACAATGAACAATGGTGACATGCACACAGAGTGGGAAACAGGTTATGACTTAAAAATAAACCAGATTCTCTCAGACATTTTTATCAGGCTATTTTGTTTGAGAAAGACCCAGGTCATTAAAACTCAAGCACAGATGGCCGGATGCTGTTTTGCCACCTTGAGGAGACTTAGATAGACAATCGATCAGTGAAGACAGCAGAATATGTTTGGGACATTGAGTTTTATCATCAGAGGTGCAGTGAGACCATACATTGTTCTTATGAGTTGAACATAAGGTCACATCTGTATCTGAACTGATAACATAAAAAGACACTCATTTATGGTTTAATTTACCCTGTGTTGTCAAACAGACGATCTTTCTTGAAATGATGCTACACGGCTACTAGGCTAACTTGTCTGGTTCGGTTTTGTTGGAGTCCCACTTTTCTCTTCAAAAAAATTACAAAAACATTTTTGGTTGAATACCGTTCTGTTTGAAAGCCCTTTGAGGACCAAGTCATCACTTTATTTTCTAAAAGTATAACCACAGCAAAGAGCACTTCGGGTAAAACGGCAGCCTTATTTGTACTGCAGAATTAGTGAGCGAAAGGCATTCTACCAAGCTCCGATCTTTATTCAACTGCCACCGATTCCTTGTCGTATCGATCTTTTCTTTTCCATTAAGCAGCAAATGATTGATGATCAATGGATAAGTAAACGTCTGCTGTACCTCTGAGGTCGCACATTAGCGATGCTAGCAAGCCACCAGGCTTTTTTGGTCTTCTCTTTCTCTTTCTTCTTTTTAAAGCACAGATTTTTTTTCTGGTAATTTCCTTATCAAAAAAGGCTTTCGAAGAGTGCAAGGTGATAAGTGATAGTTCATACCCCAGTGGCCCCTCTCACCATGATAGTGAGCTCAGATGAGCTAGCCCTAATCCATTGGATTTTAGATCTCTGAGAGAGGAGATTAGGAGTTGAACTGGTTCTTAATTTCTCAGGTCTTCTGTGTGCTTAAAATTCTTGACCTGAAAACCAATTTGATATCGACGAAAAAAACACAAATAGATTCTTTTCTAGAGATATTTGATTTTGGTGTGAATTTAAAAGTCATTTTTTTATGACCTAGCATTCCTTGCTACCGAGAGAGAAGATCGGGAGTCGAAATGATCTTTTATCTTCATGGTTTTATATGTGCTTGAAATGTTTGACTTGAAAACCAGTTTTATGTCAGAGAAGATAAAACACAAAAAATAATTGATTCTACTTTTATTTTTATTTTATGTTTAAATGTGCAAGTCCTCTTATTACCAAGAGACACTATGGTTTTCAATTAATTTGGTCTTCTTTGTGCTTAAAACTATCAGCACGAAAACTACTGTTGAGGCTAAAAAAATACGGAAAAGGCTTTATTCCAACGATATTTTAGCATAGTTTGGATTTAAAGTACATTTATTTTATTACCTTTTTTGCTACAGAGAAAAAGATATTTGGATTCTATAAGTGTGTTATTTTCCAAGGATATTTAAATTTCATTTTGTTCGAATTTAAAGTATATACTTCTTGCTAGTCTTTACGTATCATCGTGAAACGTTTACTGCAATCTCGTAATCAAGCACACACAAAGTCCGTAAATGTATATAAACGACATTTTTTTTTTAATACTAGGGATGCATGATAAATGTCTTTTTCCTACTGACACCTGACAAAATCCTGTTTCTGGTGACTGATACCGCAAACTGATAAATTCAGGGGGGAAAAGACATGCATAATCTGATGTGCTGTATAGGTTTGCAAGTAACACAAATTAAAAACACGGATACACGTAGCCTTAAATATTTTGGGTGATTTTATAGTAGGATATAACTTAAACTATAGTATTATTTTTTTTGTGTCTCTGCAGAAATTGAGAAGTTTCCCAACCCTTACCTGGCGCTTTTATTACCCGGGCTTCATGGTTTATTTAAGGTCCCTGGTTCTCTTGAAGGACAGATATCGTGAGAAATAAATGTCACGGCTTGGAGGAGAATCTGGGGAAAAAAACGGGGAAAGACTTGATTGACGTTAATTTAGTGGCAGCTGAAAGTGAAATCCGGAAAGCTGACTGAGCACCTGCTTGGAGTGACATTTTAATACTGACTTTGTATTAAATTCTGCAAAAATAAATCTGTAACTATGGCCTAAAGTATTTCTTCAATTTTTGTTGGGATTATTAGAGAGGCCATAGATTATAAATATATATATTTTTTTACTTTTGTCAAATTTAAAATGAGTTTAGGTCTTTTAAGGTTCAATCATAAGTACAGCAGACCCCGAGAAATGACGACCCCGCCTTATTATTTCACTTTATGTTGTGGCATAAGATGTTTTTTGTCCCTTAGGTATTTCCACAAATACTAATAATCCTTAATTTAAAGTATTTTTAGTGATTGAATTGTTTGTTTACATTCTATGTCAAGTCAGGTTATGTTTATTTGTATAGCCCTTAATCACAAGAAGAGCTGCACAGACATCAAACTATTGCAAACTACAGACTGTTATTGCACCATCCCCTGATCTTAAACCTACACGAAGGCAAGAAAAACTCAAAACCTCTGCATGAGGAAAATAAAGTAACCTTGAGAAGGGACTGTACATGAGGTAAACTCCCTTCCAGGGTGATCAGGCTGCAATGGATGTTGCAATATAGAGACATCGTCAACATGAAACATAGGTCATTTATAAGTTCTGGACTCTAAGTGTGTTTTAAAAAGTCCTACTGAGGTTGTAGATTAAATCTCAGGGGGCAGAGCATTCCACATCAACGGGCCCAAATGGAGAACACCTTCCACCTGCGGATTTCTTCTTGGCTCCTGGGATCACTATTCCACCAGCATTTTCCGAGCGAAGGCTGACAGAAAACCTCAAGCTTGGTAGTGCACTGTTTCTGTTCAAATGCCCTGCAGTATTGTTTAAGTGATCCTTTTTTAGTAAACCAAGCATCTTCATACCATAAACAGAATCCAGGACACTAACCACAGTAGCATTGAAATCACTCATAAGTGAGTCAACAGAACCTTTAAATAAAGGAAACTATGCATTTATCCCTGGTAAAGGATCCAAGAGGGCAGAGGATGTACCAGGGCAAATATTTTGTCCGCTAAATCATTTGTTTGTTTAATACTACATACAGTGGAACCTCGGTTTTTGAACGCCTCTCAGTTCGAACAAATCGGTTCTCTACCAAAAATTTCGAGAAATTCTTGCTTCGCTTTTCGTTCAAAAAATCGGAGTTCGAACGCCGGTACGCTAGGGGCGATGCTGAGCGGTGTACGGGTTTAGATTGCCCCCACCCCTCGTGAAGAACTGTTGTCACGTGACCGCGCACTTCTTTTTGCTTTCGTTTTTAATATCGGTGAACGGAGTGTTTTAACCCCTAATTATGCCTGGGAAGAAGGTCGGTGCAAGCAGCAAAGTTGCTACAGGTGAAAAAAGAAGAGTAGCGCGTACAACTATTGCATTTAAGAAAGAAATAATAGCAAAATATGAAGAAGATGTGCGAGTTTCCCTTCTTTCGAGGGAATAGAGCATAGCTTCTGCAGACCACCACAAAGGTAAGAAATCCTATTCATAAATCTTTTCTTTATCCTTTAACCGCTCACCACTTGTTGTGGAGACCCCGGTGCTAAATGACGTGTAAACGACCTGATTTTTTTTATTTTTACACGTTCATGTTAGCGTAATCTTTCGTACGGAAGATTACGCTAACGCGAACGTACGATTAGCCTGGGTTAGCTTCATGTTTACGTTCATGGTAAGCATTCAAGGATTTGGAACGGATTAAAATGATTTTACATTACTTTTAATGGCAAAAACGATTTCCGGTGATCGACCAAATCGGTTTTCGAACAGGGTTCTGGAACGGATTATGGTCGAGAACCGAGGTTCCACTGTGTACCCAGCACCTCGAATGTAACTAAATAATGATCAGAGATACCGTTAGTATACCAAGTATACCAAGTCTAGTGTGTTTCCATCTTTATGAGTCGGCATATCAACTAATGGATTAAAAAAAAAACAGATGTAACATGTTGAGACTAAAACACACAGTAAGCGAACTAAGTGAGGAATTTATGAGAATGTTAAAGTTCCCCTAGGTAATATTTTGTCTGCATAGGTTACTAAGTCAGACAACAGTTCAGAGAATTCATCTAAGAAGATCGAGTATGGTCCCAGCACGCGATATTCACTACAAAAGTCGATGGTGACACGAAAGAGGATTGCATGACAAGAGCCTCAAATGCCTTATATTGATTAAAGGCGTGCGGAGTACATTTTTGTATACTTTCAGAGATAAGTGCAACACCGCCACCCTTCTTCAAAGAGCATGCTACTCCAGAGCTCTCAATGTTAGGGGAAGAAGCTTTATTTAGCGGTAAAAACTCTAAATTTGAATTTGTTTAATTTGTGTCACTTTATGCATTTGTGGAAATAGATCATTTTAAATCATAATTAGCGATTAAATACTGTGTTCTTGTTTTATTTTGACTTACGTTTTTGCGTTTAGAGGAGTAACTATTTCCACTAATACTTCTTATTTTGTAATATGTTCATTTGCATTGCATTTAATATCTACATTTCATTTTGTCATACTTAATTAATGTGTATTTCCACTAACACTTTTACTTCTCATTTTAAAGTAATTTTCATGCTTGAATCATTTATTTAAGTTTTATTCTGTCGTACTTTCCTACATTTACAGGAGTAGATAGTTCCACTAATACTTCTTATTTTGTAATATTTTTAGTGTTGGCATTTATTATCTACGTTTTACTTTGTCGTTCTTTTCATTGTGTACTTCAGTAGATATGTCCACTAATACTTTTACTTCTCATTTTAAAGTACTTTCAATGATTAAAACATTTGAATATGTTTTATTTTGTCATACTTTTCTGTTTACATTAGTACATATTTGTACTAATACTTTTATTGCTATTTCTTTAGTATGTTAGTGAACCTATCATTTATTGACGTTGTATTTAGTTGTACTCTTCTATGTTTATGTATGTAGATATTTCCACTAATACTTTCAATCGTTTATTTTTTATTTTTTCATACTCATATATTTTTATGTATGTATTCCCACTAATACTTTGACTTCTTATTTTAAAGTATTTATGATCATTAAATTATTTTTACGCTTCATTTTGTCGTATTATTTCACCTTTAAATTGATAGATATTTCCAAAAACACTCTTATTCACCTTTTAAAGTATTTTTAGTGATGTAATTATTCACGTACGTTTTATTTTGTCTTTCCCCTTTAAGTTTAAGTAGATACTTTACTAATACTTTTACGGCCGTTTTTTTAGTATTTTGGGTGATTTAATTGTTTATTAACGTTGTATGTTAAAGTTGTCTAGATTTACGTAAGTGGATATTTCTACTAATACTTTTATTTTTCATTTTAAAATATTATTTGTGACGGAATCGATTATTTTTGTTTTATTTTGTCGTACTCTTCTGATTTTATGTATTTTTACTAATACTTTTATTTTTCCCTAATTTCATGTATTTCTAATTTTAGGAAAAAAAGTTAGCACTTTAGCCTATATGCCAAATACCGCATGAAAGCAATTTTTTGTTGAAAATTCATTTAACGTGCTTATTTGTGTGCCAGGACTCCATTTTTATTGTTCATCAAAGTTTTGTTCAGAAAAGTCTTGTGCGATCCGCCTCGCATGTCTCATTTCCTTCCGCACCACACCGGTGACCTCGACGTGATCAAACCGCCTTCCTGCATATATATACACGGATTTCTCCTATGACTGAATTCGAAACAAGCGAGTGCGGTGCTTGTTAAAATAAGACCCCCGTTCACACCACCTGCTTCTCCTTTCTTTGGCGCCATGCACACAATTTGATACTGCTGGGTAGAACTATTTTGGTATATACACAGGTTTAGGTAACCTATACGGGGAATATTCCCCTCATTTTAACCCAATCCCATTACTTCCCCTTTTCACGTATCCCCTTTGTTTTGTTCATCCAGCTCTTCTGCTTCCAGTTCTTTGCTGAGGGTTACAACCATTTACTACAATATTTAACATTTAAAATAAATAATTATGCCATGAGATGAGGACTGCTCTTCACTCTTATTTATTCTTCCCCACAATTACCTCTCACGCCTGCATCGGTGCTCTTCCTTGACTTGTAGCGTTCTCTGTAGGGATTATAAACTATGATTTAGACTTTACTGACCCAAAAAGGGATTTTTATTATACATAAACAGTACATTTAATAACAGAAACAAAACATAACAGAGTATGCGATGAAAAAAAACATACAAATACAACAGAGTTCACTCAGTGCCCCCTGCAGTTCAGAAACAATATGACCGAGGGGGATCAGGTTTCTTTTCAAGCATCCCTTTTTGCCCCTGAGTTCCCTGTAACTCCGTCCTGAAGCTAGGGGGTGAGATGTTTATGTATGTGCGCGGTCCTGAGAATAGCAGCAATATGAGATTGGAGATAATGGATTGGGGACACACAAGTGCAGATCATTCCAAGCAAAAATACAATAATGCCAAAAAAGAGCTGTCAGGCCTGAGAAAGTAAGCTTTGCCGTTCCCAGCACACAGCTTTATGCGACAGGGATAATGGATTGTGGATTTTTTTCAACCCGGGATGCACTGAGGCCGCAAATTATGAAGCGGGAAGTAGTGAGGGATTACAGTAATACAACACAACATATACACAAAGGTGTCAAAGGGGTGTGATCAGAGTGAAGCTATGGCACTCATGACCTATCTCTGTTAAGGGAGGATTGCATCCCTTACTTTTCTCCCTACTCCTATGTTTTGCTAAGGAAAGGGACAGTCCGTTTATTTTTTATATAAACCAGGACTACTCGAGTAAAGAGAAAAGTGGAGGGGAAAGGGAAGTAATGGGATCAACCTAAATCTTACCGTAGATGACCCCTGCTATGGTGTATCGAATTTTCCTTTTTACCTGCTGACTCTAGCATAGCTTCTGGCTATTATTGCCTTGGTAAGTTGCCCCATTTTCCCCAGAAAGCTGAAAAGATCAAATAATTCAGTGGGTTTTTAAAATAGCAGCACCTCATGTAGGAGCAGGCCAGTCTCTGTCATGATTGATTAGGGCCTGGAAGTCAAAGAGCGGCAACATAATAATCTTATCGGTAACGGATGATTGAAGTCTTCAAAGGCGCTTCTGCCCCGGCGTCTGCGGACTGATCAAAGTCATGGTGGACCTCATGTCGAGCATCGCTACTGACAGGTGTCACATCTTCGTTTGCTGAGTCGTACACTCTGACTACTGATTAGGCGAGGGATGATTATTTCATCAGTGTTGGATTAATATGATGGACTTTTTAGTTTTTATCGTTCCCCAGCGTAGCTTACTGGCAAGTTAACAAGTGTAAATTGAGTTGGATTTAATCACACAAAATACATAAAATATGAATTGCATCGTGTATATATGTCAAATTATATGTGTGTTTCAACACCCGAACTTAGAGTTATCTCAATTAGACTTTAGTTCCATCCTACTACTTTCTCTTACCCCCTGTTTTGCTATTCTTGGAATAAGCGTTCACAAACAGACAAGGAATGTCCCATTTGTCTAAAAAATATAGTGGAAGGAGGAACAATTAGGGAAACAAGCCACCCTAGATGTAACGGGTGTAATAATAACTTTTGTTTTATTGAAATTCCTGCTGAAATATGTTGTATAGTTTTTGGTAAGTGTCCTGCAATGATGAGTCTAGCAGTGCCACCTGCTGGTATGGGGTAAAGTTTGGTTTTGGCTTTTGATATGTGACTGGAAGGCTGGGTTTGTTGGCAGTCTAACAGCGAGCTGTCAACGGTAAGACACGATCTTTTAGTACTCCGCAAAAAGTTAATGTTAAACATTAAAACCATAGTTGACAAATCTCTTAACATGCACAGTAATGTGATTGATGTTGTCAAGCTGTTTGGATTTATTTTCGTTTTGTTTCTTTTGCCTTTTATGTTGGTTTTGCCGGACGTTGCATGTTGTGCTAAAATGCTAATTCCCCTTATAGATCAAAGAGATCAAAGCCAGCAGAGAAAGCTAACCACGTGTTGTGACTCATTCATTTGCAGGTAAATTCTACCGTTTTTTACACTCATTATTGTTATTATTTCTATTTTCTCATATATATATAAAAAGGATGATGTTGGTTTAAATTCAGACTAAAGAAAAATATGTTGAATTCATTGTAAACGTTAAAAAAAAACACTATAGGATCTCTTATCTTGTTAAAATGGATGTAAAAATGTATTGTGGTGGTTGATATTCTAAAATATATTTTATGTAAACTGAAAAGATGTCACAATCACCCGGATCGGGAACACCTGTGTTCAGGATTTGGCGCCAACAGCCAGGACAGCTGATTGGCGCACCCTGTATATTTAAATCCCCAGCTTCCGGTAATACTTTGTTCGATTGTACTATGCGATCTGTTGCCATTTGCTCAGAAAGCCCGTACCTCCGACTCTTTGCCTGCCTCCTGTTGTTCTACCTGATCTCCGTTGCCGACCCGTATCCGAATCTGCCTACGACCTGCCCTGCCCGCCTGACTCCTGATCTCTCTTCCGAACACAACGACGACCTTCTTCTCCAGCCCCAACCAACAACACGACGACTACGCCTGTCCGCAACCATTCCCGCCAAGCCTTCACCCGCCTGTCAAGTCTCGACAATCCGTCAAACAACGGATCGAAGATTCACGTCTTGTCATTCCTTCCTTCCAATAAAAACCAAGAAATGAGTGCAAGTGATCTCAGTTTTCATTACATCCTGCCTGACAAAAGAAAGCTCTTTGATATGTTTAAGGCAGTCTACAATGAGCTGCCAACGATTAAAGAGATCAAAGCCAGCAGAGAAGGCTAACCACGTGTTGTGACTCATTCATTTGCAGCAACTGTAATAAAAACGTCATCATCCAGTCCAGCGTGAATGTGGATCTTTAGTGGGACGGATACACCGCGGTTACATAGACATAGGTCTCCATTATTCCCGTCCATTTTGCTTGTCATTCTATCAATATGCAATCACGAGGATATAAAGACGTCCGATTCCTCTGCAAAAACAGGGGAAAGAGTAAGATACAAAGGTGTTCCTTGAAAACATGGGCCTCCATTATTCCCCATCATTTTGCTCCTTATTCTCGCAATATGTATTCACAAGGAGATGAAAACCTTCCCATTCCTCTGCAAAAGGGGAAGGGTAAAGACTAAGGGGCACAAGCCTCTCTCTTCACAAAAATAGGTCTCCATTTTCCCCTTCATTTTACTTCTTCTAGCTATACACTTTGACAAGTAAACTAAGACTGTCCCATTCCTCTGCAAAATATATCGGAAGGGGGAAGAGTAAGGGTCACAAGCCTCCCTTTACAGATATGCGTCTCTATTCTTTCCCCTACATTTTTCTCCTCATTCTATCAATACAAGTTCAACAGGAATCAAAGACTGTCCCATTCCTCTGCAAAACTATGGGGAAGAAGGAAGAGTAAGGGACACATGCCTCCCTTCACAAAGACTGGTCTCCATTCTTTCCCTCCATTTTGCTCTTTATTCTAGCAATACAAGTTGAACAGGAGACAAAGACAGTCCCATTACTCTGCAGACCATAGGGGAAGGGGGGAAATAAGGGACACAAACCTAACTTCACAATGATAGGTAGGAAGTGCTACAGCTTCTCCCTAGTCACACCTCCTCAACATTTTTTGTTTAGGTTATGTTGTATTATAGGACCTAAATAACTAAAGAGGGCGCTACACGACAATGAAAATCACAGAAGCAGAATTGAGAGTTGATTGGGGTAGAAATATTTATACATACATCATTATAATATGTATCCAAACTTTTATATTTAAGATTAGGGCCCGGTCACACAGCCGTTTGCGTCTGTATCGCGGGTAAAATTTTGCTGGGTTTTTTTGCCCGTGGTTGCCCGCGATGGAAAATGCGCAAAATTGGCCAACCCGCTGTTCATCGGTGGTATGCCCGCAAAACAGACGCCGGCGACTGTTCCGCTTCCTCATCGCGTCATTTTCTCGTGTGGACCACAGGTATAAAAGCTCCCGAGCCGGTGTTGTGCCCAAATCCGACTCCTACGCACCGAAGAAGCCAATATGTTATTATTGTAATAGTTTTTCATTTTTATTTTATTATCTTGTTATGAAATGAAAAGAAATGTCAAGAAATAAAAATGGATTAAGACGAGGTCACTACGGTGACGATGATCCATGTCCACCCCTTGACGTCTCGAGCACAACTGACGTGCGCTCGGCAAATCGCGCTGTATATACGCGGAGAAAGGCGTTTGACCGTCACACGCGTAACACGCTAATTTCACATAATACCACCGCGATACAGGCGCAGAACATGCTATGACCGTGCTCCACCCACGATTACCCGCTGAAATTTCGCGTCCTACCCATGTGTAACCACGCCCTGGCCGCGGCCAGAGCACATCGTTCTGCGTCATTACCTCGTGTGCCGCCCGCGGTTAACACGTGGTCTAAAGTTTTGAGCAGCGCAAAACTTTTTCGCGCGGCCAACCGCGTGTGAATTTCCGACCGCGTGTAAAGCACTGCTGTATCTCGTCTATGTAGCGATCTCAAAGCGTCTAACATCATCTGCTTCACGGCCAGAAATTTCTGCCCGTGATTCAGCCTCGATACGCCCGTGAAAGGCTTGGTGACCGGGCCCTAAAGTTTTGAGCAGCGCAAAACTTTTTCGCGCTGCCAACCGCGTGTGAAATTCCGACCGCGTGTAAAGCACTGCTGTATCTCGTCTGTATGGCGATCTCAAAGCGTCCAACAGCGTCTGCTTCACAGGCAGAAATTTCTGGCCGTGATTCAGACGCAAACGGCTGTGTGACCGGGCCCTTAGATCTGATCGTGGTAACCATCCTATATACCTAACCCTTAAAACCCTACCCCTAGACCCTAGGTCCAACCAATACCTTATCTTCACCCAAACCCAACCCTGGGTCCAACCAATAAAAACCATTATTGTCAGTGGTGGGGTTCGAATCACGAAGGTGATGGATTTTCACCATGGTCTAACTTGATGGCACATTGATATCAAATAAAGACTGAAAAAAATACACGGCCGATCGCTCCACTGACGGCAGGTTTACCCTGTAGTTCTGTTCCGGCAGAGTGAGTTCATTCTTTCAGTGAGAAAGAGTATGAATATATAAATACATTTCTTACTGTATTCTATTTCTGCTCGCCTGGACACCACCGGGCACTGATTTGATATCTGCGGTCGTCCACAGTGGAAGCTCAAAGTTCAAATATAATCCACTTGAAGATACCCAGTTAGAATTCTCACGTGCAACCAATTTTAGATAACATTTGAACTGACACGCTTTCTGTTCTTTAGGCCATTGGTTCTCTCTGAATGAAAGCAATGATACATTTCATATTAAAACATTTAGAAAACAATGACTTTTTAAAGAACCCTTTAATTGACCATAGAAGGACTATTTATATAGTGGAAAAAACAAAAACGAATTTAAGAGATTTTTTTTCCCCCACAGGTCAGCAAGAATGTATTGCTAAAAGAGGATTCGTTAAAGTTATTCTGAGTTAGCTGCTAGTATTTTTTATGCTTCTTGATCCAAAACAAGAACTGTGTATTAAGGTTTATACATATTCAAATATATTGTTCTAATTATAACATAGTTCAAAATATGGACAATAATGTGTATCTAGTCACATAGAAAAACGAAAAAATAATGATATAACAATTTTATGACTGATGTGAACGTTTATTAAAAATGAACTGAGGGACATTGGAAAGGTTGTCGGGCAATTTTAAGTTAAAATATTTGTTTAAAAGTCAAGTTACTGAAAATGGATTAATAATGTTTTAATGTGTTTTGTTATCACTCATGTGTGAAGTTTGAGGTTTTTTTTGTTTTTTTTTAGATTAACAAATGTTGTAAGGCAATACTAGCTTTTTATTCCCTTTTTTTGTATAGTAAATTGACATTCATAACGTTACTTGAGCTTTTTACAGGCGTGGAAGTGACACATTTCATAATTACTGGTAAATAACACATTTATGAATTATCAACAATTTTTTTGTATTATTTCCACATTCAAATTTTTTCAACAGTCTTATTTGATCAATTTTTTCAGCATAGATATTGCTATTGCCAATTACTTTGATTCATTTTTCTCCTGTAAAATACACACATTAGGTACTTCTAAAAAGGCTTGAGAAGGAAACAGTGAAAAAAAGAGAAGATGCCTGAATGACAGGCCTCGGCCACCATCGCATGTAGAGCCACGCTATGGGAATTGTCGGAAATTAAATTATCAAAATGTACCGTTTACCTAATTGTTCGGATTAGTTATCTGACTCCATTAACCAAACACAACCTACATTCACCCAACAATTTATGCACACTCGTTTCTTGAGGGAAAAATGAACAGGAAAGTCGACATTTTCACACAGGGGGACATTTATTTTCCTAAACAAAATAACTAAGTGTACTCCATCGAAAACGGCCGAATTAGTGACGTTGGCGTCTGTGGGAAGCCTTCTTCTGAAGTCCTTTAGCTAGGTACATCTTCTCCTCGCATAATGGTGTGCCGGCTCCTCCTATGGGCGTGCCAAGGAATTGTTTTGAGCCCACCGTTCTCACAACACAGCGCCTTGTTCTCAAAACAACGCCTGCCGTCCTCCGTCAGAGTCCTGTTATCAAAATTCCCTAGACAAAATATTCTGCATTTGGAACAGCCTGCCCTGTTATTGAACTAAAGCCCATTCAGTGAATATTTTGCATTAAACTCAATAAATGTAATTTGTATTCAATTCTATAAAATTCTTTATAGACAAATGCATAAAATCCTTTAAAAGTAGTTAAGTGCTAAAAACAACACAGAGACAAGCTGCATTCAATAATTTTGGTCATTCAGGCTTATGTAGTGATTTGATGGGGTACACACGTGTCAGCTTCTTCATGTTGTGTAATGTAATTACAAATTATGTTAACCTGCAAGTTGTTATATGAAAGAGAACATCAGCTATGGCTTATTATTTAATTCTAAAGTGTTTTATTTAACTATTAAAGTATTTTACACCAGTAGAGGTCACTATATAATACACACTGAGGCTTTAGGCATACACGATACCTTCATTTGTTTTTAGTTCATATATTGATCATCCAAAGTAAGCCACGTTAAAGCAGTCTTTTGTTGTTCCCCGCAAACCCTGTAACATCCTGGAGCGAGAATCTGCAATTAGTAAAACAACGTCAGTGTCAGAAGGCTCAGATCACATGTGACTTGTAATTTATTCTGACATGTCTTTATTCCGCATGAGCGCACGTGTAGCCTTGGTGTTCCTGCACTGGCGCTCACACTGTCGTAACACTCTGTCTGCAAAGGCTGGTCTTTGCCACTGGCTTCATCTCTCCGTGCCCGACCGCTCTTTAAAGACATAAAGGTTAGCGCTTTTCGAGTTGCGTACCGTTATTGCTTGAACCTTGAAAGCCCTTTATGAATTGATTTAAGGGGCTCAGACAATACGATGACATCAAATATGTCTTAAGAGCCTAGAATCTGTCTTCTGGTACCTTGATCAGATTAAAAACAAATTGCATTTTGCCACCTGAGCAAAAACTAAGACTGATTTAAAGCTGTCTTAATCGTGCAGTCCTAATTAAGCCGTTTAAATCATTAGGGGCAGCGGTGCTCTTTACATGTATTGTAATATACCGGACGGTTGCATATAAAGATGTTAAGAAGCATGATTAAAGAGAAGTTAGGGCACTCCTGATCGTTGCCAAAGGAAGCTTGTTTCCGTTAATCTTCCCCCATCTCCTAAGCTTTGCAGAGGAATGGGACAGTTCTCCTTTCCTGGTAAACGTGTATTGCTAGATCTGTAGTGCTTGTTACGTCAATCGCGATCTACCAGGCCATTGCATGTAAAGATGTTGAGCTGGCATAACTGGGAAGAAGCTATGGCACTCTCAAACTATCTTTGTGATAGGAAGCTTGTGTCCCTTACCTTCTGCCCTTCCACTTTGCTTTGCGAAGGAATGGGAGTGTACTCTCGCTTTGTGAGTGTGAAATACTAAACCAAGGGTGCTCATTACATTGATTAAGACCTACCGTTCAATCGCATAGACAGATGTCATGGCGGCAAGACTAGGGAGCAGACATGGGGACTTGAGACTTAGTGACTTGGACTCGAGTCGACTCGAGTCGCTGTTTTTATGACTTGTGACTTGACTTGGACTTGGCAATCTAAGACTCGGGACTTGACTTGTGACTTGACTTGCCCAAGAAAAAAATACTTGGGACTTACTTGGGACTTGAAGGTGAAGACTTGAGACTTACTTGAGACTTGCACATGTGTGACTTGGTCCCATGTCTGCTAGGGAGGACCTAGGGCACTCCAAACCTATCTTTGTGAAAGGAGGTTTGTGTCCCTTACTTTTTGCTCTTCCCTTATGCCTTGTGAAGAAATGTGACACTTTTCTTTCTTAGTGAATGCAAATTGTTAGATTAATACGTTGATCAAGACCTACTATTAAATAGCATAGACAGATGTCATGGAGGCAAGAGAGAACCTAAGGCATTCCAGACCTTTACTTCTGTTACTTACTTACTTACTTACTTACTTACTTACTTAAGTAAGTGGATGGATGGGTAAGTAAGTAAGTAAGTAAGTAAGTAAGAAAAAGGACGTTTGTGTCGCTTACTTTTCCCTCTTTCCGTATGGTTTGTGTCAAAATGTGACATTATTTTCTCTTAGCGAACGCAAATTGGTAGATCAATACGTCGATCAATACGTACTGGTCAATCGCATAGACATAGGTCATGGAAGTGAGACTAGGGAGAACCTAGGGCACTCCAGTCCCTTACGTTTCGCTTTAAATGTGACAGTCTTCTATCTTAGTGAATGCAAATTGTTAGATCAATACGTGGATCAAGATCTACCAGTTAAAAAAGTAAAAATGTCAAGGGGGCGTGACTACAGAGAAGCTAGGGCACTCCCGACCTTTCTTTGTGAAAAGAGGGTGTGATGCAAAGTAACGGTACAGTCTTCTCTCCATGTGAATGTTCATTGTTAGAGTAGGAGTGGATTGTGGCAAAGTGCATTATCTGCTTTATAGTTATTCAAACACACTACATTCAAGCTGGCTATTATTTTGATTAGGTGTGCATCGAGACATCTTCAATCTCCAATGTTCAAGCACGCACATAAAATATTTTTTTAATGCTTGACTGCCATTTGTTTTCAGTTTTTTGTGTTACTATAAAAATACAAATATTTCATAATACATCTGAAAACAATTGTTTTATTTTTTTGCTTTTTTTCATCTGCCATTTTGAATAGATTATTTCGTAAGTAACTTGCATGCCATAAAAGCGATAGCACCCTTAATGTAAAGACTATTTCTAGTGTGTGCCCCAAATTGTACTCTTAGCATAAAAAAAATCTGATTTTAGTATTCCGAAGCCATAGCTGTTTTCACTGTAGAGAATACAAAGACAAGAACAGCGTTTTTCCCTATTCGTTTAAATAAGGGAAATTTGTTAAATAAGGGGAATCCGCCAGTGAGGGTTCGAGGCACTTTTTTTAATGGTGTGCACTCCTAATTGCTGTGTCATTTACTTACTGGCATGAGTTGGCTGAGTGCAAGAAAGCGCTGTGACAGCGACCAGAAAGTCTTATTAAGTGGGCGTCCACTGCCACTGCTGCTGCTTCTGGTCAGGGCAAATGTGTCACGCCAATGTGAATGAATTAGACACACTCACGCCGAGTCACTCTGCAGTCACCTGCTTAAATCGCTTACGTCGGTGATAGCTGCTAATCCCAAAATTTTTTTTTATTGATGGGTGCCATTTACAATTATTTTCATGTTATTCCAGAGAAATCTTAAATTATTTCCATGGCAAAGCTAACAATAACAAGCGGCAAGCTATAGACTGCAGCCAAGTGGCTAACGTGAGTCGCTAGAGAAGAAAACAGTGGAAAAATGCAGGCATTAGTGACCATCACATGCAGTGCTGAGCTGTGGAAGGTAAGTGGCTCTTAAATGCTAAAACCAGCTACCTTTTCAAAACTGTCATTCAGGCTTCCGTAGTATTAAGATGGCGACCAAACAAGTCAGATTTCTCAAATTCTGTAATATGATTAAGAATATATAAATCCAAATTTTTTTAAAAAGATAAGGTATACGAGATAGTACATGTGTTTTTGCTTATTGTTTGAATCATTAGTGTATTATTTTAATCAGTGAGGTATTTTTACACCACTATGGGTCACTATTTAATAAGCACTGGAGCTTTAAAAGTGAAATAAATCAATAGGAATTTTTCAATACAGCTCTAAGGGGCCAGCAAAACTGGCAATGGTTTGAGAGTACCAATATCTTCAAATGAGGCAGGTATTAGTACAGAAACCAATACCTACTATCAGTGCTAAGAAAAGGAAATACATTTATGGTTTTCCGACCACCCAACCCCCAGAACCCCCCCCAAAAAAATGAGAGTTGGGCACTATGGCAAGAATATCTTATCTCATTTTTTTCCATTAGTAGTTGAGGCCTGTGAAAAAAGCATTAGATTGTAAATTATTTAGCATTAACTACTAAAGTGATGCTAGGGGTTAAAGCTAAGTTGGCTAGCAATTCCGTTAGCAAAAACAATTTAAAATAAATCCTGGGTGAAAAGAAGATGCCCAAAAGATAATTAAAAGCTCTTTCTTGTTTTTTTATCTTGATCATAAACTAACAATAAAAACAAATAAGGACGCCATGTATTATACATTAACATTAAAATGTATGTGTTTTTTTCCACATTAATACCTCAAAATGTCAATTTTTACTCTCACGTTAAAGAAACTGAAAAGAACGTTAAGGTATGCAAGCGAAACCTTGAAAATTCCTCCTGTGTACTGTTTTACTCAGTAATTTTTTCATATTACATTGTGGGCACTAGGCCTTATAGTTGTGTGTGCCTTATGTATTTACAAAATGTTATTTTTTTACAAATGCAAATACAAATGTTATAATTCGGCATTTTAAATGCTTTAAAGAGACAGTGTTTATTATTTGAACATTAGATGACTCAGTATTGAGTAGTGCAACTGAAAACAAGGGATAAAAAGCACACAGAAGAATACAAACTACGGAGAACCAAAGGGACCAAAACTCACCCTTTTACTTCTTATGTTTTGCCCACTCTTTTACTAGTTTCTCCGCTCCAGTAGAAGCAATATGGTGCACAATGCTGTAAGCTCCTTCGAAGAGAGGCTCAGGTTATGTCAAATAAATGAAAATGTCTCAAGCTTTTAAAACTGCACATTTATATGATAGTGCTTGTGTTTTCACTTAATAGCAGCTCCTAAAAAAAGCACATGATTTCATTTATGTCACTTACTAAAATAAACAAAGTACCATGCTTTGTTACTCACACTTCAAAAATGTGCGCCATAGGGTTCTGTTTACAAGCTATGCTTGTTCGGGGTTTGCTATAAGCATGGACTTACACTATATATTAATAGATGCAACTGTGTGAGAAAATTGAGCCGGCCAATTCACCTGACATGCAAGTTTTTGGAATGTGGGAGGAAACCGGAGTGCCCAGAGGAAACCCACGCAAGCAAGGGGAGAACATGCAAACTCTGCGCAGGGAGGATGGTAGCCGGATTTGAACCCAAGACCTCTGAACTAACCATTTAGCAAATTATAATAAATTTTTCTTTATTACTTGAATGAATATTGTTTAGTTTTATGAATTAAGTATTAGGTAAATAAGCTAAATAATATTCTAAATAATACACACTGTCCTTTTAAAGGTCCAATGTGTCATATTTGACCACTAGATGACACTGTGTTCAGGGAGGGCCAGTGCTACATGGCAGAACGTGGCGGCATCATGCCGGAAGAACATAGCGCCGATCCAAGAAGAGATTCTTCGGTGAAAAAAAAAATACAATTGACCAATGATTTTTTATAAAATTTGTGCCTGGATGAATTTTTGTTTGTACCACTAGGAGGCACTAAATATTACACACTGTCTCTTGAAGTTTTGCAAATCCCAAATCAATTCCTTTCGATTTCTGTTTACTTAATATGAAAGTGAGTAACCGACCCCGGTAAAGAATTAACTTGATTTGTGTAAACATCATGCAGATTTCCAGACAATAAAGAAAAAAAAAATCGAAGAAGCAAACAAACGTATCCATCTGTGTTGCATGTTGCATAAGGTGCGTGATGCGGCACTGTTTCTCATTAGTCTCCGGCATGTTAAAATGCCAACTGACAGCACTCCTGGGGGATAGCTTTGTGCTGCTCCCTTATTTATGTGCCGTGTAGCAGCACAGGAAGCTCTCATCCTACATGCCGGCCGCATTCCCCATCTTTATACATTAAGCTCAACCTGAGCGCACCCCTCGGGCCATCCGGTGCCTCGCTACTGTATACAAGGGTTTGTTTACTCGCTCGGTCGCCGAAGGTTTGGGATATTACAGGTTTATGGAAATGCAGTTCGAATTGGAAAATGAGGAACTGAATGTAAATGAAAGATAGGAATTTCATTATGTTTTATCTGCGGTGTGAGATGTGGCTCGGATGGTTCGATCTACTTTGATTTGATCGGGTAAGTGGTAAAATGCACCGCAATTATCCGACTGATAGATATGACGTCCCAGTTATCAGCCTTATAGAAAAGAAAAGGGCTGATAATGCATCACTAGATTTTGATTTTTAGCTACACAACTTAGTCTTGTCTCCTTTCTACCTCTCCGAAAAAAAGCATATGGCATTGAGGTCCTTTACCATCAGCATGGCCCAGGATGTTTACAGGTTGTTGATTTATTGGTTATCAGTATCTGTAAAAAAAAAAAACCTGCTAATTACCCACAAAAAATGATTTAAGTAGCACAACTTGGTTGTGTTTCTTCTCTAACTGTATGTGCCCGAGCTACTGGAGGGCTCGACCATAATCAGTCGCATGGCTCAGGATGTACAGGCTGTCATTTATCAGTACCAGTATTACAAACCCCGATAATTAGTCACTGAATTTTAATTTTACGAGCACAAGTTGGTTGTGTCTCCTCTCCAACTCTCCATAATGTGCATGAATTACTGAAGAGCTCAACCATCAGTATGGTCAACTGTAGCAGGATTTTATTGGGTATCAGTACAAAAAATACTTTATATTTAGTTACAGTGGAACCTCGGTTTTCGAACGCCACTCAGTTCGAACAAACCGGAGTCCGACCAAGAATTTTGAGAAATTCTTGCTTCACTGTTCGGTCCAAAAATCGGAGTTTGAACGCTGGTAATGCGTGAGTGCGTACGATAGGATGCGATGCTGAGCGGCGTACGGGTGTAGATCACCCCCACCCCTCATGACCAACTGTTATCGCGTGCAGACGTGTTTCGTTTAGCTTTCGCTTTTAATATAGGTGTACGAAGTGTTTTAGCCCCTAATTATGCCTCCGAAGAAAGTCAGTGCAAGCAGCAGAGTTGCTACAGGTGAAAAAAGAAAAGTAGTGCGTACAACTATTGCATTTAAGAAAGAAATAATAGCAAAATATGATAGGTCTGCGAGTGTCTGATCCTCTCCCCACCGTCCACCTGCGCCTTCTGCTGACCACCACAAAGGTAAGAAATCCTATGCATAATTCTTTTCTTTATCCTTTTTTTATTTTTACACGTTCATATTAGCGTAATCTTTCAGATTCAGATTCAGATTTACTTTATTGTCATTCGTGTACACGTGTATACAGAACGCAATGTCGATACATCTGACCCACACAGTTTCCCTGAGCGTCAGCCGGGATAGATAAGATTAACCAGTAATCGTAAGGCAAATCAAGATTTAGAAGTAAAAATGGATGGTGTCACAATAGACATTGTATCAGAAATTAAGTTTTTAGGGGTCATAATAGACAATAAATTAAGTTGGAAAACACACATCAGACACATACAAACAAAGGTATCTAAAAGCATTTCAATAATTTATAAAACCAAAGTTCTTTTACATTATAATGCATTGTATTTATTATATTGTTCTCTCGTTCTGCCATATTTAACATATGGTGCAGAAGTCTGGGGCAATAATTACAAAAGTTCACTACAGCCCCTTTTTATCCTTCAAAAACGTGCAATAAGAACCATACACAGGGTAGGATATCGGGATCATACCAATATTTTATTCATGCAGTCCAATTTATTGAAATTGGATGATTTGATAAAATTTTTCACTTCACAACTGTTATTTAAGGTCAACAAAAACATAGTGCCAGAAAACATACAAAGATTATTCACTCGGAAAGAGGGAAATTATAACTTGCGGGGCTGTGGTGAATTCAAAATCCCAAAGGTGAGAACCACCAGGAGAAGTATGTGTGTGTCTGTGTGTGGAGTCAGACTTTGGAATAATTTGCAAAATGAAATCAAACAATGTCCAAATATCCATGTGTTCAAATTTAAATACAAAAAAGCATTACTGGCGAAATACAGAGATGAAGAAAGCAGCAGTTTGTCATCTCGCGGTTCGATGCCACTTCCAGTAGTTAAACGGTCCAGTTTATTGTTTAGAGAGCGAACGTTGGAGAGGAAAATGGATGAGAGAAGCGTTTTGAAGGGTTTAGCCTTTAGCCTAGCTGTTGGCCCGACAACCTCGCTTCCTCGTCCGGTCACGCTGCTGTCTTGCCACTCTGCTTCGCTGCTTTGTAGGCCGCTGGGTCTTGTTGACGTAGCAGTCCGTGGCTAATAAACACTCCCGAGTGGTCATAGCACCGAGCGCTTGATGTCTGGATGATCGCATATCCAGCAAAAAAATACTGCGATCGTATATTAAACTGCAGTTCGAGCCGACTTTCGTACTGAGAATTACGATAACGCAAACGTACGATTAGCCTGGGTTAGCTTCATGTTTACGTTAAACATTCAAGGTAAACATTCAGGGTGTTAGAACGGAGCCCAACATTGAGGGTGTTGGGACGTAGCCCCCTTTCCAATGAACCGCTCACCACTTGTTGTGGAGACCCGGGTGCTAAATGACTTGTAAACGACCTGATTTTTTTATATTTACACGTTCATGTTAGCGTAATCTTTCATACTGAAGATTACGCTAACACGAACGTACGATTAGCCTGGGTTGCTTTATGTTTACGTTAAACATTCAAGGTAAACATTCAAGGTGTTGGAACGGATTAAAACGATTTACATTATTTTTAATGGGAAAAATGATTTCGGTGATCGAACAAATCGGTTTTCGAACAGGGTACTGGAACGGATTATGGTCGAGAACCGAGGTTCCACTGTACTTGATTTTTATTTTAGTAGCACAACTTGGTGGTGTCTCTTCTATCTTTTTGTAATGTATCCGTAGGACTAGAGAGTTCAATCATAATATGTCACATGACTTAGGACGTGTACCGGCTGGTAATGTTTTGATTATCGTACCGGTAAAGAAAGACCCAATAATAAGTCACACAATTTAGATTTTAAGACCACAATCTGGTCGCGTCTACTCTTTAGTTCTCTGGAACGTGCACACTGAAGCGCTCACCCATCATCAGTTTCACGGTTCAGGATGTGTGCAGGCTATTCATTTAGAAGTTATTAGTCTTCCTGTAGCTTGGTTATCGGTATCGGTTGAAAAATATACCCAATAATCATGTCTCATTTTACCTCTTTGTAACGTGCGTGAGAGCTTGACCATCAGCATGCCTCAGGGATGTTTACAGTCTGTTACTTTATTGGTTAGCAGAATTTTATAGGTTAGTCACCAAATTTATATTTTAGTAGCACCACACCTTATTTTTGTCTCCTCTCTACCTCTCCAGAATTGCCTGAGGCACCGGGGAGCTCAACCATATTCACTTGCATGGGTCAGGATGTGTGCGAGCTGTTAATTTATCGGTTAATGGTATCGGTGAGAAGGCCCAATAAAAAGTCGCCAAATTTTCATTTTAGTAAATCAAATTGGTCGTGTTTTCTCTCTACCTCTGCGCAATATGCGCAAAGTACTGGATAGCTTGATAATAATAATAATCAGTTGCATAGTTCAGGATATGTACAGGCTCTTACTTTATCGGTATTGGTAAAAAGAAATATATGCTTATTATTCACTTTACATTTACATTTTTTTTTTTTATTTCATTAGCACAACTCCTTTGTGCCTCCTCTCTACCTTTCCATAATGTGCATTAGTCACTAGAGAGCTCAACCATAATCCGTCGCATGGCTCAGGATGTGTACAGGCTGTTAATGTATAGCTTATTTTTCTATGAAAAAAATAACTGTTAATTACGTTTGGATTTTGGTAGCACAGTTTGGTCGTGTCCTCTCTCTACCTCTTCATAATGTGGGTTAGGCACGGAAGAGCATAACCATAATCAGCTGCATGGGTCAGGGTGTGTAAAGGCAGTTTATTTATCATTTTTTGTTCTACCGTAGTGTATTTTATTGGTTATCAGAACCAACGAAAGAAAGAATTGATAAGCAGTCACTAGATTTTGGTGGCAGTAGCAAACTTGGTTAACTTAGCACCTCTACCTTTAAATAATGTGTGTGAGGCATAAACATTATCAGTTATTGGTATTGATCCGCATTTGTTTGGGGAAAAACAGTTATTGCGCAAATTTCAGCTATTAAAATGTTTGACCTCGTGTATTATGAGT
Organism: Urocampus carinirostris; assembly: GCF_059441175.1. NCBI lineage: Eukaryota > Metazoa > Chordata > Actinopteri > Syngnathiformes > Syngnathidae > Urocampus > Urocampus carinirostris. The sequence continues at coordinate 24,321,025 of NC_142361.1, forward strand.
CAGGTTTCAGTGGTTGTGATGGTAAATGTTTTACTAATTTAAAGTTGAAAGATTTTTATCTAAGGTTCCCTGAAATTGTTTTATTTTTCTATATCTGCAGCCCATTATCTGGAATCCGATTTCTTCTAAGAAAGCAACGTGAGCACCCAGTTCCTAACCAGTCAAGGTTTAAAATGAGAGTAACGATTTTCAAGTGCTACGCAGTAACAAATAAGCATCGGAGATGGAGCGTCTAGTAAGTTTATGTGGCGTGGCACCCGGGCAGACACTCACCATTTTTCTGACACTCGGCAGTCACGCCTGAACGCAGCACGCTAGACCTCGGCCTCCTCCCCTGCAGATTTGTAAAGAGAGGGGCCGCACTGCTTCGCAAGCCTCATTGATTCTGGAGGGTCTCCATCAATTAATCGTGTTAGGCTTTCAGCGCCGTTTCTTCAAACCTGGCAACGACCAAAATGAAAAAAAGGAGAAAACGCTAGCATTTAAGAGGATGCTCTTTTCATCCCCTTCAAGTATAAAAATTGCATGGATTTATGCTAGCAGCTGCATTTTTGTAACTAAGTGGTGTTGTGGCTCTTGCAACTGGTTATTGCCTATTCAGGTATAAGGAATTAAATGGGCTTTTTCATGTTTTTGGACAAGCTTTTCATTTAATGCTGTTCAAAATTGTCAAGGCTAGTTTTACCAGCTCAAAATTCAGAGATATTCTTGTTGGCGACAGGACATTTTAATAAGGATGCGCAATAATAATTAGGCAGATAACAGTCAAATATTACACCACAGTTATTCAGCCCCCAAAAAACCCTGATGTAGTTACCTGAAGCAACACTATAATATATAATCACCCAATACATCTTGGTAGAAAATTCCAAATATTTTTGCTGCACAATAAAGTATACATGTTTTGAATTTCTATAGAAATAGTCGCATAACTTAATCATTTCTCCTCCACCTTTTCTGTAATACAGACGCTGCCCTACTTACGAACGAGATAGGTTTGGACGATCGTTCGTAAGTTGAATCTGTTCGTAAGTTGCTTCAGTGTTATATTTCGTATGTATAAGGTTTATCTAAGTGCTTTTAAGCCTTGTATAAGTAACCTGTATTGTTTTGTACTGAAAAATAAACATTTCATTAAATAATATGCTCTATAAAATGAATAAAGTGAAGTTTTACTTACTTTTGGAAGATGGGCTTCAAGAGTTAGGCGCCTTCCTCCTCTGTGGTAAAAGTGGCCGAAAAAAAGCGATTTGACCATTTTCTCAACCGCATCAAGCTTTCTTATTCCACTTTAATTTCAAACGTAACAGCTCTCTTCTTGTTGACACTTTACACCAACCATATTGAATGGCTGCACAAGATATTAACCAATCAAAATGTGAAAGTTTGTAGTACGCTGGAGATACAGTAAAAAATGTTTACACATGAACTAAGAAGTAAAAGCCGGATTTCTTCTTCGGGTTGGATGCTGGGTGACCTATCACAGTTTTTACGGTAGTGGCGGAAAGAAGCACTACAGTACTGTCCTGTACTCGGAAAAAGGTGCGCACAATAAAAAAAATCTAACATAACACAATGTCCGGATATTTTTCGACATCCCGAAAAAATGTTCGTATCTACCTAATCTATCATTTTTGTGGAAGCGTCTGTATGCACACTAGACACACAAGACTAGGAACTAAAGATCTCAGCCCAAAAAATTTATAAGCATTTATCTTCCCAATTAGAATACATTTAGATATTTTACAGCAGTGGTTGCACAACTTGGTTGTGTCTTTCTTTTCTCTACTTCTTCGTAATGTGTGCGAGGCACTGGAGAGCTGAGCCATCATCAGTCACCCGACACTACTTGTTAGAAAATTTCAAAGCAATCATGTTCCTCACGGGGAATATATTTGGATTTTTTTGCAGAAGTAGTAGTCTCCTCTCTAACTCTTCATAATATGCCAAGGCACTACAGTTTCAGTTAAAAAAACAAAATGATATAAGTATTCACTTGATGTCAACCTAAATTTTTTACTAGCCAATTTTAAGCATTTATGTTCCTAATGATTATATATTGTGTATTTCTATAGAATATATAGCACTGGGTTGTGTCCCCTCTCTACCCTTCTGTAATATGCGTGAGGCGCTGGAGATCTCGACGAACATTCGAAGCATTTATGTTCCTCATGAGTATACATTTAGATGTTTTTCAGCAGTAGTAGCACAACTTGGTTGTGTCTCCTCTCTACCGCTACGTAATGTGTGCGAGGCACCGGATAGCTCGTTGTCGGACCACGTTTTCAGGTATTGGTACTTACAACAGCACGATTGGGAACTGAAACCTTTTATGATTGACACCTGCCCATTTTTGGAACTTTTTCCTTAGAAAATTTGGCTTTTTTTTCTAATAAGTAAGTGGAAAATATCAATTAAATATCAAGTAAATCCCATGTGAAATATGCTATATGATAATACATAATGTAATACTGAAAATAAAGTACATAAAAAAATAATTCAGTGCTATACATTGTTGGAATACGTATGCTAATAATGTTATTTGTGTGATAAAATTATCACATACTATAAATTGATACATTAGAATATAGTTTTGCGTTTGTATATATTCTGGAAAAAGGCCCCTATTCATTTTTTTTTCTTAATTTATTCAAGAAAAATCAACGAAAACGAGAGCACTGAAAAGAAGAGCAGCTATGGTGCTGGAATTTGATGTATTATTTAGTGAAGAAGTATTATTTATTCAAGCAACAATAGAGGGTGTGAGTTTCTAATGAGTGATTTTTCTCTGGTTCTTGTCAATTTATTTCACATGCTACTTTTTATGTTTTGCTTTGAAGTTGTGCTTAATTTTTTCTTGGTAAGTAAGGCATTTGTTATTTTTTAATAAATATGGGTTTCTGTTTTATTTTGTTTTGGTGGAAGTGCCATTGAATATGTGTGGGACTCATTCAATTTCAATCACATTTCAAACTAATTAATTATATACTTAGTTATTTTTTATTTTAGGTATTTTGATTTAATTTCCAATTTTATAAGGTTTAATTTTTGGTTTTATTTTAGAGTAATTTATTTTGTTTTGTTATTTATTTATTTATTTTTATCTGGGTATTCTATACTTTAAAATGTTTTTTATGTCAGCTCTTTGATTGCACAAATGCCAAAATCTTTTTTGTGGAAGCGCTATTAAGACTAATCACAATTTATTAAATTTGAAATTAATTTCATATTACTATGGTTGTCTATGTAATATTTTTAATTTATCACCGTTAATACTTTGTGCAATGCGTTAAATTTTCATTTCAGTAGAATGTAAAATAATATATTTTTTTAAATATATATTTGATTTTTTTATTTTCTTTGATGGTGTTTACTAGTTGTTGATATAGCACCATTAAGACTGTGAAAATGGTTACATTTTAATTTCAATTGAATTCCATATTTTTTAAGTTTATTTTCTAAATATATTGTCTATTTTTTAACATTAAGTTTTAAATGGCAGAAGTGTAAAACCATTATTACAGTTTAATTTAAATTTAGGCCCCTTTTCAAGGTTTAATATTTTCCTCATGTTGAGGTTTTTGAGTTTTTTCTTGCCTGCATGTTGGTTTAAGATCAGGGATTTGTGTAATTGTAACCTGTGCAGTCCTTCTGGACATTTTGTAACTTGACTTGTTTTGATTTGGTTTTTTTTAATTAGTATTACTTTATTCTATTGATTGCAGTTATTTTTTAATACACCCGCATTAAAACCAAATAATTTATATTAATGTATGAATAATTTATTTACTTTAATTCAAATTCGATTTCAAATTGTTTATATATATATATATATATATATATATATATATATATATATATATATATATATATATATATATATATATATATATATATATATATATATATATATATATATATATTTATTTAATTTTTAATTTTTATTTTTTTTTACACATATTTTATTTTTTTGGGGGGGTGGAAGCATATGTTGGCCTGGAGAGGGATGGCCACCACCAGGCTGTGCTTGCCCAAGACATACCAAAGAAAATGGTGCCCCTACGACCCATGTGTTTAAGGATCCAATCATCCAACTAACCATTGGAATAATTATCTTTGTAATACAGTGCAATTAAAACTTGCAATCTATGAAATAACTACTTTAATTTAATTTAAAATTATTTATTTCAATATTTAAAATTTTATAATTTTTATGATTTTGTTTGGTATTTGAAATTGTTTTTTAATTTTTTGTTTTTAGGATTTTTATATTAAGTTTATTCTCACAAATACAGAAATCCTATCCTGAAACACAAAGGGACAATAAAGACAAGAGTGGCACCAAAACAACCAATTGTAGTCATTACTGTTTTAACATTATTTATACATAATACATAGAGAGAGAGAGAGAGAGAGAGAGAGAGAGAGACAGAGAGAGAGACAGAGAGAGAGAGACAGAGACAGAGACAGAATAAAAGCAAGAGAGAGAGACTGAGAATATGCATGCATACGTGTGTGTGTGTGTGTGTGTGTGTGTGTGTGTGTGTGTGTGTGTGTGTGTGTGTGTGTGTGTGTGTGTGTGTGTGTGTGTGTGTGTGTGTGTGTGTGTGTGTGTGTGTGTGTGTTTGTGTGTGTGTGTGTTCGTATGTGGCATATAGGCTCTGAAACGGTTGAAGTAATATTTGTGAAAATGTGCACAGTCGTATTTTAGGCCTCTGGGAGTCTCTATAGTTAGGTTTTGTGTCAAGGCACCCCTTAGATATACAAACAGAATCTCTAAACTTTTGCTTTCGTGAACAAGCGGCCCTGGAGCTGCATGCGGCCATTCTGCTCTTTGGCACTCCCTAGTGGCTTTCTGGCACTTTTTCAACAAACCACGGCCCAAACAACCTCGCTCAAATAGATTGCCTGGAAACGCCAAGCCCGGCAACACCAAGCCATTATGCTTGTAAAACGATATTTTTACCTTTTCGGGTAAGGTTAACCAGCCTGATGTGCTGTATATAGACCGCTGTTTTACACCCCTGACCTAATGCGCGTTAATCGATCCATATCGATCACACTATCACACCCCAAATCCATTTCAACGTCATTGATAAAAGACAAGCTCAAGATCTGGAGCACGTCTTTGAAAAAAAATCCCGACCACACCGATAAACTTCGCACGTCTCCCCCAAGCCGACAGCCGCTTTCATGTTGCTGACGTTTCTGCGCAACTGTGATCAAATTAGCAGTTGAGAAATATTTCCTGCGGGTGTTGGCAAACTCAAAGAAACATTCCCTCTCTATGTTTAATAATTCTCTTATCCAGTCCAAGCTCCGGTTTTTCAAGGTAAGCGTTTGCCTTTTTTTTTTTGCACGTTTCAAAAGGAGGTAATTTATTTCTTCTGTGTGTGTTCCGCCGAATAATTCCGCGCTTGGGAGTTTTCGAGTTTTTCTGCGGGCCCTTCAGATTGAATCCCATTTTTATAAAGTTGTTTATTTTTTATGTTGTACACGGCGCTATTCAGAATTCGCACACTCGGCCATTCAATTGCATGTCAAAACTGTTTATGCTTTGAAGCAAACTATTTGGGTGCAGGGGATATCTCAATAGGTTGGAAAAATATTCTGCTTCAAAATATTCTGTCTCCATCAGCAGACTATATGACTTTTTTTTTTAAATAATAAATGTTACTTTCAATTGTTTGCTTCAATATGATAAAGAATAACAAGGGTTTGCCATGGATAATTTTGCTCATTTTTGTATGCCTGTATCTATCTTTATTATTTTACTACTAATAAAAGTATATAATAAATTAAAAAAAAGAATAAAGAATAAATAAAACTAGTTATAAAAATTAAATAGGACAATTAACTATCTCCTTTTTAATAAAAAAGTGTTTTTCTAGTAAAGTAATGGGAAACACTTCCCAAAATTATTTTTGCCCCGTTGGCAGGACAATTTTTATTTGTTTTTTGAATATTAAATTGTATTTTCATTTTTTCTTGTTTTAAGTAATTTTAGATCTACATGTATTTTTTTCCGTACTAATATAGAAATATTAGCTTTTATTTATATAATTCTATTTTTAATCATGTATCTTGTTAATAAATGACGATTACTTTTTAATATTTTTAAAGTGTTCCTCTGGTAAAGTAATTGGAAATATTCTTGCACAATTGTGATTTATTATATAATTTTCAATTTATTCTTCAACGGAATTAAGAACTCATCTCCGATATATACTGCTCATATTAAGTATTTGTGTTTTATATTTATCTTCATCTACTAAAATCGAAATATCTTATTGATTTGCAATATTTTGAAATGTTTCTCTATTAAAAATAAGAACTATTTATTATATTTAAAGGCTTTTTTAGTATATGTTTTCTTCAGTTAGCAACATATTAATATGAAAAACAAAGAATAACTCAACCTCAACAGGCCTAAATGGTTTACACTACCAAAGCTAGCATCATATTGTAGCATAGTTTCTTTTTAACTAGCAATGGACAATTGTGTAAAACACAGAAAATTAAAATTTCAACAGGCTTAGCTAGTTTACGCTGCTTAAACTTACCTTATATTTGAAATAGTTTATACAGTAAAGAACAGATTGAATTAAGTGAATAGTAGCATCATATCGTAGCATATTTTCTCATCGACTAGCAAAGTACACTTGTGAAAAACACAGAGAATTAAAATATCAACAGGCTTAACTAGTTTACGCTGCTTGGACTTACCTACTAACTGAAATAGTTAAAAAAGTAAAGAACAGATTGAATTAAGTGAATATTAGCATCATATCGTAGCATAGTTTCTCTTCAACTAGCAAAGTACACTTGTGTAAAACACAGAAAATAAAAATTTCAACAGGCTTAACTAGCTCACGCTGCTAAATCTTACCTGCAAAATGATAAATTGTTCGGTTAATGCTGTGAAGAAAAACAGATGGAATTATTTGAACATTAGCATAATATCCTAGTATATTTTCACTTAAGCTACGTAAGCATCTTATTGTAGAATATTTTTCGTACGGGGGTAAAACAGTAACGTGTAAAACAAAGACATTTTAAATATGAACAGGTTTAGTTAGCTTACGATGCTAAAACCTACCTTCAAACTGAAATGATTAGTCAGTTAATACTATGAAGAACAACAGAGTGAGGCGAACATTAGCATCTTATAGTAGAATATCTTCAACTAGGAAAATAGTAACGTGTAAAACACATAAAATCAAAATCTCCATATGTTTCGCTAGCTCACGTTGCTAAAGCCTCGTTCCAAGAGCAAGGCTAATTCTCCAAGATAATTACCTGCCCTGAGACACCTTGCACAGTAACTGCCAATTAACTTTGTTCCTCCCTTCAATAAGCTCTCCTATTTTTATTCTCCTGAAGATAAAACGAAGTAAAAACACTGGCGAGTACCTTAAGAGAGACACGGGGGAGAACGGAGTGTACAATGGAATTAGCGCAGTCGTACGTCAGCATCCCGGCAGTGCTGAGGGCGAGAGGCCAAAATGTCTGCCGCCAGGGAATATCGGGTCGAAAATTGCAGAAGCATCGGTAAATTTAACCCACTTCAAATAGGAGCAGAATGGAAATTTGTGTCTCGCTCGAAATACAATCGCCCCCTCCAGGATACGGCGACCCCGCTTTATAGCCTTTTCGCCTTGAAGTGTTTATTCTATTTTACATCAACGGCAAGTAATTTTGTGTGCGCATGTAACATATACAATTCAAGCTTTCCAGTGTTTGCGCCTATGATGAGTTATGTATCTAAGAAACCTGTTTGCTATTGGTCGATTTCATACAAAATACTATTGCCTAAACTACCTCCCACAATGTCTTTATTCTCATTCCATTTAGAATCTCGTGTGAGTCGATGATACAATACCGTATTCTTTGTGCTGGGTTTGTTTATTATCAGTTCCAAGGCTTGCAGAGATGCTAATGGAGGAGCAAAAACATGATAACCATGGAACCAAAGCATGCAATTACTCCACTTGACCAAATGAAGTCCCACCAAACGTAACAAAATTTTCATATATCCTTTTTCATATCATCATTTAATCTTAAACATGGATATTACACATAAGTAGTACTGTAATCCCTCGTTTATCGTGGTTAATAGGGACCATAACCCTCGTGATTTGCGCAAAGACTATATATCCCCTCCCTTTTTATCATGCGCTGTTCCAGCCTCCACTCGCAGTAATAGTCGACCAGAGATAATGGATTATAGTGCCATGCGTGCTGTAAATTTAGGTAAAAAGATGAGAAAAAAGTGCTGCCGCACATCCCCAAAAAAGGTCCTAACAGCAATAGTCGACCAGGGACAATGGTTTGCAGCCATTTCAGTGCCATTAATTTTATGCAGGCCACAATATCACGCTTTAGCTGTCCAAAGGGTTCGGGCCTATGCAACAATGCTGATAAAAGCACAAGAGAAAAATTAGCTGAAGTCCTCTCGCTCTCTCTCTCTCTCTCTCTCCTTTTTCCCCTTGCTCTCTCTATTGTACTCTCTTTATATAGCTATCTTTCTTCCTTTTCCTTTCTTTCATTTTTTCCTTTTCTCTTTTACTTTGTCTCCCTTCTTTTCTCTTTTATTTCTCTCTCTTTCCTTCTCTCTTTCTCTTTTTCTCTTTCTATCTCCCTGTCTCTCTCTCCCTGCAAAACGCATGATATATACTATATAATATTTGCAGATCTACAAAAAATGTTTGTAAATTACAAAGCAATTTTAACTTTTTACACTCTAAACACATTCAAAGGCAAACAACACAAAATTCCAATAAGATATAAATTAAAACTATCAACTCTTTAATGCTATAAATACATTAGAAAATGCTAAAAACTATTTACAATATTCTACCCAATTTCGACACAGATCCATTGAAAAACATACAAAAAATATCATTTAAAATAAGTAAAACAAAAAGCAAGTGATTAGCAGTCTCTATGAAGGGAAGGTCCAATGCTTTTTGCTTCAGAGCTGTCAATATCATTAAAATGAATCCCTAGATGGCTCATTTTTCTGCTTTTTATACATCAAGTACTCTCCTTCTTTTTGTCTTCCATATTGATGTCCATTATTACCCAACTCCTATAGAGCCCTTTTCGTATTTGTAAAGTGTGATGTACCTAAGCTGCGCAAGCATTGTTGAGGCAGAATTCATGTCAGTTTATAGCAACCGAATAAAACAAAAGGATCCTAGACCATAGATACGAACAGCTCAAAATAGCACAAAGTGTGTGCTAGCAGCAAGATACCAACCCTATTTAAGTCATCGGCGCTTTTTTCTTTGAAGGTACTGGAAAAATGGAAAAATTAGCCTTGAAAGTGCTTGAAATTGGCCATGAAAAAAGTGTACAAACTCTGTGTGAAAACCCAGCTATAATAGTTGGAAGGGAGTTAGCATTGATGATTTTTATTCTTATTTCGCTCACGATGTTCCAATTGACAAGTGTTTCGCCTCGCACCTTGACGAAAAGCGCTAACTGAGAAGCGCTAACCGCAACGCGCTAACCACTATGGCACTGACCGATATGCACAAAGGTCATCGTCTGACAGCGCCCAAATCAGCAAAAGGTCAGACTTTGGCTGCCATTTGGAAGAGGCAGCGTCATACCGAGCTGCCGATAAACTTCTCGCTCGGCTTTTTCATTCCTGTGCTAAAATCACACTTTGTTTGCTAAATAGTTCGCAGTAAGATGGTTGAGAGAGGATAAAATCAAAGACTTGTTTTGCAGCATTAGGAATTTCAATGTAAAAGTAACACACTTTGCTAGTAGGGTGACTGCAATTGACAGCTATACAAGTAAAGTTATTTCAATGTATTTTATGAGTGATTTCGAAAAATGTGTCTTGAGTTCCTAGACTTTAGAATATACATTTAGACCATGATAAACGATACTTTAATATCAGTGACACTCAAGACCATTCGATTACGAAATCCAGGTAGTAGTGAGGGGTCTCTGTATATATCTTCACAGTTTTGTGCAATACTATATATTTTCACAGTTTCATTTAGCAATAACAACTAAAAAATTTGAAAAATATGTCGCAAAATATATATTCCCTGTTTTGCATTCGATGAGGTTGTTAATGTCCCTGGGAAGAAGCTGTCCCTGAGCCTGTTTGTCCTAGTTTTGAGGGATCTGTATCACCTACCAGAGGACAACAGGTTAAAGAGGTAATGGCCAGGGTGGACATTGTCTTTTGTAATGGTAATGTAAAGTGTTCATCAGAGTACGACAAGGCGCTTTATGAGACACCATGCAAGTACAACATGGACCAGAAACTAGTTCAGACCATTGAACAACTGTATGCCAATGCCAACAGTGCAGTACTGATCAATGGTACAATTGGAGCATGGTTTCAAACTCCGGATACAATCTCTCTCCAACTTTATTCAACATCTTCCTGGAGAGGATTATGTCCAAAGCTCTGGAGCAACATGTAGGTACCGTCAGTATTAGCACACAACGTCACTAACCTCTGTTTTTTTGATGATATTGCTGGATTGGCAGGAGACAAACAGGAACTCAGAGATTTGGTCAATCGCCTGGAAAAAGCATCAAGCCAGTATTGGATGGAAATCAGCACAGAAAAACCAAAAGTGATGACCAAAAATCCCCAAGGTGTCACCACAAACATCACCATCGACCACAAAGTGCTCAAACCTGTGACAAAATTTGAATATCTTGGAATATCAGAAGAGGGGTCAGAACCAGAAATCATGGCTAGGATAGCTCAAACCACAGTTGAACTTGCCAGACTCAAACCCATCTGGAGGGATCAAGAAATCAAAGAACAGACTCATGCAAGCACTGGTTACTTTATCTTCCTCGATGCTTGCGAGACATGGACTCTCACAGAAAACTGGAGAAGAAAATCCAGGCCTTGGAGAAGAGATACTAAAGGAAACTTCTAGGCATCAGCTACTTAGCCCATGTGACAAACGAAACGGTGTGTAACACCGTCAGAGGGCACATTAGACATTGTCATGATTACCGATGTGAATCACCTGTGCCCGCTCCTTTGGCGCCAACTGCCTTGGACTCTGATTGGCTCCCTGTCCCTATTTAAACCCACTCCTGTCGTCCCCTTTTGTCAGTCCGTCTGCGAACCTAGGTTAACACTAGGCAAGCCTTTTTCGACCCTGACTCTAACCAGTTTTTGCTCCCGTCTGTCCCCCGGCTTCGACCCGTTTTTGATCCTGACCACGTCTACTCTCCCATCCCGGCTTTCGACCTCTTTTTGTCCCCGACCACGTCTACTCTCCTTTCCTGGCTTATGACTCGCTTCCTACCCCGACCACGTTCTTGCTCTTCTGTCCAGGCTACTGACCCATTTTTCCATTCCCGACACCACCATCGCTCGCCACGAAAGATCCACTTCCGCGTTCAGAGCGACTTCCTGCGTCCAGCAATCACCGGATCGTGGGCGCAACCCTTTCTCTTTCTTCCAATAAAACTTGTGAGAAATGTAATGCAAGTGGGTCGTGTCTCCATTCTGGTCCTGACAGACACGACCAAGAAAAGTTCTCATCATCAGCCTTTTACCATCTCAAAAACACTGCCAGAATCAAAGGTTTACTTTCTTAACCAGACTTAGAGAAACTTATTAATGCATTTATCTCTAGCAGGTTAGACTACTGTAACGGCCTTCTGACTGGACTTTCCAAACGAGCTGTAAGACAGTTGCAGAACATCCAGAACGCTGCTGCTCAGGTCTTGACTAGAACCAGGAAGTACGACCATATTAGTCCTGTGCTCAGGTCACTGCACTGGCTTCCTGTCGCTCAGAGAATAGACTTTAAAACAGCTCTGCTGGTGTATAAGTCTCTTCATGGTCTAGTACCAAAGTACATCTGTGACATGTTGGTCCCATATGAACCATCTCGGACCCTGAGAACCTCAGGGACAGGCCTTCTGCTGGTGCCCAGAGCCAGGACTAAACAGGGTGAAGCTGCGTTTCAGTTCCATGCAGCTAAACTCTAGAATAGTCTTCCTGATGACGTCAGACAGGCGTCTACTCTGACAGTGTTTAAGTCGAGGCTAAAAACAGCTCTGTTCAACTGTGCATACAACTGAAAGGGTTCTATCTGCACTCTTCACTTTTCATTTTAATTCATTGATTTTATTATGTCTTATCTGTGGTTTTAATGCATTTTAAAAACCACATTTTAAATTTTCAATGTCCTTTCTTCTATGTTTTAACTGTAATTGTGTGTTTTTAACCTGTCTCTTTGCCATTTCTGTAAAGCACTTTGAATTGCCTTGGGTATGAATTGTGCTATACAAATAAACTTGCCTTGCCTTGCCTTCTAAACTGTTCGCAGATGAAAATTTCAGTGGTATGGTCACGTCACAAGCTCATCAGGACTGGCTAAGATATTTCTCCAGGTCACAGTGCCAAAGGAGCAGAAGAACAACTGGGTCCACGACGTTAAGGAATGGACTGGTACCAACTTTGTAACAACCCAAAAAAACTCCACCGACCGTCAACAGTGGAGGTAGCTGTCCAGAGTTGCGTTCTCATTAGTGCCCCGACGACCCATCCGATTGAGGGGTTCGGGAATGTCACTGTACATGAAGATGTAAACGCATTTGACCAGCATCACAGCTCAGCGCAAGTCTTGGCGCAAGTCTCGGCGCTGGTATCGGCGGTATCACCTGCGTCAGCTGTTGTTATTGGGCTTTTGGCCATCTCCATATCATTAGCAAGCGGCAGCAGTGCTTTGAGAGCAGACGGCAGGTGCTCCTCTGCAGATTGGAGAGCTATGCTGATCCAATTAGTTCTTGCTAACAGCGCATCCGCATGTTTACCTTTGCAGATCTCTACCCAGCAAGATCGAAAAAAATTCTATCTCGCCACAAAAATCCTGTGATGTGCAAAAAGTTGCAACCGACTTCAGGTAAAGCGACACCTTTTAAGGATTTTTTGCTGACAAATAAGGCCACCACAGATAAATTCCCTATTTTTTAAAGCAATAGGGACAAGTATTGATACTTCCTGCGGCATTGGCTCAGGGGGTAGAGCGCTCGTCTTGGGATCAAGAGGTCGCAGGTTCAATTCCTGGCTCTTCCGTACTATAAGTCGAAGTGTCTTTGGGCAAGACACTGAACCCCTAAAGCCCCTGATAGCAGGTAGTTGACTTGCATGGCTGACGCTGCTATTGGTTAGTTGGTTAGTGTGTAAAAAGGGAAAAGTGTGAAGCACATTGTAAAGCGCTTTGGGGGGTCTTCATTGACTTGAAAAGCGTTATATAAATGCAGACCATTTACAGACCCTTTACAATTACTTGCAATGGAAGCCAATACGAGTAGTATCTGCCATTTACGATAAGAAGCTTGAAATTAAAGCAGTTGTTAAATGCCCTTAAATTAAAAATGTATGAAGGAAAAATATTATTTTGGATTTAAAGAATATCTGTACTGATTTTCTTAGATGGAGGGGTATTTTGTGTGCTTATGGTAATGGTATCTGGTATCGGTATCGGCACCGTTCTGAAAAAAATTGGTATCAAACAGCACAGGTAATCTGTACACCGTTTTATTGAAAGATGAGTGGATCATTTTTGTTATTATTAAAAAGTGCAAAAAATTCAGGACGACGATTAATATTCACAAAAATTCCTGACTGGAACAGTGAAATTATATTTCTAAAATAAAAAATATAATTTATATTGTAATTTTTAAGTGTTGTTCATTCTACATAACAATTTTAGAAAACGTCTTAATTAAATTAAACCAATTTCAAAATGTGACCATACTATAAAAATGAATGATTACTTAAATTTTATTTTTAATCTATTGTAAATTTATTTACTTGTTTTGTATTTATTTTAGACAAAGTTATCTATATTGGAACTATTATCATTTGAATTAAATAAATGTAGGTATCATTTTGAATTTAATTATTTTATATTTTCCGTGTTTATTGATTCAAACAGTGTTTAAATTATACTTGTCAGGACCAGAACGGAAACAGGACCCAATTGCATTACGTTTTTCACAAGTTTTATTAAAGGAAAGAGGAAGGGCTGCGCCCACGATCCGGCGTTTACGGAGCGCGGGAAGCAAGTCGCTCTCGTACTCGGAGTGTGATCCAAACACGGAAGTGGATCTTCCGTAACGAGCAATGGTGGTGTCAAGGACAGAAAAACAGGTCGATAGCAGGGACAGATAGCAAAAATGTCATCGGGGTCAGAAATGGGTCGTAAGCCGGGACGGGAGAGCAGACGTGGTCGGGATCAAAAATGGGCCGTAACCGGTGACGGACGGGAGCAAAAACGGGAGAGGTGGGAGTCAGGGTCGAAAAATGCTTACTTAGTATAGAAATAGAATCATACTGTTTAAAGAACATTTTGTTTTACTTAAATGTATAAATAAATATTTTTAATTTTTCAATTTCAATTCATTTTAAATTACGAATAATAATAACTCGGTTTCAGAGCAGCAATTTATTTCCAAGTGATTTTTTGAGTAAAAGTTTTTAATTAGTTTAATAGGTAGGCACTTTTATGGCTGCAAATGATAATCATGTGATTTTTAAAAATCTCTGCCAAGACTGCCATAATTAAATACTTTTGTATTATTTATTTTCACCTGTCTGTAATGCATGACTAATTTTAATTGGAATTTTATATGCAGACGTTGTTTTGTTGAAGGTTCTTCATAAATACCGACCATAAATACCCAACCATGAAAGAAGCAACTGTAATTAAACTGAAACATTGACATTATACATCGAATGAGTCAGATCTCTGAAGGGAAATCAGAAATTGTCCTCTTTGATATGGATTTCTTCTACCCAGTCTAGCCTCCACTGACAAATCCGCCAGGAAATATCGATATGACATTTAAATATTGTCATATTTGACGAGGGAAATTTTCCAATTGGTTAATCGATTGAGAATGCGGTTGTGACCTCGAACAGAATGTGACAATATTGATCGGTCGTCTTGACACATTTTGGGAGGAAAGCTTTGGGAGATTTTGTAATCTTGTTGGACATCTAGTGTCAAGATGCATTTTTCGACACGAGGAATTATGTTAATACGCTTCTAGGAAACATGAATTATGCATAGCGTGAGGTTGGTACACCTTTGATGGAGAAGTGCAATGAATTGAAATGTTTGGCCAGGTTTTTAGTGGCAGAAAGTTGAATTAAATCACAGTAGAATGATCTATCAATATGATAGAATGTTTCAAGGTTTCTTTTATACAGTGCCATGAAAAAAATCCTGATTTCTGTGTTTGTTGCATTTCCATCACTCACAAAGGTTTCAGATCATTAAACCAATTTGGGTATCACACAGAGACAATCCAAAGAAATGAAAAATGCAGTTTTTAAATTTTGAGTCCATGTACACACAAAACAATCCCAAACTGTATGTCCCTGTGTGAAAAAAGGCATTGCCCCTAAACCTAATAGCGAGTTGGGCCACATTTCAAATCAAACATTGATGGTAATTGGTTATGACTCTTTCACAACGCTGTGGGGAGAATTTTGGCCCACTCTTCTTTGCAAAAATGTATCAAATCTGCCATATTGGAGGCTTATCCAGCATGAACTGCCCGCTCTAGATCTGGATTCCTATTGATCTAGAGATTACACAGTGGATTTAGGCTCATTATTTTTGTTGTTATTATCTTCATTGTTGTGTCATCCTAACCCGAGTGTCATGGCTGCTTTCTTGTGTCCCGTTTCATTTGGAGGGATGAAAGCATGACCAACTTGGGTGCCGAGGTGCTTGACTTGTTTGGGTTTTTGGGCATTTGGGTTGGCCATGGTCAATTTTTTTGTGGGGTTTTTTTTCCCCTTTTTTTCTTTTTTTTTCTTCGTTATAAAAGAGAGAGGGGGGGGGGAGAGAGAGAGAGAGAGAGAGAGAGAGAGAGAGAATATTAATATTAAGACTGGTTTGAAGAAAATTGCATATTTATTAATGGTCTTCTGGGAGGGGCGGACCCCAGGTGATGGAGGTGTCACGGCAACCTTTGATGCGCAAATGCAAACTTGCGTCACCGTCCCCAACCTCACATTCCACCAGTCTCAGTCGGATAACATATCTATGGAATTGACTTAAAAGACATGTTTTGACATTGATTGAGATTACAAAACGAGATTCTGACCAAACGTTGAATACTCTACAGACATTAAACGGTTGCAAAGAACAGGTTGCCAACCACTGTTGTAGCAGACGCTAAAATCAGGAGTCTTATGAATCGTGGGCCGCATTGGTTTGAAGAATATTGCATATCTATTACTGGAGTAATAATCCACCTTCATTATCCAAAGGTTCTTTTATTTTCTTCTGCTTTTCCGGGTTGAGGTAGCGGGGGCAGCAGCCTCAGCAGTAAAGCCCAGACCTCCCTATCCCCAGCCCCTTCATCCAACTCATCGGACAGGATCCTCAGGCCTTCCCAGGCCAGCCTAGAGACGTTGTCTCTCCAGCGTGTCCTAGGTCATCTCCAGGACCTCCTGCCGTGGTACATGCCCGGAACACCTCCCGAGGGACGTCTCCAGGAGACATCCTTATCAGATGCCCGAGCCACCTCAGCTGGTTCCTCTCAACCCGGAGGAGCACCGGCTCTACGCTGAGTCCCTCTCGGATGAGTGAGCTTCTCAACCTATTTCTAAGGAATTGCCCAGCCATTCTGCGGAGGAAACTAATTTCAGCCACTAGTATCCAGGATATTGTTCTTTTGGTTATGACCCACAGTTTGTGACCATAGGTGAGGGTAGGAATGTAGATCGACCGGTAAATTGAGAGCTTTGCCTTCCGACTGAGCTCCTTTTTCACCTGTACAGCGTCCGCATGACGGTGGACACTGCCCCGATCCATCTGTTGATCTCCCGTTTGTACTCACCCAAAAGCCAGATTCTGTAGCCAAGGATCAAGGACCCCTCTTTTGGCTGCCACTTGACCCCCTTTTGACCCCTCCCACAGGTGGTGAGCCCATGGGAAGGGGGACCCACATCGTCCCTTCGGGCTGAGTCCGGTCGGGCCCCACCAACAGGCCTGGCTCCAGAGGGGGCCCCCTGCAATCCGCATCCGGGCGAGGTAAATTGTGACCCAAAGGTTTGTGTCATTGTATGAGGTCTTTGAGCTGCACTTAGTCTGGCCCCTCACTTAAGACCTATTTGTCATGGGTGACCCTACCAGGGGCTTGTAGCCCCCAAACATCATAGCTCCTAGCATCATTGGGACACACCCCTTCACCACAATAAGATATCAGGTCCCGAAGGGGTCATCGAAAGGTTTTTGGTAAACATACTAGTACAACGATATTATGTTTTACATGCGTATCAAAATGTAATTGTCAGAAGTGACCCTGATGTCTTTCTTTTTACAGATACAATAGTTTCCATGGCAACAAGCTGCATTCATTTGGTGTTTGGCTGTCAATTCATCCGTAAAGTTGCATGCAAACATCAATCAATTTTGTAATATCGACACTGTGGACAGAGGTGAGCCACACCAAAGAGGAAAACGTGGGTGTTGTTTCAAGCACCAACATCTAATGGGACGTTTTCCCTGCAGAAGGGTTTTTTTCCAAATCCCCACTCATTTGAGGTTCATTTATATACCCACAGCGTCCCCTAAAGGTCGAGGGAAACATACCCCTGACGTCACCCACAAAAATCAATGTCAAGTCATGTTTATTTGTTTAGCCCTTAAATACAAAAAGTCTCAAAGGGCTGCACAGATCACCGTTACAACATCCGCTTATCTGATACCTATAAAAAGGCAAGGAGGAACTTAAAAACCTCAGGAGAAAGATGAAGAATCCTTGAGAGAAGGGGAAACACAGGAGGTAATCACCCTTCCGGGATGACCAACATACAAGACACTACACAAACATGATCGACATGAAATATAGGTAATAACAGGATATCCAGTTGACAACTTCCTGCCCCAAAATCTTACACAATGCAGCAGGTTTTACATCAGTGTTTCTCAAATGGTGGGTTGGGTCCCAAAAGTGGGTCAGAGACCTGTTTTCAGTGGACGCGAGCCTATAGCTTGGCAAAATAATGCTTAAAAGAGGATAAAATGGAGGGTCACTTACACTCTTTAGCACAATCCAAAGTCTGGCTTGGGAGACAGTTACGATCCATTATCACTTTTTTACAGGCCTGTGGCCTCTGTCTTAAAATTTATAATATGTGGCCCCACCAGTAATGTTGACTCCAGTTTGGAATTAATTTGTTAATTAATTTTCCACAGACTGTGGCTGTTTTGAAAGAACATAATATCAGACAATACATACTGACTCCAATAATCTACCCTGAAATTTGTTTAGAAAATGCACGACCGCAATGACACACGCCTTGGTGGGCGTGAGAGGATTTCTTCTTCTGCAGGACAAAAAACTGAAGAATGTATTATTATTGATTTTGAATTGTAAATATTTATCTATTATTATTATTTTACACAATGAAATATACAGTTAGCGGCATATAGCGAACTAATTTAAAGAGAAAATGGGTGTATTTATCATTTGCCTTTTTTTATTACTATACACCATAAAATGTAGAGTTAAAAGCATCTCGTAACTAAATTAATTGGAAAAAAATGTATATATTTCGTGTGTGTATTGTTATAAATTACTTTGATTACAATACACGCGGAAATACCGCAGTTTTAACAGGAAAAACGGGAGAAACCAGGTATTCAAATGACTTCCGGTTTATTAAACTAAAAATCAAAGGATTTTGGAAAGATTGACCAGGAAAGGTACATATTAATTATTTGTGTTTATGGTGTGTTCTTATAATTCTTTTACACACAGAAATACTCAAGTTACATCATATTACAAACTCACTCAAAAATAAAACGCTAAGGCAAAACAATGGGAGTCATTTGCGTTGGTTATTTTTATTGAAGACATATATTTATGGCTGCAAATTATAATCATGTTTTTTTTTTTAAAACGTGAATTTTTTTCAAATGATATACATTTTATATGTGCAAAATAAATATATTTTAATACATTAAAAATGACCCTTTTAAATACCGGTTTTAAACCCGCAAACAATCTAATGTAATATCTAGATGCTTCCACTAAGTGTCACTGCTGTGAGGAAA
Organism: Urocampus carinirostris; assembly: GCF_059441175.1. Classification (NCBI taxonomy): domain Eukaryota; kingdom Metazoa; phylum Chordata; class Actinopteri; order Syngnathiformes; family Syngnathidae; genus Urocampus; species Urocampus carinirostris. The sequence goes on from NC_142361.1 coordinate 24,340,113, forward strand.
AGCAAAGGTAACCGGAAATAGACGTGGCAGTTCAACAGATAGCTTCCGGTTCTTTGCTGTCGTGTTGACATCCGGAATTTATAATTGCCGAAACGGATTCCAAACCGGTTCTTTGCGAATACGGTTTGGTTGAACTCGTACATGAAGGGCAAGGGCAGTTGACACTCGACACCCGATCATGGAGATGATGGCCGGGCTTGTTTTTACGTTAATCGGTGGACTTGTGGAGCTTTTTGTCATCGTACAAGGGGATGGGAAAACCTTTTTTACGGATGAAATTCCTTTTAAAATCTCCTGGCCCGGAGCCGAATTCACACTGGTACGATTGGGTTTGTAACTGGTGCTAAGTTGTTTTTTTTTTGTTGTTTTTTTAATTTTAAAATTTTAACATTTAATGTATTTGTGTGTTTGCAGCCCACTTCAGGTGCACTTTACAAAGAAGACAACTTTGTTATTATGACAACGTTAGAAAAAGAGAAATATAAATGTCTTCTACCTTCGTTGACTTCTGGAGAAGAGGTAGTGATCAATCACTTTGTCCTTGATTCAACTAAAGTAGAACAAAGTAATAATTATGGTTGAGGGTGTTGTAGTATTTAAATGTGTTCTTGAATATCCATCATCTGCACCTTTTATCCTCAGTAGGGTCGCGGGGGCGCTGGAGCCCATCCCAGCTATCTTCATGTAGTGGGCAGTGGACACCCTGAACTGGTTGCCAGACAGTCACAGGGCACACAGGGACAGACAATTCGCTCGCTCATTCACACCTAGGGACAATTTGGACCGGCCAATTAACCGGAAATTCATGTATTTGGAATATGGGAGGAAACCCACGCAAGCACTGGGAGAACATGCAAACTTCACACAGGAGGTTTGATCTAATGACCTTAGAACTCTGCCACTGCGCCGCTGTGCTGCCGGTTCTTGAATATATTTTCATAATTATAGACGTTTTGTATTTTTGGTCTATCCTTTTAATTAAAAAAAGAATCACTTTGATATTTTAATCATTGAAATCACTTACTGGCAATACACCATATGATTATCCATATTCTCAAATGTACTACTTGTCGCCAAAATGTATCTATTCATTATACAGCCTCTACATTGTTTTAAGTGGTGTCTTAATTTACTCTTGGGAGGGTGGCCTTGGGTCTTATCAAGCCACCTGTAGGACTCGATACGGACGAAAAAAAGGTGGGAAAGTGCCTTGGGAATTTTCCATTAACTTCTGTGTTCTGCTGAATTTGTATGTAAATGATTGTCAGCTACTTTGTGAAACTATTACAGTCTTGTTCTGCACTCAAGATGGAAAAGTATATCTTCTTTCAAGGGACAGTTTGGCACAATTTATTTTATGATATAGTTACTATATGAAGCTGACGAAAGAAAAAAAAAAACAACAAACACAATTTTTTGGGTGCCACAAAGTTTTTTCATCGTGTATTTTTTTCATCAAACAACAATTATTTATTTTGAGTTTTTGATGGTTAAAAAGGGCATATTATGTATGTTAATTTGCTTTGATCTGAGTGTTTCAAATGCATGTATATTTTTTTTGTAATTGATAAGCTCTATTATAATTCCCATATGTATAAATCCCTGTTGTTTCTTTTTTTTTTGTAAAGTTGAGGCTTCCTATTGCTGATAAACACCTGTATCAACCTAAACGTAGCTAAAAGTGACAAAAAGATTCGCCAGATCAATATGGTTTATCAATTTAGCTACAGCAGTATTTCTTTTGCACACTCACATTTCTATTTCCTTAACAAATACTAAGATGTTCATTTCTTTGTTCTATAAATACTTCAATAATTTAAAGATGCTGCTATACACTTTATAAGAAGATGTTGTGATTTAAATGGGAAAAGTCCTGTCATGTAGGGGTGATCAGGGGTCTAATGTGTAGTTTACTGTTTTTATGTAATAACAAAATTAAACAAAAACACAGACAAAGAAAATGGTTAGGAATTTTATTTTTCAAAATGGCAACTCTTTCATTTTTCATTTAGGATGACGAGAAGGAATACAGTGGACCGAGTCCGTCTGAACTTTTAGAGCCTCTGTTCAAACGTAGTAGCTGCTCATACAGAGTAAGCGCCGCTCACTTTTCCTTGTGTCCAATTACACCAGAAAATTGTAGGCAAATTGGAACCAAAAAGCTTTTTTTCTTCATCAGATTGAATCTTACTGGACGTATGAAGTGTGTCACGGCAAACATGTGAGGCAGTATCATGAAGACAAGGAAATGGGTCAGGTGAGGACCTCGATGCCAAGCTAACAATAGGCCGGGATATTGACACTAATGATCAGAGGTGTACTATAAAAGTTATTTTCCTACCAGTAACCAATAAAATCCTTCATCTGGAGACTAATAACAGATACCTCTTTTTTATAATTCATATGATTGGTGACTTCATTGTGTAAAATGCGTTATTTCTAATCAGTAAACAAGCTCCCCTATACTGAATAAGAAAGATCTATCACACATTATTTTAGCTGAACACATTAAAAGCTATATTACATCAAAACAGATATACACATATTTTGGTATGTTTAGTCAGAAAAATAACACATTGTGCCACAAGACACTCATTCGCCGACATCGACAATTTTAATCAAGAAGCTGTCAATGTTAATTAAATCGCTGATCACCCACAAACAAATTTATGTTTCAATTTAACAAAAAGAATACACACAAGTTCGTAAGCCCGTTCAATCACGAGACCCCTGATCCATGTGACTGATTATGACTGTGTTATCCAGTGCCCCGCCTACATTATGAAGGAAGTAGAGAAGGTACACGACCAAGTTGTCCAAGTACTTCTATCGAAAATCAAAATATATTCTAACGAATAATGGGTGCTTTGTTGTACTTTAGCCATAGCGGAGTGGATGACGTCACACGCTAGTCGAAATGTTCGACGTCCCTGCAGCAGATGGAAATTTTTGTGCCTAGGGATACTCCACCTCGTTTTCATGGAGATCTAATAATAATGTTCTAATAAATAGGGCCTGGCAACTGGTGATTACTGAGCTCTCCAGTGCCTCGCCCACATTACAGAGAGAAAAAGAGGAGACATGAACAAGTCGTTTAACTACTTCTATAGAAAAATATAACATATATGCTTAAAATATTTTTTATTAGTAGTGTCAGCTGATCAAATTCTATGGCGTGGCATCAAGTGACTTATTATCGAGTCATTTTTGTCCATCAGGCTATAGCTCTGATAATCATATTTTGCTGCTATAGGCCCGATAATTTCCTTGTATCTCTGCTGACGATGGTTTTATCTACAGGAAAACAATCTTCAAGAGTACTTCTTGGGAAAGAGGAACAGTAAATTAATAGGTATGTTTAAAAAAATTGACACCCTAAATCTTGCCATTGAAGCCTTTAAGAGTTGAGCAGTATATAAGTTCATGGCAATAACGTCTTGTGATGTCAATGGCAGTGAGGGAGTTAATGATGTATTTTTAATCAGCGAGAGCAGAAGGAGCAGACACGGATCAGTCAGCAGCTGAAACCGAGGTAAGCATCACAAATCATGCAAATTTTACCGTTTCCGTTGCGATACATTATGTACATGTTATCCTGCAGGTTCAGTCTAAAAACATCGAAGGTCAACTAACGCCGTATCACTCGGTGGAATTGGGCAACGGGACACCGTGCTCACTGAAGGACAACGAGCCTCGCTCCACCTCGGTTTTGTATGTTTGCCACCCGGAAGCCAAACACGAGATCCTCTCCATCGCCGAGGTCACAACCTGCGAATACGAGGTGGTGGTGCTCACCCCGCTGCTTTGCGCGCACCCCCAATACAGGTCCGGCTGCAGGAAAATGGAGGTGCGTGGCATAGCGACTTAAAGCATCTTGTCCGTGCAGGTTCAAGTCCTCCCCGGTGAACGCCATCTTTTGCCAAGCCATGGCTGGCTCACCGTTGCGGCCTCGGAGGCTGGCCCAGCTGGATGAGGAGCGAGAGAAGCAGCTCAGACCACCTTTTAGCACCACCGCAGAGCACAGAGAGGTCAGGGATGAAATACTCGCAAGTGATGCATGAGTTCAAATTTCACTGCAAAAAAAGGATAAAATAAATCCCTAATATCCCGAGTATCCTTAATATAAAATGCATCTTTAGTATGAAAAGTAATTTGCGGTTTAGAAAAGGCTTTGGAAGTCAGTTTTTGTTCAATTGGTAGCGATCTGATACCATTTTCTTTTAAGACTGATACCACTAGTTAAGCCTTGAGTTGACATCAACACAGATGCCACAAAAGTATACAGATTTGTTTTCTTACGATTTGCTCAATTTGGCCTCACCACACCCAGCATATGCTCACTTTTCACAGCATATGCTCATTTTTCTTTCAGAAGACGCTTTTTTTTATCATTTAGGCCAGGGGATCAACGTTTTTTTTTTGTTTGTTTAGGGGCCACATGGTTGAAAACCCTTAAATAAATATATAAGTATATTGAATTATTGTTAAAATACTTAAATGTGTAAAAACAATCTGAAATATTTGATATATAAAAAGTGCTGTTAAATGTAAAAATGTACTGAAAATTGGGGAATATTATGAAAAATTATTGAAAGAACTACCAAACACTAAATGTAAAAAAAAAAGTGAATAAATGTAGCAAAAAGAATAAAAGCATTATATTAGTAATAAAACAAACTGAAAGAAAAGAAAAAGTGTGAAAAAGTATACTGAACAGTTTGGCAAAATCTGGTGGGAATATTTAAAACTGAAGGTCATTTTTTATGATTTTTATTTTTTTACAATCTCACTCATATTTTTATTGTGCTGCTTTTAAGATTGTCCCTCTGGCCAATTCATATCCAATCCAAATTTAGTTTATCAGCCTCCTTGACCACAAACACCAAAGCATAAGCGAGCTAAGCGGCTGTTTACGGTCCCGCGATCGCTAGAGCAGTTAACTTTTTGGGTGCCAACATTGTCCCCAGTTTCACTTTGTGTGCCCACAACATACTTCTACAGAAACATAATGGCAAAAATACAAATAATAATACAAATAACTACAAATATAATACAATATATTGCTTATAAACAGGGACCTTATATTATTTGCTTTTCATTCTGGAAAGAAAAAAATTCTTATAGAAATACTAAAAAATACTACTACAGTAATACTATAAAACAAAATACTACTACAGAAACACTACGAAAAATACTACTACAGCAATATATACCAGCTCAGTAGCCTAGATCGTAAGGCGCCCGCTTTGAGACTGGGAGGTCACTGGTTCGCGCCTCGGCCGAGTAATACCTAAGACTTATAACATTGGTAAAATGGCGGCGCCCTCTGTTGGCTGCGGCTGCATCGGCTCGCTACAACGGGTCAGGTGTATCGACATTTCGTTCTTACAAAGAATGACAATACAAAGGAAATTATTATTATTATTATTATATTACAGAAATAAAGAAACATGAAATAAAATATTACGATGGAATACTACAAAAATTCGACAAAAATACCACTAAAATACTGCTTTGTAAACACATGAAAAAATATGTCTAAAGAAATACCACAAAAACACAACTACATAATACTATTATACAACACTACTAGGAAAATATCACTACAGAAGTATCACAAAATAAATACTGCAAAAATACAATTACAGCAACACTACAAAAATTTGACTACAAAAATACCACACAAATGAAACTACAGTTATACTGCACTCTAAAAATACTACAGAAATGCTGCAAACAAACAACAAAAATTCTACTATGGAAATACTACAAAATACAACATAAATAGTACAAAAATAAAAAAATAATAATACTGCAGTAATGTTAAAAAATTATTAAAATATCATAGATATATAACAACAAAAATCTTCTACCACTATGAAAATACTACAAAATACTATTGCAAAACTACTACAATAATAAAACTACAGTAATACGACAAAAAACTACAGAACTTCAACAAAAATCGGACTCAAACAATACTAAAAAAATACAAAGACAATACAACTAGAGTAATACTTTAACACTCAATATCGAATAAAGTGCTTAAAACGTCGACCTATTATATTATTTTGCTTTAATGGTGATCAAAACCAATTTAATGAGATGAATCTTTTCAAAAGAAATATATCATGTAAATCTCTGCATGTATATTTATTCATAAATTGGAAAATTGGATTTGTGTCCAAGAGGGGCCCTTTGGCCACAATTTTTAACCCAATGCGGCCCCCGACTACATGGAATGAGTTATACCAGTATGTATGCAAATGTCAAGTAATAGGGGGGCCCAAAATCTAAATTTGCTTAGGGCCCCATGAAGGCTTGACCACAAATGATTGGTACATCAGGTCTGTGGAAAAATATTATGTCGTGTTTTCACTGTAAGAAAAAAATGAATAATTTAAAAGAAATATGTAAAATATCACTTACCTCTGGAATAATACAAGAATAAATGGCAATTTCAATATTCCAATTTTCTTTAAGCGCTACTGTTAGCAGTTGCTAGTAGCAATACTCTCATATAAGGCCAGGTCTCGGTCCAAGACAACATAGCATTGATACTACAACAGACCTCTCTGTGCTTCTGTTCCAGCAGGAGGCGCCACCGCCAAGACGGGAATCCACGCACAAACCCATCGCCGTAGGCGGGCAGGCGCAGGTGGCGGTGGGCACCACACACATTTCACGCCTGACCGACGAGCAGCTGGTCAAGGAGTTCCTCAGCGGCTCCTACTGTCTACACGGGGTGAGGCCTCGTACACAGCTGAGCCCGATGAAGACCTAGTCACTGAACCGTAGTGTCTTTTTCAGGGGGTGGGATGGTGGAAATATGAATTCTGCTACGGGAAACACGTTCATCAATATCATGAGGTGAAGTCAACCATTTCCCAAATATCTTCTCACTCTATCATCATATTGACTTGTGTTTTTTTTCTATGTTCCAGGATAAGGAGCATCCGAAGAACATTGTGGTGGTTGGAAGCTGGAACGCTGAGGAACATATTGAGTGGTCGAGTAAGAACGCAGCACGATCTTATCAGCTCAAAGACGGTGGCATGCAGAAAGTCAAGTAGGTCTTCACAATACCAACCAACTTTATCCATGTAGTGCTTTTAACTTGTGTTTAGAAGGAAATAGTTTTAGTATTTCTGACTACTGATTGCAGTTACCTCAGATTAACAAACGAGGGCGCCAAATGTACAATGTAAAATAATAGGCAGTCTCATTATTTTGAAGGAGCTACCGTATTTTCACCACCTCGATTTACGAAAAACGATAGATAGGAACATTTTTTTTCGGGATGTCGAAAAATACTTGGACATTGCTGTAAGTTAGATTTTGTATCGTGTGCACCTTTTTCTGAGTACAGGACAGTACACTGTAGTGCTTCCTTTCCGCCGCTACCGGCGTGTGGCGCTGTGAGAGCTCACCCAGCATCAACCCCGAAGAAGAAATCCGGCCTCCTCTTCCTAGTTCGTGTGTATACTGTATCTCCGGTGCGGTCAGAACTTTGACATTCTTATTGTTTAATAACTTTTGCATCCATTCTATATGGTTGGTGTAAAGTGTAAAGAGGAGGCGAGCTGTTTCTTTTTAAATGAAAGTGGAACAAGAAAGCTCGATGCGGTTGAGAAAATGGTTGGATCGCTTTTTATATCCTTGACCTGGCCAAGGCTCAAACCCGTGACTTCAGTCTTTGGGGCGGGCGTGCAACCCTAAGACCACTTAGCTGGTCTCTTCTGCCGCTTTACACGAGACATAAAAGGCACGCTGCATGATAGGGCGCGCCACACAATTTTGCCTTTGTAGTTCATTTATTTTAATTTCGGTTGCATTCAATGTTTTGCAGTGGTGGTCAGCAACATTTTTCAACTGATCAAGCATTGAGCTAATACAACGTCATATTATGCACAAATTTATACAGTATTAATTCATGGTTCATTGATTGACAAGGAATTACTAACTCCGTCAAATACACTCTCACATTGATTAATAAAAACAACTAAGTGTATTCAAACTTAAGCCTATAATAAAATATTTTAACAAGATGGGATTTGGAATGTGATGGATTTTCTAGAGTGAAAAAGTGAAAATAACTAATGTAAGAAGTAAACAGATATTTGCATTGATTCTTTTAAAGCATTTGACCCGCATCCACCAATTAATCATATGACCCTGTAGCATCCATGTTTATTTCTAATTTTCTTGTCTTTGTAGGCTGGTCTCCCATTTCTACGGTCACGGAGACATGTGCGACCTGACAGGAAAGCCCCGCCAAGTCGTCGTCAAATTAAAGTACGTTAAAAACTAGGGATGCACTGTAACTGCTGTTTTTCTAACAATTACCGATCAAAAACTTGCTACAGGAGACTGATAACTGATAAATTAACAAATTGTAAACATCTTTAGCCGTAAAACTGGTCATAGGCGAGTGCTCCAATACCTCACGCACATTACAGAGAGGTAGAGAGCAGACACGACTAAGTTGTTCTACAACAGTAGACCCTTGGGATAAGGCGTCCCTGCCTTGCAATATTTTCACTTCACGTGTGGAATAGAATGTTAGAGCTACAAATTACTATGAATCTTCTTAGGTTTACTACGTCAGATTATAGCAAATTATGAAGAACCCATTTTATATGAAAACTAAAAATTGAGAAGAAGGAGAAAAGGCAAGCAAAAAACATCAAGCAATGTTTATTTTTCTCTCCACCAGATGGTGGTCTAGGTTTCATCACAAAGGCTAGTTCAATACATTTTCACTGAATCCTTTACAAAGAGATAAAAACCAGAGGAAATTAATCAATGTCACAAGTTCTTTATGGAACCATTTGTCCATTACAGTACTATTTACATTTTATTTTTTTATTTGTATTACTGTATAATCTAGATCTGTCCCATGGCTTTCGGCGATGCTAAAGAAGAGGCAAAAACATGAAAATACTTTGCGCATTAGTGCGACACAAATCTTTCTTTTATGTACTGTGTTCATTAGCTATGGGTTAAAGGCTAGCAGTGATACTAAAGGAGACGCAAAAACATAACAACCATGGAAACGAAGCTTGTGAATATCAATAAATAAGAAGCAGGGGTTCTGAATGCATTATGAAATTAATGTAGGTTTCTATCCCTCTCTCTACGACTTTGCGATCCCCACCTCAGAACAGATTAATGCCATAACCTTGGGGTCTACTTAGCGACCATAGAAAATCCAATATACAAATGTTTGATTAAATCTTATGGCGTGGCGTCAATTGACTAATTATCTGTGGGGGTTTTTCCTATTCTAACTGTAGTCTGGTTGCTTTTGGTTCAAAAACTATCGATGATAACTATGAAATACATGAGTCGATTCACTAAAAAGCCCACAACTCTTTACTGACTCTGTTTCCCGAATCAGATGTAAAGAATCCGAGTCTCCCCATGCGGTCACCGTCTATATGCTGGAACCTCAGACTTGCCAATACGTCCTGGGGGTAAGTAAATCTGCAGATATTCCCGAACGTCGCCAACCCACCTTCGATCCTATCCCGTCTTAGGTCGAGTCTTCGGTCATCTGCATGATTCTGGACACGGCCGACGAACACGGACTTTTGTCGTTCACGAGCTAAACGGATGCTAAAGATGAAGACGAGCGGACCAAATGTTGTGGTGAGAACGGCAAAGGTTTTAACAGCGGTGGTATCAAAGTCTTCAGGAACTCAAGATTCCATTGTAGCCGGAAAAAAACGACACTGAAGGAGATTGTGGTTTTAACGTAAGATCGGGCCTTTAAAAAAATCCAGCCCGACCTGACCCGCGGGTTTGAAGCCTGACCTGGCCCGAGCCCGACAAATAACCGTATTTAATGATCATAAGGCGCACATAAAAGTCTCAGATTTTCTTCAAATTGTGCAGGGGCCCCTATTGTGCCCTCGCCCCGTGTGTTGTGTAAAGCGGTGGACGTAGTTGAGGACACCGAGGCTGCTAAAGGGTGAGGTGTGGGCATGTATTGTATTTTCACGACCATAGGGTATACCGTGCTTAAAGGCGCAGTGTGTATTTAACACATACACAGGGCGCACCGGACAATAGGGCGTGGGTGCCCTCTGCTTCGCTCGCCTTACAACAGCACAGACAAGCATTTAAGCATTGAAAATACACTGGGAGAAAAATTGAGTTTGGTTGTTGTTTATTTAAGGGTTGATTGTATAACCAGTGTCTGAAACTCATGACAAAAAGTTACCGGAGACCAGGGCAGACAACAAAGTTGCCTACCCAGCCATAAAGTTGCCTGCCCCATTTTTCCCAACACAATAAGATGACTAATCGCAAAAAAAAAACAATTGTGAAAATGATATGCATATGCATGACCTTATAACGCTCGGGAAAGTCCGGAAGCACAAAGTTATTCCGATGCAGCCCGAACCGAAATTTCTGAACCGAAAAGATTTTGAAATCGGAATGAAGCAACATTTGAGGTGAAAAAAAAATCTTTTTTTTGTTCTTTTGTTTTTTTGTTTTGTTTTTCCCTTGAAAATGTTGTCGGCCATCCGGGCGGAAACATGAATGCCCCGGGCGTCCGTGCCGACATTGTTTCAGACATTGGTATAACACAAGGATCAAAACTTGCCAGGGTTGGTTTTTCTTTTTTTTTTCTACTTGCGATCCATCGATCCAAGAATCTTCAATTCCCTCTCTGCTGCCCGGTTTCCATGTTCCTTCTGATGGTTTGGATTGAATTCATATTAGGGGGGAGCAACTCTGTTTACAGGGTTCCCGCGGAACCTTTAAGTCTTAAAAGGCATTGAATTCATTTTTCTAATAATAAGGCCTGAATTGACATTAACATGTCTTAAATCCAATTTTCGAGAGTCTTAAATGTGAACACATAAATAAGATTTATATTTGTTTTTATGTGTTTTTATATATTTTTTCAGTAACTCACGGATTTACTTTTGTGGCAACTGCGCGTGACCAGAATAATGGAACTATCAAAACGGTGATGTGGTTTCAGTCGTGCCTTTCAAGTCTTAGGTTTAATGAGAAGTGGCTGTTAATGAATGTTTTTCGCCACAGCTAATAGTTGTGCCAGGTAATGTGTACAAGGCACGATGTATTGTATGAAAGAAATATTTGTGGGGTTTTTTTGTTTTGATTGTTTTTTTTTGTTGACCTAGTTCTAACTTCTGTTTCACATGGCATTTAAAAAGTCTTTGAGTCTTGCAATTTAACTTGCCTTAACATGTAGAAGCCCTGTGTTCAGCCTCCTGTAGCACAATAGCATTCAAATTGCTAGATACGCTACGACGTTAGCATCCATGAGTACTTTCGCAAACAGTGAGCGCATTGCGTGTAACGTCACGTATCCTCTTCGGAGCATGTGGGACATGGTGGTGTTGACAAAGGAGATGCATAGAAGTCACATAAGATCGCATACAAGTCGCAATTAGTCGAAAGTGTGAAAGATCTTACAAACATCGGATTTCACCCAAAATTGTTGTCTTAGGTTTGACCTGGCCAAGGCTAGAACCTGTGACCTCCCAGTCTCTAGTGGGCGCTAGTCTACGTCCACCGCTTTTCAGCACCCACAGGACGCACCGCCCGATAAGGCGCGCCACACAATTTGAAGATACTTTTATGTGCACCTTATGGTTGTGGAAATACGGTAAATGTGACCTGTATGCCATCCTCTTTGACTTCTATGTGTCACCTGTGTGAAAATGACAAGTGTGCCACATGCGCAGAAAAGGACACACAATGTCACATGCGATGCCCCCATTGTTTGCGGAAATAGTCATGGATGCTAACACCATAGCGTATCGAGCAATTTAAATGTTATTGTGTCCCCCCAAATATGTATTCGTTAGCCTCAGACATTATTGATTGACACCACTCTCGACCAATTGCGAGCTTTCTTTCACGGTCTGCAGTCAAGCATCAGCCTAAGGGGGCCTGTATTGATAAAACGGACATTGCCTCCTTTAGCTCCGAATATCTTTAGCCAGTTGTAACCGATTCAGACGATGATTGATACATTGGTTCGCCAATGAAATTCTGAGAAGAACGATACGTAGATATTCACTGTCTATTCAAAAATAGACCCCAAAATAAATTTGTGAAACATCACTTGTGATTCATTTTTACACACCATTATTACGCTCAAGTGTGCACGATCATTGATTGACTCCTGGAAAGAGAAGTCAAACATTTACAACTCTTTCAAAATGTCTAAAATAAAATAAGGGCCAAAGTAAAGAGTTACAAAGGGTTTAGTGGCACTTGCAGTGATTATTTCTGTTTTCGGCAGTTTTCAGTGTGTTACCTTTCAAAAAGGACACAAACCGTCCATATTCTCCAAACATTTTGAGAACAGCATTCATTTTACTTTGGATACGTCTTGGATTGGGATTTTAGGTGAATTGTACAGTAACGTTAAGGAATTAAATAAACCACAACCAAACTCAGTTTTGCTCCCACTGTATTTTTAAATACACTTGTATGCTTATCTGCAGCTGCACCCTATCGTGGGGTGCGCCCTCTATGTGTTGAATGCAGAAATGGAACCAGCTATGGAGACTGCGCCTATTCACACGGTGCGCCCTATGGTTGTGAAAATACAGTAACCTGAATTTTTATATTTTATTTCTGAGGACTTTTTTGTGAGGAGGAGCTCTTTTCTCTCGCTGATTTTCTTTAATTATCCACCCATCATTGTTCTCCATTGCGCGGATCCTCTACATAGAAAAAGAAACTATTAACAATGACTGGTGGATGTTTTTTTAAGAAAAGGCAGCGAAAATAAAGCCCAGCCACAACCCAATCATTGTGACTGACATTTGAGGCCCTAACAAAATTTCTGGTCATGCTCGGGCGTAGGATTTGACCTCTATTGTGGTTCTACTGTTTATATCTCTGCTTTGAAGGTTTTATAATATACAAAAATGGAATCTTTCGTGTGGGTCAACAATTGTTTGCACTTGAAGTATTTTAAAATGTTTGCAAACAAAAGGAGCTGTGTTTTATGTTGTTACGGGTGAGTGTAACTTATTCATCGGTGGGACTTTTTCATTGGTTAATTAAAGTTTGAGTTACATTTTGTCAGTATGGCTTATTTTATTTTTATTTTTCTTATGCACTAGGGTTAAAAACTAAGAGCCGCGAGCCACAAAAAAAATGTCAGGGGTTTCAATCAGGACCACTAAATGAAAATAGTATAAAACTAGATACAGTATACTCGGGGTTCGTACACCTTTTTCATGACCAAATTCAAGCACGATTTGAGGACCTTCAGAGCCTGCGATTTACATTTGTAATCTTGCTTGAGCATTTATCAATACAAATGTGATTTTTGATAAATCTGGAATATATTTGTTTTGGAGACCATTTTCTCCCCAATATTGGAGTTGGGTAGAAATAATTAACATTTAGTTCTTCCCGTTTCAATTTAGCACCGGGAAACGCTACCTTCATTATTTGTGTGGCCCATAATAAAAGTCCATGATAATGTGTAATCATTGCACTAATAAAGATGCTGCTATATTTTGTATGTTTAAGGTTTATATAAGTATGTTTAAGGCTTGTATAAATATCCTGTATTTTGTACTAAAAAAAATGAACATCCCATAAAATAATGTGCTCTATAAAGATAAAGTTAAGTTTAACTTACTTTTGAAAGGTAAGCTTCAAGAGGTCCTCCTCCGTGGTAGAGAGTGGCCGAAAAAAAGTGATCCAACCATTTTCTCAACCGCATCAAGCCTCCTTATTACACTTTCAATTCAAAAGAAATGGCTTGCCTCTTCTTTACACTTTACACCAACCATACTGAATGGATGCACGAGATATTAAACGATAAAAATGTCAAAGTTCTTAGCGCGCTGGAGATACAATATAGATTGTTTACACGCGAACTAGCAAGAGGAAGCTGATTTCTTCTTCTGGGTGGATGCTAGGTGACCTCTCCCAGTGCCGCCACACGCCGGTAGCGGCGGAAAGAAGTACTACAGTACTGTAATGTACTCGGAAAGAGGTGCACAATACAAAAATTTGTCCGGATATTTTTCCACATCCCGAAAAAAATCGTATCTACCGTTTTTAATAAGTCAAATAATAATAAGTAGGTGAGCGTCCGTACACATTTCATAGTGCCGATACAAAGAAATCAGTTCCTTTTTCAGACTCAATGCTTCCTGCGACTCCAGTTCTACACTCTCGAAGGCAGATACCAAAAGGGCTTCAGGAGCGAAAGTCACCATAAATCATTTGAGCCATGGTAGCAAAAAAGGGAAAGTACTTGCCAAACATTTATTAGGTAAAAAGTGGTCACAGGTTTCACATATAAAGTGGCCAGTTTGTTTTGAGGCGGAATCCTTCCACAAAGCCTGTCCCAAAACAACGTCTACTTCATTGGTCTCACAAGAAAATATACAAAGTAACCCAGCTATCTGGGTGGAGTTACGTCAGCAAATAGGGTTCAAAATGGCACTTATGTTGGCCCAAAGATTTCACATCATTAAAACTAGGGCACCTTGTTCTTTGTAGAGTGTAGCCACACCGCCTGACTTGAGAGAAGACTGCAGTACCAGTATAAATGGGCCTTAAAACTTGAAAGTAAATCGGGGTATGGGGTTGGGAGTCAAGGGGTAGGGGTTAGGGTTGGGTATGCTTGGTTAGGCATGTAGGGTAGGTTTAGGGGTAGAGGGTTTGGTCTAGTTGTTAGGTCTTGAGGGTAAATGCTGCAGGGTTTGGGTTGGAGGGTTGGGTAAGGGGTAGAGGATTTAGGATTCACAGGTAAGGGTCAGGTTGAGGGTTAGGGAAAGGTAAGGAGTAAGGGGTAGAGGATTTAGGATTTTCAGGTAAGGGTCAGGTTGAGGGTTAGGGGAAGGTAAGGGGTAGAGCAGGGTGGAAAACCCAGTCTTCAAGAGCTGCACGTACTGCATGTTTTGGAGGTTTCTCATCTCCAACTTAGGTGATGTCAATTTTAAGATTGTTTGCAAGCTGTGTGGGAGCTTGATAATGATGCAGGTGATTGGACTCCCCTGTATTTGAGCAGAGAAAATCCAGAAACATGCAGGACATGCGGCTCTTGAGGTCAGGGATGGCCACCCCTGGGGTTGAGGGTCAAGGTTAGAGGGTATCGTTAGTGGTTCGGGTATGGTTTGAGTTAAGGTTAGAGGGTTAGGAGTTAAGGATGGTGTTACAGGGGTAGGGGCCAAGTGTTGGGGATTCGGGTTTATGGTTGTGGAGTTAGAGAGTCAGGGTGAGTGAAAAGTTTGTTAAAATGATGTCATCACATTTATTTTCTATGCCACTTGTTTAAAACACTCAAGATGGTGACTCGAAAATCATTTACAATAAGCCTTCAATTGGGGTTCATAAATGTCAATTGTGTTAATCTAGTGTTTGGAATGAGCTTATTTTAGCATGTGTGATTTTTTTTTTCAGTAGGATACTGATGACCACTCAAGAGTTTGGTTTCAGAAATAAAAAATGTGATATGGAACACTCCAATTAAATACATTGATTTATTTGTGACAGTTTGATATTATTCGCTGTCTTTGTGGCAACCATTTTGTAGCGCATTTGTAAGTCTGGCAGCCAGTGTAAATGACGGAGCATTTTATTGGCGCGATCATGTCCATGCATGGGGGTTTGAATACGTCTGATCTCGCTGGATCTGAAAAGCGTCCACACGGAGTGTATTGGGATCTGATGCACCGAAGTTCTTTCAAAGTCCCGCAGGGCGTCCTGGTGCGTGTGGTACTGCATGGCCACTTAGGACTTGGCGAAGGCCATTGTCTGCAAGCTGCACGACCGCAGACTGGTTGGCGAACTGGGACGACTACTGTTGTAAATACTGTAGCAGGGTTCAATTTGGTGTGGATGGCACGGATGTACTAGGGGTACAGAGTCTATCGCCACCCCATGGACTTGAACCCTCCCTGGGCTTGCTGGCCTAGTCTATCAGCCTCCCTTAGGTAAGAGTACGTAAGCTAAATTGGTCTCATGATGCGACAACATTCACACGGAAGGTATTGGGATCTGCTGCACCGAAGTACTCTCAAAGTCCTGTAAGGCGTCCTGGTGGGTGTGGTAGTGCATGGCCACATAGGACTTGGCAAAGGCCAACGTCTGCGAGCCGCCCGGCTGCAGACTTGTAGGCGAACTGGGACCACTACTGTTGTAAATACTGTAGTATGGTTCGATTCGGGTGTTGATGGGCGTGGACGTGCTGGGGGGACGGGGTCTGCGCCCGCCCCTAGGACTTGCACCCTCCCTGGACTGGCTGGGCCCGCAGGCCTGGTCCACTAATCTCCTCTGCGCCTTGGGCGAGAGTACGTAAGCCGAGTTGGTTTCGTGATGCGAGGACTTGTTGCGGTTGACTTCCAGGCTGCCCTTCCCCATAGCATGGAGACGAGTCTTGCGTTTGCAGCAGAGGAGCCCCAGTGCCACCCAGTGGAGGCAACAAAGAACCCTGCGACGCAATCCCGCGCTGTTACGTGAGTACACGAAAGGATTGATGCCCGATTTCAGGAAAATGAGCACAAAACCGCAGAGTTCGAACTGGTAGTGCGAGAAAGTGATCTCCGGTGAGAGGGCATCCCTCGCTAGGGAGATACCCATGGGGAGGCAACACAGAAGAACAGAAAAGACGATTACCACACAGGTTACCACGGCTTTGGAGTCTTTTGTGGCCACGTTGACGGTGGAGACCATTTGGCAGCAGGTAGCACCCTGGGCAGCACCCGGGACCAGCGGTTTGGTTCTGTAGGGATGCGTCTGGACGTTTTGGAACTTGTTATATGTTTGGTTTCGGTACAGAGGGGGTTGGGTGGTACACTGCACCCCTTCAAAACCAGAGCTCACCACTGGAGGCAGGGTGGGGGTGCAGGTGGCTGCTACCGCCATGACGGGGCACTTTCGCACTTGCGCGTTTTTGCGTAAAGTCTGCGCAATCATTAAGTAGGAAACGGAGACTACGGCTACGCAAAACGCAAAATCGGCAAGGTAGGCGTACAAAACCATCCTGGCCTGACCCCCTACAGGACCTGAATGGGGTAAACAGGGTCCGTCACCACTCGGGTAGGCTCGATAAGTGAGCAAGGTGGCAATAGTGAAGCTGGAGGTCCACAACAGCGCTGTAAGAGTCAGGGTGCACGGGAAAGACGCGGTCCGGTTGGGTTGTTGACCCAAAACCATACGTAGCCGGTGCAGGGCGATGACGGCAACCGTCTCCAGGGACATAAGTATAAAACCCGAACTGGTGAGGTGAAAAGCAAAACAAAAACCCTTAGAAACGCCGTCCCCGCCATTGGCGTCCAGGTAGAGCACCAAAGCGAACATGGGGGCCGTCACGCAGCAGATGAACAAGTCGCAAAAGGAAAGGTTGAGGATCATGAAGTCAAAGTTGGTGCGGAACTTTCGGAAGGCGGGGTCGAAGAAGGAGAGAAAAACCACCAGGTTCCCGTAGGAACCCAAACAGAAGATGAAGACCAGGAGAAGGGAGCAAAAAGTCAAGGTGGCCGTGTGGACGACCGCCCAAACTGGATGGGAGTTTGCCGTATGGCTGCTGTTGAAGCTCACTTGCAGCTCCGCTGACGCCTCCGTGCCGTTATTCATGGTTTTCCTCGCATCGTTTCCAGAAAACCAACTTGAAGTCCACGATTGGAGGATGCAGGTGCCACCGTTGCTTCCTCCTAAATGAAACAATGGAGAATAGTGATGCATGGTAAGCGAGTAAAATGGCTTTATGCGCTAGCTCTTCGAGGTGTAATCAAATCAATGAGAAACGCTCCTTTCTCTCTTTAACTCTTTCCTTTGCTCTCTCTCTTTCAGTCTTTCTCTCTCACTCTTTTATTCTCTTTCTCTCGCACTCTCCTTTTGTCTATTTTTCTCTCCATCTCTTTTGTTTGTTATCTCTTTTTCTCTCTGTCCTTCTCATTCTCATTTTCTTTCTCTTGTATCTTTTTCTGTCTCCTTTTTTGTCTTTTGTCTCTTGTTTTCGCTCTTAGTCTCTTCATTTATCTTTCTTTTTTCTCGCTCTCTTGCTCTCACTGTCTCTTTCTCATTGTCCTTCTCCCTTTTTTCCTTATCTTTCTTCATGTTACTCTCTGTCTCTTTCTTGCTCTCTCTTGGCAATATTTTTTCTTACTATCTCTGTCCCTTTTTTTTCTGTCTCTTTCTCTCTTTTCCAATTTCTCTCTCTCGCAAACTTTCTTTCTCCATCTTTCACCGCCTTTGTCTTGTTTCTTTCCTTCTGTATCTCTCTTTTTCTCAGTCTCTAACTTCCTCTCTCTCTCTCTCGATCTGTCACTGTCTCTCTTTACTTCTCTCTGTGTCTCTCGCACTCTTCCTTTCGCCATATATGTGTCTCTTTTTTTCTCTTTCTCCCTTTTATCATCTCTCTCTCGCTTACTGTCTGTATCTTGTCTCTTTCTTTACCTCTCTTCCGAAGATGCTTGTGACTGGTCAAAACAAGGGTCATAATCTCTGTAGTTTGCTTAATATAAAAAAGTTGAAAGAGTTTACTGTATATCGATACAATAAAAGCGATTTTAACACTTTAGCATTAATACATTATTTGAAATTCATTTTCTGCGTGCTATATTAATATAACATTAAAAGGGGCGGTGGGTGTGGCGCAAGAGCGGTTTAGGAGTCGAAAGACTCAACTATAATCAGTGAGCCAAGCCGAAAGAGCCAGTTCTCTAAAAAGAGCCGGAATTTCAATCACTAATGGAGAATGGATTCTAATTAGTGTCAAAACAAAAACCGATGCGCATGCACACATCGCCTATAACTCGTTTTTACGTTATCATCTCATCGCCTGTATTTGACACAAATCTTACCTTAATTCACAAATCTTTCTCAGATCTCCATCACTTAACACAGCCCATCTTTTGTCAAAATCAGCTCGCTGGCACGTGAACGCAACGCATCTTCGTAGCGGAAAGATATCTCCATTTAGGACGTAAAACGCACTATTGCGTTGATTTTAATGCGATCGGAAACGTCATAGTCCCCATTTTTTAATCGTTTGGTGGGCGCAGGAGGGTTTCTCGTCTTCTTGGCGACGCATCCATTTTTGACACCAGCGAGCGGACGCGCACTGGTTAAAAAAATGGAAAAAATAAAAGCCGAGAATGAAGTCACGGCGACGCATGCGAACGCAGCATCGAGCGCTGCATTCAACTAGTGCCTTAAAGGGACAGTGTGTATTTTTGACCACTAGACATAGAAACTGAAAGAAATGTTTACGGTATCATAGTCAAACCTTCTACTCTGTCTGTGTATTGTTTTTTTTTCAGTAACTATCTTGTATCTTATACAAATGTACGTGTAAATGTTATATTATGAATTAGATAGAGATGGATACTTTATTCATCCCCGCAGGGAAATTCACATTTCCAGCAGCATCCCTTCGCTGAGAACAAAACAATAATAAAGCAAAAAGAATACAATATACAAATGCCCAATGTGACATGCTAATACCCACTGTAGCGTGTTATATAGAGTATCTAGATAGTGCTACACAGAATACACATTGCAATAAAATACGGTAATATGCAATGTAGGGGGTGTGGTTTAATGCGGGCCTCTACTCCGCCGGGTGGAGTTAAAGAGCCTCATGGTATGAGGAACAAAAGACCTCTTCAGTCTGTCCGTGGTACAAGACTGTGATAGCAGTCTGTCGCTGAAGCTGCTCTTCTGTCTGGATAGAATGCTGTGTAGTAGATGTGATGAATTGTCCATGATTGACCGCAGCTTATTTTTATAATATACATATATATATATAATAATAAATATAAATAATAATACCTTTGACGTACTTACAATCTTATACCTGTGTACTCCAGGCTTTACATGTTGGGCTACAGCATTTTGCCACCTAAAAACGCCTACCACTTTTCTATAAAAAATACTACATTATCCATGGGTTTTGGTAGGAGCTAGGTTTATATTTTTGATTGAGGCTATGGTTCAGGGTTTTTGCTGTAGCTATTGTTAATGTTGGAGTTAGGGGTAGAGTTTTGGTTGCATGCGGGTACCTTAGTTGGTATAATGCCTGCATTTTAGTCACATGACTCTGGTTTCAATTTTTGTTGTTGCTGAAGCAACCAAAACCCTTATTCTAGCGCCTACCAAAACTCTAACCCTGAAATTTGTCCTTTGTTGACTTGGCGGATCGAATCCTTAACCTCGTGAGTGTGATATAGGAATCTTATCATTTAAGATACACCGGCTTTTACAAACTACAACCAAAACTAACAAGAACCCTAGCTCCCAAACCATAACCAATAATATTGCATAGGGAAATGAGGTAAGAGAGCTGCACTTCACTAACAGGATCCTGAGTTCAATCCCTAGACAAGGCAGTACAAATCCTTAGAGAAGGGTTTTTGTAGGAGAAACAAAAACTCTAGCTCCAACCAAAATCCTAACCCCAGGATTTGTACTTCTTTGACTGAGGTTTGAACTAACAATCTTGAAAGTGAAATACGGGACTATTATTATTTAAGATACTGGTGCTCTTTCAAATTCTGGTTCAAATTCTTACTCTAACTCAACTATAGCCTAGAAGCCTTATATCTGTGTGTGGAAGACTAGCATCTCAGAATGTTGGTAGCTTAAATATTAAGATGTCTGCATTACTTTCACAGGGTCCTGGGTTTGAGTCCCAGCCAAGGCAGTGCAAATCCTATGATTTAAGTTTTTGTTGGGGAATCCAAAACCCTGACCTTAGCACCAACAAAAACCCTAATCAGCGAGTTAGAACTTCCTTGATAGCCAATTGAACCCCTAAATCTGTAAGTGTACTACAGGAATCTAACCATTTGAGCTACAAGCAACCAAAACTCTAACCCTGGCGAGGTCCAACCGAAACCATTACCCAAGAACCCACAATGCGGTGTGTGGAAAACGGGCATCTTACCAGTTGTGATACTAGTGATGTCCCAATTGCTTAAAAGGAGGACATCACATGATGAACGCAACAATGTCATCCATTTACGTGAGGCCCGCATCAGGCATTCTACCACTCTTTGAGCGGCTTTGCTATTAATACACTGACTACAGCTGTCCCCCTGGGTGTTAGCCGCTACACAGAGGTGACAGAGCAAGTATTGTTTATTTGCTGTTAATAGTGTCAATAAAATTGTTCAAACCAAAAACCCAATTGCTTAAAACCCTAACTCCAGCCAAAGTTTGGTGACATGCTATACAGTAATCCCTCGGTTATCGCGGTTAATGGGGATCAAAACCACCCGCGAAAAGTGAAAATCCACGAAGTAGCGACGCACCTTCAAAAATGCTTAAAAAAGTTTTTTTTTAAATTATCTTATTTTATTTATTTTTTTAGACCCGGTTAATGTGGACCAAAACCACCTGCGAAAAGTGAAAATCCACGAAGTAGCGACGCCCTTTCAAAAATGCTTAAAAATATATATATATTTTTTTTTTTTTTAATTTAATTTTCTTATTATTTTTTAGACCCGCGAAGCTCTGAACCCGCGAACGTGGAACTGCGAAGTAGCGAGGTCCCACTGTATCCCGAAAGTGTATGTAGGGCCTCCTGCATATCACCCAAACACGGTGTGGATTGATAGTTTCGCATTTTGTTGTGTTGTACAGTGTATGTTCCCTCTACACCATTTTTTAACACCAATGCTAATTGCTAACTGGCATTGCTAACATGTACTTTATTTTTGTTTTTGCATATTTTCACAAGCAGAAAAGAGCATAAGAGTATATAACCTAGTCGTTTCTTATTTTGAAAAACGATTAAACATTCTATCACAGTTAGTATATGTGTAGATTAAAAACATTAGTACACGTATATTTTGAGTTCGGTCTCACCAACACTAGTTTGCTGCATTACAGGGAGTGCAGAATTATTAGGCAAATGAGTATTTTGACCACATCATCCTCTTTATGCATGTTGTCTTACTCCAAGCTGTATAGGCTCGAAAGCCTACTACCAATTAAGCATATCAGGTGATGTGCATCTCTGTAATGAGAAGGGGTGTGGTCTAATGACATCAACACCCTATATCAGGTGTGCATAATTATTAGGCAACTTCCTTTCCTTTGGCAAAATGGGTCAGAAGAGGGACTTGACAGGCTCTGAAAAGTCAAAAATAGTGAGATATCTTGCAGAGGGATGCAGCACTCTTAAAATTGCCAAGCTTCTGAAGCGTGATCATCGAACAATCAAGCGTTACATTCAAAATAGTCAACAGGGTCGCAAGAAGCGTGTAGAAAAACCAAGGCGCAAAATAACTGCCCGTGAACTGAGAAAAGTCAAGCGTACAGCTGCCAAGATGCCACTTGCCACCAGTTTTGCCATATTTCAGATCTGCAACATCACTGGAGTGCCCAAAAGCACAAGGTGTGCAATACTCAGAGACATGGCCAAGGTAAGAAAGGCTGAAAAACGACCACCACTGAACAAGACACACAAGCTGAAACGTCAAGACTGGGCCAAGAAAAATCTCAAGACGGATTTTTCTAAGGTTTTATGGACTGATGAAATGAGAGTGAGTCTTGATGGGCCAGATGGATGGGCCCGTGGCTGGATCGGTAAAGGGCAGAGAGCTCCAGTCCGCCTCAGACGCCAGCAAGGTGGAGGTGGGGTACTGGTATGGGCTGGTATCATCAAAGATGAGCTTGTGGGGCCTTTTCGGGTTGAGGATGGACTCAAGCTCAACTCCCAGTCCTACTGCCAGTTTCTGGAAGACACCTTCTTCAAGCAGTGGTACAGGAAGAAGTCCGCATCCTTCAAGAAAAACATGATTTTCATGCAGGACAACGCTCCATCACACGCATCCAAGTACTCCACAGCGTGGCTGGCAAGAAAGGGTCTAAAAGAAGAAAAACTAATGACATGGCCTCCTTGTTCACCTGATCTGAACCCCATAGAGAACCTGTGGTCCCTCATCAAATGTGAGATTTACAAGGAGGGAAAACAGTACACCTCTCTGAACAGTGTCTGGGAGGCTGTGGTTGCTGCTGCACGCAATGTTGATCGTGAACAGATCAAAGCACTGACAGAATCCATGGATGGCAGGCTTTTGAGTGTCCTTGCAAAGAAAGGTGGCTATATTGGTCACTGATTTGTTTTTGTTTTGTTTTTGAATGTCAGAAATGTATATTTGTGAATGTTGAGCTGTTATATTGGTTTCCCTGATTAAAATAAATAATTGAAATGGGTATACATTTGTTTTTTGTTAAGTTGCCTAATAATTATGCACAGTAATAGTCACCTGCACACACAGATATCCTCCTAAAATAGCTAAAACTAAAAAAGCCCCACTCCAACTTCCAAAATATTCAGCTTTGATATTAATGAGACTTTTGGGTTCATTAAGAACATGGTTGTTGTTCAATGATAAAATTAATCCTCAAAAATACAACTTGCCTAATAATTCTGCACTCCCTGTAGACTAACACTTTAAACGAAATCTACCATTGCTTTTCGAATTTGAACAACAAAAAACTAGAGACAAGTATTTTCCTCGAGAGCTGCTTTATTTTGAAGCGGAACAAAGTTTTTGCACGTGGTACGTTAACCAATTTTGGTTTCAAATAAACACGTTGCTTTTTGGAATATTCTGGGGACAGATTGAGTTTCGTGCATAAAAATAGACTACGCTTTATAATCTACCGCTTTTTAATGTCTAGAGTTCAGGAAGTACGGTTGCACTTTATATTTGCTGCTATGCTATTGACAGGGTTGGGTAAAGTTACTTTAACTTGATTACTTCCAATTACTTTTGGATTACTCCAATACCAACTATCCTAATAAAAGACAAAAGAAACTAAATATGAATAAAATTATGACTCTCAACACGTGGTAAGATTTCTCTCCTGGCTTTGATCTCCGGCAAAACTAACATAAAATGCGACAGAAACAAAATGAAAATAAATCCAAACAGCTTGCCAACATAATTTTTGCCGTTCCATGTATTCCGTTACTCCCCAAGCCTGCACAAAATGTAGTAATTTTATTCATATTTAGTTTCTTTTGTCTTTTATTAGCATATTTGGTATTGGGGTAATCCAAAAGTAATTGAAAGTAATCAAGTTAAAGTAACCCTACCCAACCCTGGCTATTGAGAGAAAACATTATAACAGGGGTAATTTTAGGTTCATAGCACCCAGATCACGAGTGGGCAAACTACGGCCCACCGAACATAAAAGGTCAAAATATAATGAAGATATATATTTAATGTAAATATAGCACTAGTGCGTTTTTTTACATTATTTTTCCAATATCTAATTACTTTTAAATCAGTTTAACCCCTTAATATTCCTTTAAAATTTGCCTAAATTCCTAATCCAAGACGTTCCCAAAGTAAATCAAATGCTGATCTCGAACCGTTAGGGTGTCTTTTGAAAGATAACACTCTGAAGTTCTGTCCCCACCTAAAATAATCATGGCAAGTCCTACTAACATTGAGCAATCTGAGTTGGGACCCACAGAAATAAATATTTGTTCTCGCTAGAATGTTTTTTTGAAAGCAAATGACAGCAGAAAAGTGTAGCATGGGCATCATAGCTGGAAAACAGGAGAGAGAATAGCTTAAAGCCTTACCTGATACTTTGTCAAATTTGATCACCATCTGAAAAACATTGTATTTTACACGTGTTTCAAAGGGTAGGTGTAGGTGTGGCCATTTGCAGACGACCAGAAAATTAATTTGTAAAAGATTGTGCAACTGTGTATTTTACTTTGGCAATTTTCCAGACATTTTGAAAGAGTTGTAAATGTTTGACTTCTCTTCCCGCATCTCTATCAGTTTTGGGCACACTTGCGCATAATAATGGTGCGTGAAAATGAATCACAAGTGGCGTGACGCACGTTTATTTTAGGGTCTAATTTGAAGACACGCTTTACATCTGCTTGTCATACTTCTCAGAATTTCATTGGCTAACCAATATGTCAATCGTCATTTGAATCTGTTACTACTGGCAAAGGTTTTCAGAGCTAAAGGAGGCAATATCCGTTGTATCAATACAGGCCCACTTACGCTAATGCGGGCTGTGGAACGTGAAAGAAAGCTTGTAATTGGCCAAGAGTGGCGTCAATCAAAAGGTCAGAGGCTTACTACCATATTGGGAATAACTTTGATTGTTTATTTTTAAAGGAGTTTTAAAGCCAAACACACAAATTAAAAAGAGAAATATCGAACAAAGCAGAGATGCTTTTAGGTGGATTTTTTTTTAAATGTGTCGGCATTATTGTGTTTTGGAGTCAATATTTCACATGGTTGGATTCACTGGACGGTCCTGGATATAACCAGTCCATACAAAGAATTGTCTAATTAGCGTGAGCTATCTTGGCTTTATAGTTTTCAGGTGTCCTGTTTCAGACTGATCGTGATGTTTTTCTGAGTAGATTTTGAAATTGAATCCCATGAGTTTAAGCTTTCCAATGATATGTGGCATGACGTATTTCAGTGACATCGTACGAATGTGCTTCTCAACAGTTCGCCGGCGGGCCGTCACGTTAAGGGGCATGTTCTCGTAGTCAACAAGCACACTCAAACATATTCCATTGTATATTTTAGGGTATGTATACTCAATTAGGCTAGATGCTGGCATCAGCATTCAGGGTTCATCCCTGCATCCAATCACAATATGGTAGTAACAACATAGTAATAACTTATTTTAGAAATGCATTTTAAGCTCTTACACTTTGTAAGTAGCTTTTAACCTCAACAACTAAGCCTTTTACTAATTATTACAACCTGGTAATAGCATAGTCGTAACATAGTAACAGCATAGCAATACTATAATAAGTAATTTCAAAAAGTTAAGGGTAAGGGGCTGGCATTAAGGGTTCAACTCTACTTCCAATATTAACAATGTGCTCGTAACTACATAGAAATAGGCCACTAAGTTATTTGAAACATGCATGTTAAACTCTTACACTTTGTACTAATCTGAAAAAGGGGCTTTCAGCTTGAACCACTGTGCATATTTTAACACTGTTTCTAATTATTATGACTTGGTAATAAAATTGTATTAGCATAACAACGACATAGCAAAAACATATGTTGTCATTTCAAAAAGATTATATATTTATACATATTTTTTTCTTTCAAAAAAACAAATGAGTATAAAATGTATTTTATAAACCATTTATTCATACATATAGTACAATAGGCAACAGGTACATCCAAAAAAAGAAAACTCACTTCAGTTTTTGGCACTACACTATACAAAGGTGAGGTACTAAATGCTTCCAAGATTGGACTCCTTTCAAGTCTTCAAGGAAAAATAGAATTTGAACAAAAAAATAATTGCAGCTCGTTAGGGAAAATGATTGAAATTATGGATCGATGTAGTTTTGCACGGGAGAACCTTGCAA
Organism: Urocampus carinirostris; assembly: GCF_059441175.1. Taxonomy (NCBI): domain Eukaryota; kingdom Metazoa; phylum Chordata; class Actinopteri; order Syngnathiformes; family Syngnathidae; genus Urocampus; species Urocampus carinirostris. Next base: position 24,366,463 of record NC_142361.1, read on the forward strand.
AGTGTCCGCCGTGTCCAAAACTGTGAGAGCACCACAAGAAAAACAAAAAAACGCGCTTGCGTTTCGATGAACTCTGCTTCGAGTGCTTTCCCCAAATAAAAGTCACGCCCACCTACGACTCAACCCGGAAAAAAACACTTGCTAGGAGACAAAAAAATGCAGCATTTGGAAATTATAAATAAATAAATAGGTCTGCATATTTGCTAAAGTACACTCACCGGCGTTTCGCTTCATTTTTGTCAAATCCGAAGAGTTCCATCGACAACATTTCTGGAGGAGGATACAAACGCTCCGCTTGACGGCGAAGATCAAGAAAACGCCTCGCACATCATATTGGCTAAGTCGATTCTCGGGGATGAAACCCTGGGAAATGTGTCCGACCTTCCGCGTTTTAAATCAAAAAACAAATGAAAATCTGTACAGAAATGGTGCGTGCTGCAGGTCATCCATGGTTGCTATGATTGATCCTTAAATATTAAGTATAGAGGAAATGCAAATGAGCTACATGGATAATACGCAACATTTTGAAGCGCCTTGAAACTGCAGCGATATCCTCCATGCGAGCTGGCTGGCTAGGAAGTAGCCTAAAATGCAAAAACAGAAATAGAAGTGAAGTCAAAAAAAATGCCGCAAATATTCAAATATTGGTCATATTGATTTATGAATAATCAATGGACCTAATGACCTTAAAGCTAGTTCATTTTAATCCATGTATTCTGAAAAAAAAATCTTGTTCATATTCCTGTTGTATCACAAGTTATCGATTGTGTAGTATTCTACTTTTTTCCACTGGCTCATTCTCTAGCCAGTCATATTAACACCTTGGCTTTAGGCTAAAGCTGATTTGGGACATATCAGGTCAAGAATTTGGCGAAGGTTTCTCTTTTGTTTTTGTTTGGGGTCAGCCCATAGGTATCCAACTACTACCAAAATATTATGTTTTAACTAATAAGCCAAAACAGCCAATACTTTGCCAATGTTTAGTAAAAATAATATCTGAATGTTTGTGTTAGCCAATATTTGAGACTTTACTAATCCAAACAAGCACACCTAACTATAACTAAATTGCCTAACGATAAAAACAATCATACCTTCTTATTCATCTGTATTTTTGCACAATTTTGGCACTAAATATCAGTGCACTAGTTTCATTGCACTATTTTCTGATGCAATTACAAATTAGGCCAGTCAACAAGCACCATCTTGTTCATGTTGCTTATCCATCCTAATATATTTATATTAGGATATATTCTTATACATTTTTCTATTACATGTTTATCCCAGACAACCACCTCTAATCTTGTTTCAAACAATGTTCATTACGTTGTAATAAACAACAGTAAAAACGATTTTAATTAAAAAAAAACAGATTTACCAGGTGTTACATACAAGGTTTTGTCTGGACATAAGCAAAATGTGGGATTTTGATTGAAAACAGATCATTGTTTTCTTTTAGTTAAACAAAAAAACATTTACTGTAGAGAAGCTGATATTCAAGGGCATTTGGAGAATTCCCATCCCAAAAAGTATCTCAAAGTTTATTCCATAGATGTCGCTAGCAATATTATAGTAATTTTGAAATGCCATTTCTTAATTTTCTAATTTCAAGGTTCTGTTTTCTTGTTTGGATTTTGAACTTCCCTGCAAGTAAGAGGAGTAGACATTTGAAAAATTCCTCATTTCTATATACTATATCATTGTATTGTACAAGTGTTTTTGGTGAAAATATATATACGTAAATGCTTTTTTGTACTGTGCCTGAATAAAAGAAACAATCAATGCTTATTTTGATGCTATATTATTCCTCATTTAGTTGCACCCCTATTAGGTCTCTCCTTTCTTGAAGTTGTTACCAGGCTTTAAGCGTAGTAGCACGGGGACACCAGCAGGTCAGTGAGCACCAGCAACTGGTCGTCCGTGAACTGCTGCTTGTGCTGCTGCCAGTTGTCGTGATGCGTCCTCCGGAAGTTAGACAAAGTCTTCTTCACCGTCATCTGCGGCATCAAAATCCGGATTGTGATATCACGGAAGGTGCAAAGGCTTACACTTCAACGTACTTCGATGGGTTGTGTGTCGTTGAGGTGTGCGCTAAGGTCCATCAACAACTGTGGCATCCATGTGGGCACATCGTACGGGCTGGAAAGGATGCAAGCGCTCAGGCCCAGGACTCCGGCGTGACGTCGCACCAGATCTGCCAAAACGCAACGTATGCATAAACTCAAACGTACCGTGAATCTCGGACTACAAGCCAATACGTCAGTTTTCGGCTCAAGAGCAAAAATTAACCCAATAATAAGTGAGCTGCTTCCACGAAAAAAAAATCAGGCGTAGTGATGGCAAAATGAAGCCCCATGAAGTCAAGTCATGTTTATTTGTGACGCCCCTAATCACAAAGAGTCTCAAAGGGCTACACAGACTGCAAACTACAGACTTTTATGACACTGTCCCCCTGATCTATGAATGAATGAATGAATGAAAATTTTATTTCGAACATAAAAATAAAAACAGGACAAAAACAATGAGTCAACAACGAAATAATGTCCCACAAAATGTTCGAAAAGGGGTAGTCAGAAGCAGATGCTTATTTTTCCTACCCCTTTATCTTCCCTATTAAATACATTTTATAGATAGCTCCCTCTTGTGTACAATACAACAAAATCTCATGGATATACTTATTACATAGGTCAGATATCAATAATTATAAGTTACAATAATCACATATTTTATACACTAATCTTCGCAATACCCATCCCTCAACGTCATAATGCGCATAATGTCACTGCGGCACCAGTGATAATATCAATAAAAATAAACACAATATTTATAACAGTTCTGATGTGATAATAGCACAATAACAAAAAGTTAGCCATGGTTTGAAGTGCAGTATTTCCAGTCTCCCTCATATCCCATTTTCTTCATCTCTGTATTTCGCCAGTAATGCTTTTTTGTATTTAAATTTGAACACATGGATATTTGGACATTGTTTGATTTCATTTTGCAAATTATTCCAAAGTCTGACTCCACACACAGACACACACATACTTCTCCTGGTGGTTCTCACCTTTGGGATTTTGAATTCACCACAGCCCCTCAAGTTATAATTTCCCTCTTTCCGAGTGAATAATCTTTGTATGTTTTCTGGCACTATGTTTTTGTTGACTTTAAATAACAGTTGTGAAGTGAAAAATTTTATTAAATCATCCAGTTTCAATAAATTGGACTGCATGAATAAAATATTGGTATGATCCCGATATCCTACCCTGTGTATGGTTCTTATTGCACGTTTTTGAAGGATAAAAAGGGGCTGTAGAGAACTTTTGTAATTATTTCCCCAGACTTCTGCACCATATGTTAAATATGGCAGAACGAGAGAACAATATAATAAATACAATGCATTATAATGTAAAAGAACTTTGGTTTTATTAATTATTGAAATGCTTTTAGATACCTTTGTTTGTATGTGTCTGATGTGTGTTTTCCAACTTAGTTTATTGTCTATTATGACCCCTAAAAACTTAATTTCTGATACAATGTCTATTGTGACACCATCCATTTTTACTTCTAAATTTTGATTTGCCTTACGATTACCAAAGAATATTACTTTGGTTTTATTTAAATTTAAAGATAATTTATTTATATCCATCCATACTTTTAGGTTAATTAGTTCACGATTAATACAGGTTACCAAATCCATATAGTTATCATTTGAATAGAAAATGTTAGTGTCATCTGCAAATACTACTATTTTCAATAGTTTTGAAACATTAAAAATATCGTTAATATATAAATTAAATAGCTTTGGTCCCAGGATAGAACCCTGTGGTACTCCACAACAGATGTCCAAATATTCAGATGAAAACTCTCCCATTTTTACATATTGCTTCCTCCCCGTCAAACTTTGAATCCATTTCAAAGCCACTCCCCTGATGCCATATCTTTCCAGTTTTTTTAATAGTATATTATGATTAATGGTATCAAATGCTTTTTTTAAGTCAATAAATACCCCGACTGCGTAGCTCTTCTTTTCTATACTGTGGGTGATTTCTTCTACTGCATCAATAATTGCCATTGTTGCTGATCTGTTTGCTCTAAAACCATATTGACTTTCATTAATCAATTTATGTTTATCTACAAATTGTTCCAGTCTATTATTGTAAAGTCTCTCTAATATTTTAGAGAACTGAGGAAGCAGAGATACCGGTCTATAGTTTGTAAAAATGTGCTTGTTCCCATTTTTGTATATTGGTATAACTTTTGCTATTTTCATTTGATTTGGAAATGTGCCTGTTAGAAATGATAGATTACAGATGTAGGTCAATGGTTTCACAATGCTGTTTATAATTTGCTTAATTAGTACCATATCGATGTCAAAACAATCCATAGACGTTTTGTTTTTACAGTTGTTAACCACGTCTAAGATTTCTGATTCCGTAACCCCAGATAAAAACATGGTCTTGGAGTTCATTTTTATTAGTGACTCAAATTGTTTACCACTGCACTCTGGGATATTTGCAGCGAGCTCTGGTCCAACATTTACAAAATAACTATTGAAATTCTCCACAACTTGATTTAAATTATAATTTTCACTGTTCTTATCAATAAAATAGTTTGGATATGCATTGCTTACATTCTTTCCTTTTATTATACTATTTAATATATCCCAAATACCTTTGATATTACTTTTGTTATGATGTAATAAATTGGTATAGTATAATTTCTTGCTTGCTCTTAATATTCCTGTCAATTTGTTTTTATACGTTTTATACCGGGTTTCGGCTTCCTTAGTTCTTAGTTTAATAAATTTTCTATATAAGTAGTTTTTTTTCTTACAAGCATTATGTAAACCCTTAGTTATCCATGGATGATTTACAGATTTATTCTTAATATTAATTTGTCTCATTGGGCAATTTTTGTTGTACTTGTTGGTGAATATTTCCAAAAATATGTCAAACGCACCATCCACATCATCTGTACCATATATAGCATTCCAGTTTTGTTTAACTAAGTCATCATACAGTGATATAATAGTCGCTTCAGTTCTAACTCGTTTGTAAACATAATCCTTAATTGATTCTTGTCTAGTAACCTTTTCATCATATACTGTAAATACTGGTAGGTGATCAGAAATATCACAAACCAGTAACCCGCTGACATTTGTAAATTCCATATTATTTGTAAATATATTGTCAATGAGTGTTGCACTGTGTGAAGTGAGTCTACTAGGCCTTAATATAGTTGGGTACAAACTCATACTGTACATCATATTAATATAGTCATCAATGTTTTTATGGTTGTTTGGATTCATTAGATCGATGTTGAAATCTCCACAAATGAATAGTGTTTTGGCGCTTATTGTTGAATATGTTTTTTCAGCCCAGTTTGTGAAGGTTTCCAGATTTGAGCCCGGTGTTCTATACACACAACTGACTATGATATTTTTCCTTTTTTCATTTATAATTTCTATTGTAATACATTCAAGTAAATCGTCAATGACAAATGACATGTTTTGTAATATTTTCGATTTTAATCTTTTGTGCACATATATAGCTACTCCACCTCCTATTTTGTTAGTTCTATTTACATAGTTCAGATTATAATTATTTAATTCAAAATTTACACCCCTTCCCTCACTGAACCACGTTTCAGAAACTGCAATAACACTAAACGGGTTCTCAAATTGTTGTAAGTACTCAGTGATGTCATCAAAATTTGTGTACATACTTCTACTGTTAAAGTGTATTATTGAGAATTTGTCTTCAGATTTAACAAAGGTATTGTATTCATTTCCAGTATAATATTTGCAATTGTCTGAGCTAGCTGATATGAATTTGTGGTCAGGATCGAAGTCATCTAATCTTGAATTATTGGAGTCAGTGTGATTAACAATGCTCAGTTCCGGTAAATCATGGCCTAATATTTTATGATTGATTTTTTTATTGTGATCTGTAATAAGGGTGTCCATATTGTCAGTCCAGGATGCCATTGTTACACTTCAGGCAAATCTGTCCAGCTCCTGCATTTCTCGAACCCATAATATTTTTGCTTGTTCCGGAGTGCCGTTTAACTTTATGTATACTCTGCAGTTTGAAGTCCATGTTCCTTGTATTTTGTTCGTTTTCCTCAAAAATCGAGCCTGTCTTGCAATGTCAGAGTTTTTTTTGCTTAAGTGTTCATTTAAATAAACATTAGTCCCTTTTAGTTTTTTTCCTTGCTTAAGGATTTCATGTTTCCGTTTTCTGTTAACAAACCTTACGATGGTCGCCTTGGGTCGGTTGTCACCTCTCGTTAATGGGTGGCATGCTTCTATGTCCTCAGCATTGATGGATATGCCTTTTTTACTCATAAAAGCAATGACCTGTTGCTCAGCTGAATCCTCATCAGCATCTGTTGCAATATTTGTATTTGCCACAGCCTTGGCATAGGTCCGAGGTTTGATGTCCAAACCGGTGATAATGATGTCGTTTATCCTGGTATACTGTTCCAGATCTGCTACGCGTCCTTCTAGTGCAATAATCCTCTTTTCTTTCTCCATGTTTTCGTTTTTTAGGTCTTTGATTTCTGCCATTAAACTCAAAATTGTGTCTTGTTGTCTGGTGACGATATCCATTTTATCCATTAAAAAGCCGAGTGACTTTTTAATTTCCTCGAGTTCTTTATCTCTGCTCGGCATCTTGAAAATTTCACGTTCCTCTTACGGCACCGTCCGCTGGTCGCATCACCCAATCGCCCTCTGAGTCTCAAGTTGTTATTTTCGCCGGACTTAGTTTCCCCGACTGTTGGTCGCTATACAAGTAGCGCCGCCATGTTTGCCAGCGTCAACAATGGCCGATCTTTAACGTTGTGGCGACAAGCTTTTGGCGTTATGGCGACTCGCTCTTGACGAAGCACACTCAAACGAGCGAAGAGACGATTCGACGCCGCAGAGTCAACCAAAAGCCGAACGGTCGACGAGCAGGAAAGAAAGCGGCTGCGGGGAGTGAAGGCGAGTCACGTCCCAGCCGAAGCTAGCTTGACTGCCGCTGCCTACATTACGGCAAAGGAAAAACTGAAAACCTCAACATGAGGAAAATGAAGAAACCTTGAGAAGGGACCACCACACATGAGGTAACCCCATTTCCAGGATGACCAGGCTGCAACGGAGGTTGCAATAACAATGAATACCCAGATATCGTCAACAGGAAATATAGGTCATTCATAAGCTGTAGAATAGAAGTGTGTTTTAAGCCTAAATTTAAACAGTGAAGCCCTCAAGGGAAATGCTCCACACACACACACACGTAGAGGCTACAAGATCAGGCAGGGTTCCTAAACCTAAAGGCAAGAAAAATCCAAGACTTTTAAAGACTTTTGAATGCCTTTTAAAATCAAATTTAAGACAAAGTCAACCAAAAACCCAAATAATTCTTGCACATTGTGCATCATACTCATTACATGGCACGCCATGTCGCCACGTTTGCCACTATTATTTTGAACCACACTCAAAACTAGCGAATCACTTCCTGAATCAGTCACTTGGTGAATCTGCATTGTAGGCCTTCAAACGTCACCGCTTGCGTCATCTACTCACACCTTGACTCGCAGATAATGAACCACTCATCACTAATCAGCAGACAGTAATTGTTAGAAAGATTCCAAGCATTAGCGTATGATTTTATGTAGTAGCAGCAATACTGGGACTCCTCTATCACTTTGTAATGTGTGCAAGGGATGGGAGAGCTTAAGATCAGTTGCATGACTCTGCATGTCTACAGTCTGTTGTAATTGTATTAGCCTCTAAATTTTAGTCAGCAAAGTACATTAAGCTTTGTTTTAAGAAAAAAAATTCACACTTCTGCATATATGTTTATGCCAATTAAATGAATATGTACTGTTGCGCTAGTTCATTAAGATTGACTGCTGTAAACATAGTCTACAAACGAGTGTCACACAAAGTGATTTTTTTTTTCTAAATGAAAGAAATGGACATGAATTAGCTCATTTTTATGGCTGTTTAAGCCTACAGTTTAAAATGCAAAAAACAATTTGAGTTGTTTTCGTAACAATGCACCTACAGCTTTTAATCAGGTGCAATCTGTAGTCTGGAATATACAGTACTCATATTTCCCTATATGTAACACTCACCTCCAGAAGGGATGGGGTCCACAATGGAGTCCCTGCCCCTCTTTCTCTTTTTAGGGAGGCGAGTCTTGCACAGAGCCTCAAAGTGAGCCTGCATGGGGGCGTCCATGCGGAGGAAATTGCACTGGAGGAAGCCGCTGAGCGTGGTGGCAGCCATTTCTCTTACCTACGGAGGGTTACAACATTAAGTAAGCATTCACAATTAGGCTGCAAAGATTTTAGTCGAAATTGATGAAAAAAAACGATGATAGAAATAGTCCACAATGGATTCCATTGACTATCGTCGTCAGACATGTTTTACCAACAGAGTGAGGCACCTAACATGATTATAATTTCTGCAGAGAGTCGCTTTTGCACAATAGCGTCTGTTTCAAAACGGTTACATACAGAACTGAAGGAGTCAACATAGAGCGTATGTACCAAAAGATGTCAAATTTGGGAGCATTTAAGCCTCGATACGGAAAAAAAAAAAGACTAATAGCATGGCAGTACCTCGCTGATACATGAGCATTTAAAAAAACTACGCCGGACAGTTGAAAATGAGTCTGACTCGCCTCTGTACGATTCAAGTAACATTGAAGCCAATACAGTTTTGATCACCTGGATTGAACATTTTATACGCCTATAGTTCACTTTAACAGACGGCTTAAACGTTATATGCTTGACTGTGCCTGACAAATGAATGTGAAATTAAATGCATGCAGTCCAAAGAACAAACTTAAGTTGTTAAAGGCTAAAAACGACAAACTTCAGTTAGTAAAACGTATCAATTTTCTTGTGTGGATTATCATTTGATACATAATTAAATCAACTTCATGCTAAAGAAAAAATGATCCAATTATTCAAATAATCGTTTCAATAGTCGGTGAAAAGTCGTTAGTTGCGGCCCAATGCACAATAGAATGAAGGCGGAACGGATACGCATTTTGAACATTGGGCTGTGTTAAATATTAAGCGTAACAAAAAGACGACAACTTCCAGCTCTCCTCCGATCTGTGTTGTTTCTACGGCATCCCTCGCTTCCTCTTTCAATCTGAAAATGATCTCCATAGCAACAGATTACTGCAGCCACTGGTTTCCATAGCAACAGTCGAAGGACAAAAGGGAGGGGTGTGCGTGTGTTTGTCATGGGGCAAGAGGGGAGCTTGGAGGTGAACTCTGAATCACTACCATGAAGCTCAAAGATAACAAATGAGCACACCATTTTTGTGGCAAACTCCCAAAAACCCTTTTTGGGTTTATATTGGAAGTTGAATTTTTTTTTATTATTTTGTTACCTCCAGCTGCTCGTCCTCCAGCAGCCTTATAACCAAAGCCCGCACGTCGTTGACAGCTTTCTGGTCGCTCATGAAGGTGAACAGGTTGTAAAACGCCATGATCTGGAGGTACGTCAGCACCGTGTAGCGGGCGTGCCAGGAGCTGCTGCCTGCAATCTGCCGACACACATTCACGTCATTGAGTGTGAAAGGGGCGGCGCTCGCGTGAATGCAGCTTTCATATATTAGGAAAAAAGGCTGCCTTCATGCATATGCTCAATTTATGAGTATTTTAAGGTAAAATACTAAAATTTATGATGCAATCGAGTTCCTCAGTTTAAATTTTATGGACGGTAAGAACTTTGTAACCCTAAATGGCAATTTTTGGGTAGCATTAAATTATGCTTATGTAAATTTTCTATTTTGTTACATAAACATTTTTGAAAACACACTTGTTTTTGTTAGTTTTTCACTTACAATTTTTCCAGTATTATTATTCATTTTATTCCTAGAAATTAGGAATATTACTATGATGGTTAGAGTTTAGAACTTTAAATTCTCAAATACAACATTTTAAATAATGGTCTTATTTTGATTTATTTGCAAAATAACACACATCTGTGCATGATTTCATATATTCTAATATTGACCCTTTGCACGTGGCGCCATGTAGCCTTCTTTTGCAGAATGAGAGCCATGACAGACGGCAAGGAGCACTTGAGCGCATGGCAGTAGAATTGAATCAAATATCAAAAACCGCGACAGAAGAAAATAACTATCACTTTTTACCATGGTGATTTATTCTTGTCGGTGGTCAAGCTTCTAAGCACGATTTGGAATTTTATCCCTTTTGATGAGGACAAAAGACGACAATGTTATCTGCAGTCAAACAGAGGAACTAATGCACAACACGGGCAGCCCTCAAGTATTCTAGGATTTGCAGCTATCATTTTCTACCAGGTACGTTTGATGTATTCCCAAGAAATTTTATGTTAAGTAAGTACGAGTTACGTCAAAGACACTCGATTTAATAAGTTAGATAGTGCTAACTAGCCATGTTAGTGTCTTATCGTTGCAATTCCTTACTACGTGAAAAATCGGCTTTTATTATGACGAACCAGAATTTCATAACAGTCATCTTCTGGAGTCAGGCAGACTGGACAATTTGTTTGGATGTGTAAATGTGTCCAGAGAAAGATCGTATCACTCGGTAGCTAGTGTTGCTAATGCTATCCTCAGTTTCTCTAAACGGCGCCCTTTGTACTTTCATAAAAGGTGAGCCACCTCATCTGACAGATGCACAATATTCATTTGTTTAGACATTTCTAATGGTGTTGAATAGTATAGGTGTTTCTGTTGCTGTCAATTGTTTACTGGCCTCACCCATTGTTTAGTAAGGGTTACAACCATCTGTCATGGTGTCACGTGGTTAGGTTACGTGTGTGCAAAGGGTCAATATTAAATCTCTATAGGGCACAAATAGGTTATATGCGCATTTGTGCTATCTAGTGGAATTGATTGTAATTGTTGTGTCCGTAAGCAAAAGTCAGTGGAATAGTACAAGTAAGCAAAAACATTGTTTGCTGTAAAAAACGGACCAATTAGTTGAATATTGACAATTTCCCTCAATACACTTCTTGGACTTCATGGTGCAGTGTAGAAGGTGCGAGTTGAAAATCATGAGAAGTTCATGGAAAATGTGTTCATTTTGACTAACATGACAGCTAGGATATTTACAAATATCTTTAACATCTTTGTGGCTCAGAAAAGACGCAATAATTTTTCATGAAATAAACCATATTCATCCAAAAATATATATTAAGTTAGGTCAACAACTGTTGCTTGATCACTTACCTCCTGCAGGGCATCAAGCACCATGGGGATCTGCTCTGTGTAAAGGAGCCCCTGGGACATGAGGGTTAGGCAGGTTTTTGCATCCCTCTTCAGCTCATCGTAGCTGTCATCGTTCTCTACAGGAGCAATCTGCAACCAGATGCAGTTTTCATACTTGAAATGAAATGAAATGATCTGCATTTATATAGCGCTTTTCAAGTCAATGACTTCCCAAAGCGCTTTACATTGTGCTTCACATTTCCCAATAGCGGCCGTGATCTGTGCAGCCATGTAAGGCGCTAACCTGCTTATTGGGGGTATTGGGGGTTCAGTGTATTACCCAAGGACACTTCGACATGTAACACGGACAAGCCGGGATTCGAACTGGGATCCCTTAATCCTAAAACGATCGCTCTACCTCCTGAGCTACTGCCGCTCTCCAGTTCAAAATACAGTTTAATCCAAGGGTAAACAACATTTTTGAAGCTGAGAGCAACACTTTTGTTACTTATTATTACTAAGGGCTACCAGTTTGAGATTTTTTTTAATAATTTAAGTTATTACTCTGTTGTTACTATGTTATTATTATGTTATTACATAGTTCTAATTATTTTAAGTTTGGTTATAATTAACTCAGTCAATCATTAAAATCTCTTGCCAGTTTAGAAGACCCCTGCTTTAATCTTTGTGCAAGACAATACCTTGAACAGTAAGGGCAACAAACGCAGATTCTCTGGAACGGCGGTAGAGTAGGAGCGGCCTGCGCTTGCAATCAGCCACTTTAAAACTGCAAACACGTTGATATCATTAAAAAAATATACGATTTTACATGGCATTCTTGGTATTAACTCACCGGTTTGGAGGATTTTACATGGCTTTCTTGGTATTAACTCACCTGTTTTAAGAAGTTTTATTGCTTGCGTTCTCTCATCCTGCTCCCCCACTTCATTCTCTTCCACAACATGGTTCTGGATCTCCTCGTCACCTTCAGTCAGGGGCTTTAGCTGGACCAAAATTCGGTCTGTGAAGTCAGAAATGCGAGGCGAGCTGGTTTTCTGAGTGTAAGGCAGGTTGACGTCTATCATGAAGATGTAGGTCAGTACGCTGGAAGGAACGGGAGAGAAAATACAGGGTTTCCAAGGTCACTTTATTTCTGTTGCTTCACGAGACCATAACACAATCTCACATTGAGTAATCGGAAGATAAAGTACTTGCTTGATTGAAATCTATGAACAAAATTAGGTACGGTTTTAGCAACGGAATAGATAAACTAAGTTAATGAGACTTATCGATTTTATTGTTTAACCATTTTTCTTTGCAAACACATTGAAAAATGTCATAATCTCAAGTGCTTAGAAGGAACTGATGTCTCACCTCCCAATTCGCTCTCGTACATTTTTGTAAACCTGAGTCAATTTGGGTTCCAAATATTTCAGCAGTCTGTGAAGGAGCTCTGGCACACGCCACTCTTGCTGAGCAAGGCCTCCTTGCAGCACATACAGGCGACTGGGGTGGGGTGAGAAGAGAATGTGTTTTTTTGTGTCAAGTCAGCATTTTACAAGCGCTCTCAGCACTATTACTAAGGTGGGCAATCTTTCTACTGACCAGGCATCAACAAATGAGCCTCCCTCTCCATTGATTGGAGACTCCATGAGCATCTCAAACAGCCAGTGCAATTTGCGAGGGTCTCTACTCTCCTATGGATAGGAAAGAACAGACAAAAAAGGTCAGGAAAAATGAAAACAAAAAAGAAAAAAGTTAAATGTAGAACAAGAAAGCTTACACAGGCTGTGGCAATGCATGTTCCCCAATCTGTGTATGTTTCTACAGTGATGTTAGACATAGCTGTGCGTAGGATTGGACACAAAACTTCCCAAAGGTGTTCGACCTGAAAATGCATCACTCAAAATGAAGTTAAAGACAAACAACAGTAAACAAAAAAAAAAAAGAAAAACTAAATTTCACCTTTAAGTAATTCCAGTGTTTGCATCCTCTGATGAGGCCAGATATGATCTCGGCCACACATCGCTGCTTGCTCTCATGGGTGTCTGCAACCAAGCGCTCCATGTGAGGCAGCAGCAGAGGCAGGAAGGTGTCACAGAAATTGCGGAACAATCCCTAGAAAATACATTTCAGAAATAGCTTTAATCATCCTCTTTTAAACAGAAAGCACTTCTCCAAAATGTCCTCACCTTGAACAAACAGAACCTGCGCGTGCTGAACTTGTCTTTGCCCTTTCGATCCTCCAGCGAGAGATATTCAACAAATTGATTAATGAATACCGGGTCTGAGAAATGATCATAGATGATCTGTTCCCGCTGCACAAAAAAACAGGGTGACAATTTGTTGATAAAATACAGAGATTGTTACTTTTGTGTGCTTATTATGTATGCAAACCTCTGTCATTTCCTCTCTTGTTAGGCTCTGTTTCGGCTGTTCATTCTCAGGAGCATATATGGTGAGTTTCCTAGGAAATATAGAAAAAAAAAAAAAAACACTGACTAAAACACAACTAGGAGTACCAAAAAAACAAAACTTATGAAAAAAAGTCTTAAACATGAACCTTGGCCAACTGTAGTAACCCCAATGAGTTTTTTCCACAAAAACACACTGATCCCAGTCCTTTTGGGTCCTTGGCAGGCTTTTGCTGTTATACTGCAGCCACTTGTTGTCTGGGCGGTCACCGGCCACGATTTCACTACCAGTCTCGTCAAGTTTACCTAATTCCAAAACGAAATTTGAAATTTGTTAGGGAAATATGTGTATAAATGCAAACACAATGCATGGCAAATACTCAGTGCTGCTTACAAAGCTCAGATGGGCTGACTGGCACCTTTTTATGGGGCCTTTTTATTTGTTTCATAATGCCAGCTACAGCTGATATTGCCACCTGTTGGATAAAACACGGCATTGCTCTACCCATAATCCATCAAAATAATTTGGGCATAATTTCAAAAACTGGACAGGGACCTCTCACCTTGCGGACATAGAGGGAGTCGTGGTTTAGGGTTTTGACAAAGAACAAAACAGCTGCTGGTGGGAGTTGGTGGTCATCTCTCAGGAGCAACGACAAAAAGCCAATCGCGATATGTTCAAATTTCCATGGCCTGTAATTATAAAATTAAAGTTCTAACCAACGTACAAGTTCAATGTGCTATTCAAAAGAACAACTTACAAGTTTCTGTTGCCGAGGCAGTTTAGTAGATCGCCAATGAGCTGCTGGTACTTCCTAAAACACAATGGAAAATATATCAGGCCTAATACGAACAAAAATAAATGTTACCCAAAGTAAGATTAAAAGACAATAGATTAAAAATAACTTACTCGCTACATTCTAAGTTCTTGAGTTCCTGCCTCTTGACACCTTTAAGTGTCTCCTCATCTGAAGGGACAGATTCTTTTGGAAGGGGGTTTCCAGTGACCATAAGTTGTTTGGCCACACCACATGTCTCTTCAGGGATCTGCAGGATGAAAGGGTCAATTTCTGTTGGTCAGTAGAAATCTTTTTATGCATATGAAAAAAATATTTTTTTACAGAGAAGTTGATGCCAATGGTTTCATACTGCCGGTGGATTTTGTCCGCAAGGTCATCAAACAGCCGCACAATTGAAGGCTTCTCCAAAGACATGGCTGAACTGAGGCCAGATCGAATAATAGCAGGCCACGTCAGAACAATGGAGTCCCAGTCATGCAAATTGGCCAGGCACACTCCGATGTGACTGCCGAGGAGACAATACAAGGCACCCTGGAAAGATAGAGAGACAATCACATGCCAACATCTAAGTACTGGAATCCAAATCTAAAATAGACAAGATGGCAGAACTTAAGAGTTTGTCAATGTCATACTTTGAACTGCTGCTGTGTGATGCTGCTGTTGTCTGGATTGAGGAACTCAAGTATGTGAGGGATAACATCTCGACAGCAGAAGTTGTATGTGCCAAGTGCAGTAAACAGAGCGCTTTGAGCTTTGCTTCGCACCTGAAAAGATCACAACATATTTAACATCTGAAGAAAAACCAAACCAGACGAAAGAAAGATGAGGGGCAACTCATGTATGCGGACAGTAATTTTGCAGTGTCCTCACTTGACTGTAAGCGCTTGTAGAGAGCCGAAGCAGGTCTTTCATCAACTGCTGGTGAATACTTCTGTACTGACACCCTTCCACTGTCAGCTTGCGTAGCTAATAACCCACAACGTGTGAAAGTTAAAAAATAAAAAAAACTCGAAAAAGATGACATGACTTGCAAATTCGTACATGATCAACTCACTTCATGCTGGAGCATGACTCTGTCAATGAGCAGAGCCCTGATATGCTGCTTTCTGCCAAGAAGCTGCAGAGAAAAACAATTGGAAATGGTTTAATTTCGGCCCAGAGGAAGCCAATTTCCTAGATATAAACAAAAGAAGATTCTCACTCTGTTTTCCATGGATTTTTTCACAAGGTTGAAGCTCTTCCAGCGAGAGTCAAACTCATGCTTGTGGGAACCTTTAAAGTGCAACAATTCACTGATAATCTGAAAGACATAAAGACAACAACCTGTTTGTATCGAAATACACGCAACACCATCACACTTCTAAATGTGACAGATTAATTTAAAATGCTTCTTCAGTGTGGTTGGAATGAACTTTTTTTCCTTAAAATCACATGTTGGATTTTCTTTTGCAATCAGGTGATGCAACAAGAGTCAATATTATAAAACAATGACAATGATATAGTTTACTCAAAAAAGTACACTTCAAAGGACGATATCAAAAATTGAGATTTTTGGTTTTCACCTTAATGATGGAAAAGAGAGACTTGGTGTCATCCTCAGAGTGTTCCAATATATAATCTGTAAAAGAATGACATTGCATCATTGGATCAATCATTACTAAGAAACGGGGTATGTTCAAAAACTTACGAAGCAATTGTCTCATCACATGACATATTGAATCTCTGTAGTTCTCCTTTGAGTCATCTGCAAATTGACAACGCGTTGTAATATAATACTCACATGTACAAAAAGTATCCTAAATATATGTAAGGATAAATCTTAAATTAAAGTCTTGCACGTACCGTACTTGGTTCCAGTATAGAGAATAGTCTCATCTAGGTTCACCATGCTTTGGACCCTTGTTCAAAAAGCAAAGTACATAACTGAATAATTTGAAAGAGAAGACAAACATGAAACTACAAAATGTACAAGTATTTCAGAAAGATACACAAAGATTAATACTACAGTACTATTTCATGGTGAAAACAATGTAAATACTTTTCAACAAAACTGCTCACAGTTCAGGGATAGGCTCTCCTTTCAAAGGAGGCAAAAGACCACCAGCCCCCAAAAGACAGTGCTGAACAATAGTGAGACTCTGTAGGACATCATCCCTGTTGAAAAAAAAAAGCACACATACACACAAAAACTAAGTATAACACCTCCAAATCCATCTAAAAAAACAAGCACACAAACAGACCAAATGAATATGATTATGCCTAGTACCTGGTCATTTCTTGTTCTCCCTCGGAAAATCTTTGAAGCTTTTTGAGCTCTGGCTTAAGGATCAGGTCCAGCAAGTTATAGGTAAAGTCAGTCTCGTCAACATTGGGCACGTGCCACCGAATGTCCAAGTTCCACAAGTCACCTGGACGACCCCAATCCTGCACAGGGCAAAAACTGTAGTTCAAACTACAAAACTAAATAATGGAGGATAAAATTGCTATGATATTTATTAGTTTATGTATTGTGTGTAACCTTATTTAGAATTTCATGATACTTTCTTTACAAAACAAAAATGGGGAAAGGTAGAAAGAAACAATGGCTGGATTTAATGGAGTGATTAATCATGAGAAATACACTCCTCCAGAGTTGGAGAACATGTGGTAAGAATCAAAACCACAAGCAAGATTTTGTATATAAGGTTTAGGCACCAGGAATAAAAACCACATGTCCTACTCGTGGTTATTTCAAGACCTGTCGAACAGGAATGTATACATATATTAAGAGGATAATAAATTCAACTAGGTCAAACTGCAGGAAGCTATTTAAATTCAGCATTCAAGAACAAATGGCAAGTACTAATTAAACCAGTGACAAAATACAAAATAGACTTATAAAGTCTATTCTAAATAATATTCGCTAGGTATTTAACAGTTTAATTATGAAGTCCCTACCTTGATCGGTAGGTACTCTTTGATTGGTTGGCGAAAGCCCCTTGGCACACTGCAGTACTCGGTAGGATAGATGAGGGCAGTGGATCGGAGGAGATGATGCAGCAAGTTGCATGCAAGGATGTAGCCCTGCTTAGACTTAAGGTGAAGAGTCAACTGCAAAATCTGGACTAAGTCAGAGGAATAGGCCAGGAGCTTGTAACCATCTACTCGAGTAACCTGTAAAGGCACATGATCAGAGGATTTAATGTTTGAGAGTTAAAAAATAACCCACTCTGAAAGAATAAAAGCTCAGTTCACCTCAGACAGTAGCTGAAGATTCCATAAAAACTCTTTGTCAAGTTCCTCTTCATGTAACACTTCCTCATCTGTTTGAATACAATCAAAATGAAAACCAAGGAACATATTAAAATGATTGACGTGTAAAGTGATTTTGAGGCCACCATTGCACTTACTGGCAGCAAGTTGGTGGATTTGACTGCAACAGTGAGGCACAAACATTTTAAGAGATTCTGCGGGGTGACACTGAAAGAACAAGAGAGTGTCAAATGAGCAGTAACCAACATAAATATGTCCACTGCATAGCTGTACACATTCACTATTACGTAGAGAAAAAGACAGCTTTTAAAGATAAGGCATTATTTGAGTGTTATCATTCGTTATCAAGGGATTAAAATGATAACGGATCTAATGTAGTGTGTTTATTGCGAATATATTATCATGCAAATTAATGCATTGCGAGTTCAGTACCTTGGCAGCTGCCCGACACATATCTGCTACCATCCTTCCTGCCACACGCGTTTCAAAAATGTTGGTGGTTGCAAAATTGAAAACCTTTTCAAGAGCAACCTGTGAAAATAACTTGATTGAAGTGTGCTGTAATATTTGTTTTCACATCTAAAATGTCCTGTACATACCATGAAGATCTCCAAGGAGCACTGAGTGAGGATAGTGCTGAATGTTGAGGACAAGCCAAGCTCTACCAAACTTTCAAAATGGGTCATTTTCTCAGTTTCCGTCTCCCCACGCGTTTGTTCTAGAGTGCTGCTGTCAATCAAGGCAAAGCATCTGCAGGAACGATAAGAAAAAAATAAAACAAAATAATAGAGTAGTATAACAGCTTGAAACAAAAGTTAAATGAATGTAAATATTTATGTGCAAAAAGAAAAGGCGTTGTTTGATTCATTTTTTGATAGAATATGTATTTTATGGGAAAAAAAGATATCTATCATGATAACTTTCTGGCATACCTGTCCATGAATTGCAGCACGAAGTCCTCAAATTCTGCAGAGGCCGAACACAATTCCCTTTCCACCTTAAAAGTTAAGGAAAATTAAAAACAAATCAATATGACTGCTGGCTTTTTTATGAAATGTAAGTGAAAAATAGGTTACCTCTGTCAAGTCTGTTCTTTCATGTAGAGCAGATGAACAGTCCACCAAAGGCACAAGAGTAACAAATGTAGCAATAAACTGGAACGTGATCTGCATGGAAGACAATACGGATCGATTTTGTACTATTATCACAAGTTTTTCAAAGGGCCTGAAAAAAAAAAAACACACCATGCACTTGCTGAAATCATTTGGATCAACTCCAGGCAAAGACCTCATGAGTAGAGGCAACATGTGAGTCGGCCCATCAGGAAGGTACTTCCCACCGGACACTAAACTCCGTGCTACGCCAATCATACAGCTTAGGGTTGCTGTCAGCTGGTGGGGCTCGGTAAGTGTTTCCAGGGCAGGGTAAGTTCTACAGAAAAATGAAAACAATTAGCCCTTAGTGTTCCTTGCCAAATAGAGTGGTAGTTTTCTGGACAAAGGCAGAAAACTAGCAGCAGCCTGAAAATTGGGTTATAGAAGAAAGACTCAACTTGCCTCTCAAGAACCGGAGGAATGACCAACTCAGGTCTCATTAGAGCGAGGTTCTTCAGAGCTTGTGCGGCGTCAATGCTGCCTGTTTTGCTGAACATGGCAAGCAGAACTGGCTGTATCATGCTCTCCACAAAATTTGTGATGTCATCCTCTGTGAGCTTGTGAGAGTCAGGGATCGGTGTCAGCCAAGACGGCTTTCTGTAGCGCTCTCGATGCAGCCGGCGAACAACACTGGCCGGGAGACGCTGCAGCAACTTCATGAGCTTCATCTAAATAAATAAATACAATATAATTTATAAATTCATTGATGTAATCAGCACTTAGTATAAATGATTACTTAAATGTTCAAACTACTAGCTTCATTTTACTTAACATGTATATTCATGAAATGTGTGCACGAGAAAACATAAAAACAACAGTTTACTGAAGACCAAGGGCAGAGTTTGAACCAAAGAATGGTATTGCGACATGTTGCCACACTGGTCCACTGTGCCACGCAAGTCACACAGTCCCTAAAAATAAGTTGTTGTGTCAACTAGGGAAGATGTGCTTCCTCAAACAGAATGGCATGTGTGTCTGCTCGCGGGGACATTTAATACTATTGCGACAATCTAACACACGTTGGTTTCTTGTTATTTCTGTATTAGCCATGCAACCTAGAAAGCCAAAGAGATTCATGTAGCTATGACGAATGTGTGAGCCCCTGTGATGCACTTTATATTTGCTGAGATGAGTTGGAAAGATTTAGCCGAAAATATATGGATATCCAAGAAAGGCTCTGTCATAATGCAATCATGTCGCTTAAAGGAAAACAGTAATTAACAAACGTGCCAGTCAACAATACATTTTAAAATTAAGGGGAAATAAGGAACTCACCAACCAGCGACCGTGGTTCGATGGGTGGAAGAAAGATGTAATGCTGTTGAAAAGGCCAGTGAGCTGTGCTTGAGTTTGTTTACTTGGTCCGCCCTGAAATTGTCATTAAGTGGTCAACCAATTCCCTTTTGGCTAGTTGAACTAAGCTTGCCACAATGTCGGAACAAAGGACACACCAGAAGTGATGAGATCCATAGCACAACATGGCCAATGTCATAAGCGTTGGTCAAGTATCGCGGGAACATCATCTGGCTTGTTCCCACGGGAAGATTGAAACTCCTCAAGACTCGAGTGAAAATCTGAAAAATAGTAAACGTAAAAAAAATATATATAATAAAGTTTTACTGTGCTTCTGATTTAGAAAATTAAAATTTTGAATGATTTTTTTTTTAAACACACATCTGTGTTTTTAGAAAAGTCAGGTGGTTAGAATATATCTTACACACATGTAACATTATACACAAGACCAACCAGATAAACAAAGAAACATGATAGCTTGTTTCTAAAAAGCAGGGGCTGTGAAACGCACACCTATACTTACTGATACTAAACAATAGAACACGTGAATAACTGCCTAAAAACGCAAAATGTGTAAGTTGCTCTAACAAATGCAAATGTACCTTTGGAATGTATGGATCCCAGTCAACGTAGCCGATGTTGTCATTGGCTAACCGAGCAAAGAGATTAACCAGATTCTACAAAGGGAGTGCAAGATCAAAATGGAAATGGTGGTTACTTAATGTCATGAAAGAAATATACATACAGTATGTCACAAAAGTAGTACACCCCTCATATTTCTACAAAGATTTCATTGTAATGTTTAATAGAACATTACTGAAGAAACATCGCTTTGCCACAAAGAACAAATGGCTTACTGGATAGATATTCTCTGGTCTGATGAGACAAAGATTCATTTATTTGGCTCAGATGGTGTGAAGCATGTGTGGTTGCAACCAGGTGAGGAGTCCAAACATGTTTGTGTTTTGCCAATAGTCAAGCATGGTGTTGGGAATGTCATGGTTTGGGGCTGCATGAGTGCAACGGAAATTGGGGAGATGCATTTCATTAAGGGTATTGGAGCATAGAATGATCCCTTCCCTCCAGAAACTGGGTTGCAGGGCAAAGTTCCAGCCTGACAATAACCCCAAATACACTTCTAAGATGACCAAGGCTATTAAAAAGGGGACAAAGGCAAAGGGGATGGACTGCCCAAGCATGTCTTCAGATGTAAACCCAATAGAACATATTTGGGGCATCCTCAAGGTGGAGAAGCACAAGATCTTGACTATCCCCCAGCTCAGTCATGTTGTCATGGAAAATAGAAAGAGCATTCCAGTGGCAATTTGTGTGGCTCTGGTGAAAACCATGGCCAGGGGGGTTTAAGTGGTTCTGAAAAATCATGATGGCCACACAAAATACTGAACACAGGCTACTAATGGCTATATTTTTAGTTTTTTGGAGGGGAAAAATAAATTTACACTGCTATGTAAGCTTTTCAGAGAATACCTTTCATTGTGTCAAGGCGATGTTTCTTCAGTGTTGTTCAATTAAACATTATGATGAAATCTCTGCAGAAATGTAAGGAGTGTGCTCCCTTTTGTGACATGCTGATATATACACATCTGTTGAACTCACAAATTCCCAGCTTGGAAGATTCTGCACAGATACCCACAAGTTGATCATTTCTTCAAACCAAAGCCTGTTAAAAATATTAACAGTACATTAATTCAAGCGGTATTCAATTACATTACATTTTATGAATGCCTGTACTGTTATCTAAAGGGAAATATTAGAGTAACATATCATCTGTCGTTTAGAATACATGCATTTAAATATGCCAAATAGCAGCATGCTTTGTTTAACTTTGTTCTATGAGAAGAATGGTATTATATTAACATTTATGTCCAGGTTTTTATGTACACACCTGAAAAAAAGACAATAAATGAGGAAAATGCATGTCTAGACACCCACATAGAAAGGAATCTAAGCATTTTTGGCATACTTACTTAAAACCTTTATGATGCAACTCCGGTGGTAAGGTTGTGGGGAGAAAAAGTTCAAAGTAGCAAATTGCTCTCTGCATAGTGGCGTCAAACGGACAAAACAGCGGCCTCCACTCATCCAGCATCTCCTGGGTTGCAGACTCTGGAAAATAGCTGTATGAAAGGGTAGAGTCACACTCAATCCATTCACATCAGGGCAACTAAAGATGGTCCTGTATGTCTCACACGTTATCTGCAAAAATCAACCTTTTATACAGCTACATAATTGAACATAACAAAATCTTGTTATTTGTTTAACTAACTACGGAACATGTTTCTCAAAGTGGGTATGCTTAAAATATAGAGGCCTCAGCACGTGCAATGTTCAGCGGGGGAGTGATAATTCACACACCTGGCACTTTCTGGCAGTTAGCATCAATCCAGTGGTTCTGATGGAGCCATAATCCCACTAGTAGATTTCTAAGGTTGATTATGCGTGTGTAAACTTAGCAGGCTATGTCAGGTCACTAGCCTCCTTTAGGGAACTGCAGTCACCGTAACTTGCAGCCAAAGGCCACTTGGACCTTCCTCCTGCTTCTGTACCAGCTGACCACAATTTACGCTCTCGTCCCAGTGACAGGAAACTCTCACACAAGACAGAATTAGATTAGATAATAGGATTATGCGACTAAGTGCGAAGTGAGGAACATGACCAAGAAGCATGCGCAAACAGAAAGTGTAACTGTGTTGGAAAAAGTCCAGGGCCAGTTTATTTAAGGAAAAAGGAATCATACTGATCTTATTCTGAAAATAGAGTCCACGAGCAGAGCTTCAGACGAATCTCTTTGTTTGGCATTGGCACAAATAGCACAATTATTCAATCAACTACTTTGTGAATACAATGCTTTCAAGATGTCATTTCATCATTTGAATGCCTAAAGTGATATTTAGTTGTCATTGTTATGTTTATTAGGTTTGAAATGTATTAATTTTCTTTACGTTTGTAGAGAAATGCTGACGTCTATATTCTTAAAATGGTGTAAAGGCCTACTATGACAATAAAAAATGTATACAACTGCATTGGCCCTTCTTGAATTATTTAAAATTTAACACAAATGTATGGATCAGGATTAGTTAAATATACTTACGGCCTGCAACTTTTCACAAGGTTCTTTAACACACCTTCCACAGAGCTGTAAGAACAGAAACACGAGACATTTGTATCATAGTTAGAGTATGTATGAGTCTAAATGTAAACGAAACTGAGTCACAGCAATTCCGTTTTAATGAGAGACCATGCAGTCTTAAGCCCAACAGCTTGAGAATACTATTATTACTACATGAATGATCACAATAAATAAATTAATATCCCATTCAGTTTGTTAAAAATATGTGGCATTGTACATGTCGGTGTTTTGATAAAATTTCACATTTAAACCATACCAATGTTGGGCTCTAATGTCAACATCCATCTCAAGATTTGAAAAACACAAAAGTGTTATAATCTTGGGACAAGCCAACAATTTGGAGCGCCCCTCTAATCTCAACTAACAGTGCTTATAAGCAGGAACAAGCAATGCCTTGATGGAAAGATAGCCTGCTCAACCCAATCACCATTAACAACATATGTCCATGAGGTCGCTTGATGCTTTTTAGAGCTGACTAGCAGCCTTCCCATTCCAGAGCAAAGGTAAAAGTCGTTGCTTGGAATGCCAATGTGAACCACATGCTTTGCGAAGCTGTCAATAGAGCGCTGATCATTTAATGAACCTAGACACTCTAGAAGGGGGATTCAGATTGCAAAAAAAAAAAAGTTATAAACCCTCACGTTTCTCCAGGCACATTCCAAGACGGGAAGTAACGTGACAGTAGCTCTTACACCAGTGGAAGCACAGGATGGTGTTTTGTTCTTACTTTGAGTAGTATGACTATGCAATTCAACTCTTTATAAATCTTAGTATGTGGGAGTGGGAATTTTTAAAAGTATCTCTCAATACGAATGGTTATAGATGAAAGCATGTTAGCAGCAGTGCGACAGCCTCTGATACGTATGAGTGAAATGTTAACATTGATACATCTTTGGACCCATAGCTACAAATTGGTTGTCACCTTGATTTTTCATGCAATGTGATACTAAATAAAAGTATTTGTCAAAAGTACATTCAAAAGGAAAACACAAAGGAACGAAATCCTTACCACCTCTGAACCAATTTTAACATAACGAGTTTAGATGAACGGGGCCATGGAGAACTGAATATGAAAGAGGGGAGGGACAAAGGAATAAAGAACACATTCAGCACCAGGCAGGGCATCAATCAAGCAGAATATGAACAGATGACAAGTATATTCTGATTGAATTGCATTTGCGACGTTTGGAAAAAAAAAAGGGCTGGCTGTCAGCCAAAGCAGCTTGTTACCATCGACAGTAACGACATAGATCCGCTTGCAAAGCATAAAAAGCGTACAATGTTCCCATAGCACCATACAAGACACTTCGCACTGCTTTTTAAAGAAGAAAATCTTTCAGTGAGTATCATGCTGAACAGAGTCAAATTAGTAGTGAACAGTAATTCCTCATATATACAGACGCTCCCCTACTTACGACCAAAAAACGGTAGATGAGAACAATTTTTTCGGGATGTCGAAAAATATCCAGACGTTGCAGCAAGTTAGATTTTGTATTGTTTGCACCTTTTTCCGAGTAGAGGACATTACTGTCGTGCTTTCCCCGCCGCTACCGGCTTGTGGCGCTGTGAGAGGTCATCCAGCGTCCACCCTGAAGAAGAAATCTGCTTCCTCTTCCTAGTTTGTGTGTAAACATACTGTACTGAATCTCCAGCGCACTAAGAACTTTGACATATTTATTGTTTAATCGTGCATCCTTTCAATATGGTTGGTGTAAAGTGTAAAGAAGAGACGAGCCATTTCTTTTGAAATGAAAGTGGAATAAGAAAGCTTGATGCGGTTGAGAAGATGGTTGGATCTGTTTTTTTTTTCAGCCACTCTCTACCACGGAGGTGGACCTCTTGAAGCCCAGCTTCCAAAAGTAACTTAAACTCAACTTTATTCATCTTTATAGAGCATATTATTTCAATAAATGTTTACGAAACACAGGTTACTTATACAAGCCTTAAACATACTTATATAAAACTTACAAAATATAGCACTTCGCAACTTCAGAAAAAATTTAACTTACGAACGATCGTCCGGAATCTATCTCGATTGTAAGTAGGGCAGCGTCTGTACCCAATACATAGAATAGAATAGAATATGCCTTTATTGTCATTGTTACAACATGGGATATGCTGTGACAACGAAATTGGACGACTCCAGTTCCACATTTACAGTGAGGATAAGGAAACAAAGAGACAAAGGAACAAAGAACTAACTGACTTTGTTGTAAGTAGTCTTTGTTTTCCTCCGGGGGGGGGGGGGGGGGGGGGGGGGTTTGATAAGGGTGAGGGTGTGAGGGTCAAACAGAGTTGCCAGATACAACCGAATGTTTGATCTTACATTACACATAGTCCAGTGTTTTTCCGAATTGCTCAGTCCACAATTGAATGGATTTGGGAGTACAGTCCATAAACATGCCTTCTACATGTATGAAGACAGGTGGAAAAAATGATATAGGCTGCACTTACAGCAAACAAATATTTAGGTATACGTTTAAAATATCTGGGGAAGCCAAAAACCATATTATCAATGGTGCATTGGTTATTTAACTTTCCCAGAGTGTCTGTGAATCTTAGGTAGATGAAAAACTACATTTAAAACTTTGGAAAGCCCCAAAAGACATGTTCTGAAACCAATCAACATAAAGAGTGCACTAAATTGATCTAGACAATAAAAGGCTTAGTTAAAGTTATACAGCCAATAATACATGATGACTCCTACAAGTTGTGCCTGGCTCCAAGTCAGCTTTCCAATTCAATCAAGATCTTAGATCCCTGAAACACCCACTCTGTATGTTTGTGCTATTTGAATTTCTGATGCACAACTAACTAAATGTTCCATTAGATAATCAATATATCACATTGTGTTTGGAAATAGTGCAAGAAGTCAATTAGTCATCACATCAGTAACTTTAGTGACACAGGCTTAGCTCCGTGATTATGTTGATTCCAAGTGTTATTCAAGCACAATTTCAAAATTGACGTACTTGTAAGAGATTGGAATTTTTTACTTTTGAATTGAATTTTTGTACAGTTCAGGTTTTACTGATAAAGTTTGCAAAGATAATTCATGTTTGATTATTTCTCATTGCAAATTTGTTTTTGAAAGCCCTCATATTCAGATTCACATTCAGATCGGGGAATGGTGAAATGGTATTCTATAGTCTGTACATGCCTTTGAGACTTATTGAGATTAAGACAACATGACTTGAATTAACTTGAAAGGCAGTAAAAACGAATCAGAGGTAATGAGTGTTCGAATTTAGAGTTTGCATTGAATTGCCCAAGCCTTGGTGTACAATCCAGTTTTAAGTGTGTGAAAGACGGTCAAAATATTTCTGAGTGTGTTTGTTTATGTCAAAGCAAAAGCACAAACTTTAAACAAACATACCTGGGAAACCAATTGAGGTCCAGATGCTCAGTCTTAGAGTAAAGTATCCTGTCGTGAAGTTCATACAGAGGCCTCCAAGGCAATTCCAGGTCCTCCCTTGACAGAAGCTCTCTTTTCCTTAGAAGGACAACAGTTGGAGTTATGATAATGTGTAAACAGGTTTGCTGCTTCAGACCAAGTTTCTCTTACTTGAGCAGGTTAATGAGGAGACGAGACAGGCCTTGCATCATGCTGATCTCCAGACGAGGGATGGTAACTACCTCGTACAGCAACTTGATGAACAACACGTGGTCTTCTTTGCTGAACTTTCGGCCATATAGGCGCAAGTACCTATGTTCGAAAGAAACACATTGCACTGTTCAAGCCTGTGTGTTTTACAAAGAAAATCACGATGCATGCCACAAAGAGTCATGTTTCATAAATCTCTTTGGCGCAGCTGTGAAATTGACTTGTTTTGAAATGGTTGTGTCACCACTTGTATGCCATAATAGTAGTGAACAAAATCTGGGTCAAACCCCATAGTGAACTTTCCATCTCTATGAGCCTGTAGTGCCTCTCTCTGGGACCCAGAAATGTGCCAACATGGGGACAGAAACGGATTAGTCAACCCGGCAACAAAGAAGAAATTGAAACAGCACTACTAGTAATCCAATGCCATGTTGACAGATGCCACCATGTGATTTATCGCTAAGTAAACAAATAACTCATGGTGACAAAAAGTGGAAATCATCCAACTCTTGTCGTAATGTTAGTGACCAGAAAACATGTACATTTGCTTTAATTAATATGGATTACTCTACATTAAAAGTGGAGTGGGTTTTGTAGCTTTAAACCTTTATCTATATCTCATCTCATTAGCCGTACCGCTTATCCTCATAAGGGTCGCGGGGCCTTTATCAATATGATCAATGCAATTCTTGTAATAAAGTATTTTACAATGACCGGCAACTTGTCATATTGCCACTGTTCTAAAGTAGTGGTTCTCAAATGGTGGTACATGTTTGACGATAAATTTAAGTATTATTTTCTTATATTTTAAACTTATTTTTTTAACTTGTTACAGAGCTCTTAAAACAAGGACTAACAGTCTGAAAAAATTCTTACCCAGGGCTATCACCACCCAAAACAAGCAGAAAAGACCTAAACCAAAAAAATCTAAACCATGTATTGAGAAAGTTATATTTTTGTTTTATGTCTTCACTCTATATTTTGATGCTCAGGATATTGCACTTTAATTGCACGTTTTTCTGACGCACTTACAACCAGTCTAATCAATGTCATCGTAATCAATGACAGTGAAGACAATTTTATTTACTGAGAACTGAGGACGTTGTATGCCAAACACAGAATTGCCATTTACATTTTATTTTTTTATAGTTTAAAATAAAAAAAATCATCTGATGAGGCACTTGTATTTTTTTCAGTATTTTATTCAGATTTACATTGTTATATTTAAATTTATTCTAAAAATAATCCAATTTATATGTAATTTATTATATTAAATAATTTAGCTAATTTTAAAAAGTGTGTTTTACATTTTCTAAGAAACATTGGTTAATCACTCATTTGAAATGCTTTATACGGAAAAGGTTTGATTATTGACTGAATATTACTATTGTTTTTATTGTCACTGATAACAATTTAGTGAGCGTTGTCTAAGACGATATTAAATGTTTGGCACACCAGGATTGACATCTAATAAAAGACTTGGGGGAAAAATAAATTGTATAAACAATGTATTTGGATAGATAGACAAAATTTACTAGATAGTGTTTGTAAACAGGCTTAAATTGCAAGTGCCCCAGAAAAGTTAAAGTTAAAGGATCCAAACATATTTTACTGGAGCACTTAAAAAAATAGTTGAAATACAGGTACATATTACACATATATTTATCAAAAATAAAATCAAGAAGAGTACAAATGACGCTTTAATTACATATTCACTCATTAGACTGTGAGTTACACAAGCTCAAGCTAATTCAGACTTCGCTAAGAAGAACGCATTAGCTTAACTTTCGTAACTGCACTAATTACTGTGGAAGAAAACAAGGTTAGCAGCCTTAAATAAGCTACTTTATATTGCTTTCAGTATAACCGGTATACAAATGCATACATCATTTATTAAGTAATAATAATACTTACGTGGAGAGTTTCCTTGTCCAAAATAGCAAACCAGGCCATATTTCTCGAAATTGAACCGCCCTGGCCAAGTTGCCCTTAATTTTACTCAAAATATCATTGGATTCTTCATCGAGTCTATCCGCATAAGGCAAAAGTTTATTATAAACGATATCTTTTTGAGGGACAAATCCCAAAGCCTCAGACTGTGCCTCATTCATATTACCAAAACAAACAAAAATAATCGATGTGTAATTCTATTTGTGTTGTTAAGTAAATAAAACAAACCCCAACGCCCCCTTGCCCAATTGTTGGCCCACTATGTGACTAAATAGGGAGTCACAAGTTGATAGCCATTCAAGCCGTATTCAAATAGCTATACTCCAGATAACGCTTGGAAAAAAAGCGGCTTTGAAATGTTAAGGCAAGTCGATAAAAGATTTTAAAACAAAAAAAATGTCCGGTTAAGCGTTGGCACTCGAGCACTTCGCTTTCGTTGCTGCCAGTAAGCTAGCGGGCTAGCTAAAGTTAGCGTTTAACTACAAAAGCTCAGTCATGTCCCACTGACGTTCAACATCGACTGATTCATCCAACTACAGTGAAGCACAAGGACAGACGACACCCTGGCTGCCAACGCATGCCAGACGTCATATCCGGTTTCTGGCATTTGATTTCATTTCCCAGAGTTCTGTTTCCCCTTTTCCTAAACATTAATCCTATTAGATCATAATATCTTGGTTTTATCTTTTAGTTTTCTATACATATAGTCTCGGATGTGTGTTACTTCAACAGTAAATTAATTGCTCTTGCCTTTTTCTGTTTCTTAGTTTAATCCGGACTGCTTTTGTAATGTACAACGTCAGCATTTGCTCTGTCATCATGTCATGGCGACTTTTAGCGTTTAAAATTGGTTTTAAAATGTCTAAAAAGTCAATGCTATTCGCAGTAGATTTTGAACCTTTTAAAGTATTTATGAATAACAAATGATCATAGTGGTTGCCAAATTACCAAAAAGGTCAACTCACTATTTACTATATTCAGGGTTGGGTAGGGTTACTTTAACTTGATTGCTTTCAATTACTTTTGGATTACTCCAATACCAAATATGCTAATAAAAGACAGAAGAAACTAAATATGAATAAAATTATCACTCACAACACGTGGTAAGTTTTGCCTCCTGCCTTTGATCTCTTTGATCTCCGGCAAAACTAACATCAAATGCGACAGAAACAAAATGAAAATAAAGCCAAACAGCTTGCCACCATCATTTTTGCCGTTCCATGTATTCCGTTACTCCCCAAGCCTGCACAAAATTTAGTAATTTTATTCATGTTTAGTTTCTTTTGTCTTTTATTAGCATATTTGGTATTGGTGTACGGTAATCCAAAAGTAATTGAAAGTAATCAAGTTAAAGTAACCCTACCCAACCCTGACTATATTTATCTAAAAGTAATATCAGGCAGATTTTCTTATCGTTTGATATTTTATTCTTTGTTAAAACCGACTACATTTGCCGGAATTTTAGTCACTTTTTTTGTAGGCGTCAGTTTGCCATGTCATGGTGACATGTGTCTTTCTAAAATAACTTAAAAATATCACAGTATTAGGAATTGTCTTATTTAAGTATTTTTTGTATAAGTCTAGTTTTGTTTCCACGTGTACTTCAACTCGACTGAATGTACGTGGATGGTTACAACACATTAAAATATGTATATATATTTTTTAATAACAATGTAAACCAAACGTGTGTTTAAAAAAACAATACATTTTAATTATGGCTGTGGTATATTGAACTTAGGGCTCGCCGTAGTAGTGTTACTCCGCATGGGCTGAAAGAAACAGAAGAAAAATAAATTAATCATAATTCAGATTCAGATTCAGATCTACTTTCTTGTCATTCTAGTACACGTGTATACAGAACGAAATGTCGATACATCTGACCCGCACAGTTTCCCTGAATGTACAGATATAAATAAAATGTTGTATTGATTTGGAGTATTGAGTACTAATAATATACTAAATAATTATGGCTATGTATAGTATTTTACAGTAGTGCAAAGAGTGCAAGAGTGCAAGAGGAGCAGCTAACCAGATGTGCAAAATGGGCAGTCAGGTAAACAAGTCGGGTATACAGTAACAATAACACTGTAGTACTGTAGTAATTAAACATAAAATTATAATTAAAATTAGTCTTACTGTAATTGATGACAAGTTGGTAAATATTATTTATAACGACATTAAACGTGGCACTCCAGGATAAACACGTAATAAAAAACTCATAAAAAGAATGTCCGTATAATATTTACTTTTTAGTGCTGGCAGATTGGTCTAAATTTTGAGTACATACGAACAGTCGTGCAGATAAAAATAGTGTAATGGAATGAATAGCAACATAGTTCCAAAATAAGAGTAGGGAAATAAAATATGTGTATAATATATGTACGTTATATTATCAATACTTTGTGAAAAAAACACTGACTCATATTTCTTGTGATCTAAAATAATTTAAATAATTGTCAAGTGTTTGTATAAAGACATACATAATTATTAATACAAACAAAAACAATTATTCTACGATACAAAAATTAATGTACCGGTAATTGAAAACGTTAGGGTATCTATTTTATAAATTGAATAGTGACTGCCATCTAGTGGTTACAGATACAAACTGCAAAATGTTCCCAGACAACAAAGACACCCCACTCCGAAACGAATTCCTGCACCGTCTACGTCATAATAAAACTGACGCATACGTCATCGTACAGAGACAATCTTTCACAAAGCATTTCCTCAGGTCACCTAGCAACCGCCAACGTTTGTCCGCGCGAAGCGTTGTAATGTGGAAAGCACTCATTAGTTTTGATCAAACGTTTTCTTTTACGAAAACCATTGGTTAATGAAACTGGTTATTGAATAAGTGGCCATTTTTATTGCGTTTATTATGTTATTCTAACAAGCGTGTGTTTTGTGTTTAAAAAAAATGATCGTTGAAAGATTCAAATTGACTAGTGACAGACCTTTATCCCATCAGCGGCTTGCTTGTAGTTCCGATTACACAAGTATCCCGGTGCGTGGCAAGGATATATTTATTTACAGTAATGAAGACGTCTGGAAGAAGGTTTGGCACTTGTTTGCATGTTTCCAACGCGACTTGTTCAAATTTGGAAATTAAATTACGATAATCGAATGTACCCACCAACCATTTTGAAGCTGAAAGCTACTTTTGTCACTGATTCGTGTAAGGGCTACCACTTTCATATGAATGTTTAAAATAACAAATGAAGGTTATTATAATGATATAATCATGGAATTATTAGAAGTAAATAGGCTCAGTGGTTAAAGTCAAGTCACTGAGAGATACTTTTTTGTTACTGATAAGCACAAAAGGCTACCAGTTTAATATGCATTTCTAAAATAACAACTCATCATACACTTACTATGTAGTTATTTTGTTGGTATTCTGTTATTGCCGGATAAAAGGTATTTCAAATTAGGTTAAAATAGCCTTAGTGGATGACTTCTGTGGTAATTAGCGCACTGGGCTATCTGTATGATATGCTTTTATGATATGCTTTTCTACAAGGACAAGTTATCATGTCATTACTATTTATATTTCTGCGTTATTTATATATTTTACCATATTGTAAATAGTAAAACTAGGGTTAAACCGGTCACTCTAACCCTTTTAAAATGTTAAAATGATTTTGAAAGAAGTGATCATGTCAACATTTTCCCCTGACAGTTAAAAATCAAATACCTAGAAAATTACAATAACCCATGACGGGTAGTGAGCTATTTTCAGTCCTGGTCCACGAGCAACTCAGGTGTTGTAAGGGGGCCAGGTGCCCACGAGAACCGCCTTTGTGATCCCTGATGTATGTTGAAATGTTGATAAACAATATGCTTGTCCATTATTTTCTATTTACTGTTTTTGCAAAAAGAAAGTGAACGTTTTGTAAACAAAATTCAATCTTCAAATTGCCATTTGTTAAAAACTACCCAATAATTTTTTTTTCCATAATTGTTTTTTAACATAAAAAAAATTGCTCCTCCTGTAGCCTTGAGTTGAGGGATCTGTAACGTCTGTCCGAGGGCTTTTGTTGGCTGTGCCAGAAATGTCCTCCAGACTGGGTAGAGAGTAGCCAATGATATTCTCGGCTCGGTTGATGACCTCAGAAATTAAAGGAATTTTTAAATTCAAATGGGTGGCAAAAGAGAACATTCATCATTGCAATTGGCAAAACCTTTTACAACTTAGTTTTCTCAAAGAAACCAGACTGCTGAAATATTCCAAGAAATCTCACGTTGTCATAATCTTTAAAAAAAATGCATTTAATTAAAGTCAGCTTTTCAAAGTCAAACTCATCCATTAAATTGAATTAACTGAAATTCCGAATCGACACAGGCCTGGTCTCAACCCTTCTTGGAGCTCACTGGCCATCACGGGGACATAACATCCATGACTTTTGGAAAGAAGACCTCACCTGTCTTACTCTGTTCTGCATCTGCTGATTACATCATTGTTTGGAATGTGGAAGTGTGCCAGAGAAGTGTGGACCAAGGTACTAAAATAATGTCACTGAATTATGTGATTTTAATTTGTAATGGTGTCCAACTTCAGGGCATCATAGTTATGTTAAGTCGACTGAACAGACAAAACAGGTCTTAATTTTTTACTCTAAAAGATACAAAGTTTTACCAATATTTTAGACCCTCATAATTTGATAAGAACTTTGGCAGTGGGTTGTTCTATTCCATCTGTTGAAAACATAACCAAGATTGTTTTTTAAAAATCTTTTTAAGAATACTGTTTAGCCAGATTGCTTCCATTTCTCTCTCAGGCAAACACATAGGTGCTGATGCATGCTTTTATCTCTTGTCGTGCAGATTATTGTAATTCCCTTCACTCTGGACTCCTCAATTTGTTTTTATCAATTTTACAAACTATTGTATGTAGCAAGAGTCATCCCACTATATTTATCAGGCCAACACAGAGGTGTTGATGCAAGCTTCTTATCCTTTCGTTTACAATTTTGTAATTCCCTGCTCTCTGGACTCCCCAATTGTCTTTATTGATTAAGAAATATTTCCAAATTCTGCTCGTTTTTTTCTTAGTCAAACACAAAGGTACTGATGCATGCTTTCATCTCTTCTTGTTCAGATTATTGTAACTCTCTACTAACCGGACTCCCCAATGTTTTTACCATTTAAAGAATATTGGAAAACTTTACCCATTTCTTTCTTAAGGCAAACTCGTAAGCGCTGATTAATGGATTTAGCTCCACTGATTTACATTATTGCAATTCCCTGCTCTCAGGACTCTCCAATTGTTAAAGTTTAGTGTTTGGGAGGACATAAAGTCTGCAGGAACCCTTTATAGTCTTAAGAGGAATCTCAAGACACTATCTTTTAGTGTGGCTTCTAATTGATCGTCTTTAGTTTTAATATTTTTACTTCTCATTTTATCTGCCGTCAATTTTAATCCATATTTCATTCTTCTATGTTTCAGTTCTCTTGTTGTTTTACACTCCAGCGTTTCTCTTAGGTTCTTCAAAATGTCAATGTTTTCTCTTATCTTGTAGTCAGCTGTCTCATTTCTTATTGCACATTGAATGTTTTATGCTTATGAGCTGTCCTAAAAGTGATACACTGACAAATTGTAATTTGGTTTGAATCCAACCAAAGGTCAGACTGCAGCTGGGGCAGTAATCGGAACTTTACTGGGTGACGTGGTTCATCTTTCCTTCAGTTTGTCAGACGAGAAAGTAGCTGCCTGCTGTGGGGCCACTGCATACGTTCTTAACTCTCAGGTTAGAACATTAAATTTCGGCAGGTAAACTCTGACCCGGGAAACAGTTGTTTTTCGCATCAGAAACAGGAAACGATCTCGACGTTAACGGGCCATTTAGGACCCGTAACATCAGCAGAGTTCTGCATGTGGAATGAAGGCATTCTAGTTACATCATCGGAGGATCGAACATTCCGGGTACAGTATTAACATTTTGATTTACGCTGCTTTGCGAAAGTATTTGACTCACTTGAACACAATTGTGAAGTGATATTGAATATAATGGGTATTTTATACTTTCTAAAAGTCAAGTCGGATCATGTTCATTTGTACACCCCTTAATCACAATGAGTCTCAAAGGGCTGCAAAGACCAAATATTATTGCAAACAACAGACTATTATTACACCATACCCTGATCTAAAACCTACATGAGGGCAAGGAAAAACTCAAAAACCTCAGCATGAGGAAAGTGAAGACACCTTGAGACGGCACATGAGGTAATCCCCCTTGACTTGGGGCAGCATTAGCTCAGGAGGTAGAGCGCTCGTCTTGGGATCAAGAGGTCGGAGGTTCGAGTCCCGGCACCTCCGTGTTATATGTGGAAGTGTCCTTTGGCAAGACACTGAATCCCTAATGCCCACAATAAGCAGGTAGGCGCCTTGCATGGCTAAGTGTGAAGCACATTGTAAAGCGCTTCATTGACTTGTAACGCGTTATAAATGCATACCATTTACATCACAAATGCTTCAAACCTGTTGTTGATTTTTGAACAAAATAACATCTTCTATATGTATATTGGAAGCCTGAAATGTGACTAAAAATTGAAAAGTTCAAGGGGGCTGAATACTTTCTCAAAGCGCTGTTTGCATTAATCGACACAAAATATTATTGCACCACAACTTAGATGTAAAATATCTTCAGGTGTGGGATCTACAAACGGAATCAGTTCTCTACCAGTCTTATGTCCTCTCAGGTAAGATGTTAAATAATAAACCCTCTTTTGTTTTAAGTTTACCCAGTGGTATATTCCAGTCTGAGGTGGGGACTGCAAAGTGAAATTGCTGTATAGCGGGAAACAGAAATCTATGGTAATGCATAGCTAATGCGATCCGAATCCGCGGTACCTTAGATGAAATCATCCATCCATCCATTACCTGCACCGCTTATCTTCAGTAGGGCCGCGGGGGTGCTGGAGCCCATCCCAGCTATCTTCGGGCAGTGGGCATGGGACACCCTGAACTGGTTGCCAGTCAGTTGTAGGGCACACAGAGACAGACAACTTGCTCGCTCATTCACACCTAGGGACAATTTGGACCAGTCAATTAACCTGACATGCATGTTTTTGGAATGTGGGAGGAAACCCACGCAAGCACGGGGAGAACATGCCAACTCCACACAGGAGGTTCGATCTCATGACCTCAGAACTGTGCCGCACACCTGCTAACCACTGCGCCGCCGTGCTGCCCATAAAATCATTAAGATAACAAATTAATATATAGTCAGTGCTACTTATGTGTAACATACATGTTTAGGATTAAATAACATTCAAAATAAATTTACGGCCATACAACTTAGCAAGAGTAGCTATTAGTGTCTGCCTTCCTCGTATTTGTTTATAACCCAGTGTTCTCGTTTGCCCGCGTCCCCGCGTCCTAGACGCATTATTTTTGCTGGGGACGCATAGTGTCGAATCAAAGTGCGTCTCCGGGACGCAACTTTTTTGACACAAAATTGTCATTATTACCCGATTACTTTTTCTTAACAAACAATTTAGCGCACTCCAAACTTTTCGTCAGGCAGATCCGCCATTGTTGTTTTGGTCTCGCGGTTAGAGTTTTCGTCTGCACGCCGATCTTGTTGCTTCGAGATTACGTCCTTTTGTGGTGGTCGTCGTTGAGTGAAGGTTAAGTATGCATACCTGTCAACCTGTACGTTTTTGCTGTACAAAGTACTGTACGTTTATTATGCATTTTAAGACGTGTACGACGCACAAGAAAATCTGTACGGAAAAACGCAAATTTGTCAATCATGGGTACCATCCCGTAAACACCGACTATCACTAAAACGGCAAATCAATCAAGTCAAACGAGTTCGAGTTTGTAGTGAAAGTCCGTCTCTTTTTAGAGAACCGGCTTTTTCGACTCAACTCATTAAAGAGAGCCGGCTCTCAAACGGCTCACTTGCTTTGATAGATAGATAGATAGATAGATAGATAGATAGATAGATAGATACTTTGTTCATCCCCAAGGGAAATTCACATTTCCAGCAGCATCCCTGAGCTGAGAACAATCGAGAACAATCGAAAATAACACGGGAGCTGCTGGAGTGGCTGCCATTCGTGACGGCGCCGGAAGAAAAGATTCAATTTGAATCATGTACAAACAAACAAACAATTGAATCATGTACAAACAAACAAACAAAATATTCATGTTTCAATAAGTGGAGTGTTAATAAAATGGGGGGAAAAATAATTTCTGATACTGATATAACCAGGTAAAACTAATTTTAAGTTACCTGTCCAAATGAATGTTGTGCCATCTCACCTTTCCCACTCTCTCTCCTCTCACCTTTCCCACTCTCTCTCCTGCAGTTGGCTTGCTGCTGCTCGCTCCTGAAACTAATACTTACCTCTTTGTGATATGTCATACATATCACTGGTGCTCTAGAGATTAGGATTGGGTGCAGTCACTACTGAGACCTGGGTTGCTTGTCTAGCGTAGTGACTCTTGCCTAACGACTGAGGAATGCATTATATTACGAATTATTATGTTGTATAAAGAAGTTGAGAAAAAAAGGAAGTATAAAAGGAGAAAATGAAAAAAGACAGTTTTGTGGTTATCCCTTTAATCAGTATATTACCAACAATAATTTAATGCAGAAAATAAATTAATAATTTGAATAAGAAAATGTATTATTCTACTTAATTATATTTGCATGTATTTTTTCCTTCTACAGTGAACGTCCAAGCTACTTAATTTTTGAACTTTTAAAAAAAATAAACCTCATTCATGTCGAGCAACTCAGTGTCTCACAACAAAATGTTCATAAACAATATATATGATATAAGGAAACACATGTACAATATAACATGTTAAACTACATAAATAAACACGTTTGAAAAAAAAAAGATTTTTTGTATTTTGTAAGGGAAAATACGACAGTTTGTAAGGGCATGGAGCCGTGGAGGTTGACAGATATGAGTATGCCTCCGAAAAAACAGTATTAGGTGAAAATCAACAAAAGATTGGTCATTTCTTCAGTGTCAGTAATACGTCGAAACACAATGCAGAAAGTGATAACAACGGCAATAATTCTGGCACGAAAAAACAGCGGAGAAATTCTTCGAAAGATCGCGGAGGCAAGAAAAACACATGTGTTGAAGCAAACGATTCGACGAAAGAATAAACAAAAGAATACTCCTAGCAAGAAAAGGACTTTTCTGCCAGAATGGACTAAATTATATTCCTGGTGACGCTATGAGGAGGATGATAATGGATTGGACCTTGAAGAAGGCATTACAACTGTGGCGGGACAGCAAACCACGAAGAATATATGAACTGAAAAATCTGAAGTGATAACTGCTTTGTATTACCAATTAACTGTGATGATCAAAAGTGCATGAATATATAGACTAATATTTCGGCAATATTATTTTGTATAATGTACAATATTTTTGTGAACTGAAAAATCTTGAAGTGTTAACTGATTTGTATTACCAATTAACTGTGATGATTAAAACTAAATGAAAATATAGATTAATATAATTATACAAAATAATATTGATTAAATAATGTAGAATATTGTTGTGAACTGAAAAATCTTGAAGTGATAACTGGTTTGTATTACCAATAAACTGTGATGATTAAAACTGAATGAATATATAGATTTATATTATATATTTGTCGCCGATTTACAATTTCAACCTCGATAACACAAAATTTTGGGGACCCATAGATCTCTGTTGCGACCTATAGATTTTTGAGCATGCGAGTCTCCGGGACCCATCACTTTTCAGAGGTAAAATGAACACTGATAACCGCTAGCTTAGTTTCTATGGTTACACTGTTTTTGCTTCCCGCTTTACCATACAAAAAAACAGTATTCAATCGTCGAGTCACTAAGTCTTTGGGAAACACAGAGAACTTAATGAGAATGGCATTGTGGGAAGTAATTCATGCAATAACTTGTCTGCGTTTCAATGATGCCCTGAACCAAACCAATAGCAGACCAATATTTTATATCACATTGAACAATAGCAGACAGGCATCTCAGAGACGTAACAACATACACAACGAAGGTAGAATATTACTAGTTTTTGGGAATGCAAAATCTTTTGTTGCTGTCGTGTCGTGGAGAAAGTGCCATGAGGAGCGTCTGAAAAAACACCGTATTCCACACCGTAAAGTGCACACGGTGGGCTCGCTGTATCCCGAAAGTCTTCTGCATATGTACCATTATGCTCTCTTTTAAGCTTCACCGCTGCTCAGCGTGTTCTTCGTAAAGGAAAACCGGCATATCGTCATTGGCTCAGCAGACGGACAGGTTATTAAATCCAGCCCGAACAGAGGTAAAGTGACCTTTTCCAATCATTTTTTTAAATCTGCTTTTAGGTGTGGTGCTTTTCTCTCCAATCTGACTCTTCTTGTCAGCACGTCACCAAAATTGAGCTTCACAAGCATGAACAAAGACATCAGACAGGTGACATAAAATTTACGGCAAATATGTGTTTAACTGCTTTCCTAAGTATTTAATGCAGCCTTTTCTTCAATGAACTGCCTTAGGAGTGTCAGAAAAGTCACCGGAAGTGGACAACTCAAAACCTATCCTCAAAATAGCTTCTTTTCACTCGTGTAATGATGCAGAAAAAAAGTATGTCCATCTTAGCTATACTCTTTATTTTTAAGTTATACTATATAATCAAGACCTGTAATTTATTCTTTCCACTTTTTAGGGACGAGAGCTGGTTATGCATTGGAAGCACAGATGGTCTGTATGTACTTGATCTGGCTACATCAGAACTGATTACAGTTTTACATTTTA
Source organism: Urocampus carinirostris (assembly GCF_059441175.1). Taxonomy (NCBI): domain Eukaryota; kingdom Metazoa; phylum Chordata; class Actinopteri; order Syngnathiformes; family Syngnathidae; genus Urocampus; species Urocampus carinirostris. The sequence goes on from NC_142361.1 coordinate 24,406,057, forward strand.
CAGGTAAGGTATTCCACAACTGATGCTATTTTGGCAAGAAACTAAAGAAATGCATTTAATGGAAAACAAAGGCGGAAAACTGCTGTTTTTGATGCATCATGGTACCTCTTAGCATTTCTTGAATGACTGTTGAAAAAAAAATTTATCCGACTCATTTGTATTGCACATTTTAATGATAACTCAAAGTGGCAAATACTTTGTTCTGAGGTGGTGATCGTACAGTGAAATTGCTTATAGCGGGGATAGAAACCTATGCTAATTGTCATGAACCAGAACAGGATCAGGACCCAAACGCGTGACGTTACTCACACAAGCCTTTTATTTTACCGGACATGGGGAGTCGTGCACGTTAGGCAGCAGTCTGGCGTGAAATGGTAGGAAGCCAGAGGCAGATGAGATTGATACCAATTGCCCGAGTTGATATCGGACAGATAGGGTTGATACCGGACAGGACGCGACAGACAGGATAGATAATGAAACAGGCTATCGAAAATAAACAGGACAGACTAGATAGGAATGAAAACTGGAGAAAAATAGACAGGAACGAAATTGGAAACCTATATTAAACAGGACAAAAATAAATGGGAACAATACCAGACAGGGAATACCAACAGGAAATAGGACCGAGTCAAAACCCACGTCTTGCGGGGCGGAAGTTCGTTGACAGACTGACAAAGGAAAAATGAGAGCACTGAGCTTAAATAGACGGAAAGCCAATCTGTCAATGAGCCGCAGCTGGCGCCACTTGGGCGGGGCCAATTGGGCACCATGGCAACCGTGACACTAATAAGCAAATGCTTCCTGTTAATGATATTCCGATCATCGATCGGTTACGGCCATATTCCTACGTGAGGTTAAGAATGTGTGTAACGTCTTGGTATCTCAAAGTTAGTTTCCTCCGTTAATATGTTTTAGTTCTCCTATAGCATCACTGCAAGCCTTGGGACCCAAAGTGAATAAATACAATACAAAAAAATACATTTATGTATAGCCGACGTTCAGTCTTTACGGAGCACACGAGAATCTTCCACTGCAGACCAATAGCAGAACTCCAAAATAATTGGTTGCCGATGGCGTATAGTAGGGTAAAATGCCATAAAGAGTGGTCACTTTGGATTACACTTTGTAAATTGAAAACGTCATAATGGGTTTTACTGGAGAGTTGCCAGGTATGGTTACCGATACCAGCAGTTTTTATGGTATCGGTACTTGAAATAGTAGCCAATACGGGTATCGCCACCTTCTAATGGCCATTTAACGATCAGAACCTGAATCAAAGGGATGGTAAGTTACCATTCCATATTGCAATATCAAAAAAGCAATATTCATCTGGGATTTTAAGCTATTTTCTTAAAAATATCCGACATTTCTTGCAGAGGGACGGAAAAATTTATGTACGTATCAGTATTAAAAAAGTGGTATCGACCACGCTAAATTACAATGCATTTGGCTCATTCCGTCTCTATTTCTGCCAATTCTAGACAACCCCGATTTGGGCATCAGAGCGGTTGGGTCTTGGATCTTCTCCAACAAGTGTAACAACTCTGTGAGTATACTTCAAATAATTGAAAAAAATCGGATACAACATTTTATTACTAAAGTGACCGAACAAAGTAAGAAAAGATTACATTTTGGATGCCGGAATGGTCGCATACTTTATAGTTTTTATCCCATGCTCCTCTGTAAAACAAGCAGAGCTTTAGCATCACCTAAGATCTATCTGTGTACACCCATACACACTGTAAGCCTGAATTGTCACACAGCTTTGTGGTTTTTGATCACAGGCTCCATAGTTAAGAAGGCACAGCCTTAGCACCATCTAATGTCTATCTGTGCTCACCCATGCACACTGTATGCCTGTTTTGACACAAAATCCTTGTTGGGGTTTAATCCCATCTTCCCTTATTAAACAAGTAAAACACTCGCACCACCTAGTGCCTTGACAAGTATGAGTATGCCTCCGAAAAAACAGTATTAGGTGAAAATGGTATCATCTAAACATTTACCCTGTAATTTAGCTGACGGCTCTGTCCTTGTTTAACTGCACTACAGATTGCTTGAGTAAGATGTTTCCTCCAAATGAAAATCCTGTTTTACCACGTAAAAACTTCAATATGTGTTTAACTGCTTTCCTAATTAAGACCTCTCATCGGTCGTAGAAGGTATGTTTTTATTTGGTTGTGTCTGGTAAATGTGGATGTGTTAATAGCCTGTTATAGAATTTTTACAAGTTGGGGTGCGATGTGTTTACAATCCACTTGGGACTTTCCATTTTATTAAAGCCAAGAAAAGTGATTATGTGTTAAATGTTGTAAAATAAATGCTCTTTATTTTGCATTTTAGTTAAATACACATTTCTTTGACAATTATTGAATTTTTGACATACAGATGCTGTTTTTAGTGAGCTCTTTGGGGACTCAATGTGTGGCCCTATTGGAATTCTGCTTGGATGACGCCATGAGAATTAAAGCTGGAACTCAAGGGTTTTCTATATTTCCGAGGTAATGTTGAAATTTTGTTTTAACGTTTTTCTATATATTATTTGGACTCACAATGCAGCTGTGGCCAAGCTTTTTGACTCGCATTGGGTTCTAAAATGTGACTGAAGGGGCCTGGCCAGGAGAAATCATGATTGCATGATTGATTTTATTTTTATTTTATTCTGAACCATGTCATGTCAGGTATTGAAACAATAAGAATTAAAGCTAAATGAGAGATTGTCCTTTTGTAAGCCCTTCATTTGATAGAATGCAAAAGAGCAAGCTTAAAAGTGTTTTATTTTCAAATTGTCAATTGATTTTTGTGGCGAAAAGCCTGTGTGTTTTGTTTTTTTTTGTTAAATGCAATATATGTTAAATGCTGTTTATATACATAGATATATATATATATACACACACACCGATATTTTTATATATATATATATATATATATATATATATATATATATAAAATGTGTGTGTGGAGTTTGCATGTTCTCCCCGTGCTTGCATGGGTTTCCTCCCACATTCCAAAAATTGTCCCAAGGTGTGAATGAGCGAGTGAGCTGTCTGTGTCTGTGTGTCCTGCGACTGACTGGCAACCAGTTGAGGGTGTCCCCTGCCCACTGCCCGAAGATAGCTGAGATGGGCACAAGCACCCCCGTGACCCTACTGAGGATAAGTATTCCAGATAATAGCTAGATGGATACATGCGTCATGCGTTTGTTAATTGCCAATGGAGACCTAGCTTGCATTGCATCATATAATTAGCACTTGTCTAACACTTATTCGAAGTTAAGTGCATCAAATATACTAATATGCTAATTTGTCATGAATTTGTCGGTTCACTGGCCATTTTTCATTTTCTTTCGTCCTCATTTTTGAAGAACAGTTTGAATGTCAACTGAGAGTGAAGTGTCTTTCAGGGGAAAAAAATGCTGAGTCAACAAAACCGAAAGTGATAGTTTTTTAGGGTCTCCTACCTCCTACCAACAGGAGGCCCCAACTGGGGTTTGAACTGAGCACAGGTGTCCAATCCCAACACACCTGTGCCCTATTATCCTACACCATTAAAAAGGGGAAAAAAAATCTGCACATGTTGTTTTCCATATTCATTTTTCACCATCACCCTTTTTCAGTGTCATTTTGATACGTGAGGTTTGGTTTTTGTTTCTGATTCTGATAGTTTTATGAATAGAGAAAATAAAGAGAGAGAAAATAATAGTCTGTAGTTTGCATTAACTTTTGTCTCTGAAGCCATTTGAGAGTTAAAATGTCAAGAGAATTTTTTTTGTCAACCGGGCCGGATCAAAAGCCAAACAGGCCGTTCTGGCCCGCCGGCCGTGGTATGCCTTTGGCCGTCGTAGTGGAATCATAGTCATGGGCTCTTTCTCATCCACTACCCAAATGAGGAAAAAAGTATGAAAATATACAGATAAATTACAAACAGCTGTCTTGATTACTTGAATTACATTTTTGATGAGTTAACAACAATGGTAAAGCGGCTAATAAGCCAGCAATGGAAAAGCTTAAGCATTTACTTCCAGTAACTTCTTACCCCCTCTTGTTTCCAGTTCCCCCCCACTGCTAGACTCTCCTCTCAATGCCGAGCTGAAGAAGAAGGAGCCCAATAATTCGAAGAAAAAAGGTCACCAAGTGTTATTATTTTATTTTTATGTGGTTTCAAAACGGTTCTAAAACGGATTTCGGTCAAATACCGATTTGTTCGATTACAGAATCGTTTGAGTACCGAGAAATCACTTTACCTGAACTGTATAGTTCACAAGTTAGGAAAAGAAAACACAAACATTTTTTTTTACATAATTCAGAAGAATTCAAGGTAAAACCATTGGAGATCATTTTAGATAAGATTTTAAATAAATGAAAATGGGTTGGTGATCCCAGATATATTTTGGAAAACAGAATAAAATATACAGTAAATACAATATTTCAAGTAATCTAGGAAATAATGTAATTAATCTGGGAAAATTTAGGATATCCCCTAAAAAAATCTGAAATAATTTAGGATGAAATGTCAGTTGGGATTCGCACTGCTGTGACCACTAGTGACGATAAACGAATGAATTAATTAAGTACTGCTTTGGATTTAATTCTTTGTTAGCAATCCTAATTTTCTTCTTTTTTCATTTAAATCTATATTACAAGTTTATTCTGGAGTGCCACAAATCTTGCTGTAAACAATGTATGTTACCTTGTTATTAATGACAATAAAAACAACTCTATTCTAACCCTAACCCCGTAACCCAAATCTCCCTTAAACCTTTACCTTTAACTCTAACCCCAACCCCAACTCCCTAACTATTTTACCCTTACCCTTACCCTCTATCCCTCAACCCCAACAATCTAACCCTAAAACCCAAACCATGACCCTCTAAACCTAACTCCAGCCCCTCTATCCCTAACTATGTTAGTCTCTAACCATAACTACCTAACCCTTACCACTACTCCTAACCCTTTACTAATAACCATTTAACTCTCTAACCATAACACCCTAACCCCCTGACCCTCTCCTAACCCTCTATTCCTGTAACCCTAACACTTAACCATAACCCCTAACTTCATCCCTAACCCCCAACCCTAACGTTAAACCCTAACCTCTAACTCTACCCACTAAACCAAACCCTTACCATATTCCTGTGTGAGAATGGAAACTTCGCAAAAGGGGTGGTATTACTTTTTAACTCCCTCTAATTTGAGCACTTTAACAAGTATGTCAACTATAACAACAAATACATCACAATAAGTACTTGTTATTCATCAAAACGCTGTTGCTCCACACACTCACAGCTTCCAAGGTCTTAAAAGCCTGTTTGTGACCAGGGTGTATAATTATGAATTCTGTTCTCTAGTGGTGGTTTTCTGCGGTTTTGCTTCAGAAGCCGTGGCGGTGGAAAAGGGCAACATTCTCCAGTCCCGACTCCTAATAAGAGATGTAGCCGAGATGTACTGCGTGACTGCCATGTCCAATCCAGAAACCACAAGCATTACTGACTAATACGGGCTTAATCACGCCGCGTTATAAAGTATACGGTATCGGCAGAATTTTAACATGCTTAAGCGTAAACCACTCGGGCTCTTGGAAAAAGAATAATTATTCCGTTAGAGTCTGGAACAAGTTTGGTTTTGAAGAACTGGGGAATGGATCTGACAACTCACTTAAAAAGCTATGATGATGACTCGGTTGGAGTCGTACTTTTGTCTGGCGTTTTAGGTTTTTTCTCTTTTTTTATTTTAAATGGTCAAATCCAGGAAATGGTACAGTTCAATCCTATTGTCCATCCATTATCTGGACCGCTTATCGTCGGTAGGGGGTGCAACTCACTCCCAGTGAGTTGCAAGGCACACAGAGACAGACAACTCACTCACTCATTCACACCTAGGGACAATTTGGACCGGCCATTTAACATGACATTTATATTTTTGGAATGTGGGAAAGCCTGGAAGAAACCCTCACAGGCACAGGGATAACATGCAAACTCCACACAGGGAGGCTGCAGTAGCTGGACTTGAACCCTGAACATCCGCACCGTAGGGCTGCACGCTAACCACCCAACCGTGCCGCCCCAATCGTATTGTAATTGTCTCAATTTGACCAAATGGTCTGTTCCTCCATACCACAAAAATAAGGGAATTTCAAATAATACCATAAGAGTAGCTAGGGAAATTGACACCTCAAGCCCTAGTGTGTATGCTGTAGCAGCCCCTAGTGGTGTAAAATACTTTTCATTTATGTAAAACACTATTGATTCAAATCACCTGATGCAGACATCTGCCACTGTTTCCTTCTACTCATTTTAGCCACATGCTGGCAGGTTATGGATCACTGCTAGCCTGTATTTTCATTGTTAGCTACTCCGTGTAGAAAAAGCTTGCTTGGTGTTTTACTGTCATTTGCTTTCCACAACTGGTCGTGCAAGCGAACGTTGTCGTGTCCTGTGATTGAGGCATCTTCTATTTGTTTTCACCATGTCAAGTCAAGTCATCTCATCTCATCTCATTAGCTACACCGCTTATCCTCAGTAGGGTCGCGGGGGTGCTGGAGCCCATCCCAGCAATCATCGGGCAGTGGGCAGGAGACACCCTGAACTGGTTGCCAGCCAATCGCAGGGCACACGGGGACAGACAACTCACTCGCTCATTCACACCTAGGGACAATTTGGTCCGGCCAATTCACCTGAAATGCATGGTTTTTTTTGGAATGTGGGAGGAAATCGGAGTGCCCGGAGGAAATCCACACAAGCACGGGGAGAACATACAAACTCCGCACAGGAAGTCTGGGGCTGGATTTGAACCCACGTAGAAGGTTCCCAAGACAGGAACTGTGCCGCACAAGCGCTAACCACTTCGCCGGAAGTCATGTTGATTTGTATAGCCCTTAATCACAAAGAGTCTCATTTCCTTCTCTTGCTTTTCCTGCAAGACATTTGGCTGCAGACAAAGGCTCGCAGCTCGTCGCTATTGTTATTGTTATCTAATACTGCTTCATCCTTCAGTGTCACTTGCCTTTCACAGCTGGTCATGCAAGCGAACGTCACCGAGTTTTGTGACTCAGTCATCTTCCCCCTTCTTTTCCCACTGTTTCCTCCTCTAGCCATTTAAGCAAGTCTCTTGACTGCAGGTTATGGCTCTTTAATAGCCGCTATTGTTATTCTCTAATGCTCCTGCTTAGTCCTTCAGTGTCACTCGACATCCACAGCTGGTCAAAGTCTGGTTTGCTTTTACAAATTTAGCTGGAATTTTTAGTTGCTTCTCCTGCTAGCTACTAAAGTTACCCACTTACACCAGCTCTGAACAACTCCAGCTAGTTGCTCTTTTTAGCTGCTCTGGGCTTCCATAGTGTGTCTTCTTCAAATGCACACACTTCAGCTCCATTCTAAGCTGCAACAACTCCTAGTGGAGAATTATTACATACTGTCACTTTATGAGCTGGTGGCTTCTTAATACAGTATAATAAAATGTTCCATGAATCATAAATGCTTTAATTTATTCTTTAATGGCAATTTTTAAGCGTCTGCTACATCGATGAGGCAATGTAAACATTTTCTAAAAGCCTGAATTATGATCTTTGTATTTTGCTTGAATTTAACCGTGTAATCTTCCTCCCGTGTTTTGTCTGAGAAAACATCTCAAGAGATAACCACTGTTAAATCAATCATCGTCACTCCTTAAAAGTCCAAGACTTTAATATACTTTTGTGCGTCCAAAGAGGTTCATGATTCATGACTTTGAGTCCCACAGATGCAGTCGATTGCTGGGGGCAACTTTTCCACGAACAGAGCGTCCTAGAAATAACACCGATGGATTTATTTATTTTCTCTTCCAGGCCTCCGTATAACTCTTGTAAATTTGAAGACTAATGCTGTGGCCTGCGGTCGTTTTTGAGCTCTCACTAAAATTTGGGGACATGTTATTTTCTTTATCTAGTACAGTTTTTACGATTGATATGTCTTTATTATTAATTGCTTATATTTTGCTATGTATGTCATCAAATCGTCCGTTGGTGTAAATCATGTTAAAAACGGAATAATAAGGAGGAGAAAATATTGTAGAATTGGGAAAAAAATGTCTTTCCCAGTATTTTTTCGTCTTCTGTTGGGAGATAATTTTGGCCAGTTTAAGTATCATTTTATTTAGTTTGTTAAATATTTAAAATGGTAATTTTTTTCTCAATATTTCTTAATAATAATAATAATATTGCATAGTTTAAGAATTATTTTTAAAATTATATTTAGTTTGTTAAATATGAATCCCTGTATTAAAATATTGAGTTAATATTGCACATGGCGAACAAATTTAATTAAAAAAAATCTCAAAATCATGAAAAATTAAGAAATGAATATTAAAAATCAACAAAATCGTCAGACAGTGATATCATATTTTTTTTGCTGTGTACGAGTGAATAAAAAAGGTTTCCTTTCAGATTTGACTTCATTATTTAAAACAATCTGGATTTTTATTTTTAGTTTATCTCTCTCACAGTGGACATGCACCAGCGATGAAAATTTCAGAGCCCTTCATGATTTTTAAGTGGGAGAAATAGCAAAATAGCAGGGTGTTCAATTACTTATTTTCTTCACTGTAATTGTTAATTCAATGTCACATATTTTTTTAATTTTGTATTAATATGCAGCACAATCCACTTGCAGTGTACAATTATATAAAAAAGTTTCATTTCAGATCTGACCCGAGAATACAGAAAATGAATCTGAAAATCGGAATAATTTTCTTTCCCTCACAGTCGGCGTAAAAGAACAGCCGCTTGTCTTCCACTCCAAGGTGAAATCATCGGGATACACAAGCACCCCAAGGTAGTGCAGTCAATATAATAAAACGAAATGTCTATTTATAGATTTTGATTGAATCGCAAGGATTTTAATCCAAATCGGAGGCTTTGAGACCCTCATTAATCTTCCTTTCTATATCTCGAACCTGTGCTGCTTCTCCAACAGAAAGATTTTATTCTCACCCAAAACCAATGTACATAAAAATCAGTCCTCTACCAAGTCTAACAAGAAAAAGTAAGTGCTCTGGAAGTATCAATGAAAAAAATAATATTTTGTGATTACAATTTTTTTAACTTTAATTCTCGATTTTCAAATAGAGGTATACTACTCAAAGAATACCCGGAAGGCACTCCGGCACCTTCGGCTCTTCGTGTGCATCTAAATATTACAAATAAACCAGTTTATTGCATCCAGTATTCAGGTGGGTATTAAAACATATTTAAATCAAAACATTATATTGAAAAATGTATTATTTATTTAGGCGATGGCAAGCAAATCCTCTGTGGTCTTGGTGACAACTCCGTCTTCATGTACAAATCTTCCCTGACTGGCAACCCAGCAGTTTACACAGGTAATTGGTCCCACAAATATCCCAAAATAAAATAAGAGGGATACCTTGGTACTCGTGTTTGCTTAAGAAAGAAATGAGTGGACTTTATATCAAATGATAAAAACAATCAGGGAGTACGGTGAGCAGGGAATTACAATAATGAAAACGAGTGAAGATCGAAGCATTACTCAGCATCTCTGTTTTGCCTACAAGAGAAATGGGCAGACTTTGGCTATGTTCTTCAAACGACTGGAGAGTCCAAAGAGCAGGGAATTGCAGTAATGTAAACGAGAGGAATGTTAAGTACTTTTTGCCCGGTATTGGAACGAATAAGAACTTGAACAAACCTAAACACAGCCGAACATGTGTTCGAGTCAGCTGAGCGGCCATCTTGGCTACCTTAACCCGGTCGGTTAGCATAATTTCAAGAGACATTGTCAGTCTGACAACATGTGTTGAAAAATGATTTTGATTTTGTGTGTTTTGTTGCCTTTTTGTCGGTGATAATAGGTCACGAGAAAGTTAGTGATAAGGGGAACGAAAAGAGGAAAACGCTAAGAAAACGATCAAGTTGAAATAGGTAAATATTACAAAATACGGATAAGTGTCTTCCTTCAAACTGTTGCTTAAAGGTATACTAAATTGGTTAGGGTTAGGGTTTATTTTGATATATTTGTGGTTGTGTAGGTACATGTTTTATTCATATTTTGGTATTTTGGAATGCATAGGAACGTATTCAAATAAATAGCATTGTTTTGTATAGAAACAAATGTTTCCTTTAAAGATAAAGGTAGTGTAGTTTTTTGTTATATACTCAGTTCTGTGGAACATTGCAGTCATTCCATTCTAGTCCAACATACATTATAATTATTTTACAAGACATGTGGTTTTATTCCCGCTACTGTAAAAACCTTTTAAATGGATCTCTGGCATCAGATGAAACACTCTACACACATCGACTTGAACTATAACTGTCAAATTTATAGATTAAAACTTTTATGAGCTCAGTGATGTTTTATCAACATCTGCAAAAAGCTCCTGAAAATATTCTATGAGACAGTAGTGGCAAGCGCCCTCTTCTATGCGGCAGCGTGTTGGGGAGGCAGCGTCAAGAAGAAGGATGCCTCTCGTCTCAATAAACTGGCTAGGAAAGCGAGCTCTGTTGTGGGCAAAGAGCTGGACAGCCTAACAACAGTAGCTGAGAGACAGGCACTGAAAAAGCTGAGGAGGCCAGCCTTCTGAGGAAGTAAAGTCGGCTTTGCCCTTTCCTACATAGAGCTTCTGTGTTGGCAGTCCAGTCCAGTTTGTTGTCCAGCTGCACACCCAGGTATTTGTAGGTCTGGACAAATTCTACACATTCTCCCTTGATGGTTACAGGAACCGGGTGAGTTCTGGTTCTCCTGAAGTCCACCACCATCTCTCTGGTCTTGGTGTGTATATTGGATTCTTTTGGCTTTATTATTGTATTGTTCTCAGCTCAGGGATGCTGCTGGAAATGTGAATTTCCCTTAGGGGATGAATAAAGTATCTATCTATCTATCTATCTATCTATCTATCTATTAGTAGATTTTAGGCTCAGTTCATTCTCAAAAGTAGCATAAGGGGGCAGCACCGATACAATGACTGACAAACTGATGCAATCCGAATTGTGTCCGCAGTTTCCATAAATATTGCAGATATTAATTGAATTTCCAGGCTATTATGATGATAATTTTGTGCAGGGCATGACAAGCCAGTAAGCAGCGTGAGCTGGAGCCTCAACAGGCTTTGCTGGTTGAGTGCATCGCATGACCAAACTTTAAGACTTTGGACTCAGGACGTATCAGAACCTGCAGTTATCATGGTAACTGTATCATTACTGTCTTACAACCACACCAAGTCAAGTCACATTTAATGTATATACCATTTGATTTGCAACTTATGTAGTGTTGAAAAACAAAGTCAATGCTGATAATCAATATTTGAATGGGAAAAATGTGTTCTAGTTTAAGGGTTTTCATGTTAAAGGGAGATACATTCAAGTACAGTATATCTTATCTTTGACGCAATAACTTTTCTTATAAGATATGTTATTTTTTTTGTAACTTTGTAACACTTTTATTGCACTTTTTTTTTCTTTTTTTAACGCACAGGGGGGGGACAAAAACAAAACAAAAAACTAAATAAAAACAAAAAACAACCAACTAAGTGCTCTTATACAATGGAGATGTCTTGGCAGATGACTGGGCCTATTTTATTCCTACTTCTTATTATTAAACCTAGCAAAAAAAAAAAATAGAAATGCATTTAAAACTGGTGGCTAATCAGTAATGTAATTTTCAGTTTCAAAAAAGTTGGGTTAACCCCCGCTGTAGTAATTATTTAAGATTATTTGTACTATCATTTCTTTTTTAATCAATTGTTAAACGTTTGACCCAATCATTTATTAATACTTCTCGTTATCCGAACCTGAGTTGATTCATCAGTTCAGCAAAAATTTCTGGTATATTGTTTTCTTTCAGGGGAAAAATATGTTCTCGAAACACATCAAAGCTGCTCAATTTTATTACCTAGACAAGTTTCTACTTCTCGCATCTGGAGACTCACTGCAGTTGTATTTGTATCATCTGGATGCAACGCATGATGATATCAAAAGGTAGGAAGATATTTTTGTTTTTTTTTTGTTTTTTTTGCTTAGTCATTTTTAGTTCTTGGTTTTGATCACAGATATCACCAGAGGAGTTTTGTGAAACTGTCAAGCTGCTTTTCCACACCAGCTGGAGCTGATATCACAGATATGTCTGCTATTAACGATTTCTTCGCCTGTATCCTTTCATGAATCGCTTTTGCTGTGGTGGACAAATCGAATCTAACCGCTTAGCTTGTTAAGTCGCCTCTTGAAAGCAAGCCATGTAAACAGCGCCTTCTGAGGCTTCCGCTGCTGTTTTTATTTAAGATTATTTTGTCTTTCATTTGTTCAGGAATGTCATCTAAGGTCTTATCAGTTGAACAATATTGTATCATGAATCCGCCAAACTGGTAGCACAATATCCTGTCTTGAGCATCAGTCGCTTGCTAAACATGCACAGGAAAAGTAAACGTTTTTTTTTTTTCACATTTTTTAATTCAATTCCCCGCAGTTTAGTTTTCATAACTTTCCTGACTCAGACATTGTCCTGGCATGTGCCTCTAATCGCTCCATTCACGTGTTTGACATGAACAAAGGAATGATTGCTGCAGAGGTGCCAGACGCTCACAGCAGAGCTGTTCACTGTATCACACAAAACAAGGTAACTAAAGCCCAGTGTATAGTGACCCCCTAGTGAAAAGAAAAATTCATTGAAATGAAACACTAACAATTCAAATGATATGCAAAACACATGTACTGTACTATCTCATAAACATGATTTTAGGTTTAGAAATTTGTAATTGTATACACAACTTGAGAAGCCCTTTTAGAAATCTAATATATTTAGCCATTGTCTTGCTATTACGGAAGCCCGAATTGCCATTTTGCAAAGGCAAGTTGTCCCAGCGGTGCTTTTTAACACTAATCACATCTTCCACAAGTGAGGCCTGCATGTGATGGTAGCTGTGGCCCATCATTCATGCATCTTTACGTTTTCTCATTCTTTCCTTCTCTAGACACTCATGTTAACAGTGATGGGCAGTCATGGAAGGCAGGTGAGGCTGTGCCTCTCCTTTTGTCATGGAAATTAAAAAATAAAGTTAGATAAAATTAAACCGTTACATTTAGATTCAAACGTATTCAACTTAACAATCATATCACTCTGCTAAATGTCGGCAGATGCAGAGTGAGGCATGTAATTCTCTTGCCTCAGGACAGAGGGGGATACTGAGACTATGGATACTTGGCGCACAACTCAGCAACAAACAATGAAATTAGTAATAGTACGGCAAGTCTAGCCATCCAGTAATGCTTTTCTCATTGCATGTCATTTTTTTCATAATGGAGGATTACCTTTCTGTTGATTGTTTTATTCAAAAGGAGGAGCAAACAGATTTAATTTATAAGTTAAGACAATAAAAATGTTTTCGATGCTATAGTTTATATATTGCTATCTTGCGGTGCAAATCAAATATAGAATAAGATGTAGGTTCATTTATTTGCCAATTCGACTGTGCCTCACCAAACACAAACCTCACTGCACGTCAGAGCATGTAAACCACTCGGCTGTAGGCTATGGCTCGCCTCTAGCCGCTATTCGTATTTCTAGCTGATCATGCTATTGTCATTAATTGTCACTCGGCTTCCACAGCAAGCTTTGCAAACGAATCTTAGCTGAGTTCTATGATTCAGCGCCCTGATGCTTGACACATTTTTAGTTGCTCGAAATCCTTTACTGGCCTTTTTAGTGGCTTGTCTCATTAGCCACTAATTTCAGCTACTAACACCAGCTCTGACCAACTCCAGCTATTTGCTCTATTCAGCTGCACTGGGTATATACATCTTGATCAGTCTTATTTTGTTGTTTGCTTACTAGAAATCATTTTTCCATGCAAGAAGGAGGACTTACGACATACTATTTTGTTAATTGAATGTTTCTCTTTTACCATAAATGATTTAAATTGTCTTTATCTTTATTGATAACAACATAGTGAAACATTGTAGTTAACGAGACTTTAAAGAGAAAGAGAAAATAAAACACTGTCATGATAAATACGCAAAATATTTACAAAGATGCGCTTAGAGACTGGCCTCGGTTAAACTAATATTGAAACGAAAAAAATAATCCATTGGAAAAGTACTGCAATAAAAAAATAATGTAATAACATTTAGAAGCAGCAAATAAGTCACAAGATATATATTTTTCACAATTTTGTGTGCTTGCCATTAGTTTCTATCCCCCACTACACAGCAATTTAATTTTGCAATCCCCACCTCAGAACTGTTTGTCATATCCTGGGGGTCTACTGTAGTTCAAAATATTAGATAACGTAATCTGAGATAGAGAAAATGTATTACAGAAAAATATAACGTCAATTTAATACCAAGCCAAGTCATGTTTATTTGCATGTCGCTTGATCACAAGGAGTCTCAAAGGGCTTTACAGACCACAGATTACTGCAAACTCCAGACTATTATTTTCTCTCTCTTTATTAAAACTTCCAGAATCAGAAACAAAAACCAAACCTTATGTATCAATATGACACTGGAAAGAGTGAAAAATGAATGTGGAAAACAACATGTGCAGATTTTCTTTTCCTTTGTAATTGTGTAGGTTAATTGGGCACAGGTGTGTTGGGACTGGATACCTGTGCTCAGTTCAAACCCCAGTTGGGGCCTCCTGTTGGTAGGAGGTAGGAGACCCTAACAAACTATCACTTTTGTTTTTTTTGACTCAGCTTTTTTTCCCCTGAAAGACATTCCACCCTCAGTTGACCTTTTTATTCTTTTAAAATGAGAGGACGAAAGAAAATCAAAAATGGCCAGTGAACCGCCAAATTCACACATTGTTGGATATTTTTAAGCTATTGTGCTTTTCATTTGTGCACGACTGAATACTCAAAAAAATTAAAGAACATAATCTTTGCTTTTTGACCTGTCAGATACTCTACTTTGACACATTTAATCCCCCAATTTATGTTTAAGTACAAAACCCATTTAAATTCCTCAAGTCATCCCACTGTCAATTGTGCATTAAAGCAGTCAATTTTTTTTTCATGTGATTGGAAAGAGGCAAAAGAAACCAATCTTGATCAGAACCACACTAAAGTGAATTTATTTTGGCTTGTACGACTAGAACGACTTCCATCTTTATGGATCGACTCTTTGGCAGATGTGACAATGTTGCGTAAGACAACTCCGAGTTACATAAGGAGCACATTATCTGCGGGCCAGCAAACGTGTGAACGGGGCAAATTAAAAAAAATGGCCTTCATTATCATTCATCTCTTGTTCGGTTGATTGGGTTTAAAAATGCCATTTGAGATGGCAAGAGATTCCATGCAAAATGACGGCCTTGGAACCAGGACATTCCATGATCTAATTTTGGTTTTTGTGGCCTTACTCCCCACGAGTGTCTTGGACAAACGAGGGCCCAATTTGCTGTTGTTTAACAAGTAAGACAGCTCGGGCCTGCTCCAAAGAATGGTATTGTGAAAACTATAAATTTCAGTGAGGAATGTCAAATGGCGGTCTGTTCATGATTTATGCTAGATTAACACACGCTACAATGCTGTTTCTTAAGTAAAGGTTCGAATGCAATACAGGTCTTTCTCAAGAAGAAATGACTTAACAATACAGTGGCGCGCACATGTAGACACGAGGTGCAGCTTGGGCTCCTACCCCTTTGCAATAGGAGCATTTTTTGAAAGTATATTTTTTATTCGAGATGGGATTGAACCATATGAAGCAGAGTGGGTGAGCCGGTGTATATTGTCGGGCCTCTGTGCTGATGAAGGGTTGCATGTCACTGCAAATCTATGAATGGATGGATCCATGGGTGGAACCATGGATGGATGGATCCTTGGATGGATGGGTGGATGGATCCATGGATGGATGGATCCATGGATGAATGGATGGATGGATCCATAGGTGGATCCTTGAATGAATGGATACATGGGTTGATCCATGGATGGATGGATCCATGAATAGATCCACGGGTGGATGGATCCATGGATGGATGGATTGACGGATGGATCCATGGATGGATGGTTCCAAGCATTGATCCATTGATGGATGGATCCATGAATGGCTCAATGGATGGTTGGTTCCATGGATGGATGGTTCCATGTATTGATCCATGGATGGATCCATGGATGAATGAATGTATGGATGGATCGATCGATAAATTGATCGACAGACTGATCGATCCATCGATTGATAACTGGATGGACTTTTTTAAATTTTTATAGTATAGCGGACTCTGATATAAATATTGACTGACAGAAGTTGCACAATTTTTGTACTGTATATGTCTGTTTTTGTAAAAAAAAAAAAAATACACCAGAAAAAAAATAAGTAAATTGAAAAGTTTGCTGATGTTTAAAATGTTTCCCTAACTTCTTGAGGCATTGCAGATTTTTTTGTAACGAAAAATCTTTGTACACCTATGAAAAAACATTAAAATTGAATAGATTGCTGGTGTTCAAAATGTCACTATGCTCTCTAAGTCATATTTTCATATTAAATTCATTAAATACGAAAAATACAGTGACACTTCCTATAGATTAGAAGCAGAAAAAAGAAAATCCTTTGCCCCTTGTTTAACATGTCAAGACACCTTGTAATGTAGCCTGAATTGGTGGTTTAAAGTTGTTTTATCCATAGTGAATAGAGAACGAATAATGAGATCATAGTTTTGTGATTTGCCTTTCTTTAACTAGAGCTGTTTAACTTGGTTTGCTTGTAAACGACACTAAAACAAAAATATATTTAAACTAAACAAGATAAACAAAAAATTAGTTGCTTAAAGTGCGCTCATATTTACTCATCTGTCTTTGCACACTAGCAGACCCCAAACTATTGTGCCCCCTCCCTTATGTAATCTGTATGAACAGCAGCTAGTAGCACGGATTAAATGCACTCATTCACGTGTGATGCCAGAATTTGACTTCATGGCCCGCCCTCGCAGGTGCCTACCGCTATGCTAAGCTATTGTGCGTTGTCGGTGTAGTTTCAGCTGAGCTATTGCGTCAAAGGGCTCGAGGAATGCAGGAGGGATCATACCGGAGAGGATGGCAGGGACACTTAATCCTTGCCTAAATGACTACCGTAGAAGAAGCTAGCTATCTTCCTACAATTTTAGCTATTTAGCAAGCTATCTTGTTAGCTTTTTACATTTTTATTTGCATGATATATAGTTAACATTTTATCTTTTTTGCGAATTATCAAGCTAAACTTTGGCCTTCTTTCTAGCCTGTGATTTAATTTTTTTTTTTTATATCTTGATATTTGGTTGGCTTTTTACTCTTTTAGCTAGATATCTAGCTTGCTTTTAGTTTTTTACCTGCTTACTTTTCTAGCTAACTATCAAGCTTCTTTTTTAGCTATTTAGCAAGCCATCTAGCTAGGTTGCTATTTTAGAAAATTACTTCAAACTAGGTACGCTTTGTTCTAATTTGTAGCAGTTTGGAGACTCCCGCACTATATGATGAACTAACTACATGAGCAAATATAAACTTTTTTTAACAGCTTTTGGTGCTTTGTTAGTCTTGTGTGGCTTGCTGCTGTGTTACTGCCACAATCGTTTGTTGATTTCACTCTTCAAAGCACTCCCTAGAGGTGTAAAATACTTAATTAATTTAAATGAAACACTATTGACTCACTAAAGACTCACAGGTTTAGAAATTTGTAATTATTTGAAATGTCCGTTAAAGAAGCTGACATGATCTGTTGCCATGTAACAACTACAGAAGTCCATATGACCATTTCTGTCCCAGTGGTGCTTTTAGCACTCAACCGCCACTTACCTTCAACAGCTTAGCACTACATGAGATGGTCACCAGCATCTTCCACTTTTTTCCACTGTTTCCTTTTCCAGCCAGCTTTCATGTCCTGTTTCTGGCTGAAATGCATCTTTGCTCACACAAGAAAACATGGAAGTAAGCTTCCGAATTTTTTCGGGTTTCCGTAGGGTGTCTTCTTTAAATGCACCCGCTTCAGCGCCATTCTAAGCTACAACGACCCCTAGTGGTGAATAACTAGACACTAATACGTTCTAAAGATATTCATATGAAAAAAGGGCACCTGTGCAGGTTATCTATATAATAATGAATTTTCCTTTACAAAAGTAATAGTGTGGCTTATAATCAGGTACACCTCAGTCAGATTGTTATGTTACTCTTACCCAGGGGTCAGAAACAAGCAGGTCTAGAGCCACATCTAGCTCTTTGATGGTCCGTAGTGGCTACCTAGTGTCTTTTCAAAACTGTATGATAATGGAAAAATATATGGTTTCTGTCGAAGGCGAAACATGACACACACATTCTTGAAGTATTCCAATGAATATTGATATGTGCAGTATACAAGCTTTTAATATTTTGCAGCTCTAAAACATCTGTTTTTTGTTTGTTGTTTTTTTAATCTAATTTTGGGTCTTTCAACAATTTTTGTTGCCAACCCCTGCTCTAGCACATTCCATGCCACTGACGGATATAGACGTCAACTGGGCTACCGTTGAATGAGCTGAGGACGGGAAGCTGTTCTTCCCGACTGAAATTTCCATCGTCTCGTCACTAAAAACTCACCTGGAACTCATCACGGCAGCAACCGCGGATGACTTCTCGGAAAGTGAACTGGAAATGCCCTCTCAGACTCCCGTTCTCACTCTAGTGGAAATCTAAACAAAAATGAAAAAAAATCTATTTCACACACACTTTTCCGCACCATCTGATAAATTGGTCGGGGGTCTGATAGAAATCCGGCATATTAATATCAGAGTACCATCCCGCTGTGTTGGAAAACGAATTGTTGAAAAGAAAAGTTCTCGCATTCCGGCTTCTCTGCTTTAATTCCCTGCTCGCTGTTCCAAACGGCAAAGGAAATATTTGTAAAGGCGTTTGCTTATACAAGCTATATTGCAAAAGTATTTTCCAGCACTTGATATTCTGGGGTTAAGTAGCAAACTATTTGAGTCATGCGTGTCCTGACCAGGCATTTTCTGGTGCATATGTTTCGCAGGGCTCCATGTTCAGCTCGCAGACGCCGGAATCTTATAACCTTTTCCTCACCAGCGCCGTCACGGATGGCTTGAAGATGTGGGACCTTCGCACGCTTCGGTTAGTGAAAAATTCTTTGTTGGTAAAATAGTTAAATGTGTTATTTATCTATATATTTAGTTTGAATAAACAATGTAATCGTCTTTATTGTCATTAGGCATAGTAATCCAGGGCAAACCTGTAATAAAACAAGATAAAAGACTGCCAGGATGAATAGTCAAAAAATATTTACAATGTAATGTTTAAATTGTAAAAAAATACTATAAAAGATACATTACATTTAGCTTAACTTGACTTCAAGTTACAGAAGGAGTTACTTTTGCATATTTGTTGCTGGGAGCCACTTTTTTGTTTGTCATTAGCAGGAAAGACCCCCGGTTTTGTAAGCATTTGTAAATTCACTACTTTTTGTGCTATTACTATGTAGCTACTGTGTTCTAATCATTTTATTACCAGGTTGTGTTTATTAGAAAGTAGTGTTAAAATAGCCTTAGTCAACCACTAAAACGTTGAGAAAAACATTTGAAAACAAAGAGAAAAAGACTGCTTAGATTTTACAGTAAATTTTTCTTTACTTGCCGTGATTTTTGAGGTTATAGTGTTGCTTCAAATTTCAAATTCTGTTTAAATAGCTGATTAGAAACATTTAAGAAGGGGTTCGGCAACCTTTTTGAAACCAGAGTTATTTTTTGTCACTGGTTAGCTCACTGCCAGTTTAATATGTATTTGTAAAATAATTTCTTATCATTTTATTAATTAGTTGTTGCTATTTTATTATAAGTAAAGTTTGAATATTGTC
This sequence comes from Urocampus carinirostris, assembly GCF_059441175.1. Classification (NCBI taxonomy): domain Eukaryota; kingdom Metazoa; phylum Chordata; class Actinopteri; order Syngnathiformes; family Syngnathidae; genus Urocampus; species Urocampus carinirostris. The sequence goes on from NC_142361.1 coordinate 24,425,851, forward strand.
AGGTAGGAGTAAGATCTTTGGCCTGGGCCACAACCCGGCTTAAAATGTCAATCATTAAATCAAGTCATGTTTATTTGTGACGCCCTTAATCCCAAGGAGTCTCAAAGGGCTGCACAGACCACGGATTATTGCAAACTACAGACTATTATTTTCTCTATTTATAAAACTGTGAGGATCAAAAACAAAAACCAAACCACACATATCCAAATGAAACTGGAAAAGGGTGATGGTGAAAAATGAATGTGGAAAAAAATATGTGCACAGAGTTCATGCAAAAGCACAAATGGTGTACGTCACAAAATGGATTCTTGATTATATATCATATATATCATATATATATCAAATATATATAATATATATATATATATATATATATATATATATATATATATATATATATATATATATATATATATATATATATATATATATATATATGCACTTATTTTAAGTATTTTGGATTTCTTTGCGTCTATATTTAAATGTTTGTCAGGACAAGAACGTAGACAGGACCCGCCTTGCATTACATTCTCTCAGTTTTATTGGAAGAAAGGATCCAGTGATCGCTGGTCGTGGGAAGCAGGTCGCTCTGAACGCGGAAGAGGGACTTCCGTGGCGAGCGGTGGCGGTGTCAAGAACGAAAAAAAAACGGGTCAGTAGCCGAGGCAAGAGAGCACAAACGTGGTCGGGATCAGAAACGAGTCGAAAGCCAGAAGAGGAGAGGAAGGTGGTCAGGATCAAAAAACGGGTCGAAGCCCGGGAACAGACGGGAGCAAAAACAGGTGTGAGTTAGGGTCGAAAAAAGCTTGCCTAGAGTAAACTGAGGTTTGCAGACGGACTGACAACAGGTGACAGAATTTAGCGGGTTTAAATAGCGGGTTTATCAAAGCGGCGCTGCCAAGAGCGGCTGCCTTTTCCAGCAGCTGCCCTGTTGTTTTATTGTCTGCTCCTATCTTCGGTGTTTTTTCTTCCCGTTTTGACAACTACACTATGGATTACTTCTATCCTATGGACATGGGTTTCAACGCACAAGAAATGCGTGTATTTCAACTCCTTGCCCTGAGGAATTCTCGTGCCGGCGTGATGAAGGGGCCCATGGTGGAAGAAAAGCCGAAGCTAGCGAAGCGGCTAGCGGCGTTATAAGTCTTCGGTACCATCCGTAATCATGGTAAATGCGAACTCACGACCAAATATGATCATCGAGTGCTTTTTGAAAACATCGAAGCGCACAGGGAGCGCAGTTGCTGTGTTTTGCGGAAACGTGGCTCACGTTTAGCATTCCGGACGCTAACGTGTAGCCACCCGGAGCCACCTGGAGAAATCCGGCTTCAACGTCGCTAAACAGAGACATGAAAGCCGGGGGGAATCGGAGAGGAGGCGGACTTGCTAACACGAGGTGGTGTATTCCTGGATTCTCACAAAGAAAAGATTTCCATCTGCCGCAGGAATGTCGAACTTTTGGACTGGCGTGACGTTATCCACTCCGCTACAAGCACCCTCGGGCATCATGTTAATCTGTTAATAAACAACGGGGTAGACTGCTGGAAGTGTGAATTTCCCTACGGGGATGAATAAAGTATATATCTATCTATCTATCTATCTATCTATCTATCTATCTAGTGACAGAGAGCCAATCAGAGTCCGAGGCAGTTGGCGCCAAATGAGCGGGCACAGGTGCATCACATCGTTTTGAAGGTTTCGACGCTATAAACTTTCACCCCTTTTTCTACATTAAGTGTAACAGAATTTATTCACCAAATTACATCCCACAAAATTTCGGCATGTAAAGAAATCTGATTGATCCCGATCGTTTTATTCTGACCTACACTGACTGTCTCTATAAGATCTAAATTGAATTTATAACTTACAGGAGCCTCCCCGACACACACTTTTTAACAATGCTAACAAACGTTGAAGCTACACAGCTGTTGAACACAAAATCCCATGAGTTCTCTTTTTCATTATCAGCTTACTTTCTTTAATAAACATTACTCTTGGCGTCATTTTCCCATCTTCTTCCTAGAAAATTATGGTAAACGTCTACTCAATCAATCATTTGACATTTATGATCTATTTTATTGTTAGCATTTTTCTAAAGGCTATCTTAAATCAAATATTGTAGATTTAAACGGCAGTAGTTCACATGCTATAGTATATTTTGATATAATATAATATTGGCCAATATCTAAAAGATCTGTTTCATATTAGACAATACAAATGTGAAGAATAAAATACTAGCAAATGTTCAAAATGTCCTCTTACTGAATGGAAAGATATTCCGTAAAGTTAAAGACTTCCAAATTTCTATTTCATTCCCAATAGTTTAACTTCTGTTTTTCCCATATGAGCAAATTTTACTAGCTGCCAGTCACTTCACATGTTGTCACCGTGATAGTATGTCACTGTACTTCCTGTTTTTATTGCAAAATCTGTTTTCTTCATCATTAAATAGTTCTTAACTGTGTTGCTGTGTTGGGAAATACCTTTTTTTTTTTTCCAAATTGGAATCTAACTTTGGCCAGCAGAGGTGATGGGGGTATTTGATGTTCCTGGGGAGATCCCTAAAGTGATGTTTTTTCACTTAACTTATTTTTTTTCCCGGATCGCTCCTTTTAAACTCCAATAGGTTGACAAGAGTCTCCTCTCCGTCCATCTCACGTTCCTGTTTGCTATCCATTTATTGTACTTAACTGACTAGCTAAATGGCTTTCTATATTATCATATAGCTACCTAGCTGGTTATGAATCTGTCAGTCCAATCATCCTTCCATCATTGTATCGTACTAACTGGCTAACTATTCAGCTTGCTATCGAGCTATCTCACTAGAAAACCATCCAATTGTACATCTAGTTAGTTTGCTTTTTAGTTTGCTATCAAATCAAATCATGTTTATTTGTATGGACCTTAATCACAAGGAGGCTCAAAGGGCTGCACGGACCACAGATTAGTGCTAACTACAAACCATTTTTACACCATTCCCTGATCTAAAACCTACATGAGGGCAAGGAAAAACACAAAAACCTCAACATGAGGATAATTAAGAAAGCTTGAGAAGGGATCGCACATGAGGTAATCCCCCTTATCCATCCGTTGTGATAGCTGGCCAGCTAAATGGTTAGTATATTATTTTATAGCTAGGTAGCTGGTGATTAATCTGATCGAATATACATCTTTCCATCTAGCTAACTGGCTAACTATCTATCTTGTTATTGCGCTAGCTTATTAAAAAACTATCCATCCCTCTGTCCATCCATCCATGCATATGGTTAACTCACTTTATTTACATACCAGCTAGCTAGATGTCTTGCTAAATTATTGTATTGCTAGCTATCTGGTCAATTACCCAACCATTGATACATCCTTCCATTAGCTAGCTGGCTAACTGTCTATCTTGCGAGAAAAACTACCCATGCCTTTGCCTATCCATCCATGCACATGGTTAGATCACTTTCTCATTTACTATCCACCCATTGTGCTTACCAGCCAGATAATTGTCTTGCTCAATTATTATATAGCAAGCAATCTGGTCAATTACCTTACCAATGATACATCCTTCCATTAGCTAGCTGGCCAATTGTCTGTCTTGCCATTGCGCTGGCTTACTAGAAAAATTACTCATCCCTCTGTCCATCGATTCATGCATATGGTTAACTCATTTTCTCATTTGCTATCCATCCATTGTGCTAACCAGTCAGATAAATGGCTTGCTAAATTATTATATAGCTAGCTAGCTTGTAAATTACCTGACCATTGATACATTATTCAATTAGCTAGCTGGCTATCGATTGATCCTGACATCAGGCTAGCTTATGAAATATTATCCAACCTTCTGCCCAGCCTTACATCCATATCGTTAACTCACTTTTTCATTTGCTTTCCATCAATTGTGCTAGCCAACCAGCTAAATTGCTTGCTCAAGTATTGTATAACTCGATAGCTAGTAAGCTATATGTCCAACAATCCATTTACCCTTACATCTTGCCATCTGGTTTCGATCCTACTATCGCGAAAATTATCCATCCGTCCATTTGGCTTGCTCACTTTCGAGATTGATATTTATCTATTGTCTGAGCTGGCTAGTTAAACAGCTTGCAGTATTATTATATAGGTAGCGAGCTTGTCAACCACCTGTCCAAACATCCATTCTTCCATTTGGCTAACTGGCTAACTATCTTGCTATCGAGTTATCTTACTAGAAAACTATCCCTTTGTCCAACTGGCTAGCTCACCTTTCTAGTAAGCTATCCACCCTTTTTGGTAGCTGGCCACTATATAGCATTCTAGCCAGTCAGCTATGCGTCCATGCACCCTCGTGTGGAGAGGAAACGGGATGTCTTAGTTTTTTGTGGGGTTTTTTTGTGCATTATTAGTACCACCTACCCGAATTCTGAACTCAAACCAAAGAAGGCCACATTTTTGACCTACTTTCTGCTCAATTACTACAACATGAACATTGGCGGCATGTTCCCACCTGATCCCACTGAGGTTTGGACCTGCTAAAATTTCAGCCCGTCCAGCGAAACCTTCGCTCAGCTAGCTGTCAGTCGCGCTGGAAAGACATTTCATGCCTTTGCAAAGCAAACGTACTGCCCAGTATGTGGCGAGAAAAAGCCATTTGTCATGTGTGTGTTTTGTTTTAGCCACAGCCAACTTCCACACCACCACGTTTAGATTTTTTTGGGGGGGTGGAAAGTAAAGAAAACATTGGCCGCGGTAAGCAGCTTGGCAGATTTTCTGTAGAGCATATATACAATGTCTATTTACTGACAGTCACTCAGACCATTTGAAGTCCAAATCTTATTTTAATGGCGCAAGGTATTTAATGTTTTCCAATTATTTTCTTCAGAGTTATCTGGAATAACATTACAGGTCAACATTTAGCATCTTTTTTTTTTTTTTTAATCATTCTTTACCTGCATTTCCTCAGGTGCGTCCGCCGATACGACAACCACGTGAACCGCTGCCATTCCTGCTCTTCAGCCATTTCGCCGTGCGGTCGCTTTATAGCGTGCGGTTCAGAGGACAGATGTGTAAGTTGTGGCAACATGAATCTTTCCTTCTGTGTTACAAATGAGTTATGCGTGGAAATCAGCCAAACAAACGAAATACAAGTATAAAGGTCAATTGTAGCTTCTGGATGAGGAGGATGTATAATGTCATCAATAGGTGGTTATGATTTTCACAAAATGTGATATAATGAATGTGAATCATGACCAAAGCATTAAGACAAATGATATCATTATTCCATATTATATTATGTATGCAGTATATACTCGCGTATGAACGGAATTTAGAAATATAAAATGCAATACAGTACTGAAATCTGCATGTAAAACAAAATGAACACAAGGGGGCGTAAGACAGGCATAGCCAACCATGGCCGTGCAGTACTCTGATGCTCCTCCCACCCTTATTTCTGTTCAGTCAATCGGCGCCGTGTGTTTGAGAGGGACCACATCTCATTTCATTGTCATTTAGTGTGTTTCATTGCCTTTTTGCCCATATAACGAGTCCCAAGAAAATTTGTGAAAAGGGGAAGGAAAAGTGATAACAACGATCGCAAATGTGAAACATTGTTGAAAAGTATACTGCATAAAATGAAACATAACTGATAGGCATATTACTAGATGCCACGTTTAAGTGTACCATTTATTAGGTTATGATCAAATAAAAACATGTAAGTTCTTTATATAATCTCCTTAGACAACAAAGTGATACTGAAGACGTAAAACTGTTGAGAAATCTAAGCAAGCAAAGTCATTGTATTAAAGTAAAGTGGTTGGTTAATAATGAAAACAAACAGCTTGTAGCTGCTACACTGCAGATTCTACCTAATTCCATTTTTAGGTACCGGTACATCATTTTACGGTTGTTTTGCTTCCAATGAACAAGACCACTATCTCTAGAAATCGGGAGTAGGATGGAATTGGTGATGATAATAGTGGTGCAGTAGTTGGTGTTGTCTTATGCAACAAGCAAGTCACACTCACATATTTGTCAAATTAAAGTACTAATAATGAATAATTAACTCTCTCCATTAATAGCTTAGAGCCAACCAACTGCCTTCTTTTGACCCACAAAGAACGTGCCTATAGAAAAAAATGTCAATTGTATGAAATGAGCTTTGTTTTCCTAACATGTAAACATGAGCTAAAATCTGGAGCGGCTAAAAAATACTTGGGAGCAGGGAGACATGCAAATGTTTGAGAAAATGTCTTGTTGGTAAAAGTTAGGCAGATTTCCCGTTTTTACTATAGTCAGCAATGTAGTGTGTAAACAATATCAAAAATTTAGCTAAGCAGCTAATAAAAACGTGGAAGCAGACAAACACGCTACCTATTGAGAAAATGTCTTGGGCAGAGCTCCGTTTTTGAAAATAAGCAGTAGAGACGTGCACAAGCTCACCCCTGAGTATAAACCAGCTTCCCATGGCTCGCCTCACTTTAGACATGACGTTATCACGTTGTTCTTTCGGGAGCCAGTTTTCAGTTTTAGTTTATCTTTCACCGAAACAGACAAAGCACTTTAGGTCATTTTTTATAAATGTATTTGAAACATTTTCTTATTAGCTATGGTCAACATGAATCCAGGTTTCATTTGCACCCCAAAATATTTTGCCGCAGTATCTTATAACCTAAACACCCCCCAAAAAACTCTGTGTTTTAATATTTTCTCCACTGATTGGCTATGAAACAAAAAAACTTCAAATTGTATCCCTTCACGGTGAGGTTTTAAGAAGTCCATTTTATCACCAAGATTTTTATTTTTCACTAGACTCAGAGACGTTTTAATTGGATTCAGACGTTTTTCCAAAGTCCAACTCTACATCATGTTGAAATAGTGTTTTTTAAATTGCTTTTCCAGACAGTGACATTCACTTGCCTTCAAAGTGTCTTGGAAAAAGTCCTTTTTCTTCTTATGCTATTTGTACGAGTGAAAAGCAGTGGAAGGAAATGTGAACGTATTAGCATTTATTTGGCTGAAACAAATCTTTGAAAATAGCGCAGCCAAAAGTGGATTCCTGGGAGGGATATACGATGGTAACACCGATTTAGTTTTCTTTCTCTTAACAAAAGTAGGCCAAGAATGATTTAAACTTTAACATTTTCCAAATACTTATTAAAATAAGTAATTCAAATTATAGAATAGTGTAATCCCTTTTTTATTGTGGTTAACTGGACTAAAAGCCCCCAAAATATGTGACTGAGGATAATGGATCATGGCTGCAAGGGTGCAGTTCATTTTGTGTGGATAGAACGGAAAAAAGGAGCCTCTACGTAGGACACAGAATAAGTTTATTTGCCCCATCAGCAATTGTCGACTGAGGATAACGGATGGCAGCCAAAACATTGCAGCTACATTTAGGTGGACCACAATGACACGATTTAGCAGCCAGAACTGAAAAAGAAATGTGCTTCTGCTTTTATCAATGGTCAACCGAGGATAATGGATCGGGCTGCACGGGTGCTATTGAATTTAGGCAGAAAGAGCTGAAAAAAGCCTCCACACAAGGGATAATGGAATGTGAACACAACCCTTCATTTCATTTTAGGTGGGCCACACAAAAGTTCCTTCTGCCGGTCCCTAAGATCGGGGCGGAAATACAGTGATGGCAAAATAGAGCTGCCACCTGTCAGTAAAAGAATTAAACTCATTTCAAAACTTCCACTTACACGAATTGCCATGCCCTTATAAGATGCACTTGCTTTAATTGCCTGTTTATTTTTAAGAATAGTCTCAATCCTCCATTAGTTACGATCATCTTTCCTAACGACGGTAACGATGTGTGTGCCTCCATATATCTTAATATTTACAAGCTCCATTTCCATTGTTATCATGTTTTTCTTCTCCGTTGAGCATCACTGCAGAGTTTGTGACATACAGCAAATAAATACAGTACAAAATCTCCATTATTTTACTACCACATACCCATTTATTTCATTTTATCTTTTTAAATGTGTTAAATAAATGATTTAATGTAGTCCATCATCCTTATTTCAGGCTTATGTGTATGACATCAGAAGCAGCAGCTATCTTCACAAGCTCCAGAGACATTCGGAGACGGTGCTTAGCGTCGCTTTCCATCCTGCTACTCCACAGGTAAGAAACCAATTCTATCTCTAGATTCTAGTGATTGCATTTTTAGTTACTGAATTAACATTCACAGGTACTGTCACCTTCTATTTTGACTATATATAATCTATAATATTCTTCCACCACTCAATGAAATCTGTTCTAAATCGACACGTCATTGTGTATGATTTGAGTTTGCAACACAATGCTACATTCAATTCCCATTCGGGGGGTATGATCCATGGACACCGGCTGGCTGATTTACAGAAATGTGCACTGCAGAGAGAATCACTTCATCAATCAGTGCTTGCTTGTTCTTTGACAGAACGCCTACGTTTTTTGATTTTCCTTTCCGATTTTGCAGAGCTAGCAGAGAATCAATTTAGTGTTAGGTTTTCTATGCCGGGGCTGAACAGAGGCAAACTATGAGATGATTGAGATATTTAGTGATAAAAATGTATTTCTGTTGTTTAGGTTTAGGGGGAATGGGTTATTTTTTGTGGTTCGGTTAGTTGTTTGGGGGATAAGGTTTGCTATGTATTTTTGATTTGATAGATAGATAGATAGATAGATAGATAGATAGATAGATAGATAGATAGATAGATAGATAGATAGATAGATAGATAGATAGATAGATAGATAGATAGATAGATAGATAGATAGATAGATAGATAGATAGATAGATGGATAGATAGTATTTAAATAGTGCTACGGAAAATACATGATGAAGTTTGTTTTTTGGTTTAGGTTTGCTTTTTGTGTTTTTTTTTGGGGGGTGTTGGAGTTTTGTTTTGCTCTTGTGCATTTTGTTGTGTTTTTTTGTCTTAGTTTTTGGGGGGGTTGATATCTTTTTTTGCTCTGGCGTGTGTTCAAATTTTTTTTGTATTGTTTTGGTTTGGATTTTTTTTGTTTTGTCTTTTAAAAGGATTGGGTGTGTTTTGGGACGGAAGACATTTGGGTTTTTTTGGGTGGTTGTTGGTTGTTTAATTGGTTTGTTTTTTGTTTTTTTTTGCACTTTAGTTTTGCTTTTAGGCTTTGTCTTGGTATGGATTTTTGTGTTGTTGTTTTTTTGTTGTTGTGTTTTGATTTTTTTTCTGAGACTTTTTTTATGTGTGCTTTTTTTTGGAGGGTACAAGAGACAGTTTCAAAACCTAAGTTCGTGGAAGTCACGTTCACATTTTTACTGCAGTGCCTTCACTCACTCCCTCGTATGGAATATACGTCCTTCAATATAACATATAGATAAAGCAAAACCAAAAAAAAAGAAAGAAAAATGTAATAACTTGCCCGTAGCCAAAGAACAGCACGTTCTAAGAAACGGGTTACTGGGTCAAACCAGGGAAATAGGATCAGGGAGCATGTGCGTTATTTGGGTTAACGTGATAACTGTGTTTTTAAGACCAAAGCTGTCGATAGCTCCTTTCATGTTGTTCCATGGCGGATATGGAAAACATATTCATCGCATTCAACATCTATAAAATAAAGAAAGTGTGCAAATTTTTGCCATCTGCTTCTATTTATGTTTGATGCAGTGGCCCATTTTTATGGGCGTTTCATTGCCGTTGTCATAAAAAGAAAAAGTGGGTTAATGATAAAGAACACGGATTGTTTATGTCTCATCCCGTGCATAATTAAACACAGCACAGTTTGTTGGCTGAGGTTCATGACTTTTGCAACTTCATACATGTGGAATGAATGAAGGAAAAAAGTCGATTAGCTGCAAGATGCTACATTGTGGAGAGTGCATTACGGGTAACGACAGATATTTTAGGCCAGGGTCATCAATACGGTGCTCGCGGAACCTAGATCGCCCCCTTAGATCACAGGTCAGCAACCTTTTCTGTACCATAGACAGGTGACTGTATTCTCTGGGCCCGGCTCGATAAAAATGTTAGTTATAATTACAATACTAATGATAACAAGTCCAAATCCACTGTGTAAACACTAGGCAATTCGATTTTATCTCACCATAACACTACTTTTACTGACGGTACCATGTTGTGCATTGTTTTTGCTAAACCCTTACCATTGTGTTCCATTACAACGTTCTACAACTTGGCACTGAGTGAAAACAGTTCAACGATCGAAAAAAATCAAATACCTTTTCCTCAATCATCCTCATTCCTAGTGGCCTAATGGTTAGGATTCCGCACTCTCACTGCCGCGGTCAGTGTTCGATTCCTGTTGCATCCAATGCTCAGCAACTAAGGTCAACAATATTTGTCGATTAGTCGGCTACCATAAAATATTGGTGTAACGGTGGTATGAGAAAAAAATCAAGCTTTTTTTTCTGTGCTGCCTGGTACAAAAATGAACCATGGCCAAGTACCATTGCTTCAGAACACCTCAGCAGCCCGCTGACGGATTCTGATAATAGCTCAGTGATGGGTCATTGTGATTGTCTAGGATATTTGAATTCTAACTAGCATGCTATTTTAGTGGTTGACCGAGTTTACTTTAACCCTACCTCTAATAATCTCAACCTGGTAATAACGCAGTAATAAGATGTTAACAACATAGTAATAACGTAAAAAATTGCTATCTTAGAAATGCATATTAAATTGGTTGCCCTTAGTGCTGCTTAGTGACAAAAAAATTAGCTCTCAGCTTCAAAAAGCTTGGTGTGACCCCTGTTTTAGGCCTGCAGCAGCATTTCTGAGAGATGATTCTGGACAAGCCCAAGCCAGTCCAAGCTCAAAGCCTTCAGTCACGCAAACATACTTGTCCAAGCACACACTTACTTTCTTAAATAATCAGCAGACACCTTGGTCCAACGGAAAAAGCTTTTTTGATCCGTTCCCAGACTCTGCAAGGAAAAAAAACTGGCTAAATAAAAGATTAACACATCAGATAGGGAGATAAATGCTCAGTATGAGCCAACGCGCTAATCTGTTTTTGATATTTGCGGCATAATGTAAGAAATGATGGATACAAAATGGAGTGTGTTTTTATGCATTGGCGTACTTTACAAGACGTGTCTCATACAAGGATTGGACTGTTAGTAAAGTTCCCAGAACTAGGCAAGACGATACAATTCGTGACAATATATAATGATGAAAATACGTTTTGTAGACTGGAAATTCAGCACTATAAATGCTGCATTTTTTATACTCTTTGAATCTTAAACAACGATGTTCTTTAATTTGTGAACTTTTAAAAGACTAGAGCTTTTTATTGTACAATAATACTATGTAATCTGCGCTAGAGCTTTATTTTGTCAGATAGTATTCCAGGAGTATTTGGTGTTCTTTAGCAGTATAGACAAATTATACTATTTACAATCATAATACAAAATACATTTAGGAATGACTGAAATTACCATAAGGCAGGAGTGTGAGGATTATTACATCCTTATTTTAATTCCCCAGCAACACAAATACTCAACTGTTGTCAAAGTGTATAGAAATCAGTGATGATATCACATTTTTTTTGCCAATACCATATCCTGAAACTACTAGTATATAAATTTCCATTCACTTTCTATAAAATAGATGGATAGATAGATATATACTTTATTCATCCCCGCAGGGAAATTCACATGTCGTTTTCAAAGAAAATACTTTAAATACCAAATATTTTCTTTAATATTTAAATGAATCCATAGTTGTAATTCCCATTTTGTATACTCCCTAATTGTTAAATGACACCTACAGGGCTGCAAACACTCATAAAGTCATCATCACGCGTACCAATATTGGTAACGTTAATGAAAAGTTGACTAATTTCTAATGGTTAAATAAGGCAATGCTTGAAATAAACACCACAAATTTAAGCATTTAGATAAAAACAAAAGTAGCAGTTTCAGTGTGACATACTTACCAAAATAAAGATCTAGTATTGAAAAATATGGTGGGGTTTTTTACATATTTGATTCTAATTAGATAGTTTGCATTTGTTTTGGGTGGGAAAATCATTTTGATCTGGTCATTTTCTGAGTAGCTCTTATGCTGACATAGTGCGAGCATGTTTGCTTTTTTCATTAATACATTCAGAGAGCTGTGTCCTGCAAAAAGTTATGAAAAGTAACCTCAATTCTTAGCAACTGCTCAACGTCCATATTGGAGAAATAAGACCAACCGTTTTCATACTTTCATCCTCAGTAAAGCACAATTCAAAAAACACTTTTGAGCCTCAGAGACTAAACAACCCCGCCCTCTGGAGCAAAACTCGAATACGGAGCCAAAAAATGTTCTGGACCCCATGCTACATTACATTTTAGGACATCCGGGCTTGCCATAGTCATAGGGGAAAAAGGTAAATGTAGCTTTGGTAAATGATTAATTTTGGGGTCAATGCAGTAGACCCCTGGGATACGACATCATCCGTTCTGAGATGGGGGTCGTAAAGTGAAATTGCAGTATAGTGGTGGAGAGACACTGTTAAAATATGAAATTGTATTACTGAATATGTTGTTATGATTTCATGATTTCTTTAGACTATATTAATTTTTTTCATCATCACATCACTGTTTTTATAATTCATTTGCTTTTAATAAATGCACCTTATGCTTATCCATATATTTGAATAAAGTATATTTACTTCTTCATTTGATGTTTCAATGTATCCATTCATTAAGTGGTTACACTTTCCCAACATTGTTTTAACAATGGTCTGTTGTGAAGTTTGTACTTCCTTACTGCATCTGGAAGATCCCATTTTACTTAAGTTTCCTTCTTGTGATACCACGCGCCTTTTCTATAACACAATGCTCAGCCATTTTGTCAGTGCTTGTTTGGGAATGACTTTGTTTTGTTGACAAGCCCAGAATGTTCGGTTTATTTCTTGTTTCGTCTCATTTTAATAAAAGTCCTGAGCTGCTCTCTTCAGCTCTTGTTTCTTCATCCAAAATAGTCGATCGGAACCTCTGATTTTGAATTGAGCAAACGGCGGGACACGAAGCATCTGTGGTAATGCATAGCTAAGCTGTCCGGAATTTGTCATGATTTTTCAATTGCCCCCACCTGCGCTCACACTTTCAGCCCCAGCTGCCACTGGTTCCCTAATTAGCCATCCTCCTATTTAAGCACGTCATTCTTGTTCACTCCTGGTCAGTCCATCAGCGAAACCCGACACATGCAAGGCAAGCATTTTTGACCCTGACTCCTGTTCTGTTCCCGACCTGTTCCTGTATCCTGCTCGATTTTGTCCCGTTTCCTGTATCGATTCCCTCTCCCTGGCTTCCCAATTGTCTCCAGTTACCTGACTTATTCCGATTCCCAACCTTGCTCCATTCCCCGTCCCAGCTACCCGACTTGTTCCGACCTACGACCATGCTCCGTCTCCCGTCCCGCCTACCCGACTTTTTTCGACCTTCGACCACGCTCCATCTCCCGCCCCGGCTACCCAACTTGTTCCAAAATCTGACCACGCTCCGTCGCTCGTCCCGGCTGCCGGACTTGTTCCGTTCTCTGACTACGCTCCGTCTCCCGTCCCGGCTACCTGACTTGTTCCGATCTCCGACCATGCTCCGTCTCCCGTCTCACCTGCCCGACTTGTTCCGATATCTGACCACGCTCCGTCTCCCGTCCCCGCTATCTGACTTGTTCCGATCTCTGACCATACTTAATTTGCGAGGGCTTCCCGCTCCTCCTGTCCAGCGAGCACCATATCGCAGTCTTTTTCCTCTTGCCCTGACTTCCTTGATCCCTTACTAAAGCATTGTGTGAAACGTTGCGCATTTGGGTCCACTGTTTGTACCGGTCGTAACAGGGACCCCAGTACCCTAGATGAAAACATTAAAGTAAGGACTACTTGTGTAGATTGTACATGTATATGAGGAAATAAAATTGTAAAAAATATAAAAGGAAAGTAAAAGTTTCATTTATTTACCTTTTTGTGACTTGAACTTGTCGAGTCGAGTAGTGGGTGGATGCAGGGGGGAGGTCAGAATAATATGGTGGTTCAAAAATGAAACAGATTTGAAACCTCCACCAGTGAAGATTGTCTTGCCCTGGGAAAATTTCTGTGCTTAGCATTTTCATAATTTTTAATAATAGTCTAGATAGTTAATTGGTTACAGTCAAGGGTAGAAATGTATGTGCCTTCTTCATCTTTTTGATAGTCGCAAGGTTCATTTTACATGGTTACCATGTTTTTTTTGCTCCTTGCTTTAGCATCACCGCAATTCGTAGGCCTCATGGCTAAGACATAGAGTACAGAAATACAGTATTGTATGGATAATGAGCTAAGTCTCTACCAAGAACACAAGATTCTGAAGAACGAAAAGAGTAAAAGGCATTGTGTGAGTGAGTTCAGCTTATAGCAGATCATAATATTGTGATGAAAATTAATAGCAAACAAATTTGTTGTTGACGTCATATGGAGGAGAAATTGCCGTAAAGAGGTCCTCCGATTCATTTTTTTCCACACCGTAAACCGAAAGCCTTGTATGTCGGGGTTGCCGTATCCTGGGGATAGTTAGATGCTAATAGTTAGCGGGAGGATTTTAGCGCTGTGACCGATTCCTGACACCAGCAGCTGCTCTGTCGACCCCCCCAACTTGGAAGACAAAGTGAATCATCCCATTGGCTCTTGTCTCCAAGGGTCCACATGTATCATCTTTGCTCTTTCCAGCATGGAAAGAAAATAAATGCAGCTGGCGTCCCGCTCCACTTTCTTCACTGTATTATTTCATTCGTGGACAGTTGGCATTTCAAATGATTGCCACTACTTTGTCGCTATTGTTTTAATTATTAGTATTATTTTCCTATTTCCAGGAAGCGCTATATTTGATGGTCAGACAGCAAAGTCTGAGCCGTCTCCTTTAGAATGTCACATCGGAGTGAGACCCAGACAACTTTGAGACGGAACTTCTGAGAGAAGGAGATAAATGTGGAACAACTTTTAAAAAATGAAAGTATGAGCATATATATGTGAGTAAAGATGTAGAGACAACTTCAGGACTTGCAATATATTTTCGAACGTGCCTTCTAAAATCCCCTTTGACGTCCTACCACGAGTCTTGACAGTGGGAGATTTCTGAGAGGCCGAGTTCGCTCCTCTTCCATGAACTAACAACAATAACCTGCCGGTGTTTTCGTAGCCAGCATGGCTGTAATTGTTAGCTACACAACCGTTTTTGGTATTAACGAGAAGGTCCAGACCAAGCGTCAGGAACTTAAGTTCACAGTTCATAAAATATAAATAAAGTTTAGTTTAGTTTCAAATTAACAAATGAACTTCTGTTTTTGTAGCTAGTATGACTGTAAATGTTAGCTACACTGGCTCTATAAGTATTATCGATAAGATCAAGACCAAGAGTCTGAAAAGTTAACTACAAATTTCATTTCACATTACTTGAGATACGGCTATAGTTTAGTTCAGTTTAGATGTAAACATTTGAATTCGCCTCTGTTTTGTTAGCTAGCATGACGGTAAACATCAGTGCCGCTGACTCTTTTTGTATTATCGAGAACATCTCGACGAAGAGTCAGGAAAAAGTTAACTACAAAATTCAGTTCACAGTACTCGATATATGGCTAGAGTTTAGTATGATTTAGATTTAAATTAATAAATGGAACATCTGTTTTTTGTAGCTTGCCTGACAATAACATCTAGTGACACCGATTCTTTTAGTATTATCAAGAAGACCCACTCTAAAAATCACTAACTACAAACTTTTGTTCAAAGTACTCACGATACGGCTAAAGTTTAGTTTAGATTTGTATGGTTGAATGAACCTCTGTTTTTGTAGATTTCATGACTGTAAACGTTAGTGCCACTGACTATTTTAGTGTTATTGAGAAGGTCTGTAAAAGTTACTTACAAACTTCAGTTTGCAGTACATGGAATATAGCTAAAGTTTAGTTTGGTTTAGTTTCGTATTAAGAAATGAACCTCTGTTTTTGTACCTAACATAATTGTAAACGTTTGCTACACTGACTCCTTAAGTATTGTCAAGAAGATCCAGACCAAGAGCCAGAAAAAGTTACCACAAAGTTCAGTTCACAGTACTCCAGATATGGCCTAAGTTTAGTTTAGTTTCAAATTAATAAATGAACATCTGTTTTTGTGGCGAGCATGACTGAAAACCTTAGTGCCACTGACTTTTATGGTATTATCATAAGGGTCCAGAACAAGAGTAAAAAAAGAGTGACTTACGAACTTCATTTTACAACACACGTAGTTCACGCTGAAAATGTACTTTTCAGACTAGCACTTAAAATAACTTGTTTCACGAATGCTATGCTACACGGAGATAGGAAGCATGTACAATGAGTGCAATCGTGAGTTAGTCGGTGCTAACCTTGCTAATGCTAAGATTGGCAAAGTTAGCTTTATCTAGCCGCTATCGCCTACTACAGATTTGTTTCTTTTTATATATATATATATATATATATATATATATATATATATATATATATATATATATATATGTTCACATTCTGTTTTTATTTACATGTTCCCTTGTGACAATTTGGCGATAGTTGAACTTTAACATCACTTTGTTATATCACTTTTATTTTTTTCTTTGCTCTTTGGTTAACCATGCTTTTCACGGCGGTCCATTTTGTCCCCTTTTTTCATTCAAATCAGCGCAATCTGGACAGTATATCCGTGCTGATATATATACATATCAGTTATTGTAGCCAAGATAAGAGCAATAAATGGTATTCAGGGGGGAATAAAATAGACTACAATAGAATTCTCATTATTAGCATTGAGTACCACAAAGTGTGCACTTTTTAAAATGAGATTTATTGTGGCACTCCAATGAATCCATGTAATATTTATACAGTAAATAATTAATGCCCCTTGACCCTACTGAGGATACGTAGTTCGAAAAATGAATCGATTATGAATGGATAAATTAAAGGTCAAGTTTTATAATAGGATTATGTTTTTGTTGCATTATCTCACTCACATTTTCGTTTAATTAATTTGGTTTTGTATCTAGTATTGTTTTCATTTCTTTTTTAAGGTGTCACATTTCAGGTAAGAATTTAATAATAGAACTGATTGTGTGGGTCTTGGAAAATTTGTAAAAAATCTCTGCTAGCAAGTTCAACAAATAGCATTGCTAATCCTATGTATATGTATGCAGTCTAATGTATATATACAGCAGTACTTTTCATGTCTTTCTGTGATCGAATGCACGTGTCATACATGACTTACTGCGCCCCCATTTTTTGAGCGTATCTGAAGAACATCCTGTTTTGGGACATTTTGAATTACGCTATTTGTCCTCTAAATCATCAGCGAGGTTAAACGTAGTATTTTATTTTTTCAAAATCTGACTAGACGGACATTTTGTTTGGTTCGCACTTTACACGACTAGCCGACCCTTTGGCAAAATCCGACAATTAAAACCACATTTTTTTCTTTCCATTTGGAAGTATCCGTGTGGAGTATTTTTCATCCAGGAAGCTTTCCCGACAATAACTTAGATTGTGTAATATCTATGACACGTCATGCGGCTTTTTATTTTGATTTATGACTTTGAGCAAGAGTTCAGCGTTACTATTAAAATCTTTGCTGCTTCCCCTCACGCACACGAAGCTGTGTCTTGACATTATAAAAGACTACTTACAAAAGCTCTCATATCGGAAAAACTAAAGAGGCACAATATCATTGTAAACAATGTTCACAATGTTGCTATCAATGTCAATAAAGATAATTGTAATTCTGTTGTTCCAACCCAAACAAATAAAATCCTACTTTTGGATACTGAAGAAGAAAGTTATTTTCTTCTTTTGCATGTTAGTTTCTATCCGGATTATAAGATGAAAGGTAGGTCAAGATAAAAACTGGAGAGATTTTATTACAGAATATTCCGGGCACAATAGAGGTCAACAAATCTGCACAAAGTACTGTTGGAGTGAATGAAGCGTGACTTAGTCAACAATCAATACTTACTTTATTTGTCAGTAACAACTATAATAACAAGAGACGGTTATGCCCACGATAACACTGACATTAAAATATTGCACAAAATGCAAATAATTATAGGTGTTTTTATTAGGTGAAATTACATCACTCCTAAACATTATATTAGTGCTCCAGTACTGATGGCACACACGCTTTCGCAAAAAATATATCACTCAGTCTTATCAAGTGGCATTATCTTAACTGTTAACATTAATAGCTATAATAGGTAGAAATACATATACAACTGTAGCAATAAACGTGAAGCAAATTTAATGCAGCCATGATTTGTTAAAAGTAGTGCCAAATCTCAAAATATATACAGTAAACTTTCGAGTACAGAAAAGTAACAGATTATGTCGCAACTGAGACAGTTGTTTTGCTGACTTCGTCTGGCAACTGTTAATCGCAATCTACGAGCTGCTAATCTTAAATAAATCAGAATTTACGCACACAAACACAAGCACGAGAGCAAAAACAACTATAAACAATACAAAACTGTGTGTACTCACCAAAGTTCATTAGCCAATAGTATCAAAAGAGCATGTACACACCATGAGCCATGTAGATAGATAGATAGATAGATAGATAGATAGATAGATAGATAGATAGATAGATAGATAGATAGATAGATAGATAGATAGATAGATAGATAGATAGATAGATAGATAGATAGATAGATAGATAGATAGATACTTTATTCATCCCCGCAGGGAAATTCACATTCCCGGCAGCATCCCTGAGCTGAGAACAATACAATAATAAAGCAAAAAGAATACAATATACAAATACCCAATGTGACGTGCAAATGCCCACTGTAGCGTGTTTTATAGAGTTTCTAGATGGTGCTACACAGAATACATATTGCAATAAAAAATACGGTAATATGCAATGTAGGGGTGTGTGGTTTAATGGGGGCCTTTACTGTGCCGGGTAGAGTTAAAGAGCCTCATGGCATGAGGAAGAAAAGATCTCTTCAGTCTGTCCGTAGTACAAGACAGTGACAGCAGTCTGTCGCTGAAGCTGCTCTTCTGTCTGGAGATAATGCTGTGTAGTGGATGCGATGGATTGTCCATGATTGACCGCAGGTTTTCATGTGACTGATTATGGCCAGTGTTTCCAGTGCCTCGCACACAAAATGAAGAGTTAGAGAGGAGACACAACTAATTTGTGCTACTACTTCAATAGAAAATCAAAATATATTCAAATGAGGAACATAGACTTACAATCCTTCTAACAAAAAATATTGGCTGATAGAAAATTAAAGCAAGTGACTAATATTCATTTATAATTGTATTGCATCCCTGGGACAAACTGATTTTGAAATATTTAGGGCGGCAACAACTAATCGAACGCATTGATTTCAATGGATTATTAAAAATCCGCAGTAACTAATTAGATCATAGAGCTGCTGTATGGCGTGATTTACGAGCCACAAAGTATGTAAAAACAATGCAAATACAAGTGCACACAATTCAGTTGGGATGCTGAGAGTTCTAGTACCACTTTTACACTTTCTGACATGTTTGAAAGAGATTAGATTAATACAATTTGGAATGAGGCTGTAACATAACAAAATGTGGAAAAAGTGAAGCGCTGTGAATACTTTCCGGGTATCTATCTATCTATCTATCTATCTATCTATCTATCTATCTATCTATCTATCTATCTATCTATCTATCTATCTATCTATCTATCTATCTATCTATCTATCTATCTATCTATCTGTCTGTCTGTCTGTCTGTCTGTCTGTCTGTCTGTCTGTCTGTCTGTCTATTCCGAGAAATAATCGACTGATTTATTGTTTATAAAAACAATCTTCAGTTGCAGCCCTAGTCATATTTCGTAAACTTATAAAAAAAGAAGGCGGGGTTCACTGATCTCCAACCCTGCTGTGAAATCTTTCAAAGGAGCTCAAACTTGCGCCAACTGTGTTCTTCAGATGTTTAAGAAAAGACACAGCTGGGAGAACAGCATGACCTCCACATATATATTGAAAGAGTGCTAAGCTTCGGTTAAACTCAGTGAACAAAGGTCAGAGGGCGCTTCGTCGGAATGCTACGCATTTAAGACGCAGCGAGTGTACGAAAGTGAAACGAACCCAACACGGTTCCTTTTCTACGTAATGAATCTGCTTGCTGAACCTTAAACGTGTGAATGTTGCAGTAGCCCAGGGTAGAAACCCAAGTCTTCTTCAAGGTCAATGAACAACAGGTCATATTGAAAAAACAAGCTCGAGAAGCCTGAAAAATGAAACTTACGTTTTTAGGCTCGGTTGGATTGTTAGTTAAACTAACATTGCCTGTTACATTGTGCAAAACTGAAACCTGGAGGCACTGGAATGACATTTTCTGATTGTCCAGTTATTTCAGAGGACGTCTATTATTGGCTGAAAAGTTATAAGAGGTGAAGTTCCAATAAAAATGCGGGCACTGCTATTTTCCTTTTAAAAAATGAGGACAGTTGGAGCAGTAACAATTGTTTCGATGTTTTAGTAATTGTCAATTGTGTCTATGTTTTAATACTTAGACTACTAGGATCGTGTTTTTGCATATTTTTTGGATATCTGTACCCCCATGAAATCTGTTTTCATCCAAGTATCCTCAACACCATTTTTTACTGAGGAAATTTGACATTGTGAAATGAATACAAATAAAATAGAATGACCCTTCTAACAAATTCAAATTAAGCGTCTTTTTCCTTGCCAAATAAGAAAAGTTCGAATCAAAATGAGGAAAGTTGTCTAAAATGGCAGATGACAAATAGTTTTGCTCGTTATCTTTCTTTGTCTATATTTGTATTTACACGATTCATTTTATTTTGTTTTATTTATATTCCATCTCAGCAATTTTTAGACAAAAATAACTTTTATTTATCTTTGTACATTTGTGTTTAAATGGTTTGTTTCATATATTTCATTTTAAATTATTTATATTGAATTGTGTTTTTTATGAACATAACTTTTTATTTTCTGGAAAAGAAAATTAACAAAGAATTACAAAATATTTTGCAAGCTATTTTATGAGATACTTTTTATACAGACACTGCCCCACTTATGAACGATCGTGCTGAATTTGTTTATAAGCTGCTTTAGTGCTATAATTTGTATGTTTCGGGTACAACGGGTCAGGTGTATCGACATTTCGTTCTGTGTACATTGTTACAAAGAATGACAATACAAAGGAAGTTATTATTATTATTATTATTATATAAGTATGTTTAAGGCTTGTAAGTAACCTGTAATGTTTTGTACTAAAAAACAAAATTTCATAAAATATCTCTATAAAGATAAATGAAGTTGAGTTTAGCTTACTTTTGGAAGATGTGCTTTAAGAGGTCCTCCTCCGTGGTGGAGAGTGGATAGAAAAAAAGCGATCCAACCATTTTCTCAACCGCATCAAGCTTTCTTATTCCACTTTAATTTCAAAAGAAACGGCTCGCCTCTTCTTTACTCTATACACCAACCATATTGAATGGATGCACGAGATATAAAACAATAAAGACGCCAGAGTTCCGAGTGCGCTGGAGATTCAGTAAACGTAGCACTGTGTGTTTACACACGAACTAGAAAGTAGAAGCTAGATTGCTTCTTCGGGGTGGACCTATCACAGAGCCACGCGGCGGAAAGAAACACGACAGTACTGCCCTCTACCTCGTAAAAAGGCGCACACAATACAAAATCTTACTTACAGCAATGTCCGGATATTTTTCGGCATCCCAAAAAAAAACGTTCATATCTACCGTTCTACGTAAGTCGAATGGTTGTAAGTAGGGGAGCATCTGGAGTTTAGAAAAATATGGTAAAAGTCAGCAAAAAGAGAAATATTTCGCTTAAACCAAATACATTTTTTCCATATTTGACTAGAAAAGTAAATTTAAAATGTAATAAAATAAGAAAAACATATCCCTTATTCCCCTTAATCAGACACTTTTTGATCATGTTAATAACTGGAGCTTTCATAGGTAAAAATGGTATATGGCTATTTCTTAAAATAAAGAATATTTTACTCAATTTTCCAAAAAGAATTAGTGAAAAATGCAATAAAATAAGAAAAATGTATTATCTTCTAATCGCAATGGTCCTTGCAGGAAGCGGAATCCCGCTTTTTGATTTTTCTTTAAAGCTACTTTTAAGAAAAATCAAAGTCCCTTCAATTACGCCCATTTGAGAACCATCATACTTGACTACCGATGTGTGGTCAACTTGGAATTGCAATGCGGTCAAAAGTTGAAATCCTCAGGCAGCCTCTAACCCAAGTCTCTGCTTTTCTCAAAGATGATTTGTGTGCATTAAAATATGCATGAGAAATATGGTGGTCCTTTGTTCAGCTAAATGTGTTTCATATCACTAATTGGCAGATATTCTATTTCCCTCCTACATTCCTGCTCTTCATGTGTTGGAAAAAGAAGTTCCACAGTAGACCTTGACATTTATTTGGTTGCAACTTTGGGATTTATAATAGCTCTGCTGGTCTCGCAATGGGAAATTACAATAGAATAGAATAGAATAGAATAGACTTAATTGTAATTAATAACAACATGGTGGACATTGCTTATGTTGTAGAACTTCTGGATAAACATATAATAAAAGACTTAAAAGAAAAATAACAATTAAAAAATAAAACATTTTACGATTAAAAGCATGTATAGGCAATAGTCACTAAGTACCGTTATAGACTAGCTTAAGTTGTAAGTCCGCCCCCAAAAAATTGTACATTTTGCTCACAATCTTTCATCTGTTCTTGTTTAGGGGGGTGATGGCCCGAAGAAAAAAACTGTTTCTGAGTCTGTTAGTCCTTTTTTTAATGGAACCAAGTGTCAGGGTGATAGAAGTCCTTTTCAATGTTGTCTACAATATCCTCTTAACTGGGTAGAGAGCAGCCCATGATTTTCTGGGATGTATTGATAACTCTTATTAATGTAAGTCTTTGCTTTACGGAATCTATATTGTCTGCCAGAGAGCAGCAGGTCAAAGAGGTGGTGGCGTGGGTGACAGTAGTCCTTAATAATGTTGCTGACAATGTCCTCTTAACTGGGCGGAGATTAGCCCATGACTTTTCCGGTATGTACCGATAACTCTCATTAATGTTAGTCCTTGCTTTATGAAAGCTGTATTGTCTGCCAGAGAGCAGCAGGTCAAAGAGGTGGTGGCTTGCGTGAGAGAAGTACTTTATAATGTTGTCGACAATGCCCTCTTAACTGGGCTGAGAGCAGCTCATGATTTTCTGGGATGTATTGATAACCCTCTTTATTTTTAGTCCTTGCTTTACGGAACCTGTAGTCTGCCAGAGAGTAACAGGTCAAAGAGGTCGTGGCCTGGGTGAGAGTAGTCCTGAATAATGTTGTAGATGATGTCCTTTAGCCTGGGCTGAGAGCAGCCGATCATTTTCTGGGCTGTGTTTATGACCCTCGCTAAAGTTAGTCCTATTTTGAGGAACCTGTACCATTTGCCTGAGTGCAACAGGTGAACAAGGCAGGGGTTGCGGTGAAAGGCGTCCTTAAAGATGTTGTCGGCATTGTCCTCTAGACTATCCAGGGAATAACCAATGTTTTCCTGGGATGTGTTGATGAATATCTGTAAGGTTATAATTAGCATGCAATTTAATGAGCGTGCAAAGAGATCAGTAAGAGGCACTACTCCCTGATTTCCCTCTACTGGCCAATGTAAGTAAAGTCATATAGAAAATATAACAATTGTACATAACAATCCAGTTTAAGTGCTGCTTTCACTTAATGCTAAGTTGAGAGCCGCTGCAGTGACTGTTAGAAATGAGGTCATGCTTCCTTTTACTTAGAAATAAAGCAGTGATTGCATAAACATGTGCTCGTGTGCCGCATCCACATCGTTGTCATTGTGCGTTTACACGTGTATGATTTTCTAGGAAAACTCAACATTTTCAAGCGTTTCTCATTACGTTGTATTGTAATTGGGCATGGAAAATGGTACTGCCTTGATTTTTGTGCAGCTCAAGCGTTTGTTCAATGCGCCGTTTTAATTACTGTGACTCATTACGTTGACTCATTTTACGACAACAAAATTTAAAACAGATTACCTTTCTTGGATACAGTGTAGTCTTTTTTGGGAGTCCGGAGAGCAAAGAAATATGATAATCCTTGGTGTTAGCCTAAGAGACATTTCGGGTAATATTCGTCAAGTGATCTTAGTCATGTTTTTGATTGTGGAATAAAACTAAGCTCAACTACTTCACAAATATGCTTTGGTATCATCCATCCATCCATCCATCCATTATCCGTGCCGCTTATCCTCAGAAGGTTCGCAGGGGTGCTGGAGCCTTACCCAGCTATCTTCGGGCAGTGGGCAGGGGACATCCTCAACTGGTTGCCAGCCAGTCGCGCAGGGCACACAGAGACAGACTACTCACTTGCTAATTCACCCCTACCGACAATTCGAACCGGCCAATTAACATGTTTTGGGAATATGGGAAGAAACCCACACATGCACGGGGAGAACATGCAAACTCCACACATGGAGGGTGCGGAAGCTGGACTTGAACCATGAACCTCTGCACCGTGGGGCTAAAAGCATGGATCAGCATCTTGTGTTCACCTGAGAGAGAACACTTTAAATTCTAAATAAACAATCTAAATCCCATTTTTGATATTTTTCAACTAGTTGTAATTGAATGAGGAATAAAACCCAGTTCAACAACTAGATGTTTTAGAATAAGAATTGTTTTTACTGTATTCAATAAAGCAAATAGATTGTAATTTTAGCTAAAATGTACAAGGAACTGCCAGCTGACATTTCTAATGGGTAATATACTGTATTTTCCACCCTATAAGGCGTACCGGCAAACCCCCACAAAACAGTTTTTTGTGATATATTTCTCATTTACAATATAAGGCACTCTGGACTATAAGCAGCATGGAATTAAAACTACAGCAATAGCTAGGATTGCTTAAAAATAGATATATACATTAAAATAGTTTATTTCATCAAGTATAATTTACCATTATGACATCTGGTTTCACCACAAAAGGTAATTTTAGTTACAACCAATTTACATGTTAACCACAAGAGGGCACTACAAGACCATTCTTTATCTTTTTCTCAAAGGCAGAACAGTTACTGTAAGCAGTATCATTCAACAACAATTTAAACAAGAGTATATAATTTTGTACAAAATTTTACCACGGACAAAAATCATTATTTAATGAATCACGATACGTTTCATACTTACAGACAATTAGTATCCAAAGTTCGAAAGTTCTGCGCTTCACTTTTGTTTCTTTTTAACTACAAGCAATTACCACTCGATATGTTTCTCAAAGGCTGAACAGTTACCGTTTGCAGTATCATTTTAATTATACATTTCCAACTTTATTCACTGGTTTTCCTGGTATATTAAGCACACACTTTCAAATTTCTGGACAATTTGTTCTCATAGTCCGAAAAATATGGTGTATAATTAACATTATCTAACTATATTTTTACAGTTATCGAACCTCAAAATCAAATAAATGACCTTTTCTATTTTTTTCTTGTAGCTACTGACCGGAACTCTGGATGGACGGATAAGCATGTTTGATCCCTGCAGCGGGCAACCTCTGGGGCGGGCACCGTCTCGTGGCACCCGCTCTAGCATCTCAAATATGGCTTTGTATTCATAAGATACTGCTTCTTAGTGTTTTGTTTTTTATTTTTGTTTGATTTTTTCTTAATACAACTTCATTAATTTAGCCATAAAAACCCCAATAAGTCCCTCCCACCCCACATTGAGCATGGGGGCAGGTCAAGGATCAATTTGATGTAGAACAGATGTAGTAGCGCAGGGCTGGCTGTGATCAGCACTTAGCACACAGAGTCCATGACGTCAAGTGGGCGCAACCTGCCAGGCCTGCAGATGCTGCTACTAGCGCTCCTTGTTGCGTTTGGATCCAACTTTCTTTTTTTCCCTGCCAAACTAAAATGTCGCACCTGCCTGCGAGGGTTCACAGTGTAAGTGAGCATGATGAGTGTTGCTATGGTTTCTGGCGGCTATAAATAAAACATTGCTGATTATGAAAGTGGTTTTTGTAATTATTTTCAGATTTGTGACTAAATACATTGTTTTGTTTCGTATCGGGTTATGTTTATGTTCCAAAATAAAGGCATATTTGATCATGCAGGACCACAAATACGCACATTATAAATACACAATTAAATTGATGATATATAGTAAACTTGTTAGCAAGATACAGTACATAAACTGTATAGCAAACTAACCCTCAATTTGGGGATAGTAGGCTAGCAAAATTGCATAGCAAACTACCTAGGAAGGTCCATGCAATATGCAGGGTAGATGGATGGATGGATGGATGAACAGGTGGATGAACGGGTGAATGGGTGGGTGTTGGATGGATGGATGGATGAATTGATGGATGGATGGGTGGATAGAGGAATAAAAACACTAAATATAAATCTAGAAATAAAAAAAACATAGTTGATCATGCAGGACCAAAAAAATGCTGACATTTTAAATGAAAAGATAGTTAGACGGATGGACGGACAGTTATTTAGCCATTTGGCTAACCTGCCAGCAAAAGATTACTACCAATTGAAAAATAAATATAAGAATAAGCAATAAAATAAAATAAATAAAACATGAATATAAAATGAGTGAGTGGATTAATCAAATATACAAATAAAATAATGTGTTTAAATTTCAACCCATGAATAAAAAGGTGCACATTCTTTATATCAAACTAGAGAGATTGTCACCCTGAAGTGGAGGATATAATCTTATAAGGGAAATGTGTCCTTTGGTGTAGTTTCCTATATTTATGATTTTGATATTTGTATATAATGTATATTTTAATTCTATTGTATTTTTGAATCTTTTATTAATTTTATGCATTTATTGTTGTTTAAAAGTCATTTTTACATTTGTTTTCAATTAGGAAATTGTTCCACGGACAGACTGAGGAGATCATTTCTTCCTCGTGCCATGAGGCTCTTTAACTCCACCCGGGGGAGTTAAAGCCCACATTAAACCCCACCCCCACATTTGCATATTACCCAATTCTTGTGTAAAGTAGCACTATTTATCAACACGTTATATCGGTTATTTCTGTATTCTATATATTTTGTTTTATCATTTTATTTTTTAACACAAGGATACTGCTGGAAGTATCTATCTATCTATCTATCTATCTAATTACTCAGTTGTTCCTTTTATCTGTATTGATTTATGTTTATTAATTTTTTCAGGTATTGTTTTCATTTTTTTTGTACCTCTATCAAGTTAAAATACATCAGTCAGAAGAAACAAAAGCCACATTTAGCATGTCACTACTTGACTGTCAAATGGCATTTTGGCTTCGCATATTAAGAAAGCCAATTAATCCTCATTTTAATGACAACCGTTTCTTTATATAAGTGTATTTTAAGTAAGATGACGTGACGGCTCACCACATTATCCCCCAGTCAAAACAGCAAACTATTTATAAATGCTTATGATGCAATCAGCTCATCAACTAAAAATCAAGAGGCACTCATCCACTTTCCATAAATCATTCATAATTTGTTTGATTTGGCCAGTTTGATGATACAAAAGCTAATTACGCAGCCATCGAAAACAAGAAAACGGCTCCCGTATGCCCCGTCGCCTGATATCACATGTAATTGATAGGGCATGCAGATGTTGAGCGTTTTCATTTTGTAACCCAAAATAAAAGAGTAGCGTGAAAGATGAATGAGATTTATTGAGTGAAGGGATTGGTTAGTTGGTTTCTGCCGCAAGATGAACTGGCAAAGTTGACTTTGCCTTGTCATCGTGAGCTTTAGTGTTCTTGCATACAGCAGCAAATTTCCCCCGATATAAACACTCATAAATTGTCTTTGGACTCCATTTATGTGGCAAGGCCTTTTCATTGTGTCGGAATGTGCATGAGTGAGTCAATATGTAAGTTGTTTACTGAAGTTAGCCGAGTATCGATGCCTGGTATTGATATCAGTGCCGTGTTTAATGTCTCTGTACTCACGATAGTAGCCATTGTTGAAATATTGAAATGGGTCACCTCCCATATTTAGTCATGGTTGTACAACTTTTTCATGTACGATATGAATAATAATAATACACTCTACTTCTAGGCGTCTTTCAGGACCCCCAAAGTCGCTGTACATAGAGTACCTAACAACAATAAAGTAAGAATAAAACAAGCAAGTATTACATAGCAAATAAAACATAGTAGAGTTAAAAAGTCGGCAGTATGTGAGGCAGATGATCATGAAAAGGTAAGTCTAAAAAGGGTGGGTTTTGAGTCCGGATTTGAAGGGGGACAGGGAGGTAGAATTGCGGAGGTCAGGCGGAAATGAGTTCCAGAGCTGGAGGGCAGAGCAGCTGAAAGCTCAGCTCCCCATGGAGCTAAGACAGGCAGCGGGTATAGTGAGCTGGAAGGAGGGGGATGACCTGAGGGCGCGGGATGGCATGGCAATGTGAAAGAGGTCGGAGAGGTAGGGACGGGCAAGGTTATGAATGGCCTGTAGGTGTAGAGGAGGTTTTTGAGTCTATGGTTAATTGGGAGCCAATGGAGTTGCTGAAGGTAAGGGGGATGTGATGGCGAGAGGGGCCTTGGTGATGATGCGTGTAGCAGAGTTATGGAATAGCTGAATTTTCTAGAGGGACTTTTGAAGTAAATCATAGAAGAGGGAATTGCAGTAATCTAGATGTGAGGTGACGGCTATAGACAAAGATGTCATGGTGTGGGAGAGGCGGAGATGGTTGATGGAGCGAAGGTGAAGTAAGCTGACCGGGTGATGTTATTTATATAGAATAGAATAGAATTTACTTTATTGTCATTCTTTGTAACCATGCACACAGAACGAAATGTCGATACACCTGACCCGTACAGTTAAACTGTAGCGAGCCGATGCAGCCGCAGCCAAACAGGGCGCAGCCATATTAGTCATTAGGTGAGCAAATCCCCCAATTCCAACCCTTAATGCCGAGCACCAAGCAGGTAGGCAATGAGTACCAATGTTGTAAGTCTTAGGTATGACTCGGCCGAGGCTTGAACCAGCAACCTCCCAGTCTCGGAGCGGGCGCCCTACCATCTAGGCTACCGAGCTAGTATATGAGTGTTAAGGGGAGAGTGTACTGTTAAAGATGACACCTTGACTAGAGGGGAGGTAAAAAATGAGAAAATTGTCAACAGAAAGAGAGAAGGAGTCAACTTTGTATTGGGTGGATTTGGTGCCAATGAGAAGTATTTCAGTTGTATTGCTCTTTAGTTTTAGGAAGTTGACGATGAACCATGATTTTATTTCAGAAAGGTAGGAGTTAAGATCGGGTGGTGGAGTATCGAGTTGGGTTTGCAGGAAGGGTAAAGTTGGGTGTCACATGCGAAGCAGTGGAAGGAAATACTGAATTTCGATTGTTTATGGCCTCGGGGGAGTAGATAGGTTATAAGGAGGAGGGGCCCCAGGATAGAGCCGTGGAGGACACCTTTGGAGACAGGTTTATTTTGTCATAATTATATAACTTCTTCATTATTTGAATCAATCAGAACTCCTATTTAGTCTGTCGTGATTATACATCTTCTCTACTATTTCAGTTCTGATTTGTTTTGAAGCTATAAACGGACTTGAAATTTATGATATCAATACCTGCTAGAAATGGTTTAGACACTGGCTTGTGCAGTGGAAAGTTTTGGTTTAGTTTAGGTTTCGTTTAAGCTTCCGGACCACACTTTTAATATCAGAATGATTGTAAGCCGTTTGTGACCTGCTAGAGTCATTGTCCGTGACTCATTTGTGCCAGGAATATTCTGTAAATAAAAGGAACTGTTGATTTGTAGTCTGTATGTTTAAAAGCCATCCTCACTACCCTAAATAGTGTATTCTGTGTAGCACTATTTAGTTATTCTATATAACACGCTACAGTGGGCATTTGCACGTCCCACTGGGTATTTGTATATTGTATTCTTTTTGCTTTATCATTGTATTGTTCTCAGCTCAGGGATGCTGCTGGAAATGTGAATTTCCCTTCGGGGATGAATAAAGTATCCATCTATCTATCTATCTATCTATCTATCTATCTATCTATCTATCTATCTATCTATCTATCTATCTATCTATCTATCTATCTATCTATCTATCTATCTATCTATCTATCTATCTATCTATCTATCTATCTATCTATCTATCTATCTATCTATCTATCTATCTATCTATCTATCTATCTATCTAAATCAAAAGAATATACGGGGAAAGAAGCAATTTACAACACCAACCAGTTTTTACTTGGCCTGAGAAGCAGATACCATAAAAGTAGACACAAAATAAGGTTTTATTTCGAAACAAAAAGGATCGTTATTGGATAATGTACAGTTTACTCTTATTGAGAACCCCTGCTTTAACTGAATAAAACACGTAAGAGAAAGGACACACGGGACATACTCAACACCAACCAGTTCCAAATGAACCAAACATGGAAGTCATGAAGGTAGCCTTTTAACGACCCCTGAGTAGCCTGCGGATTAGTCTTCCAGTGATGTGTCATTGTGATTTTCTAAGAAATGTGATTTCTAACCTGCGTGATGTTTTGGTGTTGATTGAACCTATTTTAACCCTACTTCTACTAACTACAACCTTAATAATAACATTGTAGTAGCCTACCAGTGATGTGTCGTTGTGATTTTCTAAGACGTTTTATTTCTAACTTGCATGATGTTTTTAGTGTGTACTGAACCTTTTTTAACCCTACTTCTACTAACTACAACCTGATAATGACATCGTAACAACATAGATAAAACAACTTGTTATTTTAAACATACATCAAATGGGTTGCCCTTCGCACTAATCTGTTAGTAGCTCTCAGTTTCAAGGAGGTTGGCGACCCTTTCAAGAACTCTTTGTGACATAGTATCTCTGGGACATCCAATCATTGAGACATTAAAGAGTAGAGTCCCATCAAAACTGAACATGACAGTACAAAAAGTACGGAACATGACATTTTTTTTGTTATTGATGACAATAAAGACAATTTTACTTCTTCTATTTTGCACACTTTTATGTACGAATGGTATCAGTCTGGAAAAATGTGGTATTAAACATTCCTACTCGCGGACAAAGAGACAAAAGCATATTTTGTCAAGTTCATCTTGGATGAACTTTCCTTTCCAGAGTTATATCAGAAAAGAATGATGTGTTTATTATTTGCCACACCCGAACATCTGGCCTCAAGTGTGATCTCCTACAATGTGTCAAAATAAAGTCTTGTTTGCCTCCATTGTCAGAAATCATGGGAGATGAATAGTAAAAGGGCCGTCCTCTAGCATAAGTGTTTCAAGTTAAGTCAAGTCAGGGCTGCACAGACCACAGACTATTATGACACCATCACCTGATCTAAAACCTACATGAGGGCAAGGAAAAACTCAAAAACCTCAACATGAGGAAAGTGACGAAACCTTGACCTTTTTTGAGCCGATGCACAATTTTCAGGTTAAAAAAATATCGATGCACACACTCCGTCAAAAAAAATTAAGTAATTTCCGGCATGAATTTCATTTTTAAAGGGTTAAATGATCATGATGCTTCAATTGACTGTATTATTATTTTTTTCTTTATTTCTTATAATTAGTATTCAACGTAGCTCACCACATAATACAGGTTATTGATTTTGGTAAATCATTTTGCTGTAATTTTAGATTTGATTTAGTTTTTAATTTGTTTTTTAAAGTTTTACTCCATATTTATCTAGTTTTTCTAAGAAAGTTGTCAAGCAACCCCCTATATGTAGCGCATGTTTATACTTCTAGAAAGCCGCATCCAAAAATAATACTTAAAATGTGAAAAAATACAACTGTAACTTTTCCTATTTTGTATTTGCTTTTAGTTTAGTAAAATTGGAAAACAATAACTAAAATCAGCAAAATTATATGCTATAGTTTTGCTTTATTGCAATGCATCAAACAAAATAAGTTATTAAGTACATATTTCCCTGTATTATTTCACATGCAGATAATAGTATATAAAAATAAAACAACTGTTATCTGCTGCCACCTACTGATATGGATGAATGCTACAGTTACTCGGCTGACCAAAGGCATGCTTTTTTTGCTAAAATGAAATTGGGCAATTTCCACAAAGGACCGTAGACAAAGTCTTGAGGCACACTGAGTGAAAAAACTACAACAAATGAACAGTGCACAGTAATAGTCCAAATAACCTTAGCTGGCAGTATAAGCATTCTTTTTTGCAGGTTTTCAATAGTCAATATATGACAACTATTTTCATTGGTAGCAAGGAGAATAAAAACAAAAATAAAACTAATTTCTAATAAATATCCAACAAATTTCTAATCGTTTAGCATCAGACGGTTAAGTAATTGTGAAATACTGTTAGAATACTTAATAAAACCTTTGGTCCAAGAAGGATGAAGCTCCTCCATCCACCGTGAACTCGAGAAGCATTCTTAACAGCTTAATGACACACTTTGTCTCAATTCCAAGGTTCTAAAGTCCCCAGAATGGATTTAATTGCTGGACCACCAAGAAAGTAAAGGAGCAAAAATGTAATTGAATCTCAAACGTTTCTCAATTTCACTCTTGAACTTTTCAGGTCGTGTGGTTACTATCACCTATTTGATCTATTTAATTTCTCTGGTACTTTTTATGAATCCATCTGAAATTAGGGACAATTTTTAAGTAAGGAAAATCATATTTGTTTCCCACATTTCTCAAAATGACAAATGTGACTCACAAACTAATTTACCTTCAAGACGATCAGTGAGGCCAACTGTGCAAGCTGGATTCAATAAAAAGGAAATTCTTCTCTAAGAACTTTGTGTATGAAATGAATGATTAGTCTGAAGTGAACTTAAACGAACTTTGGAGGTTTGTAGATCAAATATGCAATGGGAAAGAATCAAGTTGTTTTTTGATGAGAAATTTGATTAAAGAATCTAATTTTGGAATCTGATTGTTTTATTGCAACTGCTCTTATGATTTTTGGAGACTTTCGATCCGATAGCTCAGGGGTCAGGAACCTATGGCTCACAACCAATGTTCCCTCTAAGCTGTGCGCGTGCGCAAGCGCGCACTGCCCGCACATTTTCAGCGCACAAGCAAATCTATCCAGCGCAATGTTCCCTCTAAGCTGCGTGTGTTCGCAATTGCGCACTACCCAGAGCTTTTCAGCGCACAAGAAAATCTAGCCAGCTCACAAAAATCAGGGCTCGAAATTGCTAATTAAAAACCGAATTAAGTCAAAGTTACTGTGCATGAAGGTAAAAATACATGGGTTCCCCTGACGTTGTGTTCTAAATGCGGTATTTTGAAGTCAAGGTTGAAGTAGAACGAAGTTGAGTAAAGTCAGTAGAGTTTTTCCAGAACCGGTTTCTTTGGCTCGGCTCACTAAAAGGAACCGGCTCTTTCGGGTCCTAAACGGCTCTTCAGGTTGTTTTTGCTTCTTTCATCCCTATATGACCAAATATTATGTAAAATTATGCACAAAATGACTTAAAGGAAGGGGGAATAGAACAAAAACAAAAAAAATACCAAAATGAAAAAGTAGTGAAAAGCTGAGAAAAAAAGAAACAAAAGGAAGAGAAAAAAGAAGAAAATTCAGAAAGAAGCCAAAAAAAGAAAAGATAGAAACAAAGTAAAAAAATAAATAAATAAAAGAACAAAAAGAAAAAAGTAACAGCTTGGAAAAAATAAACACAATGAGATTTTTTTTTAAAGGAATTTAAAAAAAATAGAAAAAAACAGGGAAAAAGAAGAAAAAGTTTGTGTTGCATTCAAATAATTTTCAATTATACCAAGTCAATCTTGTTGCCAACATTGTACTTCCACTCAAAAATGTGATTAAATACAGTTGTGTATCGTACAACCGACTAAATAAGCCCCCAAAAATGTTAGTATTATGTGACAAAAGATACCAGGAAAAAAAAGAAATGGAAATCTTGTGAAGGAATTGTTGTAAAAACAAATGAGGTTTGTAGGCCGTACAACTTTTGCAATAATACATTGGTCAATTTATTCAATAGTTAATTTTTTTTTTGCATTGCAAGAAACTCAGCAAAATGTAACGTGATGTCAAGTTTTGGACATGTTTGATAATGACTTAGTTGCCACACTTGGGATTGCTGTTGCTCACTGTTGTTTCAAGCGTTGCTCACCGACTTTGTGTGAACGCTCAGACCTGCGGAAAATTAGGGGGAACATTGCTCACGACCCATGTAAGGCTCTTTTAATGAGTGCATATGGCTTGGAGGTCAAATTTGACCTAAGCATATATCTCTGCGGAGTTCCAAAATGATATGGTCAGATCCCGAATTTGGTACACGTGAAAGACTAAGCTACACTGATATCACTTTAGGTTCAGTCCAGTATATGTAGTGACCATTCTCAACTTCATGTTTACAGTCAAGGTGTCACACCAACATACCCCGTTTTGGTTGCTAAGAAATCCTTGAAATGGAAGCTCATTAAACTATATATCTTACTTTTGAGATACTTTATGATGAAAACCCACAGAAGAGACTCAAAAAACACCTAAAATGCCAAATCTGATTGGGTGATCTCTGCACACACCGTAAGGCTCTCCCTTCGCTCTCTCCCTCAGCGCAGTCTGCGCCGAAGGTAAATACGACGATATCTTCCCAAAATAAGCCTCAACACTCTTAAGTAACTGAGGGAGTAAGACGAATTTAAGTGGTATGTATGTTTACATTGAACACAGGCTCTGGCATTATTAATTTATATGAAATGGAATGAAGTGATCTGCATTTATATAGTGCTTTTCAAGTCAAGACTTCCCAAAGCGCTTTACATTGTGCATCACATTTCCCAATAGCGGCCGTGCAGCCATGTGAGGCGCTAACCTGCTTAATGGGGGTATTAGGGGTTCAGTGTCTTACCCAAGGACACTTCGACATGTGACAGGGAGGAGCCGGGATTCGAACTGCGATCTCTTGATCCCAAGACGAGCGCTCTACCTCCTGAGCCACTGCCGCCCCTATATATTTGATCAAATTATCAAATGACACACACAAAAAAAAAATGTGCTGAAGAATTAGCTTTTGACTGGAGAGCAGGTTTAGCGGTTTTGTTGAACTTTGTCTCAAGATATATCGTCACCGTTGGGTCAAAATTTGGTTTTGCAATGTCAAAGAAAATAATGAAACAATGTCAAAACATGTGAACTGAATACTATGCTTTAATTCAATTATTCACAGTGACTGACTTATATGATAACATCTGGGTGTAAGATTTTTTATCTTCATGTAGCAAACAAAGGAATAGGCCAGTTAGAGATGTGGGAGGCCCCCTCACCCCAGCAGGCCGAAACTGTCAGCCAGAACACCTGATACCTCGCAATGCAATTTGAAAGAAGCCAGCGAGCGTACAAGAGGTCAGAATCAATTATTTTTTTTAATAATTTATTGACCACCCAAATTTTGCTGCAATAAGGTGTGGCTCTTTTAAAAATATATATATTTTCATGGCTCTTTGGGTCAAAAAAGTTCAACGGTAATTTCTGTGTTATATTAGACAGTATGTAAACCCAAAGTATGCAGAAAACCGTTTTTATTTTCTATTTTACATCAATTACATGATCATTATTATTTTTATTGTATTTATCACTTTAGCAAATCTTTTAGCAAGCCTGCAATATTTTCTTATCTTGCATTTGTTAGCTTGTTCTAACACCCACAACGGTGCATAATACCACTCAAAATGGAGCACTTTTGATAAAATACTAACACTCAGGTTAACATGCCTGGCAGATTTAAAACGCAAGCCTTATTGTTAAGGGTCTTACTTCAAAAGTCTCATCTCATCTCATCTCATCTCATTAGCTACACCGCTTATCCTCAGTAGGGTCGCGGGGGTGCTGGAGCCCATCCCAGCAATCTTCGGGCAGTGGGCAGGGGACACCCTGAACTGGTTGCCAGCCAATCGCAGGGCACACAGGGACAGACAACTCACTCGCTCATTCACACCTACGGACAATTTGGACCGGCTAATTCACCTGAAATGCATGTTTTTGGAATGTGGGAGGAAACCGGAGTGCCCGGAGGAAACCCACGCAAGCACGGGGAGAACATACAAACTCCGCACAGGAAGTCTGGAGCTGGATTTGAACCACGCAGGAGGTTCCCAAGACATGAACTGTGCCGCACATGCGCTAACCACTGCGCCGCCGTGCTGCCTTACTTCAAAAGTATATTTACGAATTAGCACAAATGTTGATTATACATTAATTATAGTAAATACAAATTTTACATAATGATGAAGCGTTTTTCTTGAAGAGCACTGTTCTTAAAAATGTTTTAAATTAAATTAAAATTTATCTTGGAAAAATGAATTAAATAACTTACAAAATGACTGTACTTTTTCCCTTGTAAAAATAACTTCGATATTAGAATTGAATGTACAACTTTTTCTAGAGGTACACTGACCCCAGAAATATATGTTTTAAAAGTATTCAATTTGATCGATTGATTGATTGATTCATCCATTCATTGCCATTTTTACATTTTTGTCATGAACCGGAACAGGGGGAGAACCCAAATGCGTGACGTTTCTCACACAAGCTTTTATTTAATGGGAAATGGGGCAGTCGTTGGGCGGAAGAAGTAAGGCGGCAGTCTGGCGTGGAATGACAGGAAGCCAGAGGCCGGCGAGATCGATACCAATTGCATGAGCAAATATCGGACGGATGGGGTTGATACCGGACAGGACGGGACAGACAGGATTGATATCAAAACTGGATATCGAAATTAAACAGGACAACTAGACAGGAATAAAACTGGAGACCGATATTAAACAGGACAAAATAGACGGGAACAATACTGGACAGGAAACGCTAACAGGAAACCGGACAGAGTCAAACCCCACGTCTCGCGGGCGCTGATGTTCGTTGAC
Organism: Urocampus carinirostris; assembly: GCF_059441175.1. Taxonomy (NCBI): domain Eukaryota; kingdom Metazoa; phylum Chordata; class Actinopteri; order Syngnathiformes; family Syngnathidae; genus Urocampus; species Urocampus carinirostris. Next base: position 24,462,664 of record NC_142361.1, read on the forward strand.
GGACTGACAAAGGGTGAGTGAGAGCACTGGGCTTAAATTGAAGGGAAGCCAATCTGTCAACGAGCCGCAGCTGGTGCCACACGGGCAACCGTGACAATTTTTCCCTTTTATGAAACAATGAGGGTCAAAAAGATTGACAGGAAAAGGCAGGGCTTATCAATCGTTCAAATTTAATTCAAAATAATACCTCATACGAACGTAAAATCGTACACATGTCTATGTTTCTTGCACATGTTGACTACACTATGTTTACTGCTCACCTTGCACTATGTTGACCATTTTTTTGCACTATGATGACTATTTTTTGCACCAAATGCATATGTTGACTATTTTTTGCACTATGATGACTATTTTTGCACCAAATGCATAATTGCACAAACCCTTACGATACCAACTGTATTACGATACCAAACTGTATGTAACATCCTACATGCCGACATTTCTTGTGTAAATATTGTGTAAATTATAACTATAACCTTATCCTCCTTGTTTTATAACCTTATCTTCTCTGCTCCTTTATCTTCTTGGTTTTTTTACCTCACTGTGAATGTGTGAAACAGGAGTGTCATGCCCAATTTCGTTGTCACAATATCTCATTCTCTCTCTCATTAGCTGCACCGCTTATCCTCAGTAAATCAGAAATCATCGGGCAGTGGGGAGGGGACACCCTGAACTGGTTGCCAGCCAATCGCAGGGCACACGGGGACAGACAACTCACTCGCTCAGTCACACCTAGGGACATGCACCTGAAATGCATGTCTTTGGAATGTGGGAGGAAACCGGAGTGCCCGGAGGAAACCCACGCAAGCACGGGGAGAACATACAAACTCCGCACAGTAAGGCCGGTAGCTGGATTTGAACCCACGCAGGAGGTTCCCACGACCTCAGAACTGTGCCGCACACGCGCTAACCACTGCGCCGCCATGCTGCCCGTTGTCACAATATGTTTACCCATTTTGTAACAATCTCTTTAGAGAAAATGTGATCAACGTCATCCGACCGGTGACAATGACAATAAAGGTATATTCTATTCTATTCTATTCTATTCTATTCTATTCTATTCTATTCTATTCTAACATTAAAAAAAAACTTCAAAAAAAACAAATTTTCTCTATAAAATAGGTTAAATAATAGTAGTTAAATTGAACAAAATTACTTAGCAGTGGAACTGCTGTTTTTTGAGGGAGAAGTATTCAAAAGTAGGTACAAGGTTTTCTTCCAACAAAATCAGTTACGGAAAAGATTTACCTATAGTATGAGCTTAGCAGATCATTTTACAACGTATTCGTCTTTAATGGCATATACAGCAAATTTAGCTATTTTGAGTAGTATTTTTTTCCCTGTTTTGGGGACAATTACGCATAACACACTAGACAAGGTTAATAGAAACACTGCTTTGGCTCACACACGACCTCGCCTAAAGCCTTGGTTTTAACAACCATTAGTCTCTGTGTTTACATAATTGACATTTGACTTTGAATGCACCGAAAGTCAAAAAGTCATCCGGGAGATTGTGCAAGAATATTTTATAATGCCAGCCCCATAAGCCAAACGCGTCTCATTGCTATTGCTCATTATCTGGCAGGATCCTCATCCAAAGCCTGTTTGAAGTAAATCCTGATTCTTAAAAATAAAACATTGTCATCATTCTCTGAAAGATTATATTTTCTTGCTTCCCACATCACGTGTGTGCCTCTCACTTGCTTGCAGTATTTCAAATGTCTCGGGAGCCAGACGTATGTTCTTTAGTCTGTACTGAAATGTTCTGGTGGGTTTTTTTTGTTTGTTTTTGTCGAAAACTTTACTAGTGAGGTCACAATTTGGAGAAGAGACTCTGAATCTGCAGTTGTTTATAACCCTAAGTGACACTACTTTGCATTTCTGAAGCGTGTTGATCCATGCATTTGCTTAATTATCTTATGGAAACAGATGAAAATGTGTGGAAACTATTTTTAGTGTTGCTTGGTTTTGAGTGAACACGACATTTTAATGGTCTTTTCTATGAAATATATATGACTTGGTTCTTCTTTACAATAATTTAAAAGATCTGTTACTTTGTTTGACAGTTTTATTAGTGATTGAATAATGATATATTTTTCTAAGAATATTTTCTGTTATGTCGCTAAAGTTCGTGGTGGTAGTCTTTGATATATAACACTGTGGTACTAGAGCATAGTCTGTTTGGGTTATATGTTTGACCACCGAATTGTTCGAGTATCGAAACGTTTTTTCCCATAGGGAGTACAGACACTCCCCTACTTACGACCATTCCACTTACGTAAAACGGTAGATACGAAAAAAATTTTGGGATGTCGAAAAAAATCCGGACATTGCTGTAAATTAGATTTTGTATTGTGTGCACCTTTTTCCAAGTAGAGGACATTACTATAGTGCTTCTTTTACTCATACAAGCCTTAAACATACATATACAAACCTTAAACATACAAAATATATCACTGAAGCTGTCAGGACCAGAACGGAAACAGGACCCAATTGCGTAGCGTTTACCACAAGTTTTATTGACGGAAAGAGGAAGGGCTGCGCCCACGATCCGGTGTTCGCTGGACGCAGGAAGCAAGTCGCTCTTGTACTAGGATTGTGATCCGAACACGGAAGTGGATCTTCTGTAGCGAGCGATGGCGGTGTCAGGGACAGAAAAATTGGTCTGTAGCCGCGACTGGGAGAGCAAGGCGGGGTTGGCGTCGGAAACGAGTCGTAAGCCAGAACAGGAGAGTAAACGTAGTCAGGGACAAAAAGAGGTTGTAAGCCGGGACGGGAGAGCAGACGTGGTCAGGATCAAAACAGATCGTAGCCCGAGACAGACAGGAGCAAAAAAGTGGGAGTCGGGGTCAAAAAAGGCTTGCCTAGTATACACTGAGGTTTGCAGACGGACTGACAACAGGGGATTGACAGGACTGGGTTCAAATAGTGACAGGGAGCCAATCAGAACCCGAGGCGGTTGGCGCCAAATGAGCGGGCACAGGTGAGTCACATTAATAATCATGACCGAAGCAACTTACGATCAAATTCAACTTACGAACAATCGTCCGGAACCTATCTCGTTCGTAAGTAGGTCGGCGTCTGTGATGGTATTCATCTTTATCCATTCCTACGCATTCCCAAATACACAAAATATGAATAAAACATGTACCTAAACAACAATATGTACATAATATACATTAAACTTAGTTAAGATTAAGGTTTAAAACAAATTTAAACCATTTACTGTACCTTTGAGACATTTGCACACTGTTTTCTGTTCCTCTAGCGTAGTGGAGGTGCAATTGCACTTTATCTTAGGACATTTAAACAAATAATAATAATAAAATGAAATTCTCCGGGGTCAAACACGCCCCCCTTAACAGAGCGTCACGCCCCCTTTGACAGAGGCTCGCGTCCCGCCTAGGGGGCCCGCCCGACTATTTGAGAACCACTGGAACAAATGGTTTAGTAATTATAAGGTTTCATTGTTTTCATTGTTGGCAGCAAGGCAACGCAGTGGTTAGCGCGTGTGCGGCACAATTCTGATGTCATGAGATCGAACCTTCCTGTGTGGAGTTTGCATGCTCTCCCCGTGCTTGCGTGGGTTTCCTCCAGGCACAGTTTCCTCCCACATTCCCAAAACATGCATGTCAGGTTAATTGGCTGGTCCAAATTGTCCCTAAGTGTGAATGAGCGAGTTAGTTGTCTGTCTGTGTGCCCTCCGACTGGCTGGCTACAACTTTGGGGTATCCCTAGCCCACTGCCTGAAAATGGCTAGGATGGGCTCCAGCACCCCCGTGACCCTACTGAGGATAAGTGGTGCAGACAATGAATGAAGAATGAATGTTTTCAATGTGTCTTCTTCGAATGCATAATCTTCAGCGCCATTCTACACTAAAACAAACTCTACAGGTAACTTATTACACACTGTCACTTGAAAATAAATCCGTAACATTGAATTAAAGTTTGTGTTCGGCCTTTCCCAGATGTTCCGGGAATGAAAGGGAACATTTTTAATCTCGAGGTTACCTAACATGAGTGAGAGAAGGGAGAAAATGTGCAAGGAAGATTTATACCCTGAGTTCCAACCACTATCTCACTGAACCACCTGGTAGAGTACGTTTACATTCAAAATCTAAGAATTCAGCTTTTTCTAACTGAAGGTTGCGATGCAGCTTTCCATTTCCATTCCCGTTTTCAATCTTTCCCACGACTCGCAGTGGAATCTTTTTCATCATGCATGAGATGAGTTACATTCTCCTCCATCCAATTATCCTCTACTGTTTTAAATTTGCGTCACTGTACTCAATCCAACTCGTCGAAAGACAAATAAGAAACTGTCCCTTCTTTCTTTTGTTCCTGAAATGGAATGTCCATTGGGGGGGCCATGGTTTTTCAAGGCATCGCGTAGATCCGCAAGAACGAGACGCAATTTCTGAATTTCTTTATCGGTGAAGCCTTGAGAAAACCGTGACCAGTTCCAGACAAAAGATGCAATGAAAGTGGAAGTATTCAAAGTATTTATTCTATCGAGTTTTTTTCACTGTCCAGTTCCACATTGCAGGCATTGCAAGAATTCTTCTGAGGGGATTTTTGAATGACTTTGTAGTTGTCAACTTGCTGGTTTTCCATTTTCCCTTTTTCTTACGTTCCGTATTTTATGATGCATCAAATTATCAATTAAGTTTGAGAGTACGGTATTTAATTTCTGTCCAAGGAGAATCTTGGACATAATCAACCTTAATGTCGTGGAGGTGAGCGCTCAAAGTGTAAAATTTGGAGCAGTGATAGTCGTTAAAGGGACCGTGTGTAATATTTAGTGCCTCCTAGTGCTACGAAAAACTTCAATCCAGTAATTGGGTTTCAAAAAGCGAATGAGCAAAAAATGTGCAGTTTTTTTTTAGCTGGTTATCCGGCTACTTTTTTAACTTTTTAGCGAGCTATATTTGTACAGTTTTAACTATTTACCAAGCTATATACCTAGCTTTTTAGCATGCTATTTTGCATGCTATTGAGCTTTTTTTTTTTTACTGTTTTAGCTAGTTATCTAGCTCCAATTTAGTTTACCTGAGGATGAACTTTACATTACAATACTATTATCATTTATATAATCATATTTGGCATTTGGATTCTATGTAAACCAAGTTACATATTTAATTTTTCCATATTTTTCTTGACATATTTCCATTCTACAAAAATATTTTATATAGCTGATGCTATATTATACTAGTTATTTTGTTGTTGTTGTTGTATTCTTTACAGCTCTTTGAGACTTTTTTTTAAAGGGCTATACAAATAATTATGACTTGACTTGACTTATTTACCTCTAAGGTGATAAACCTAAATTTGTCTTGTTTTTCTTACATCGGTAAAGATTTGACCGCAAATTAAAGAGCAACACCCAGAATTAAGTCTAAAATCATTGGCAGAAAATGTTGCTTATTTTAAGTACCGGTACATTTTTTTCTTATTATTTTCCTATATTATCTAGTTCCTCTGGTAAATTAAATAAATTATTCAAAATTGATTAAAAAAACATTTGACACTATAGGCAGAACATTTTACTCAATTCAAGTATTTGAACTATTTTTGTTTTCTATTAAAATAAAAATTGTCATCCTAATTTGATTAACTTTTGTTAAAAGAGAGCATTTTACCCCATCGGGAGAAAAGTGTGCTCATGTTAAATACTTGTTTTTTTGACATTTAATTAAGAATTAATAATAACATTTAATGTATATATGCATCCAGTATAGCAGATTGTAGATATTTCTCTCTTCCAAAAGGAATATTTTTTACCAAATAATGTGTTTTTCTTTCTTTCTTTTACTAAAAAAAACATCTTTTTTATAATGTATTAAAATGAAAAATAATTACAAATAAAATAAGGAATACCTTTTTGCCAATTGGGTAATATTAATTGTTTTTTGCAGTGTGTAAATTAAAAAAAATAAATTACCTTGTCTTATTTAATTGTTTAATATTGATTTCAGATCGGGATAAAGAAGCAGGGGTTTTAGCACTACCTAGTGTCTTTTTCTGCACGCCGCTGCTCTAAATACCTCACAAAGTGCACTTTTAAACAGTTTTCCTTGTAAAACTAAATTCAAGTGAATGGGAGAGTCGGTGCCAATTGGATGGATTGGCATGGGGATGGCATCACGTGCCTAGTGCGCAATTTGTGTGCACTTTGTGCGCGTTATTAAAAATGACGCCATTGCAGGGGTAATTATGTAACTGAAGTCACTCCTGGAAGCCCTTCATAAAGAAGAAGGGGGTGGGGGTCACATTTGATTGACAGAGAGCCTCCTTCCGGGAGGGGCCCCCCTATAAGAGGCGGGAGGAGTCAGCCTCTCCCTCAGTCGCTGAATGTGCGCACGAGTGGGATCCTCCTGCTCCGATACTGGAGGTGCCGCACTGTCAGGTTTCTGCAACTTTATTGCTGGATTATTACTTTTTTAGGTGAGTTTTAGAGATGCAGGACTTTACAATTGGAATTATGAAAATTAATAAGCCTTTTTATTTTGTGTTTTAAGGCAATATGATACTCAGGTACTTGCTGTCGTTATCGTTTCTCCTCCTGTGTACATTCGCTCAAGGTAATTCGTTTTTTTTCATGTATTTGTTTCATACCTGTCATCTTCAGCCAATTGCTCCCTTGATTATGATTGCAATTCCACTTATAAAGCGATAAATAAACCTCACAAACACAACATGCACCTGATTACTCACAGCAAGACAGACCAGAATAAATACAAAGATATTTTGTGTAAATTTGATTTTAATTTCCCCAAAACCACACAAACAATTCTTTGACCATCTTTCCTAGTTTTTTTTCTCCATTTGCAGTAAAATTTGTGTCTTCTTATTATACATGACAGTGCAGGGTTTGGTAGACTGTATTTATTCTACAGATTGTTGTATACTCTGTAACATAAACTGTCGCAATTCAGTTTAAACTGCAACAAAGATGTCTCAGTATCAGTTCCCATTGTCTTCCTATACTCTGTGCTTTCCTCACATGCCTGAAAACTGTAGGGTGGGGCGATACTGAGAATTTTTGTATCGATCCAATCCAAGTAAATCCAGGGTATCATTGATAAATACTAATCTGGTTGGAAACTTCATGATCATTAAATAATAGAACACCTTTCCCCCCGAGTAAGTTTATATTTACATTAAACACAGCACAAAAAAGAGAGCACTAAAATTATTGTTATTAAATAACTAGTATAAAAAAATAAATGTTTCCATTACAACTGTTCCAGAAAAAAAGCTGAGAGTCATGGCAAAAAAAAGCAGCAATGTAACGAAAATATAAATACTGTGTAACAATGTCGACAAGACGCCTAAAATACCTTTGATTATATGACATTATGAAAATAAACTCAGGAAGAAGCGGTTTTGGTTTTGTTACCATAGTGACAACAGATTTACAGGGGTTTGTTTACATTTTTATTGGAAATTAGTTGTTCTCTCCAGGTTGAGCTTTTTCGTGTGTTTATGTAAATGTCTTGTGTCGCCACAGTAGCAGACCACTTTACCACACAAGTTACATCTGACATTGTCCTTTTCTGTGGTTGAAATTCATTTCCCCCCCCAAAATATTTTTGAACTGAAATTTGGACGCCTAATGGTTCAGGTGTTTCAAAACATCGGTTGGGTTGAGCGAGGGGGCTGGGAATCCCCTCCTCTGTATCAATCTGAGTCAATAATGTCAATGTGTTCTTGACTATAGCCACCTTGCACTAAGGCAAGGCTCCCGTATTTACGTACATACATACAAAAATTGTTGTATGTGAAGCAATTTGAAATGGTAGTAAAGTATAGAAACCTGGGAAAGCGTATAAGTTTACAGGTATTTTTTATTTCTAAGGAAAAGTCCGTTATTTTATTAGGAACCCTTCAATTTTCAGATGGCGAGCAGGAGGACGACACCTCCTTTGACTTGTTTGAAGTGAGCCACATCAGTCGCAGGACTCTGGGGGCCAAACAATTCAGGGGCCAGAACTCAGACGCCCCTGCATACCGCTTCATCCGTTTTGACCACTTGCCCCCGGTGCGGGCTCCCATTCTGGCCCAAATCGTGCGCCAGATCCAAATCAACGAAGGTTTCGTATTTGTGGCCAGCATACGCCAGGACCGAAGTTCTCGGGGAACCTTGCTAGGCTTCGAGGACACTGACGGCAGGCGCCAGTTTGAGATTGTCTCGAACGGACGCGCCAACTCCTTGGATCTGGTCTACTGGCTAGAAGGATCCCAGAACATCGTTTCCTTCGAGGATGTGGACCTGTCTGACTCCCAGTGGAAGAACCTAACTCTGCAGGTCCATGGAGAGAACGCTAACCTGTATGTAGGTTGCAACCTGGTGGATAGCGTCATCCTGGACGAACCGTTCTACGAACACCTAAAGGCCGAGGGAAGCCGCATGTATGTGGCTAAAGGGTCCATCCGGGAGAACCACTTCAGGGTGAGTCCTGATCCAGTACATTCCACAAACATTCATTGTGCTGCATTTAGACTCTAAATTGCAACTTTGGATCTCAAGAGTGCAAGAATGAACACTTGTTTGTTTTATGCATGAATAGAAGCTGTGGAATTTAAACCTAAATTGAAGTCTAGAATCCAAACAATCACTGTTGAATTCTTTGTGGGCTGTCTAAGAATGTGAAGGGTATCAGTAGATCCATGCATTGGAAATTTGATGTCAGAAGATTGATGGTTCGTAAAGTGGCATTGAGAGAGCAAGAGAGAGAGAGAGAGAGAGAGAGAGAGAGAGAGAGAGAGAGAGAGAGAGAGAGAGAGAGAGAGAGAGAGAGAGAGAGAGAGAGAGAGTCTCTTTGAGAATGCATCCTTCTTCACGTTCCTATTTATCTGCATGTGTCCTGGTGTTTGTAATACTCAGCAGGGTTTAAGGTGTTTTTACCCCAACAACTGTGAAAATATGATATCATGTTACCTCCAGGTCCACCGGATATTGTGTGAGAACAAATCCAATAAATAAGGAAATTACATTTAAAGTTTATTCTGTGCGTTTCATTATCCCATGACACCAAATCTCATAATGTCCGCCCCAAAAGATGGATAAATACAGGGGGATATATTATCTTTCTACTTACATTTTTACAAACACAAAATATTGTGATCATAGGGGCCCATTCAACATAATTGAGTTTGAACAATTTTTTTTACACTTTTAACAGCAAATAAACAATGTGAGGTTTGAACATTTTTTATCGCACTTTTAACAGCAATTAAACATATTCACAATTTCATTATATCCATCCATCCATTATCTGCACCACTTATCCTCAGTAGGGTTGCGGGTGTGCTGGAGCCCATCCCAGCAATCATCGGGCAGTGGGCAGGGGACACCCTGAACTGGTTGCCAGCCAATCGCAGGGCACACAGGGACAGGCAACTCACTCGCTCATTCACACTTAGGGACAATTTGGACCAGCCAATCCACCTGAAATACATGTCTTTGGAATGTGGAAGGAAGCCGGAGTGCCCAAAGGAAACCCACGCAAGCACGGGGAGAACATACAAACTCCGGTAGCTGGATTTGAACTGTGCCGCACACGCGCTAACCACTGCGCCGCCGTGCTGCCCATTTCATTATATCATTTTCTAATAATATGAGGTTTGAACAATTTCCGTCGACACTTTTGACAGCAATTAAACACATTCACAATTTCATTATACCATATTCTAACAAGAAGAGGTTTGAACAATTTTTATCGACACTTTTGACAGCAGTTAACCAATGTGTAAAGGGCAATACAATTGTACAGGGGCACCGCTTTTGTAATGTTGAAGAATGAATTGGTGCATGTTGAAGAATGAATTGGTGAAAATTTTTCCTTAACTTTGTTTATCAATCGTAAGGTCCTAATTTTACACACTGAAGGCGCCTTTGGTCAATGGTTTGGTTGGAATACCTTTCATATGTCTAAAATATATATATAAATGTAAATAACATGGTCTAGTAGCCTTAGAAACTATACACTTTTCAGCAATGTTTATATATTTATAAAATTGTACAAAGTAGTAAAAATATAAATAAATATAAATTTGAAAAAAAGATCCCACACACCTTTTGTCAATACGGATAAAGTTTTGAATTTAGAGATAAACAGCTAGCTAGTGAGCTAGCTAGTGTGAGCTCACTGACTAGCGTTTACCTAGTGCGAGCTAAATGTATAAAGATAAATAAAAGACGAATCAATAATGGTATATTTATTCGTTTTATTGTTATCAAACAAAAGAGAGTGAGCGAAACAGCTAGCTAAAAAGCGAGCTAGCATTAGCTAGCGCTAGCCCTTAAGATAACTTTAGCTAGCGCTAGCTAGCTAAAAGTACTAAAAGATAAATAAACAGAAAGAAAAATGAAGGTTTAATAATTACTTTTTGTTTGTCACCAAACAGGGTCTACTGCAGAACGTCCGTTTCATCTTTGACACCACAATTGAGGACATCCTGTTGAGTCGAGACTGTGAAGTTTCCAAACAAGGTAAAGCTTATTTATTTACTCATGCATTTAAACTACATTGTTTTCACTGTACAACAGGAGTTAAGGCAGCTGTCACCCGCTAAAGACTTCCTAAATGTATTAAGCAAGCGAGGTTTTTATGTGTGACCTTGAGAAGTTGTGTCAAGATAATTATTTTCACAGATGTGCACTGGTTGTTCACATGCAAGTATGCAGTCAGTCAAATCAGACCAAAACGTACTCAACAATTTTAACGTTCTCTTTAAAGTGGTTCGATGAAATTATAGATTAGAAGTGTAGCAATATTCCTTGGCAGATGTTATCGTGGACTGCAAAAATACACCCAAGCGTTATTATTTCCACCGCGGATCCCATGTTAAACCCTGGGAGAGAAAATATGAAAGGAAAAGGGAGCTTGTAAAGCAATAACGATGTTTTTTGTCTTTTTTCATGAGGAAATAAAGTCACAGTGGGCCAAAGTGATTCCATTTGACATCTGCTTTACATGACAGTTCCCACAAATTAAAATCAAGATTGATCTATTTGCTCAATGTACAATGAGAAAATGAAATCCCCCTCTTTTTTTCCGTACCTTACAACCGGGAATGTCAAATACCCCAACATGCACACAATGGTTAAAATAAAATAAAAGGAAAAATACAAATTTCAAGCTACGTGAAAAAAAACTAGTCTTAATTAGATATCAGGAACGGATACTTTAAATGCATACAATTACTCACACACAAATACACAAAAAAGAACAACGCAAATATTATAAACTAAGTAACAACTTGAGGCTTCTCATTTTTAATTTTCTTGTGCTGTTCTCAAATAGAAGCTACAAGTTCTCACGGGGTTTCGCTAAAGTCGTTCAGAGATTATGTGAGATTTAAAATCCATTTAAAGAGAAGCTTCATATTAAATGAAGACTGTAGATTAAGTAAATCATTATTCTCATTCCTTAAATATTTGGGACGAAATAACCCAATGTCTAGGTCTAGGATGGACAAATCCCTTATTTAAAATTATTTAATCCAATCGTCTGGGTTGTTTACCAGAAAACGAATCAATAATTTGTAGTTTTCTGAATAAAATTACTCAGTTTTTAGGTTTTTTTTGACAACACGGCACACTTATTGACATAATTTTGCGGTGGTTTTCTTGGCTAGCCTTAAAAGGGGCCGATTTGTATTTGATCCGAACTGGGTAAGTTGTAACCCTAATGTTTTTTTGAGTGACCACAAGGCTTATTTTGGGGGGTTTGGCTCTGTTATGTACAACATGACTAAACTTTTAGAGTTTTCTTAATCTATTTTTATTCATTTTAAATATTAAATTCAAAACAAATTCAATTTGGATTTTAATCATTAAAATAAAAATAAACAAACTTTTGTGGTAGGTTTTTTAACAATAACCAAGTTATTTGGGTCCAATTAACCCAATTGATTGATCAGTCCATGTTCGAGCCAAATTGGATAATTATTAACCTAACTGTTTGTTGAGGGTAGGTTTGATTTTTTTTTCATTTGTCCTACACTGATTGAAGAAAACAAGGTTGGTGATTTAATAATTTTCTGTTCTCGGAGAGGGAAAAATAGTCTCTGAAACGGAATGCTGCATGAAGGCCTTCATGCTTTACAGGCACACAACGCATGAAGCCCTCTTGAGGTTTGAATGAATCCAACAGACTAGGCAGGACAGAAAACAAAACTTTTCGATCAAGTTAGTTTATCATCTGGCCATTTTGAATGACTTTTTGATTTAGAGTACCACTACCCTGCTATCAATCTGTGGCCTTTTTCTAATGCTTGATCCAGAACCTCTCTGTCACGCTGAAGTCATCGTGTCATAACTGCCGTTTTGTGGCTTCAGGAAGAAAAACAATCTTAAACCGGGTGGAAGCAAAAGCTTAAAAAGTCATGCGGTTCATTGTGTAGTAAAGATGTCATATGCATGTATGGCATCTGTGTTCTTTCAACTTTGAGCTACTGAGAACATAGCTAGCTACTAGGAACAGTTTTTCATTTTTTCCCATGGATCAAAGTGGCTTGTTGGCCATATGCCTGTAATGCTATTACACTTAAACTAGGTCAGTTTATGAGAAATTACTGACCTTAAAATAATCTCTCGGAATGGCAAAGTTGAGCCCCAAAAATGTAAACCTTTTTGATATATTTTATCAAGCTCCATATGAATTAACATTATGATGAGTGTGAATCGAGGGACTTATGGATTGAGAAACAGAGCAGAGCAGAGAAAGACCAGCAGCCAATCCCTTTTACCTGGGCCCTGTTCAATCCAGAACAAAGACAACGGACAGACACGTTTTGCACATACGGGAGGCTGGCATCATGAATACCTGCCTAACAGGTAGTGTGGCCGAGCGGTCTAAGGCGCTGGATTTAGGCTCCAGTCTCTCAGGGGGCGTGGGTTCAAATCCCACCACTGCCATTATATTATCTGCTGTACAATGGCAATTTACAATAGTTTTTACTGCTTCTCTGTTAATTGACTTTTGCTTGAAAGCCAGTAGAAGAGAATGGGAGCAATTCTATCATGTGTTCATCTCCATTAGTCATATTTGTTTTGCTTCGCGATCTCTTTGGGAGATCAAAACAGCCAACCACAATTTTAATTCACCCATGTGGTCACTTCACATTGTCCGGAAAGTCATGGAGATTTTATGACAACATGTTTTTCTCATCTCAACTGAAAACACTCATGTTTTTTTAATGCTACCCATTCCTCCTGTGGAAAGATTCTGTTTCAGTGCAGACTGAGCATCTGTTTTAGGGGAACAATAAACACCATAACCCTCACATTATCGGCCTTGGCCTCTAAAAATTGGAAAATCTCTGTTTTGCTGCTTGATTATTTTCCGTCCAATCCTCTTTTCCAGATGATGCCAACATCGTAAACGAGACCCCGGAAATCGTGGATGTGAGCCCTTCCATCACCACCAACATCATTGGCCAGAAGCGACAGGACTCTGAGATGTGCGACCGATCCTGTGAGGAGCTGAGCACCATGTTTCAGGAGCTCAAAGGCCTCCGATTGGTCGTCAGTAACCTCATTGATGGCTTGCAAAAAGTGGTAAGTAGCGAAAGATGGAAACCTGTGATGCCAGATTGGACTACTTTTTTGGGTTCCTTGAAAAATAGAGCATTGTTTCTCAACCTTTTTTCGAGTGAGGACCTATTTTTTTCAATTTAGAAATTCCTAATACACACCACCTGTGGATTGAGGTGGAACAATTACACGATTAATTAAGTTATCGATTATTAAGTTGATTGACATCTGGGTGTTTGGGTTATTGGGTTGGCCATGGTTTTTGTGTGTGGTTTTTTTTTTTGCTATTTTTTTTCCCTTTTATTTTCCTTGTTATTGTATGTGTTTGTCTTGCTGTCGGTCACCCCTCTTGAGGGATATGACCAAGGTAGATAGATAGAAAGTTGATTGACAACTATTTTTTTTATTGAATAATAATTTAGATACCCTTTGGATTAGAAATTCTCTAAATCCCCATAAATTAAGCTTCTCAAAATGAAATATTTAAACATATTTAGAGTTGAATCAAAACCCACCTGTGTTGTTTTTTTTTTAATGATTAATTGTTTTTGGACCTCTTTAAAATACATTATATTTGAGGTAGCAGGGACTGTAGCATTAATATTTGTTCCTATTTTCTGAAAACGATACATGCCAAACTGATCATCTTATTTATAATAATTTTGTGTTTTCTATTGTAGTTCTTTAACTAATATTTTGTTTTGGAGTACACTTATTGAAAGAAAATAATGTTTAGTTTATGTAATAAATCAACAAATTGACAAACTAATTTGTTTTATCATTGATTATTTTTAAAAAAAGCATTTGTCAAGCTCTAACAAAGTTTTTAAACTTTCAAGTGTCTTAAATAGGAGTTATTATTTGGAGCAAAGTCGTGACACTCTGTCATTTTGGTTCCTGTTTTTTATAATTTATTTCAAATGAAATAAATAAAAACAATACTTAAATTAGCAAAACTATAATACAGCGTACATTTTTTTCAAAAACATTTTTACATTTGTTTTCTAGTTTAATAAGTCTAAATAAAAATAAAAAGGTGATCAGTTGACACCTACTTATATCAAATAATGTTACAGGTACTCTGATCATCACTAATAAACAACACATAGAATTACCACCAACAAGCTGAATTCTGACCATTTTCTGGGACACACCAGATAAGGGAAGGATTGAAAATAAAACAGCAGGTGACTTCAAGGCTGATAATAGCTACATGAGGTTGCCCAATATGAGTCCTGTGATTTTATGATAAGTTACATGTGGATATAGAAAGTGCTCTGGGAGTCGCTTTGGGGTCCAGTCCAATGTCTCGCTGTGTTTAAACAGCTCATGTGTATCCTATACAAGCAATAAGAGAGTCTGGGCATGAAGCTCGGGAAAAAAAACAAAGCTGAGATGAGAAGGGTCCCTGAGGCTCTTCCTGACCGAGTGGTGTCTACGATTCTTAACGCCGCTCACTACTACCGACTCCCTCCTCCAATGCACAGACACAAAGTTTTGGCAGCGGTTTATCAACTGACACTTGCCAAGCGTGCAGGAGTCCAACTGCAAAAATGCTGCTCGCCAAATGTGTTGGAGGTCAGGATGAAAGTTGCGGAAATATTTCACCGTTTGTTGTTTATAGTAATGCAAGCCACGTTGCCAAATCACATTTTCGTATCAATCTGTTGGCTGCAGCATCACTGAGTTTCGACTTTTGTGTCCATGTTAGACGGAAGAGAACACCGTCATGAAGGAGGCATTGGGGAAGATGAAGAATACCAAAGAGAAGAACATGTGCTGGCAGGACGGTCGCCTTTTTGATGACAAGGAGGACTGGGTGGTGGACAGTTGCACCAAATGCACCTGCCAGGTACACAGCAAGTCTGACAGTGTTACATGTCTTCTAACCAAGCACCAGATAAAAAAAAAAAAAATCACACATCACATGGACGTTGTAGATCTTTATGTTGGATGGGTGGCCATGAGAGTGTAAAAGTAGAATTCTTTTAGATGAATAAGATCTTGAATTGAATGTCTCTATTGTGTTTGATAACAACGTAGTGAAACATCGTATGCAACAAGATTAGACAAGCCTCTTTTAGGCTAACATAATAAAGACTTTAAGGAGATAAAATAGATAAAAGACTGTCAAGAAAAATAGGCAAACTATTTACAACACAGTGCTAAGAGATTGGCCTGAATTATAATAATAGTGCAATGAAAAAATAGTGCATTTTAGCAATATTGCAATGAAAAGCAGAGCAATAACATTTAGCAACAACAAAATTTCCAAATAAGGTGCAAGATATGTATTTTCATAGTTTTGCGTGCTTGATTTTTTTGGGGGGTTTGAACAAATTTATTGACACTAATAACAGAAAACAATCATGACAATCTCAACAGCAATTAAGCACATTCACAATATTATATTCCAATATGACGTTTTTAACAGCAAACACAAAGTGAGGTTTGAACAACCCTTCTCGAAAATCTTATTAGCAATCAAGCATATTCACAATTTCATTATATAACATCTTTGTTAGTGTCAATAGATCCGTCCAGGCCAAAGTCGATTGTCCTCGGTCTGAACAAATCCACCGACACCAACAGCAGCAAAACAAACACGACAATCTCAACAGCCATCAAGCATATTCACAATTTTTTTATATCTGACAATATGACGTGACGATATGACGTTTTAACATTTTTTCCAGACATTTTCAACATCAATTAAACAATTTCAGAGTTATTTTCTTTTAACAGTAGTTAACCAGCGTGTAAAAGGCAATACTATTGTGCAAGGGCATAGCTCTGCCATCCCACCCTCCCAAGCAGCATTCTTCCAGTCCTCTGTGTGGGTCCTCTCCCTTCTGTGTGGGTCCTCTCCCTTCTGGGTTCCACAACCCAGGCCGTTGCTGCCGGGACTCCCACAGTGTAGCTCCGGCTCCCCCCTCCGGGTGGGTGCAGACGAGTCTTCTTTATGGCTGCGTCCTAGGCCCGCCGCTTGCAGATTGTATGGTATCTGCAGCCATTTGGAGCACAGCCACGGGGGGGATCTGCCTGCACCTCCATACCAGCAGGTTTCTGGAGGTCCAGATGGCGTCCTTGATGGCGGCGAGAGTGAGCCAGTCCCTGGCAAAGTCGTTCCGAGACCTCCTCGACCGACTCACCCCGTAAAGCACGTACTGTGCATCAGGGACCTCCCCTGCTGGCAAGTCCGGGAACTTTCCTAGTTGGTTGGCCATTGTCCACAAGACCTCGGCAGCGCTGCACTCACAAAAAAGGTGCCTCACCGACTCCTGGGCGCCACAGCCAGGTCGAGGGCACGTCAAAGTCGCTGACATTCCTCGGTGGTGCATTACGGCTCTGACTGGGAGAACTTCATGAGCCACCATCCATGACAAGTAGTCTGTTTGGGAGGGCAGGATGATTCACGTTGCTCCAAACCGTTGTAGGTTCGCCAAACGCAAGCCCCCGCACAGGGCTTACTGTTGCTCGCCCTTCCACAATAGCAATAAGGGCCCTGTGGTTTTGTAAAGTGTGACATTCTTGTGTTTCCAAATCAAACTTCTTCAAAAAATCCCGAATAAAGAGATCTGTTGGTGGCAAGTTAAATGAAACTGGAATCAAACGATTGTTTGGTACAAGCTTTAGCTTCCGCAAATATGAGCCCATCCAAAACCGGGTCATTGCTTGACTTTTCGGGTTGTTGGGTGGGCCCACAGCGTTTTGGAAGTGGAGAGAGACATATTTGCTTCCCAGGAAAAGCTGGAGGTCAGGCACTCCTTTCCCCCCTTTTTCCTTTTTCTTTTTCATTGTATCTCTTTTTATCCTTTCCCACTTTGAGCCCCAGACAAAGCGAAAGATGGCTCGGTCCAGTTGTAACAGCACGTTTTGCGTGCTTGATTAGGGTGGTGATGGGCCTGGGGAAGAAAATGTGTTTGTGAATGTTTGTCCTTGTTTTATGGAACTTGTAGCGCCTACCAGAGAGTAAGAGTTCAAAGAGGTGGTGGGCGGGGCTAAAACGTTTTAGAGAGTAATTAAGTGATAGGCACTGCAAAGATCCGCTTAGTGAATACTGAAGCAGCTTGTAACGGAGCAAAAGCTAAATGTAAAAAGAGGAGTGGATTCTTGTTTTTTATCCCGCCCCCACCGGATAAGTATACGCCTGCATTAACCTAACTGCCAAGGATTTAGAAATGTACTTCCATAGGCCTTTTGCTCGGTTTTAAAATGAGATTTAGGGAGAAAAGCATTTAGTGTAAGATCAATTGCACAATCTTAACGTCTGTGAGTTGGCAAAGTCTGGGCATTATCCTTGCTGAATTCTCAAATCATGGTATTATCTTTGGTACTTAGTTTAAATTCTCAGGGGTCTCTGCTATAACAGTTGGCCTGACAGCTTTTTTTCTACATGATTGTTTGTGCATTTAATGTCTTTTTTCTTGATGACAGGAGGCAAAGGTAGTCTGTCACCAAATTACCTGCCCTGCTGTGGCCTGCGCCAGCCCCACATTCATAGATGGGGAGTGTTGTCCTGTGTGTTTGCGTAAGTATTCATTGTGTTACAATGATCAAAACTTATTTTGTTAATTGTATTTGTTTTATTGACTTGTCTAGCCAAAGGCAGCGAGCACGGTTGGTCTCCGTGGTCGGAATGGACGGAGTGCACGGTCACTTGTGGCACGGGAACTCAACAGCGGGGAAGGTCATGTGACGCCACCAGCAATACATGCACAGGGCCGTCCATACAAACTCGCAAGTGCAGCCCAAGAAAATGTGACAGTCGAGGTGAGGACACAACTTGATTAAAATTTAATCTAATTTTTGGGTGACTCTTAACATGTAGGTAGTTGTGTTTAAAAATTGGTTGTTCAAAACAGGGACAGAAAAAATAGTCATTCTGTTTAAATGCCCGAAGTGTTATTTGTTTTGGGGCATAAAAATTACCTCATAAAATTGGGTTATACTGTACAAATATTGACCCCAAAAAATTAAGCTGTTCTGTGTAAACTCATCCTCAGTAGGCTCGCAGGAGCCCATCCCAGCAATCATCGGGCAGTGGGCAGGGGACACCCTGAACTGGTTGCCAGCCAATCGCAGGGCACACAGGGACAGACAACTCACTCGCTCATTCACACCTAGGGACAATTTGGACTGGCCAATTCACCTGAAATGCATGTTTTTGGAATGTGAGAGGAAACCCACGCAAGCACGGGGAGAACATACAAACTCCGCACAGGAAGTCTGGAGCTGGATTTGAACCCACGCAGGAGGTTCCCAAGACATGAACTGTGCCGCACATGCGCTAACCACTGCGCCGCCGTGCTGCTCTGTGTAAACTCTTCCCCCAAATTGTTTTGTTTTGAGAAATAATTCCACAAAAATCAGGCCTTTGTTCATATAATTCCATAAAATCTAAGTCATAGTGTATAAACTGGGCCAAAAAAAGGTATTTTTTGGATGCCCCCAAAATTGTTTGTTTTTGGCTAAATAATTTATGGCGTTGGTGGTATAGTGGTGAGCATAGCTGCCTTCCAGGCAGTTGACCAGGTTTAGATACCTGGCCAACGCAGGACTTTTGGAGCGGCAGTAGCTCAGGAGGTAAAATGCTCATCTTGGGATCAAGCGGTCGCTGGTTCGATTTCCGGCTCCTTCGTGTTATATGTCGATGTGTCCTTGGGCAAGGCCCTGAATCCCTTATGTACCTGATAAGCAAGTAGTTGCCTTGAATGGCTGATGCTGCTATCAGTGTGTGAGTGTGTGTAAATGGGTAAGTGTGAAGCACATTGTTAAGTGCTTGGAGAGGTCTTCAGTGACTTGGAAAGCACTATAGAAATGCAGACCATTTACATTTAAAGGAAAACAGATTTTTGGTTTTAAATAACCCAATACAAATTTGCTTGATTTGTTTGAATCAAACTTATATAATTGAATTGTAATGTTCAAAAAGTACAATCAAAATGCAGGTAATTTTGTTGAAACAACACCCCAAAATTGGTTTGTTGTGTAAAAACAGTCAAAAAACCAGGTCATTCAGTTTAAAAACTCAAAATTGGTCTTTCTTCTATTTGTTTGTTTTTTGTTTGGGGCGGCAGTAGCTCAGGAGGTAGAGCGATCGTTTTAGGATTAAGGGATCCCAGTTCGAATCCCGGCTTGTCCGTGTTACATGTCGAAGTGTCCTTGGGTAAGACATTGAACCCCCAATTACCCCCAATAAGCAGGTTAGCGCCTTACATGGCTGCACAGATCACGGCCGCTATTGGGAAATGTGAAGCACAATGTAAAGCGCTTTGGGAAGTCATTGACTTGAAAAGCGCTATATAAATGCAGATCATTTCATTTCATTTCATTTCAATTAACCTAACATTGTTGAATTGTGGTGTTGGAAAATTAACATTTTCTTCGGAAAACCCCATAGATTGGGTTATTTCATACACAAAAACCCGAGTTGTGTTTCAGTCCATTTTTCACTTATTGGGTTATTTTCATCCACAAGTTTATTTAGAAAGTGGGATAATTTGGGACGAGTATTTTTGATCCTCAATGAGATTGGACATGGTCAGCTCACAGGGTGTGCCTAGTGGAAGTTATTCCCAAATTAAAAAAACGAGTGACTCATTTTTGCCTTTCGTGCAATTATAATTTGAGAGATTGAGGGTCGTCTCTTTGACGCTAATTAGTTTTCTTATGGCCTTCTGGTTTCAGTCCGCCAGGATGGAGGATGGAGCCTGTGGTCACCATGGTCGTCTTGCTCAGTGACCTGCGGCGATGGCCAGATCACCAGGATACGACATTGCAATGCCCCCATGCCTCAGTTGGGCGGGAAAGACTGTGAAGGAAACGGCCGAGAGACTCAAAGCTGCACAGCAGAACCTTGCCCAAGTGAGTTTTGCAGCGGCGTCATTTCCTCATGCCTTGTGGCTCGCTTGAGGCCACATATGCTTTGGACTCGCCTCAGAAAGGAAATGTTGACCTAAATTTTGGTATGTTTCTTGTCGTGTTAAATCCTTGGCTTGTGACTCACTGGTTACTCCCTTGAAACTGGACCTTTTTTAGGATTTAGCTTGTTTTTAAAGCCTGAGTGGTGCAAAAAAACTGTGACCTAGTGGTGTAAAATTAAAGTAAAACAGTAGAGTACCAATCTAATCAAAAAATACATTGACCAAAGGCGTATGTTTGGTCTTGGCATTTGTTGGGGAAATAGCACATTTTTTAAAGTGATCATATTGTTGGGAAAAAACAATGATTGCTCGATATTGGTGGGGAAGCATCCCCTTCGACCATGCCAAAACTACACCCTTGATATTGACTCACAAAAATAAATTCTTAACCCAAAATGCAACTATTAGTGCAACCTCTTAGATTGACATATTTCCATGTTTCTAAATCACTCTGACACATGTTTTTAGTAGGGGGACAAGTTAAAATATTCGCCTCAAGTATATTTATTCTAAGTTTATCAGATATATATTTTTAAATTGTCCATGAAAAAGCCAAAAGTATTTATCAAGGAGGTTATTTAATTGATTTTTTTCCTGATCTATGCAGAATATAATTCCTAAAATGAGCATAATAATTTACTATGTGCAAGCTAAAATGATTTTGCTCATTTCTGGTATAATAGTTCTTTTTTGCGAGTATAAATGTCTTCGAATGAGAAAAGTTACACTAAAAATAAGCAAAATGTTTTGCTTATGGGGTAACATATGTTTGGGGCCGTGCAAATTTACTGTATTTCTTTGTTTTTTCAATGGTATCTCAAAATTAGCATTTGGGGTCAATTAATGAGTTTAAAAATTGTAATACTCAAATAACAATTGCGTGAACCTGTTATATGAAAAACTGGATGTTTAATGGATTCCAAGGGAAATCTAACAGGGGAAAAGTGCAGATAAACTAAAATGTTACAACATATATACATAATATATAGTATATAATATGACACTCAATGTTTTCATGTTAACAACTCCTTTGTAGCTCATATTGACATCTGGCTATGTTACATTGTTTGTCCATTTTTGATCTGGACGAGGCATTGCGTGAAGTCGCTTAAAACTAAAATATGGTCCTATTTACACAAACTGTGTTGACTTTTAAAGGAATCACGTTGAAAGAATAACTTCATTGGACCCTTGTTTGGCTAAACTTTAAAACCCACGTACTTTGAAAAAGACGCCTGCCTGATGGTAACACATTTGATTAATGGTATTAATAAAAGGGGATTTTATGTCAACGAATGCTCTGGTAATTCAAACAAAAATGTTGTTACACTTAAATAATGTGCATGTTATATTACTAGTTTTATTGTAAAAGGCTAAGCCCAAATAAGCTTTAAACTATTTGATCATTTGGGCCTTTTTTGTCACTGATTGATCGAAATAAATTGTTATTCATTCATGTGGTGCCTATTTAAAAAGCCATCGCAAGAATAAGCTCAAAAAGAGTGAATGGACATTAATTGGGACTGTTTAATGCGCAAAAGGTTACAATCTAAATGTCTTACCACAGGTATTTACATACAGTGATTTTGTTATTAATTTTGAAACATTGCCTACTATGTTTTTGTTCTATCAGTTGATGGAGGTTGGGGGCCTTGGTCTCCGTGGGCAACCTGCTCAGCATCATGCGGCGGAGGAATCAAAACTCGAAAACGCGAATGCAACAGCCCCTTCCCTCAATACGGCGGCAGGAAGTGTATCGGAGAGGTCAACGACAGAGACAGCTGCAACAAACAAGATTGTCCTGTTGGTGAGATGGGAATTAAAAGACTTAAGATTCTGTTTTTATATTGTGATCCTGCAAATGACATTTATTGGAATATGGTTTTAAATCACTTGCAGATGGCTGTCTTTCTAGCCCATGCTTTGCGGATGTGGACTGCAGCAGTTCTCCAGATGGCTCTTGGGAATGTGGTCCATGTCCAGCTGGTTTCCGTGGAAATGGTACCCACTGTGAAGATGTCAATGAGGTAAAAATTGCATTGACATCACGAGGTGAAATTAAGAGAAATGTTTAAGACTGACGCAGCCTTCAAATTTCTTTATTGTCCATCCTCCAGTGTGACATGGTGTCGGATATCTGCTTCAATGTGGGCGGACAGCAGCGTTGCGTCAACACCGATCCAGGGTTCCATTGCTTGCCATGCCCTAAACGATACAAGGGCACCCAACCTTTCGGAATGGGGGTGGAGGAAGCTAAGCAAAAGAAACAGGTAAGATCTTGCCAGAAGTTCATTTTATAAAATAATTTATACATCAAAATGCAACCCAAACAACTTATGTGTGGAAAATTCCTCAAGGAAAGGTGCATGTTGAACAAGAGAGATCTGCAAGGGCAGTTATGATTTTTTATGTTGTTTTGTTATTTTAAATTAAAACTGGGTAAAAAAATATGTTTCTTTATTAAATTGTCTTTTATTATGAAACATTGTATGCTACAAGATTATATATGGCATTAAAGAGAAAAATAAGAAAAAGGATTGTCAGTAAAAATATTTACAACGCAGTGCTTAAGTTATAATAATTGTGAAATGTTTAAAATGTAGTACAAATTGTTAAGTTTGGCCTCGGAACTGTCGCATTCTCAAATTCAGAACTAAATGAAATTAAAACAAAAAATGTATTGGTAGCAGATGGTTTTTTTATCTTCACGGATTGTACTTTGACACAGAACAGAGAGTTTAAGAGGTCAGTTTTTATCTCAATCCAATATTTTAATGACAGTAGTTGTGAAAACTAAATTCGATCTTTTCATATCGTTGCTGTCCAGAAAGACTTTTTTTTAAAATTTAGTTTGCTTTTTTTAGGATGATTAAAAAACATAAATATATACCAAAATTTATTTTGGGGGTATATAATTTTTGTATTAAAGCAACAATACATGTAATTTTGGCAGATTAAGAAATTGAATACTCCTTAAATATCTCTTTGATAAAACATTAATGTATGATTTAGATAATGAATGAACAAAAATAAGTTTCTCATCAGCGCTGATATGCTGTGAGCCTCTGAAAAACAGATGGTGGGCTGCAAATGGCCCAAATGCCATCATTTTGACATCCTAGTAACTATTTTATCGACCGCATAGGTCAAACAGAAGATTTCTTTGCCATTTATTTGGTATCAGTCCCAAATATTTTTATTTTTGTTTTCCTCGAGCGCAAGATGTCTGCAGATCTTTGAATAGCCACATTTGAATATATCCTCAGCTTAAGCCTGCACATAATACGCTACCCTTTGGCGACCCAACTTTCTGCCCCTCTGTTGGCTTTTGCTATAATGTATAGTTGCGTAGTTATTTGATTTGGGCATACTGGAACAGTCTAGCTGCTGGCAGTGAATGATTCCACTTCAGAGCTTTTGATCAAAGGTTTTCCCTCATGCCACTCTTTAAGCTCACGGAGAAGCCGGTAATGAATGGCAGCGGTGAGCCGCAGCAGGATGAGTGACGCATTACACGAGATTCTATCAGATCAGTTACGCCCTGAAGTGCTTTGTCGAAAATGTCCCAAGTTTTGAGCAGTTGTTCTCGAAACCAGTGATTTTCAACCATTGGTACAATGGTGGGACTTAGTCTTGTGTGTGGCAGCAAATTGCCCAACTTTATACTTGCAAGAGTGCCATCGTTAAGTATTTTATTTTTCTTTCAGTTATCAGCCGAGTTATTGTAACATCCATCCACATAAGAAGTGGCAGAATATTACTATTTGGTGTTTTTTCTATATAACATTTATCTTTCTGCTCATGAGTTAGTACAGTATATTTAGTAGCTGATTTTGTGTGATGAAGGTGAGTTAAGAATTTAGTTCGAAAAAAAATGAAATAATTCAAATACAGTTAAAATCTGGCACATAGTTTTGCTGCCTCTAATTATTATTTTCTAATTTACAAATAAAAAATGATTAACAAAATAAAGTTCGGAACTTGTAAAGAAAATTTGTTCCGCTGGCAGATATGTTTTGCCTATATCAAATATTATTTGCGGTTTTTTTTTCTTAAAAAAAAATAGAATAACAATAGAGTAATGAAAAACAGGTAAATCAAATCAAGTAAATTAAAAATCTTTTGCATAATTTTTCTCATTTCAATATTTTCTTACTTTATTAAAAACATATATTTTTTTAATGTTAGATAGTAGTAAAATAAATTGCTCCACTGGCAGATATTTTTTGCTTGTATTACGTAGAATTTTGTTATTTTTCTTAAAAAAAAATACATATACAGTGGGACCTCGCTACTTCGCGGTTCCACGTTCGCGGGTTCAGAGCTTCGTGGGTCTAAAAAAAAAAATAATAAAATAAAATTTAAAAAAAAAAAAAATGTTTTTTTTAAACCATTTTTGAAGGGGCGTCGCTTCTTTGCGGATTTTCACTTTTCGCGGGTGGTTTTGGTCCCCATTAACCGATTACTGTATGTGTATATATATATGTATATATATATATATATATATATATATATATATACACTTTAAAAACAGGTAAAAAATTTAAATAAAATAAATAAAATCTTGCACATATTTTTGCTCTTTTTAATATTTTCGTATTTTACAAAAAAATACATTTTCTTCATTTGGTAGAGGCTTTATGCTCATTTTAAGATTTTTTTTCTTAAAAAGACAAGATACAAATATAGTAACACTTGAAAAACATTTAAATAAATCAAATAAAGTCAAAGTTTTGTGAAGAATTCTGCTCATTTTAAATACTTTCTTATTTTAGGGTTGAAAAAAAGAGTTAGGAGGTTGTAAGAGACACAGTGACCACACGTGCTAAGAAAAACTTCATGTTTATTTAGGCAACATGAAAATTTAAGCTCTAACAAGACAAATCAAAGAGAACATTTATTGCTTTGGCTCAAAAAGGTCGAGAAAACGGGTTCAGACAATGATCTTGGAGCATGAACTTGAGTTTTCTTTTTGTCACACAGGTGTGTGAGCCAGAAAATCCTTGCAAAGAAAAGACGCACAACTGCCACCGATCGGCCGATTGCATTTACCTCAGCCATTTCAGCGATCCCATGTACAAGTGCGAGTGTCGCACTGGTTACGCCGGAGATGGCTACATCTGCGGGGAGGACTCCGATCTGGACGGTTGGCCCAATCAGAACCTCGTGTGCGGAGCCAACGCCACATACCATTGCAAAAAGGTCATTCTAGCAACATCACTTTTGTTTCCATTAAAAAACATTCATTAATTTGAGGCCCTCCCTTCTACTTTTTCAGGACAATTGTCCTAGCCTGCCCAACTCTGGACAAGAAGACTTTGACAGAGACGGCCAAGGAGACGCTTGTGATAAGGATGACGATAATGATGGGATCCTGGATGAGAGGGTGTGGGATGTTTTTTTTTTTTTTTAAGTATTTGGACATCTCCACATTTCCTCTAACACTTTTCCAACCCTAGGACAACTGCGCCCTCCTTTTCAACCCTCGCCAAGCAGACTTTGATAAAGACGAAGTTGGAGACCGCTGTGATAACTGCCCTTATGAGCACAATCCTAACCAGATTGACACTGACCACAATGGGGAGGGAGATGCCTGTGCTATTGACATTGATGGAGACGGTAAAATAAATCCCAACAGACGTAAAATTCTTTTGCCTTCTCAAAACATAATCCATATTTTTTTTTTACCTTGTAGAAATCCTGAATGAGAATGACAACTGCCCTCTTGTGTACAATACGGATCAGAAAGACACAGACATGGACGGAGTTGGTGACCAGTGTGATAATTGTCCCCTGCTGCACAACCCTCTCCAGGTAAAATTTAATGTTAACTTATTGTATATATAGTAGACCCCTGGGATACAACGTGAATCCATTCAGAGGTGGGGATCGCAAAGTGAAATTGCTGTATAGTGGGGGATAGAAACCTATGGTACTTAGTTAATGCCTTCCGAACCTCTGGTACCTCACATAAAAACAATAAAATAAGAAAATATTATATAGCAAGGGTCAGGAACCTATGGCTTGCGAGACATATATGGCTCTTTTCTTGAGTACATCATAAAATTAAACTCATAAAAATCTCATCAATAGAAATCTAGGTACATTTAGCAAGGCAAGTCTAGCGTGCACATAGCTCACGTAGTGCTAATAGAAGAAAGGTACAGACAAGTATATAAACAGCATACTCCCCACTACAGTTTACATTCAAGGTGTCATACCGACAGACCCCGTTTTGGCTGTACGTCGATGAGGAATCCTTTATATGGAAGCTAATAAAACAATTTAAGTTTAGTGTTGAAAGACCTTAAGATGAAAACCCACAGAAAAACTGTAAATAGCCAGAAACGCCAGCCAAGCACAAAGAGCATTTTGATTGGGTGAGTGGTAGGGGTAGGTGGAGCACTTCTCTCTCCCCTGCGCCATCTGCACCGAAGGTAAATAAGTCAGTGTCCTTGTTTGCAGTATTTTGTGACTTTTTGCAAAAGGACTTTGGGAGGGAGGCAAGTGGTATGTTGATATGGGACACACGCTCTGGTATTATTCCTATTTAACAAATCATCTAACGTCACACAGTGACATAAAATGTGCTGGAAACATTTGATTTTGTTTGGAGAGCAGGTTTTGCGGTTTTGCTGAAATTTGTCTTAAAATGTTATGGCTCTCTCTCAGAAAAAAAATATTTTATGGCTTTTAGGATCAAAAAGGTTCTTGACCCCTGGTATACAGTAAGATATGTGCATATTATTAAATAACGTTATGTATACATAATGGAAAAAATACATTTACCCTTCGTAATTTGTCCCTGAACTCAATGAAAAGAAAGGTATTTTGGGAGGTAGTTTAGCCAACAGCATATCGGAATTTTCATGATGCTGTGATGCAAACTAATAGCAGACCAACATATTATATTATGTCAGCAAACAGCAGACAGGAATTTTAGAGACATAACTAGAAATAACACGGGCAAAGTCAGAATTGTGTATGATTTTGGGGATGCAATCTAATTTGTTGTTGATGTTGTATAGTAGGGACAATGCTTTAAAGAGGGGCCAAAAAACATCAAATTCCACATTGTAAGGCGGAGACGCCGTATCGAGGAGTCCTAATCTTTGTGTTGCCACCACAGATGGACTTAGACAACGACTTGGTGGGAGACCAGTGTGACAACAACCAGGATATTGACGAGGACGGCCATCAAAACAACCAGGACAACTGCCCGTACGTGGCCAACGCTAACCAGGCCGACCACGACAAAGACGGCAAAGGAGATGCGTGCGACTTCGATGACGACAATGACGGAATACCTGACGACAAGGACAATTGCAGACTGACTCCCAATGCGGACCAGACCGACTCTGATGGTGAGCTCCTGGTGTCCTGGGTCCATTGCTACTGAAGGGTCAAGAATAATTATGGTGACTGATAAAATTATACGTCCAAAATATTTGGCAGATTAAGAAAACATTTTTTTTCCTAATCAAACCAACATATAACAACAACTGCAGAACTAAGGCATAACATGTGAATCATAAAATAACATACACATCCATAAAAGGTCAAAAGTAAAACAAATCAAACTAAATAAAAATAATCAATTAAAAGCCATTTTAAAAGTAGGTAGCTCCCTTTTAAACTGTTCCATAGGCTAGGACCAAGGTGGCTAAATGCTGTTTCACCAAAGGTGCAGGTCAGTTAACGAACCTCTGCCAGGCGACTTCAGGGACTGCAAGACTGATTTATTGAAAGCAAATCAGACAGCAAAGATGGTACAAGACAGTTAAGGTATTTTAAATCTAGTAAAAGCACCATAGACCCGATCCTGAATCGCCCAGGGAGCAATTGCAGTGATTTTAAAACCAGAGAAATGTAAACCCTCCTCCCGGCCTCTGTCAGAGCAGTTACTGCTGAATTTTGCTGTACTGCAATATTCTTTTTGAGAAGACTGGAGAGCAGAGCATTACAATAATCTGATCAAAAAGATATAAAAGCTTCAAACAGCATCTTGTGAGAGAGGAATGGGCAGACTCTGACTATATTCTTCAGATGATAAAACCCAATTTCAGTTATATTTTTTATATGCAGAAGGAAACTCAAAGTCCAAAATAGCGCCTACATTTTCAACACTATGTGAAGGGTTAAAAAAAATCAAGCAATCATTCATCAGCAAAATGGCTACCTTTGAGTGTATGGCAGACAAGCCTTCAATTGATATATAATAAATTACAAAACTGTAATGATTAAGAAGCACTCAAGTTATCAAATTGTTAATGAATAGATTTAAGTGGGATATATATTGATTCAACCTGTGATGATGCCTCCCACATCATCTGCTCTTCAAGTTTGCCTCGAGAATCCATTTGCTGCCGTGCCCAAAACCCGCCAGTGGAAAGAGCGAATCTCGGCATTGGCATCGCTGATGTCATTCCACATGACTTCAGTGGGCAGCCCCAAAAGGACACACGCCGACTCCTTAAGCTTTTGTTTGTTTTAGCTTTGCCCGTGATTAGTTTTTCGTACCCAAATTGCGCAGGGTTACCAACAGTTGACACAGCTGCACATAACTGGAAACAGGCGCTTCACCGATGCGTTCGCTCTTTCTTGTCAGATAGTGTTTATTTGACAGATGTGTAGGGCCGGCCGGTGTGCCATAACAAACAAAATGACAGAAAGCAGTGAGCTACTTCCACACGGCGGCCTTCGTGACTCACGGCAACCTTTCCGCTGGGAGCTCCGGGTCTCCTGACCTGGGAAACAATCGAAGGACCAAAGGTGTCAGCTTTAGATTTGGTAACTTCTAAGATATACTAAACTCAGTCAGTTTCGTAGGTACAGCTCATAAATGTAGTATTTTTCTTTTGGGCAGTTTATGCCCTAGTGAATTTTATATAGAGACCCTTAGTGGTATAAATATATTTTATTTATGTAATAGAATATTATTAAAAAATAAGCAAAAACAAACATACTATCTCAATAAAAAGTTTAAAAAAAATACTTTTCAATGCTGATATCACATTTGTCAACCTCAGCCTATTGCTCCCCTTATTAATGATTGCAATTCCCTTTGTTAAGCTATAATAAACTTTAACAACGCATCACCTATTTTCTCGCAGCAAGACACATTGTGCAGGATACCACGACAATATCATCAATCTACGATGATGGTGTCGTCTGGTACCAGTAACCTAGACAAAAAGGGCAAGACGAGATCAGTCCAACAAAAATCAAGTTTAAAAAAAAATAATAATAATTTTACCGAACAAAAAATGTTATACGGAATACACCATTTGAAATGGTTAAAATACTTATAAAATATGAGGAAAACATATAAGTCGTCAGGTATGTGTTATTTATAATTATAACTGGAGACGCCCCTTGACAACCTGACCTGTTTGGCCGCCTTCTTACTTTCATGGTTCTACAATTTTGCAAATGTAGCTTGTTCCAACGGTGCTCTTCGCACTTTAGGGCCACTTAACTTTCACAGCTGAACCCTGCATGTGATGGTCGCAGAGTCCCGTCATTCAAGCATCTGGGATTTTTCACCATGGGTTCCTTCTCTAGCCCCTCTTGTTAGCCACTTGACTGCAGGCTATGACTTTCTGTTAGTCGATATTGTTACCTTCTCCATGTAAATAAAGCTCACTTTGTCCTTAGGTGTCACTCAACTTCCACAGTTGAGTTCTGTGATTCACAGCTCGAAGATCGACAACTTCTGCATTGCTCTTTGCAATCTTGTATTGTTTTTTTTTCCATAGCCACTTAAGCCATCGGATCAACTCCAACTAATGGCTCTTTTCAACCACTCTGGGTGTATCCAGGTCGGTCGGTCCTTTGTTGTTGCTCACAGGAATTAACACCAGCTTTCATGTTCTGTTGCTAGCTGAAATTCATCCTAGCTCATGCAAGATACGATGGAATTGGTTTTAAATCAGGGGATGGTGTAAAAATAGTCTGTAGTCTGTTATAGTCTATACAGCCCTTTAAGACTTCTTGTGATTAAGGGCTATACAAGTAAACATGACTTGACTTGGAAGTTGGCTTCCGAATTGTACAAAGCGGTCTCCTTCTGGCTTCCCTTGTTTGTTTTCTACCAATGTACATGCATTGTTACACACTGTCATTTTAAGGACAAACTAAGTCAAGGAAGCATTCATCATATAATAATTATCTTATCTACGTATCATCTCTCCCTTTCTTCACCAGGGGATGGAAGAGGCGACGCCTGCAAAGACGACTTTGACAACGACAGCATTCCGGATTTTCTCGACGTGTGTCCTGAGAACAACGCTATCAGCATCACAGACTTCAGGAAGTTCCAAATGGTCCATTTGGATCCGAAGGGAACTACTCAAATTGACCCCAACTGGGTGGTGAGGCACCAGGGCAAAGAGCTTGTCCAGACCGCCAACTCTGACCCAGGCATTGCCGTAGGTGAGAATCCTTGCGTGATTTGTCACGTTTAATGATATATTGCCGCGGCCATGCATTTCTTTCACATTTATGGAATAGTGACAATTTAAACATTGCAAACATTTAAAAAAGAAAATAGAAAATTAAAAAAAAGATTATTGTAATTTTTTTTAATCCATCCATTATCTGCACCCCTTATCCTTAGGGCCCGGTCACACAGCCGTTTGCGTCTGTATCGCGGCTGAATCACGACCAGAAATTTCTGGCCGTGATTCAGCCGCGATACAGACGCAAACGGCTGTGTGACCGGGCCCTTAGCTGGGTTTTGGTTCTCAGCTATCTTCGGGCAGTGGGCAGGAGACACCCTGACTTGGTTGCCAGCCACGCACACAGAGGCAGACAACTAACTCACTCATTCACACCGAATGACAATTTGAAATACATTTTGGGTTTGAACCCAGGAACTCAGAACTGTGCCGCGGGCGCGCTAACCACTGAGCTGCCGTGCCACCCTTTTTAAAAATCCAATGTTTCATATGTTTACAATTCCATCTTTTTAAATACATAAAAAGAATCACATGACAGCAAAAATAAAAGATTATTCCGAGCGACGAATCAAATACTACACTACATTTATTAAATTGTAAATCAGTAGTTAAAATATAGTAATTTGATTGACATTTTTTAAAGCTGGTTTTGATTCTTCAATAATAATTACTAACTAGTAAAAGCTGCCATTTAAGTTAACATGAACTATGAGAAGCTATTTTTGGCACAAATTTTGTTTGTAGTTTTGTGTTAAATCTATTTATGATTTACCATATTTATTCCTGTATGTGTGTTTTTCTAAAGTGAATTCAAAGTTTGGGTCCGCTTTATACACGCGGCTTACAGTATATTGCCGTATTTGTGCAATGATTGATTAGTCGAAAAACATTGCTATCCATAATCACAAAATATTGGATGCAAGGGGAATCGAAACCGGGGCCCAGCGAATTCCTAAGAGCACCAGTGATATGGATGACTTACAAAAAGGCATACAATTTTATCTCATTATCACACCATTTTAATTTACAGCGCCAGAAACGAATGTTAGAGAACGGAGCAGAAAGTCGTCCTGAAAGATATAAGTAAAAGCATAAAAACACGACGATAGAAACAACTCTTTGGTGTATCTGATGATGAGGGGTTTTGGGGTTTTTAAGGGTTATTGTTCTATCTTCGTTATTCATTATCCATTATCCGTTTTCGGTCAGTTCATAATACGCTACAAAGCCTAAGAGCCGGGACACTTACTCTCAGCCAAAAGGCAAAGCTAAGGTCCTAGCCCTAAAGCCTTGCTGCGATTGGACTTTGAAGTGCATTGAATCAATGCATTGTTAATTTTATAGTGCTATTTTAGCCATAGTTTATGCTGTCAATAAATAATTTAAGTCATGGTCACATGTTTACCACTTATAATGTTTAGTTTGAGCTGAGAAAAAGTGAGACAAACAATTCATATGTAGGGGTGTGTTTTAAACACGAGTACACGTTATACGCAAATAAATACGGTATTCATTTCTGAACATTGTGGCCAAGATGTGATTTTATACAAGAAAACTATCTTTAAATACATGTGCTATGAGAAGGGGATATTATTTGAGATGGAATTAAATCGCATTTGTCTAGACTGACTAGATAAAATCAATATATGGAACGCATTTTTTTTTTCTTGCAGGTTTCGATGAGTTCAGCGCGGTGGATTTCAGCGGCACGATGTATGTCAACACGGACCGAGACGACGACTACGCGGGATTCGTATTCGGCTACCAGTCGAGCGGACGATTTTATGTAGTAATGTGGAAGCAGATCACGCAAACCTACTGGGAGGACAAACCCTCGAAGGCGTTCGGCATTTCTGGCGTATCGCTTAAAGTGGTCAACTCTACCACCGGCACCGGGGAACACCTTAGAAATGCTTTGTGGCACACAGGAAACACCCCCGGAGAGGTATGCTCCATTTTTCAAAATACACTGCAAAAAATTACGTTAGAAATATGGAGTTTAAACCTCCAAAGAAAAGTTCTTAAACTTTGGATATAAACTTTGAGTAGCTTTTTTCTGGCGCAAATTTTGAACAATTGTTTTGTGTTAAAAATTAATTCAAAATCAGTTATGTTATCTATGTGTATAACTATAATTTTTTTATCACCTAAAAAAGAACCCAAAGTTGGGGTGCGTGATATACACAAGTTTTTGCTGTACATTATAGTATTTGTGCAACTACACTTTGTGCTTTTACTTTCCAATAACTTTGCTCATTTTAAGTGTTGTCAGTTTACACAAACTAATTGCTTATATAGTTGGTGAATAAAATAAATCATTTACATCATCATTTACTTTTTTTTTCACTTTTTTTGACAGTGGAATTTTTTATTTTTAGAAAAGTACTTTTTTTCTTAATTTGAATTTTGCACATTTTGAATACTATTGTTCGTACTCAACAATTATTTTAAAACATGTTTCTTAAATAAATGAATAAATAAAAATGGAATAAAAGTATCGTTGATTAATTACCGGTAAATAGTTAATTATTAGACATAATTTAAATGAAAAAAATGTTTTATGTGGGTAATTTTCTTATTTTGTAAATAATAGTATTTAATAAATTATAGAATAAAAAATATTTAACAACTGAGAAATTATCTACCATCTGTCAAATCAATTTTTTTTTGTAATTAATTTTTCTTTATCAAAAGGAATTTTTAAAATATAGAAAGTCAGATTCTATTTTGAAGGGTATTATTTTATTCTTATAATTCCAAAAACTTAAAAATAAAATTGAAATATAAAGAGAAAAAAATATATTATTAATAGTAATGGTATAAATGTTTGATTTTAATAATGTTGAGAATGTTTTTCTTTCATTTTACACGTATAGGTACGCACTCTGTGGCACGACCCCAAAAATATTGGCTGGAAAGATTACACAGCTTACAGATGGCACCTTATCCATAGACCCAAAACTGGTTTCATCAGGTAAGAGTTTCATGTTTTTGAATGTGTAGAAAAGCATCTAAGCTGCATTCTACACGCACAGCAACACGACACAAATACAATAAAGCTAAATGTAAATTCTGTAAACAATACAAAACTCATCCAAGTTTAGAAGCCCAATTAATCACAACTGTGCAACTTTGGGTGTACCTTCCAGTGCCTCACACATAGTATGAAGAGGTAAAGAGGAGACACAACAAAGTATTGCTAATACTTCTATAGAAAATAAAAATATATTCTAATGAGGATCATAGATGCTTAGAATATTTCTTGGGCAAGATCTCCAGTGCCTCACGCACATTATGGAGTTGCAGAGAGGAGACACGACATAGATGGGCGACTATATCTTTAGAAATTCAAAATAAATTATAATGATGGACATAAATGTAACGTTTCACACAAAGCTTTTTTGAGGAATCGGGGAAGTCAGGCGCGGGGAAACAAAAGAAAGCGATCCGGTGCTCGCTGGGCAGAAGAAGCAGGAAGCCCCCCGAGATCGGAGCGTGGTCAGAGGACGGAAACAAGTCGAGCATCCGGGACGGGAGATCGGAGCATGGTCGGAAGACGGAAACAAGTCGGGCAGCCGGGACGGGAGATCGGAGCATTGTTGGAGGACGGAAACAAGTCTGGCAGCCGGGACGGGAGATCGGAGACTGGTCGGAGGACAGAAACAAGTCGGGCAGCCGGGACAGGAGATCGGAGCCAGAGACGACCAGGAAGCCAGGGATGGACAAGCAGGAAACAGAGCAGAATGGAACAGACGGGAGCCAGAGTCAAAAAGTGCTTGCCTTGCATGTACTGAGGTTCGCTGACGAACTGACAAGGAGTGAATGAGAGTGATATGTTTAAATAGGCGGGGAACCAATTAGGAAACGAGCAGCAGCTGGGGCTAAACGAGTGGGCACAAGTGAGGGCAAAGGGCAAATCATGACACATAAATGTCTCGATTCTTTCTTGGGCAAGATCTCCAGTGCCTTGTGAACATTAGGGAGCGGTAGAGAGGAGACACGACCAAGATACGCGACTGTTTCTATCGAAAAATCAAAATATATTCCAATGAGGAACATAAATGCTTGGAATCTTTCTAACAAGTGCAGTTAGCTGAATAAATATCAGAGCATTGTGTCAAGTAACTAATTATTGGGTCATTAATTTCTATCGGGCAGATCACTGTGATGTCATATTTTTCTGTAAACAGTCGAATAATTATTATGCATCCCTAATTATGAGTATATCATGTTTGCAGGGTGGTTGTGTACGAGGGTAAACAGATCATGGCCGACTCGGGACCAGTTTACGACAAAACTTTTGCCGGCGGAAGGTTAGGATTGTTTGTCTTCTCTCAAGAACTTGTCTTCTTCTCGGACCTCAAGTATGAGTGCAGAGGTTAGTAAAAGGATTTTAATATTTTCATCCGAATTTTTTGTCATAATTTTTGCATTTCTGGAATGTTGACATTGTAAACAGCCCAACTGATGTTGAAAAACCAAGTCTTGAGAATCAATATTTTCTATAGCATACTTAACTATAAAATACTCCCACATGTGGAAAAGTAGTTCCATAAGCTTTGTCAAACTGAACACACAAATACTAAAGTTCATTTAAGACCATGAGGCAAAAAAAAATGAAAGCTGGGTTTGAGGCAATTCTAATCTTCAACATTTTGGAACTCAGTTCAGTGTTGAAAGTGGATTCAGTAAATATTGTTGAGGATTTGCTTTCCTCTTGTTAACAGTAGAAGACTCTCTCTGCAGTGAGCAATGGGATAATGATTGTTTGAAATCAAACATTTGCAAAATGTCTTGCCAAAACACTTTGGTTGTTTATACAGCTCTTGTATTTGGCTCCTTTTAGATTGGCAGGTGTGAATATTTGAGTATGTAGAGTTTAATCGACGCCCAAGTGAAAAACCTGCAGCTCAAAACGACCTAAACATTCATTGAGTATCTTAGACACTGTACACTGCTTTAAAAATATTTGTTTAACTTTCACAAGTGATGGATAATCTTTTGCTATGCTTTCAATCTTGTTTTTCTCGTAATTTGAGCTTTGAGAAAACATATTTTTATTTTACTGTATTTTTTAAAAAATACTTCAAAAATAATACTTTTTACACTTAAAATTAGACTTTTAAACATATTTTTCTAGTTAAAAACTATAGAAAAAAAAAAGAAAAACATAAATCTAATCATTTAAAAAACTTCCCACTTGCTTTTTTCCCATAAAGTTAATTACAAAACACAGCAACAATCATAAAATAAACAACAATGTATAAAAATGCAAAATGATTCTTAAAGTAACAATACTAATCTGATAATTTTGCTTAAAAGAGCAAAACGTAAAATTACAAAATAATTATTTTTCTTGAATAATCTTTTAAAAACAGTCACATTTTGAAAAATAAATCTTAAAGTCATTATAATTAATACATTTGTTCAAATTAGCAAAACAAAAAAGTGATATGAGAAAAAAGATTTTGATCCCTTTGTTAATGTTAAAAAAAAAATCATATTTATTTACTGTCTTTTTATTTTTATTTTTTAGCAAACACTAAGGTTAATTCAAAAGATTATTATTCTGTCTCTTAAGTGGATCTTAAGAGAAAAATAACTGATAGACCGACAGCCTTAAACTTAAGTTATTGGTAGTTTTCTTATTTTTACTGTATTTCAATTTGTTTTTCTAGTAAAATGTAAAATCCAGCAGCACGGCGGCGCAGTGGTTAGCGCGTGTGCGGCACAGTTCTGTGGTCATGAGATCGAACCTCTTGTGTGGAGTTTGCATGTTCTCCCTGTGCTTGCGTGGGTTTCCTCCGGGCACTCCGGTTTCCTCTCACATTCCAAAAACATAGAGTTCAGGTTAATTGGCCGGTCCAAATTGTCCCTAGGTGTGAATGAGCGAGTGAATTGTCTGTCTCTATGTGCCCTGCGGCTGGCTGACAACCAGTTCAGGGTGTCCCCTGCCCACTGCCCGAAGATAGCTGGGATGGGCTCCAGCACCCCTGCAAACCTCCTGAGGATAAGCGGTCCAGATAAGGAATGGATGGATGTAAAATCCATTCAAGCATTTTTTTTATTATTTTGGTGTATTTTATGTATATTTTAAGAGAAAGAAATAAGTTATATAATCCTTAAATTTTATAACTACTGTATTTCAATTTTTTTCCAGTAAAATCTAAGATTCTTTCACAGCATTATTTTTCTTATTTTTCTGTATGTATTGTATACTTTATTGAGAAAAACTATTGAAATAACCCTTTAGATTTTTTTAAATTACCTTTTTTTAAGATTTATTAGTATGAACAACATAATCTGATCATGAAGAGTAATTAGTATTACTAATTAGTAACTCTGTTTGAATAACAATAAATAAATTAAACCCAGCAAAAATCATCCAGCAATGTACCAAGATTTTTTCTTGTCAACGTCTTAAAAACCTCCAACGTTTCTTTTGATATTCAGATGAGCTGGACTTGCCGACAAGGTTGACAAGGTAATATTGTGTTTGTGTTACGTGCTGTAACACGGAGATACTGATGCATGTTTTTATCTCCCATCGTTGAAGTTATCGTAATTCCCTGCTTTCCGGATTCACCAAAAAGAATGTCGCAATGCTCTTTATTGTACATTCAACGTTTTTATACAGCACTTAATGTTGCATCGTCTTTAAAGTGCTGTACAAATACATTTTGTTTTGATTTGTTTTGTGTGCAATGCCACACACGCATTGCGGAAGACCTTGTAAGTGTGCGTTTTTATCAAGGACTTCCAATTTTCTGTCGGGCGCACAATGATCCCGCGGCCTTCTTGCAATGGCTTCACCATGTCCGCACGTTCCTTTTTTGACGTTTTTGTGTCATTGTTTGCTAAACAAACGTACGAGTAATAGATGCTATTCCTTTCGTGTTTTCGCAGATAACTGAATCAAGATGGCGAGCCGGGGAGCTGAAAGTAAACAACACGTCGTCACTGAATGCATTTGAGACTTTCGGTTGCTCTTCCGTGTCGGAGAGGAAACCACGACTGGGATTTCCCCGTTTTTTTCTTTTTCTTTTTATGTTCCCCATCCTGGAGGACAGACATGAGAGAACTATATGGAATATTTCATTTTAACTAATGTACTTATTTATGACTACATTTTTTAAGGGATTCATTGTACATTAGACCCCCGGGATATAACATGAATCCGTCTTCAGGTGAGAATTGCAAGGTAATATTCCTGGATGACGAAGTATAAGAAACCTATGGAAATTGGAAAATGCGTTCCGAACCCCTGGTACTCAAGATGAAGACATTAAATTCACCAGATAATATATAGTAAGATCAAATTTTGTGTAATATACGTGTAAATGTTTAAATTGAATATTAATAAATGTACATGTAAAGGAAATAATACATTTTGTTTAAATTTAGTTTGACATGACTTGAACTCGGTACAGTAAGGGTTGTGGGTGGATGCAAATCAGGTAGAGGGGATGGCAGATTAAAATGAAAGCTTTCATTTTTGAAGCTTGTTAGAAGGCGGTGTTGCTTTAATTGCCTTTTTAGCGAAGGTAACGATTCTTGTGGCTTCTTCATATTCCTTGTATATCGCAAGCTTCGTTTCTACCGTTTCTACCGTTTTCCCTTTCGCATCACTGCCAGTCTGGGCAACTATTACTAAGCCAATTAAAGTAAGTTACACAAGATTCTAAAGAGAACAAAGAGCGAGTTCAGGCAATAGCATATTGGCACCTTCATGAATATGTGAACAAACCAATAGCAGACCACCATCTTACATGACATCGACCAATAGCAGACAGGAATCTCAGAGATGTACGTAAAGTAAAAATATGGTACGCCGTGTCGTTGATCTTGTATGGTGGAGAAAATGCCGTAACGAGGGACCAAAACAATATTTTACCCCAAATAGTAATGTGGAAATATCGTAAACTAGCGCACTTTGTTGATGTTGAATGGTATGGAAAATGGAGTAAAGGGGGCCCAAAAATGCATTGTATTTCATATTGTAATGTGAAAATATCGTAATATACGGACGCCATGTTATTAATGCGTTATTTTTGGGAAAATGTAATAACGAGGGGTAAAAAAAAATACCATTTCATACCGTAATGTGAACATATCATAGGCTATCTTTGTTGATGTCGTAGGGTGGGGTAA
Organism: Urocampus carinirostris; assembly: GCF_059441175.1. NCBI lineage: Eukaryota > Metazoa > Chordata > Actinopteri > Syngnathiformes > Syngnathidae > Urocampus > Urocampus carinirostris. The sequence continues at coordinate 24,501,744 of NC_142361.1, forward strand.
ATGCCATAACAAGGGGGAAAAACATCCTTTTCCACATCGTAAGGTAAAAATATCATAATTTGCGTACACCGTAACCCGGGGGTCTACTGTATAACCACTTGTGTTCAATATGTGCTTAAGTGACGCTAACAGTGGTCTGCTAGTGGCTCTTTTTCTCAGCTCCTGTACAGTACGTCACAATTACACGATAGATAACCGAATTTTTTTTCTGTCCCAAGTCGATAATCTTCATCCTGAATGTGGATTTGAGCGACAGATATTTTGTTAAAGCAAATTTAGTCAATTCCAAAGATGTTTATACTAAGTCTGTTAATAATTCTTTTTGTAAATTATTCATGCTTGTTGCTTATTTTGGGTATATTTGCTTTTTTCTAGAGTTTGTATATATTATTTATTTGTTTACACTGACAAAGCGCATATTCGACAACCATAAATGTCCACGTCACCTTAATTCCTGGAATTATTATGGTATGTGCTAAACAGTGCTTTTATTCATGTATGGTAATCAATTCCAAAAAATGTTTTATTAGTTGACAAAGAATTTTCTTGGATGCGTTTATGACGTTGTCTTTCCCTTGCACAAAATTTTAATGTCTATGTTTTGTTGTGTAAGTTTTGTCCTTTTTCATGAATAAATCACTTTTACACTACTTTTTTTTTAAATGGGAGTTTGGTTAAATTGAAATACTTCATTTATAACATAAAAAAGCTTTAAATTGGACTGGCGATTTTACTGCATATTGTATTATTGAGTTTGTGTAGAGTGGACCTGCAAGAATTAAGAAAAAAGTATTAAATTGTTCAAATGAATAAGGGAATTGAGAAAGTTGGCAATTGCTCTTTTAGTATTATTCCTTTTTTTAGTTGTTTTTCTACTGCAGTAAAATAAGAAAATGTTGTTCTAATGAGCATCTAGAGATTGTGTCCTTGGTGTCATACTAAAATCTTAAAAGCAATGCAAAGAAAATAATTGTTAACACCTAAAATAAGGATTCCAACTAATGTTTTCCTTGTTTTACTGAAAAGTAAAAATCATAGTATTATATGAAATAATATTTAAAATTAACTATTAAAATATTGAAGTATCATATGATTTTAAAAGACATTTTCATTATTTTGTTAGAAACATGATTCTAAAACTAAATTAAATATAAATAATATATATTTTTAATTATTTAAATTACATGTTCCTTATTTTACAAAAAAAGAGTATTGTAAAAAAAAATCTTGTATAAAATGGAGAGAAAAAAAAGCAAGTTGCTAATTAATAGCGTCCGTTAGCTGAACACAAAGAGTTAGCTAAGCTAATAACACCGGCTACTATACAGCTGTGTGTCATTAAATTACTAAATTACATTAGGGTTTTATTTAATACTGTATTAATATGATCCTGTTAAATAGGTCTCTGTTTTCAAGGGAATATTTACAAATATAATCAGCTAGCTACTAACATTTGTTAGCTCAACACGGACTTAAAACATGCTTGGCTAAGCTAACAACACCAGCTACATACAGAAGAGGATGTGAGTCAGTAAAAATAGAATAAGACTATAGCTTTATTTAATACTGTATGTATTAATATGACTTTGTAAGATAGTTATACTCTATTTCATGGGGAATAGATACAAATTAAAGTAGCTAGCTCGTGGCACCCGTTAGCCAGATACAAAGAGTCAAGACACGTTAAGCTAAGCTAATAACTCCAGCTACACCAAATCTGTGAATGTAAGTCATTAAGTAAGTGAATAGTACCTTAGTTTTATTAAATAATGTATTCATATGACCTTTCTAGATAGTATTTCTCTGTTTCCTGCAAATGCAGGTGGTTAGCATCATTATCTAATTACAAAAGATAGAGATGAACTTAGCTATATTAAACTAATAACGCCAGCTACTCTACAGCTGTAAATGTAAGTATTAAATAAGGAAATAATTCTCTGCTCTATTTAATTCTGTATTGATATGACTTTGTTTTATAGTGCCATTTTACAGTAAAGCCAAGCTAAACTAAACTAAGATTATAACAAACTATTGTAAAGCTGTGAATGTAAGTTCTTAGGCTGGGAAATAATCCTGCATCTTTACCTAACATTGCATTATTACAACATCCTTGCATAGTTAACTAAAGTGCCTGGGGTAAACGAAAAAGGGAAAGATGGCGCTAAGTGGAAAAAGTCAGTCAGCGGAATTTTATTTCAAAAAGGTTTGAATCGCCGGTTGATATTTCGCACTTGTCTCAGTGGAGAGAAGCATCAAACTTGTGTTTAAATGAGAGCGTTTTATGTATTTGGCTCAATGCTGTTAGAAGTGGCAAGATGGTGCAGAGCGCCATTTCGGGAACTCAGAGATCACTAACCCTACTGTCGTCTGTCCATCCGCGTTGAGATTTAGGACCCCAATGACAATAAACGCACATTTTTGGAGGACGCGTGTATATTTTTCAGAGGGCGGTCAGCAAAAAGGAGCAGTTTACAGGGTCACACATTAACATCCCTTTATCGTACCCAATACTTACGTTTCTCTGGAGTTAGCTCAAAGCGCTAAACCTGCGAGAAACACTAGAGAGGCCGCTTTTTGTGTGATTTTTCCTAAAGTCACAATCCAAATATTCTCTGCATGCCACAGCACTTTGAATGTTGACTTCCCCATTTTCCCCAGACACATGCTTTTTTCCTGGCGTGCTGTCGGCCTCTTATCCCTCTGCCCTGCGATGGGACTTATGGAATTGCACAAAGCTGCAGAAAATAAATCCTGAAATGCGTTTATGGTGAAGAAAGTGAATTTAAAGGTTAGTACCTTTTTGAAACGATGGCCGTTGTTTTTTCGGGGTGTGTACATTAACAAGTTCTCATGCATCCGATATAAAAACTCTTCAACTTAAGTAATAGTGATAAGTTTAAACTTTAGTAGCCACTTGAAATAAAAAGAGAAGACATCAATGGATTTTAAACTTGCTTGGAGGACAAGGAGAGAAGCCTTCAGATAAGACATTCCAATCCTATCTAGAGGCCCTACTCTGTTACCTTTTATTTTTATTACATTTCTTAGGGTACAAAAGCAGATTCGCCCTAAAAGGTGTGGATATCAAAGAACTGCAACATTATCAGCCCATAGCCACAATGATATGATTGTCTAAACCAGAACAGTATGCATTAACAGTCAAAATAACAGACTTTCATTCTATATAATCTCCTTTGTGGGTAAACATTTTAAGTTGGAATGAAAATCTTATTCAGAAATGATTCATTTATCACACTTTAGTTACAGAGCCCGTTTTGCCAGCAAATACCAACGGGCAAATAAATAAACAAATACAGTACATTAGAACCCTGGGATAAGATATTCATCTATTATGAGTTGGGGATAGCTAAGTCAAATAGACATTTAGCTGGGATAGAAACTTTTGGAAATGTGTAGCTTATGTGGTCCGATTCCTTGGTACACCAGATGAAAATATTAAAAGTACAAATAAGTATGTAGTAAGTACTACTTATTTGTACTGTATGTGTATGTAATTAAATAACATTATAGATTCATATACATGAGATGTCATGTTCTTCTTCTGACCTTAGCTGGTACATCGAAGTAGCGGGTGGATGCAGAAGGGTAGGAGACGGCGAATTAAAACTTGAAAACTTCCACTTGCAAGGATTAGGAGATTTCTTTGCTGTAATCACATCCTAATTTTCAAAAATTGTCTTGATCATCAGTGGCTCAGGAGGTAGAGTGCTGGTCTTGGGATCAAGAGATCGCAGTTCGAATCCCGGCACCTCCGTGTTACATGTCGAAGTGTCCTTGGGTAAGACACTGAACCCCTAATGCCCCCAATAAGCAGGTTAGCGCCTTGCATGGCTGCACGGCCGCTATTGGGAAATGTGAAGCACATTGTAAAGCGCTTTGGGAAGTCTTGACTTGAAAAGCGCCACATAAATGCAGATCATTTCATTTCATTTCATATCATGGATTAATTACGGCCATGCAACTTAGCAAGGGTAGCGAAATGGATTCCCTCTTCTTCCTTCTCCCTTTTGCATCAAAATTGGACTAAAAGTGAATAAATACAGTACTGAGTGAAGAGAAAGCCATTATTGGTTGCAATTTAAACCAATAGCAGACAAGCTCCTTAAGAGATGTACTGTCATAAAGATGAACACCGCATAGTACGTATTCCATACGCTTTGGAGCATTAATTGTGGGGAAAATGCCGTAACAAGGGGCAAAAAAACGCTGTATCCTTGTCATGATTACCGATGTGACTCAGCTGTGCCCGCTCATTTGGCGCCAACCGCCGCGGGTTCTGATTGCCTCCCTATCACTATTTGAACCCTGTCCTGTCAGTCCCCTGTTGTCAGTCCGTCTGCGAACCTCAGTGTATACTAGGCAAGCCATTTTTGGCCCCTAACTCCAACCTGTCCAGTTTTTGCTCCCGTCTGTCTCGACCTGTTTTTATCCTGACCACGTCTGCTCTCCCATCCCGGCTTACGACCTCCTTTTGTCCCCGACTACGTCTTCTCTCCCGTTCTGGCTTTCGACCCGTTTCCGAACATGACCACGCCTTGCTCTCCCAGTCCCGGCTACCGACCAGTTTTTCCGTCCCTGACACCGCCATCACTTGCTACGGAAGATCCACTTCCGTGTTCGGATCAGAATCCGAGTACGAGAGTGACTTGCTTCCCGCGTCCAGCGAACATCGGATCGTGGGTGCGGCCCTTCCTCTTTCCTTCAATAAAACTTGTGGTAAACGCTAGGCAATTGGGTCCTGTTTTCGTTCTGGTCCTGACAATCCTGGGGGCTTCTACAAATAAACATGACCCAGAAGTTTGACATCTCATATTCAATGAGTTATCTGGCATGTTTGCGAATGTTGAAATTCTAATAAAGTTTTTCCGTTTCAAAGAAAAGGGTTCGGTACGTCTTGCATAATTGCCACTCAGTAACAGAAATAAGGGTGATAAAAGTGTTTTTGCTTAAACTCTTGAATAACAAATAAAAGATTCAAATAAATGTCGTCCATCTTTGAAGGCCGCCCTCATTCACAGGAAAAGCTGCTTCACGGAATGCGAGTTTACCGCCCCCGCCGGCCGTTTAATCGAGTGGACCAAGCGAATACTCCTGCGATTGCCAAAGCAAAGAAGTGGATCTGTCACTCGGAATTAGGGAAGTCGTTTATTACGGGGCATAAATCCCCACAGTCAGTGGGAAAAAATCCATTCCTCGTGCCAGTCTTCGGGCGCCCGACAAAATCGAGTTGTCCAAACGTTGAGACCGCAAGCTGAGCTCCCGCGAAGCAAAAACCAAATGAAGAGAAAACCCACTTTTAAGACATGACAAATACTGTCAAGTGGTTTTGTGTGCATTTGGAGTACATGCAAATGTGGGAGAAGTGTCTCCATGTGTTACAGGAATCACAGTTTTGAACTAGGTGGCTAAAACCTATTTATTATTATGAATAACACCACCGGAGGATTCTAAAGGCTGAGTGCATATTAGGTAGCAACTCCCAGTGGTGTAAAAATACTAAATGCATTTGATTAAAACACTAAGGATTTGAAAAACAGACCAAAACACATCTCACAAATCTGTTTTACTAATAGATTTAGAATTTTGTAATCATACTAAACAACTTGAGGAATCCGAATAAAAATTTTAAGTCAGCTCGTTACATAGCATTTCACGGTCACTTACCACACACTACTGAGCCTTGCTTGTGATGGTTGCCTAGTTTCGTCATACTGGTATCTTTTTCCCACTGTTTCCTCCTCTAGCCACTCATGTAAGCCACTTGGCTGTAGACAATGGCCTGTATTATCTCGTAAACACATTTGATTTACAGGTCTAGAAATATGTAATTATATTACACAACGTGAGTCACCCTTCGAACGAGCTGATATGTTTGGCCGCCGTCTTACTACTACGTTCGGATGGATTTTCATTTTGCAAAGGTTGCTTGTCCTTTTCGAAGTTTTTGCACTTAACGGCCACTAAAATCCCACAGTTAATGATCTTAAGCTTTTATTACACTATTTCCTTCTCTAGCCACTCATGTTAGATATTTGGCTACAGGCTGTGACTTGCTGCTAGCTGCATTGTTATTGTTATCTGCTACTGTGTTGTCCTTCAGTGTCACAGGCCTGGTCAGCCAGGTGAATGTTTTGCAACTAAGGCATGTTGTTCTTATCATCTTGTATTTGCGTTTCTCGTTTATAATTTCTTGTGTTGCAACTAATCACATCACAAAATGAACAAATCGTCTGAAAAGAAAAAAAGGATGACAGGTTGAAGCTGAAGACTTTTAAGAGACCCATGCGAAAAATTACTTGGGACACTTGTTCTATCAATCATTTAATCCAAATCATTCAACTTATTTCCCCACTGTTTCCTTCTTTAGCCCTCATGTTGTCACGGTCGCCTTGGTGACCAGTCTGCCCCGCCCCCTGGGCAACAGCTGAAAGCAGTTCCACTAATGGTGGGTCTGTACTTAAGGCTGCATGGTGGGCTCTGCGGTTGCGGGTTCATTAATACTCATTATTCACAATCCCGTTCTGTTATGCCTTGTCCTGTTTTAGTCTGTTATGCCTTGTCCTGTTGAGTTCTTGCCGGAGGAACTCTGTATTGTTCTGTTTTGCCCTGGAGTATTGGGCGACTTTTATTTTATTAAATAAAACCTATGGATCGTCAACGCATTTGAGTTCTCCCTTCATGCCTCCTGCCTCCGTTCTGGTCCGGTCACCTTCCACGCCACCACGCCTCGTGACAGAAAGAACCCGCCAACAAAGAGAACTCAGCGAACGATCCCAGCGCGACTTGGGGAGAGCTGGAGAGCGCAGTTCGGCAGGCGCCTACTGAGTTGGCCTTCCCTGCTCGTTCGAACCACGGCCCCGCCCGTCGTGGCCCTTGCTGTGCCTCGAATCGACTCACAGGAGGAATTGACGCCTGCCTGTTCGACTCTCATGCCTGCCTGCCCGACTCCCGTGCCGATTGCCTGCTATTCCGTCTCCCCTGCGTGCCTGCCTGTTCGACTCCCAAGCCTGCCTGTTCGACTCCCAAGCCTGCCTGTTCGACTCCCAAGCCTGCCTGTTCGACTCCCATGCCTGCCTGTTCGACTCCCATGCCTGCCTGTTCGACTCCCATGCCTGCCTGTTCGACTCCCATGCCTGCCTGTTCGACTCCCATGCCTGCCTGTTCGACTCCCATGCCTGCCTGTTCGACTCCCATGCCTGCCTGTTCGACTCCCATGCCTGCCTGTTCGACTCCCATGCCTGCCTTGAGTCTCCCTGTACTGTCTTGTCTGTTCTGAATCTGTTCCCCCCTGAGTCTGACTCTTCTGAATCTGTTCCCCCCTGAGTCTGACTCTTCTGAATCTGTTCCCCCCTGAGTCTGACTCTTCTGAATCTGTTCCCCCCTGAGTCTGACTCTTCTGAATCTGATCCCCCCTGAGTCTGACTCTTCTGAACCTGATCCCCCCTGAGTCTGACTCTTCTGAACCTGATCCCCCCTGAGTCTGACTCTTCTGAACCTGAACCCCCTGAGTCCGACTCTTCTGCACCTGAACCCCCTGAGTCCGACTCTTCTGCACCTGAACCCCCTGAGTCCGACTCTTCTGCACCTGAACCCCCTGAGTCCGACTCTTCTGTAGAGGCCTGACCTGAGCGCGACTCTTCTGTAGAGGCCTGTCCTGAGCGCGACTCTTCTGTAGAGGCCTGTCCTGTTTACCTGTTCTGATTCTGCCCTGATTTTGCCTGTCCTGTTCTCGTCGGTTCTGCCTGTCTGTTATCCCCTGTCCAGTTTGCCCGCCGGACCCCCCCCTGCCGAGCGCCGATTCCGATCCGCCCGACGCAGATGGCGCCTGACTCTCCCCGTTCCTGCGTGTTCGGAGGAGGGAGCGGGGTTGCCCCAATCGTGAGCGTCGAACCATTCCTGGGCGTGAGGTTGTAATTTTTTCTTTTTTGGGACCTCGGGAGCTGTCCCTTAAGAGGGGGGCTCTGTCACGGTCGCCTTGGTGACCAGTCTGCCCCGCCCCCTGGGCAACAGCTGAAAGCAGTTCCACTAATGGTGGGTCTGTACTTAAGGCTGCATGGTGGGCTCTGCGGTTGCGGGTTCATTAATACTCATTATTCACAATCCCGTTCTGTTATGCCTTGTCCTGTTTTAGTCTGTTATGCCTTGTCCTGTTGAGTTCTTGCCGGAGGAACTCTGTATTGTTCTGTTTTGCCCTGGAGTATTGGGCGACTTTTATTTTATTAAATAAAACCTATGGATCGTCAACGCATTTGAGTTCTCCCTTCATGCCTCCTGCCTCCGTTCTGGTCCGGTCACCTTCCACGCCACCACGCCTCGTGACACATGTGTCTGAATTCTGTGATTCAGTGTTTTGAAGCTTGACAAATTCTGTTTTGCTACTTAAATCTTGGCTCTTTGGTAGCTACTCCTGCTAGCTGCTAGAGTTTACCAATACACCATTTCTGGCCAACTCCAGCAATTTGCTTTTTTCAGCTGCTCTGGATGTATCCAGCTAGCTCTGTCTATTGTTGTCATTCATGGGGTTTAACCAGCTTTCATGTTGTGTCACTGGCTTAAATTAACCAAAGAATATATGGAAGTAGGCTTCGAATTTTGAAAAGTTTCTATCTTTCAGGCTTCTGTCGTGTCTTCTTCAAATGCACACACTTCAGTTCCATTCAAAGGAACAATTACCTCTAGTGGTGAATGATCACACACGGTCACTTCAATATAAGACATGAATATCCTTCTAACCGTAATGCCGATGTCAACTTTCATTCTTTTTTAATGGCATGTTGTGACTTGACCATCTCATTACAAGCACACATTAGCTTATAGGCGTGCAACACGGTCGAGCCAGTGTCAAACGGAGGCTTGTTTTCACTTTGTTTGATCGAAATTGAGAGCAGATCCATTTGGTGGCATTAAATCAGGTACTGAAGGTTTTAGCCTCCCAGTAACCTTGCACAAAGAGAAGCCAGGCAGTGAGACATCTGAAAAATCACATTGATCTGACTTTGCTCTGTAAATCAGGAGCAGATCAAATGGAACACGTCTATCTTGAAAGAATTTCTCCGTTTCCTCACACCAGATATGACGGTTTTCGACAACCTCGCACGTGGGTGAGCTCATTGTGTTATATATGGATCTATACTGCGAGCTTTGAACTTGATGAGAGAACATCGAGTACTCTGTAGAGGAAATGTACGGGTTAAAAATTATTCCATCCAAAGTAAACGCTGGGGTCCTTCAGGATGCCAAAGAATCCAGCTGTTTCTTTTTTTTTAGCAATAATATGCAAAACGCTGCCGCACTCGTCCCAACACGATTTTCTGATTATTAATTTGTTGGTGGAATTTCAGTTACACCACAGTGGTGGTCCTTCAGCGAACTGTATACACTAATATATACGTATCACAATTTCAATACTATTAATGTAACAGGCTGATAGTAATAGTTTTCGATTTTTGTAATCATATACAATTCCAAGTAACTGTCAAATCCCAGAAAATAAAAACATTCTTAAAATGAATCTAAAGAACTGGATTATTGAGTTTACGTTACAATTAAATATGTATTAGTTGTAAAATTTGAAACTATTTTAAAGTAACTAAAAAAAATGCGTATAACAATATAAAACATGCCTTTTTCCAATAAGATTTTTGTGTTCTATTTAAATGAATATTTGTCCTCTTCTCTGAATATTTTGTTTGATATTTTTTTGTAATTAATGGTTTAGTTTTTTTTAAACTAATTTTTGTCTTTGTTTTTCTGAATATTTTTTCCACTTTTTTTGGAATATGTTTTTTCTGTTTTTCAGATTTGTCTGTTTTGCTGATTATTTTTTTCTGTTTTGGGGATATTTTTTTATATTATTTTGTAATACATTTTTTTATTGTTTTTCTCTTTTTAGGGGAAAAAGTTTTAATGGGAATATTATTTTCTAATTTTGGCAATATTATTTTCAGTTTTTTGGATATTCTTTTTGTTTATTTTTTTTATTTGTTTTTCAGACTTCTTTTTTATCTTCTTTTTTGGGATATTCTTTTCTCATTATTTTGGTTGAATTTTTTTATAGGTGTATTTTGTTTCGTTTTTCCTTTTTAAATGTATTTTTAAGTATCCTGAATTCATTCTTGTTTGTTTTTTGAAGATTTTTTTCTGATGTCATGAACATTTTATGTCAGTTTAACTAAGACAACAAAAGTTTGATCACATTACACCAATTTTAGCTAACCTGCATTGGCTCCCTGGTAGCCTAAGATGTGATTTTAAGGTAATGTTGGTAGTTTACTTACAAAATCATACATGGACTTGCTCCCTCATATCTTTTAGATTTAATTTCCCCCTATGTTCTGGTCCGGAGCCTTCGCTCGGAAAATGCTGGTCTACTAGTGATCCCAAGAGCCAAGAAGAAATTCGCAGGTTCGAGAACATTCTCCATTCGGGCCCGGTGCTGTAGAATGATCTGCCCACTGAGATTCGATTTGCAACCTCAGTGGAACTGTTTGAATCTGGGCTTAAAACATACTTCTATTCTATAGCTTATGAATGACCTATATAGTCTGTTGATGATATCAGTGTATTTGTTATTGCAACGTCCGTTGCAGTCTGGTCATACTGGAAGGTTTCTTCTCAAGGTTTCTTCATGTACCTCATGTTGAGGTTTTGAGTTTTTCCTTGCCTCCATGTAGGTTTTGGATCAGGGGATAGTGTAATAATAGTCTGTGGTTTGCAATAATCTGTGGTCTGTGCAGCCCTTTGAGACTCTTTGTGATTAAGGGCTATACAAATAAACATGACTTGGCATGACTTGACTTTTCAGAATATTTTTGGGTGGAGAAAAAAATGTTTTTTTCCTCATATTTTTTTCTGGTTTGGGGATTACATTTTCTTAAACCTTTTCAGAATATGTGTGTTTGAGTGCATGTGTTTTCTTAGTCATAATTGTTTGGAATTATTCATTTTTTTTCCCAGAATTAACTACATGATCCAACAGTAAAAATATTTTTTTCTTATTAAAATATGATCATTTATTAACACACATTTTCCCTCTCAGTTTTCTTATTGGACTGTTACAGTGTTTTTCAAAAAATGTTGACATCCCCCAGATAAAATACCTCGTATCTCTATTCCTGTCCTTGTTGATAACTTTACAATCCCGTTAAAATAATTGTATTTCAAACAAAGAAAGTGAAAGTGAAAGAGAACAAAAATCTAACTCATGAATCTTTCCTATACACAGCTTCACCCAGCACAAAATCTCACTCCAGTGTGATGCACAGCACATGTAAGTTCACGATCTCCTGACCCCTCCTTAAGCAAATCCCAAATTTGACAGGCAAAAACAGGAGGTACAGTATTTTTATTACACCTAAGTGATGGTATTAGCTTGAATATGTTAAGGCTTTTCAGGCCAGAGAGCATACAAACCAAAAGAATAATGCTTTTCCTGACGGATGGGAAGGCGGTGTCGAGGACCCTGTGGGAGACGCCGGATCACATCAGGATGTCATTATAATGGAAGGGAACATATACATGATTTCAAATTAAGTTTAGGCCCAGGGCTGCCTTGTCATTATTTTTGATCTCAGAAAATGAGAGCACGTCCTCTCGCTTGATGACAACCAGATTATAAACAGTATGGCATCATCAGATTTACTCTTTTTTTACTCTTAAATGAGAAAAAACTTTCCTTATTTAGGATTTCTCTAATCAATCGTACTCAATCAAATATCAATCATTTTTTCACAATAGCAAAAAAGATTTTTTTTTTCTATTCATTAAAAATCATATCGACTTTTATTTCTAAATACATTTTTAAATGTATAAACATACCAAGCAAAATTATATAATAACTGGAATTTGCAGTGTAGGGGTGGATATTAAAGGATAAAATAGTTACAGAGTAAAAGGGAAAAAATAATCAAATAATTATTAAAGGGGGTATATGTAACTTCAAAAATAGTCTACTTGCTGGCGGCATCTCCTGGCTGAAATCATCATTGCAGCTCCTTATGTTGCACGAACAATCCCTAGCAAAAAAAGTATGGAATCACCAGTCTTGGGCAAGCCCTCACTCAGAAATTTTATTCTGTAGAAAAAAAACCGAGATCACAAACATGAAACAATTGCAAGGTAATTCCAAAGTGCAACATATTGGAATTCGGAAACACTAAAATAAATGAAGAAAAAACACTGCTATGGTCGGTAAATATTACTTTTATAGAGCAAGTGCCGGGAAATGAATATAAAATCACTCAATTCTGAGAAAAATAAATGGAATCAGTGCATTTTGAGTAGAAAATAAAAACACAACCAGTCAATTTCCTTTCCTTCATTGGGCACTTGGCTTAGGTTAAGTCTGTCCGTTTAGTCGGCAGTTAAAAACAGTGCAGTTATCACACCTTGGAGGGGTCCTGGACTAAGTGGATTGGCAAGAATTATGGCTCCAACTAGAGAGATGTCTCCTAAGACCAAAGACAGGGTCGTCAAAACTTCCTGAAGAAGGTAACTCTGCTCGTATGGTTGCCAAAGATGTGGGCTGTTCAGAGTCAGTTGTATCGAAGATTTGGACCAAGAACGAACAACATGGGATGGTTGTTAAAGTCAAGCGTACTGGTAGGCCAAGGAAGGCATGTAGGTGTCAAGACTGAAGGCCATATGTCTTGAGAACCGAAAATGCACAAGACAAATTAAGAGGAAATAGGAGGAAGTTTGACTCAAAGTTTGTAACGGAACTGTGCAAAATCACCTAAAGGAAATGGGATTTTCCTATAGGAAAAGGAAACCATCATTGCAATAAAAAAGAAAAAAGAAGGCACCGGGGAGATGGCTGTTGTCAATTCTGCAATAAATGCACAAGTTTACATTGACATTTTGGACAGCTTTCTGATTCATTTGATTGAAAAAATGTTTGGGGATGATGAACTCATTTTTCAAGATGACAATGCATCATGCCAAAGAGCAAAAACTGTGAAAGCATTCTTTGGAGAAAGACGCATCCAGTCAATATAATGGCCTGCGAATAGCCCAGATCTCAACCCAATTGAAACCCTGTGGTGGAAATTCAAAGCTATTATCCACAGCAAGGCTCCGACCTGCAAAGATGATCTGGAAACTGCAATCAAAGAGAGTTGGACCCAGATTGATGAAGACTACTGTTTGTCACTGATCAAGTCCATGCCTCAGAGACTGCAAGCTGTCATAGAGCCAAAGGTGGTGCAACTTAATATTAGTGATATGTTTTGATTGTTATTTCTTTATATATTTTGTTCCTCAAAATGAAGTGATTCAATTTATATTTCCCTGAGCTTTCTCTACAAAAGTAACATTTACTGACCACTGCAATGTTTTTTTTTCTTAATTTCCTTTGGTGTTTCTGAATGCCAATATGTTGTACTTTGGATTGTTTCATGCTAGTGATCTGAGTTTTTTTCTACAGAATAAAATTTCTGAGTAAGGTCTTGCCCAAGACTAGTGATTACATACTTTTTGCTCGGGGTTGTACAATTATCTGAAATTCTTAAATGCACTCAAATAACTCTTACTTTTTTTGCGGGTTTGGGTTGGTATTTGGACAGTATCTGGACAGTATCAGTCCTTTTCTTACTTTCACCATTTTCGTCCTACGGGTAAAAAAAACACCACCACAAACGTGATATAACTGTGCAACCACGCTTTGTTGTCGGAATAACAATAATAGAAGTACGATAAAAGCATATATACTGTACATAGATATTAGTTTTTAAGGACAATTCAACCCACGCACCCCACCGTTATTACTCATCCATCAATCCATTTTCTGCGCCGCTTATCCTCATTCTGGGAGAATGTTACAGAGGAGGGGATTCCCATTCCCCTCACTCAACCCAAAATCGATAGCTAATATATAAATATAATTAGTATTTGCCCTGTTTTACTATATTTTTTTACCATTTTACCATTACTTTCCATTTCTGTAAAAAGTCCAGTGAGAAAATTGAGTTGATTGTTTGCTGTTGTTGTTGTTATATTTGTACAAAATGTTGCACAATTGAACAATTTTACTTTGTATTCTTTTATCATGCTTCGTATATACTGTGTTGTTTTTTTTTCTTAAACGTTAATTTTAAATGAGGGATAAACAAGTAAAATAATAAAAGGTGACTTGGAAAAAAATGGCAAAATAGTATTGTTTTAGAATTATGCAATCATAAATAAAATTATCCTTTTAATTTGATTGCCAAGATTTTTACGAGTTTTTTCTTAACATTTGGAAGTTGGCCTTTAGAAAATAGGAAACCCAACCCGACAATGATTTTTTGTTATCTGTGTAACACTGCCATCTAGTGGTCATATGTATGTACCATACAAATACTTCGATTTACATCGAGTAACGTCACTGCAATGTTTCATTCCTTAAGATCAATATTTTTAATTGACTAAAACAGAAAACAATCATCAGGTTTTTTTATTTCTAAGTTTTAAATCATTTGAAAGAAATGTATTTACCTGCTTGGCCTGGCGGTTATTTTCTTTTGTACTTACCATTTTTCTACCACCAAATGTCACTGTTTTCACACAAATCCGTTTCTTCTTAGATAAATGTCGGTGTCCTTCGTTTTTAAGTGCTTAATAAAAAAATACTATTTCTTTAACTGCACATTTGATTGTAATTTTATTTTACAAGCCAGAAAATAGGTTTACCTGTTGCCAAATTCGATCATTGACCCCCCCCCTGAAGCAGCTCAAGGAAACAAATCTCACTTCTTTTTTTAACGTTTTCATGTTATCAGTATTTAGTTGGAATTTTTGAAATGTTCTTCATAAAAAAACATATTATAGATGAACTCAAAAGAGTCCAACGGAAAGTTAAACTTGATTGTATCACAAATGTCTATATGGCTGTGCTCGTAGCCGTCAAACCTCCGCGCTGAATAGACGATCTCGGGAGCCACTCAGCTAAACTGCACTCGCGTGGCGTGATTTCAAAGTGAAAATGGGTGTGGCAGGAGGAACAACTGCCAGGCTTGCACCGATGGAACTGTTTATTCACACTTTTACACGCCCATGTTGCCTCAGTGGACTTGTCAGGAGCAGAAAAACTAGATATTCAAGCGTTATACACTTTTAATTTTTTTTCCTTTCCTTTTTTTAATTTTGGCTTGGAGACTTTTGTCAAGTCGAGTTTGCTTTGGCGCTGACGCGGGTGAGTAAATATGTGAAATAGTCATTCAAAGTTACGTTAACTTCTAATTTTATTTGAGCTTGAATGTGTATTTTTACTGATACTATTTTTCTTGAACTAAATGAGGGATGCGCCAGAAATAAGCTTTACGGCAAATAGAGGCTTCCGATGGTCACGTGACTTAAAAGGGCCGCCATGTTGGATTACAAGCAGTAAGCAGAGGTACCACTGTACAGTACCTTGTAAAAATGGTTGCTGAAAATCCTTGCGTAATGTGAGGGCTGCAGTCCGTGTGATTTGCAGATAAACATTGACGTCTTCTGTCTTCATCAAAACGCATTCAATGAAATTCCAAAATCAGGCTAACAACATTGCTGGCCGGCACAGTGATTAATCGCCATCGTAAAAAGTTGTGGTTATATTCTTCAGTCTTAGTTAATGGTATTTGTGTCGTCTCAAATGCCTTTTCAACTGCCCCGCTCATGGCTCTCATTCTGCCAGGGAAGGCAACAAGACATCACTTGCATTCGTCAATTCTTCAAAACCCTTTCTAAACTTGTAAACCGTGCAATTTATTTGTAGTTGCATTTTTCTTAAATTTTCGCTTTTAATCCAATATGGCGGCAGCTTAAAAAGACACATGACTCTCTGAAGCCTCTAGTGTTTCAATCTTTTTTGAGCCAAAGCACAATTATTTAATTGAAAAAAAAAACTGTATTGGTGCCGTTGGATTTCCGGTAAAAGTAAATCTAAATTGAAAGATAGCTTTCGCTAGCCATCACAGGCGCATAAATTAAATAATTTCCCACAGCACACAAGTGTGCCATGGTATATTCTTCAACCACTATGCCATAGTGGTTGAAGAACACTGCTCTATTGATCAAAGCCCACGATGACACAAAATTTGTTTTGGCTACACAGCGATGGACCTGATGAATCTTCTGAAAAGCCACTTTTTGAGCCACCTGACCATCTGCTACGTGTTCCTGGTCAGTGGTCTCATCATCAACCTGTTGCAGTTATGCACTTTACCTTTGTGGCTTCTCGACAAGCAGTTGGCCCGAAAGGTCAACTGCAGATTGGCCTATTCCATCAGCAGCCGTAAGTACTTAAATCAGTGGGTAGATTTACAGGCAGGCAATAATCCAGTAGGAATACTTCCATAATTTGGGTTATATATTCTGATAGCAATGGTTGGGTAATTCCTTTTATTTTCTCGCTCATGTTTACACATTCTTGTAACCCAGTTGCCTGTTTCCACACGCAGTTTACCTAATCCAGGATAATTAAATGTCCCAAAGTATTTTGGGACATGTAGATAAGAGATCAATGATACTGTACCTGGAAACTCCAGTGTACTCGCTAAAAAAAGCCTAGTGTAAGGACATTTTCATTTTATTTTCTGCCCCCTGGCGAAAATGCCACAGGTGTATCCATATATAGTGTAAGTCTTTGCTTTCAGCAAGCTACTGTACTTACGTTCTCACCTTGTAAACACACGATACGCTGGAGCAAACAAGCATTGTGCTTTGTTAGGCTTAGTTAGTTGACATGAATTAAATTCTTTATTTAATGTTAAAAGTTAAATCATGTCACTCCCTCTTTGTTATTAAAATACTCGCAATCCTCATGTACACAGGGTTGGTTGTTTGCCTCTAGGCTCGTAAACGATTCATTCTGCTTGCTCCGAAAATCCATTATTCCGTTTTCAATTGGATTATTGCCTGAATGTAAACATAAGTCACCTGTTTAGATCACCCTACTGGAAAAAGTAAGTAAATATATCCTTCCCTAGAGCTGGTAGCGGCATTGGAGTGGTGGTCTGGAACAGAATGCAGCCTCTATACAGATCCAGAGTCTTACCCGTTGTACGGGAAGGAAAATGCAATTGTGGTTCTCAACCACAGTTTTGAGATCGACTTCCTGTGCGGTTGGACTTTCTGCGAGAGATTTGGAGTCCTCGGGGTAATAATTTATTGGGGATAAAGGCCTTATCTGTATTCAATGCTATAGGGGACTGTCTTATTAAACTGTGAAGTACAACTGGTTTGCTACACACTTATTTCCAAGTAATGGTTCTTTTTTATGAAGATTTTTTTCAGGCTACGAAAGAGTTTGAGATGCTTTATTTCTAAAATTCTAAACAGGTTTAAAGCTCTTAAATAATTGTAAAAAGTCAACCCAAGGGATTTTCCCCAACAACACACTTTTGCGCTCGTCTTGGGATCAAGAGGTCACAGGTTCGATTCCCGGCTCCTCCGTGTTATATGTCGAAGTGTCCTTGAGCAAGACACTGAATCCCTAATGTCCCCAATAAGCAGGTAGTGGCCTTGCATGGCTGACGCTGCTATCGGTGTGTGAGTGTGTGTGAATGGGTAAGTGTGAAGCACATTGTAAAGCGCTTTGGGAGGTCTTCATTGACTTGAAAAGCGCTATATAAATGTAGACCATTTACCATTTATATCCTCGTTTAAATCATTGCAATTCCCTGATCTCCGGATTCCCCCAAAAGAATATCACAAGAAAAAAAATATTTGAGATTTTGTTGTTTAAAAAAGAAATTAGCTAAAAAGTACTATCTACCAGGTTTATCCATATCAGGAAGCAGCCATTTTGCTATTTGCTTTACGCTGTAAATGCCTTTGACGAAACAAAGATAGCTTGTCGTGGTTGTGCTTTTATCATTCAACTGACACCTTCCACAGCTGAGCTCTGCATGTGATGGTTGCCGAGTCCATTTCCAACTTTATTTACCCATTGTTTCTGTTTCTAGCCATTCATCTTAACCGCTTGGCTGCAGATTATGGCGCTATTATTTCGTTTAGTGGCTCGGTGTAAATAAAGCTTGCTTGGTCCATATTGTGTCTTTTTTTGGATAAACACTTTTCAGCTTTATTGTAAGGTACAACAGCATTTAGTAGTGAATTAATACACAGTGTCCCTTTAAATATTAACATCACTAGTGAATTTGTTGTGTGGAAAAAGCTCACAGGCTTTTTGTAGTTTGAGGCGCAATGAAACACATTCGTTGCCAGGTCAGTAAAAGAGCGTACACATCTATTCTCAGTGGTGCTTCTTTAAATTGTCGCAAATATTTTTTCAGAGTTCCAAAGTTCTCGCCAAAAAAGAATTAGCCTACGTCCCGGTCATCGGTTGGATGTGGTACTTCATGGAGATTGTTTTCTGCAAGAGAAAGTGGGAAGAGGACAGAAAGACCGTAGCGGAAAGTCTTCAGAAGCTGAGGGACTACCCAGAAAACTACTGGGTACGTTACAGAATGTCTCCTTCGGATTTCTCAACCAAAAACACTCGAATTGACACCTAAAATAATTTCCCGGTTGTAGTTTTTGCTTTACTGTGAAGGAACCCGCTTCACAGAGAAGAAGCACCAGATCAGCATGCAGGTTGCTGAGAGCAAAGGTCTGCCCAAACTCAAGTACCACCTTCTACCGAGAACCAAAGGATTCTGGGTCACTGTTCAGAACCTCAGAGGAACTGGTTAGTAGAATCGTCTTGGAAAGTCTGCAATGGTTAACATGATGTCTGATGATTTTCCAACGGGTAATAGACAAAAAAAATTGCATCGCAGTTATCATCTAATTCAGAATAAACAAATAAATCAATCATAAAGACCGATAATATGTCTGCTTTTTTGAGATGTTTCGTTGTTGTTGTAGATGTAAACACAAATAACAAAACAACTTTTACTTTTTCAATATTAAGATATTTGTTTATATGGTGGACGGCACGGTGGGTGAGTGGTTAACATGTGCGCGGCACAGTTCTGAGGTCATGAGATCAAACCTTCCTGTGTGGACGTTGTATGTTCTCCCCGTGCTTGTGTGGTTTTTCTCCGGGTAAATGGTTAATGGTCTGCATTTATTTAGCGCTTTTCAAGTCAATGAAGACTTCTCAAAGCGCTTTACAATGTGCTTCACACTCACCCATTCACACACTCACGGTGTCAGCCATGCAAGGCAAATACCTGCTTATTGGGGGCATTAGGGATTCAGGGTCTTGCCCAAGCGCACTTCGACATATAACACGGAGGAGTCGGGAATTGAACCTCTACCTCCTGAGCTAATGCTGCCCATAGGGGTCACTCCCCCCCCCCCCCATTCCAAAAACATGCTTGCTAGGTTAATTGGCCGGTCAAAATTGTCCTTAGGTGTGAATGAGCGAGTGAGTCCATCTCTGTGTGCCCTGCCCATTGCCCGAGGATAGCTGGGATCGGCTCCAGCACCCCCGCGACCCCACTGAGGATAAGCGGTGCAGATAATGGATGTATGTTTCTTTGTTGTAATAATGAATTTTAATAATAATTTTTATGAGCGCATTTAACTGATAGATCATCACAATTATGATTAATTTGAGTAAGATTTGTTTTATTCCAATGAAAAAAAAGCCTAAAAGTTACAGTTGTAAAATAAGATAAATTATGGATAAAATAAGGAACATTTTTGTTGTTTGGCTATATTTTTAACATTTTATTCTCCAGTGAAGTGGGGGGAGGGGGGGATTAATTGACCAAAGTTATTGGATTAGGCTATTTTTTCATTATGAAACATGATTATAAATAAGATCAGAAGAATAAAAATGAGAAAACATATTTACCATTTGCCACAACAATCTTGTTTGTTTAAGCATTAGTTTCGTTTTATTTCATCTCAAAAACTAGTTGAAAATGTAGACTAAAACCTAAAATTAGCTAAATTAGTACATGATCATTGTCTTTCAATACATGATTACCTATTCGAAAATCGGTGCTAAAATGAGCCTATAATATTTATAGGATGATTACTCTGTGCCCTTTGACAAGGCAGTCGTTTTAGTGGTTGACTGAATCTCTTCCTTCTCGAAATACACTACGTTAATAACATATTAATAGTATGATTCTTTGTTATTTTCAAAATGCTTACCAAGCTGGTAGCCCTCGTCCCAAAAAACATAACGAAAAAAACATTCTCGTGTGTTTTTTTCCTCCACAGTGGAAGCCGTGTACGACTCCACGCTCAATTTCCGAAACAATGAAATGCCAACTCTGCTGGGGATCCTAAACGGAAAGAAATACCACGCAGATTTATACGTCAGGTACTGACTGTTTATTTTATGCAATTTTTACATCTGTGTTTAAGAGCTACCTGTCTACCCACAGGAGAATCCCATTGAGCCAGATCCCGGAGGATGAAAGTGAGTGTGCTGATTGGCTCCACAAACTCTACCAGGAAAAGGTGAGATGATTGTCTTTAAACACATATCAATATTATATATACACTGTTTTTTTCTGCATTATAAGCCACACTTGATTATAAGGTGCACGGATTGAAAAATGCAGTAAGAACTAGGGTTTTATGAGAAATAAATACATTCAAATTGAACAATTTATTTTAGTTAAAATAAATGAACATTATGACATCCGGTTTCTCCACAAAAAAATTAATTATTTTAAAAATGGTTACTGTGCTTTCCTCACTACGTAGAATGACGTGCAACAACAATAGGATTCGCAAAAAGCATTCAAACGTCGGCGTTTGTGCTGCCATCCAAGTTGCATTTTTCCTCCTTTTCAATTTCACAAATTCACATGTTAACCAAAAGAGGGCTCTCCAAGACCTCTTTATATGTTCTTCAAAGGGTGAACAGTTACCTCACACTAGCACAAATGATACTTATGAATAACCTCATCTCATCTCATCAGCTACACCGCTTATCCTCATTAGGGTCACGGGGGGCTGGAGCCCATCCCAGCCATCTCCGGGCAGTGGGCAGGGGACACCCTGAACTGGTTGCCAGCCAATCGCAGGGCACACAGGGACAGACAACTCATTCGCTCATTCACATGACATACAAAATTAAAACCATTAGATGAAAAGCTCACAAATAGTTGACGGAGCCCTGAAAATTGGATAAAGACAAAACATTCAAATGTTTCATTTTGGTTATAATGAGAACTAGAATTAAGATCGGGACTGAAAAATCAAGCCCAACCTGACCCAGGCCAATGGGTTTAAAACCTGACCAAACTTGAGCACAACCAATAACTTGATTTGCAGGACTGAGCCCGAAACAAAGCCAAATTTTCATACTTGATTTGTGAGGACTCAGGAGGAGGAGAGGTGATTTGTGATGACATATTAGAGCCTGTCTTTTGTAAAAAAAAAATCTAAATTAAACAACAATGTATAAAAATGTATATGTTTTATATTTCATCAGACAAAAAAGAAAACGACTGGTTGATAATGAGAGCAAGAAGGAATTCTGTCAATTGACATTGCAAGATTTTAGTAAAATGTTTTCTTTTTAGTTTAGCCTCAACACATTGTTTAAATATATAGACATAGACATATCAAAAGATAAGCCTGGTCTGACCCGAATGTAATGACTGGCATTTTTGGCCCGACACCGGCCAAAATTCAGGTCAGACTCCGTTTTGGGATTCAGATAATAGAGCTTATAAGAACCCTTTGATCATCGGTTTATGTGTAAAAAGCATCCTGGTACAACTAACATGTTAACCAGAAGAGGGCTCTCAAAGGCAGAATAGTAACCATATGCGGTATCATTTTATTTTAACTATACATTTCTGATTTGTATACAGTGTATTTTTCGCCGTGTAAAAAAAACCTTGATTAAAAGGCATACGTTCAAATTTCCGGCAAAATTGGGGTTTTAGGTGTGCCCTATAGTGCAGAAAATCCGAAGTACATTTTCTTTCTGATCTTGGATTTGTATCGTCAATGTAAAAAGGATAGTTTCCAAGAGGGCTACATGAAAACAGGACAGTACCCTGGCCCTGTGGTGAATCCTCCGCGCCGGCCCTGGTCTTTGATCAACTGGTTGTTCTGGTCCGTCCTGGTCCTGTACCCGCTGGGCCTGCTCCTTACACAACTCATCAGTTCGGGATCGGTGGTGACCATTTTTGTGGCCCTGGTGCTCTGCACTGCAGGTGGGTGGCTTTCAAATTGTCACTTGACATAATTGTCACCCTTTGCAACAGGTAAATTTGTGGTTTAAACCTTCCAGTGATCGGCAGTGTGTGATATATAGCGACCCCTAGAGGTGTAAAAATACTTCATTCATTTAAATAGAACGCTATTGATTCAACTAAAAAGCAAAAACATATTTCCTGTCCTATAAACATGATTTTAAGTTTTTATATTTGTATTAATATTACAAAACTTGACACGTTTTAAAGAAGCTGACAAGATTTGCTGCCATCTTGCTTCTACAGAAAACCAAATGACCATTTTCCAAAGTCAGCTCCTCCCGATAGCGCTTTTAGCACTTAACAACCACCCTCTTACCTTCCATAGACGAGCTCTGAATTTGATGGTTGGTGAGTCCCAATATTGATCAATGTTTTTCCCACTGTTTCCTTCTCCAGCCACTCATGTTAACCACTTGGCTGCAGGTTAGGGCTTGCTGCTAGCCCGTTATTGTTGGCTGCTTTGTGTAAATAACACTTGCCTCATTCTTCAGTGTCACCACACTTCTACAACTGGTCATGCAAGCGAACGTCACTGAAGTTCCATGATTCATCTTGAATATTATTTTTCACTGTTTCCTTTTCTAACCACTCATTTTAGCCACTTGGATGCAGGCTATGGTCTACTGCCAGCCGCTATAATTCTTAACTGCTCCGTGTAAATAAAGCTTGCTTTGTCCTTCAGTGTCACTCACCTTCCCCAGCTGGTCATCTTCAACATTTTTCCATGATTTCCTTCTCTAGCTACTCATGTCACAGAACTCCACGATAAAGAGTCCCAGCACTAACAAATATTGCTTTGCTCTTGTAATTTTTTGCGATGCTAAAGTTAGCCGCTTACACCAGTTCTGAACAACAGATTTGCTCTGTTCAGTGACTCTGGGTGTATCAAACTCGCTTGGTTATATTTGTTGTTACTCCTGGGGATTAACACCAGCTCTCATGTCCTGTCGCTGGCTTAAATTCATCCAGAAAAGATTCTGAGTTTTGCAAAGTGGTATGCACCGGGCTTCTGTTGTCTTTTTAGAGAGCATACGCTTCAGCTCCATTCAAAGCTACAGTTGACTTCTTGTGGTGAAGGTTAACACACTGTCACTAACACCATAAAAGAACTCTAGAGGTCTACTCACATTTTTGGTCTTTGTATGTGATATTTGTACCCAAATTCCTCAATATTTTAGGTAAATATACCTAAGCTTATCAGGTCTTTACCACAGAGAATGTTACTGACATGGAGAAAACTATCCCCTTTTTAGTGCTCTCACATTCACAGATCCCTTAACTGCTAAGGTTGTTGGGGCATCACTTTCTGTGGTATGGCTAGTGGTGGCACCCATCCCTCTCCAGGACGTTTTTGGGGTGAAGGTTTTCCCCAAACATGAAATGGATAGTGCTGGTGTCCCCAATTACCAAGTCAAGTCGAGTCATGTTTATTTGTATAGCCCTTAATCACAAAGATTCTCAAAGGGTTGCACAGACCACAGATTATTCCAAACCACAGACTATTATTACACATAAAATAAAGGCTATTCATATGCTATAGCATAGATGTGTGTTTCAAGCCTAGATTTAAACAGTTCCACAGAAGTTGCAGATCGAATCTCAGGGGGAAGAGCATCCCACAGCACCGGGGCCCGAATGGAGAGTATTTTTCGAACCTGCGGATTTCTTCTTGGCTCTTGGGATCACTAGTAGACCAGCATTTTCCGAGCGAAGGATCCGGACCAGAACATAGGGGGAAATTAAATCTGAAAGATATAAGGGAGCAAGTCCATGCATGATTTTGTATAATACCAACAGAACCTTAAAACCACATCTTAAGCTAACAGGGAGCCAATGCAAATTAGCTAAAATCAGGGTAATGTGATTAAACTTTCTTGTGTTAGTTAAAACCCTCGCTGCAGCATTTTGTACCAGCTGAAGACTCTTGATTTTGGACTTCGGGAGACCGGAGAGTAGTGCATTACAGTAATTGAGACGGTAGGTAACAAAAGCATGATTTATAATCCCTGCATCCGACTGAGACAGCATAGGGCAAATTTTAGCCATGTTGCGAAGATGGAAAAAAGCTGTTCTAGTAATATCTGTGTATTATTTGTTATTGCAACATCCATTGCAGCCTGGTCATCCTGGAAGGGGGATTACCTCATGTGCGGTCGCTTCTCAAGGTTTCTTCATTTTCCTCATGTTGAGGTTTTTGAGCAGGAGATTCTTGATCTGACTCAGACACAGCACCTTCAACATCTGGCCGCCGTTATTTTTCTTTGCTGTAAATCGTCATCCCGCTTTTCAGAGATGGGCCGGACCCCGGCATTGATGGGCAGCGGCGTGTGAAAATACTTATATATGCACTTCCCAAAAATGTAGGAAACATTGACAAATTCTCATTTTGCTGAGAATTGATCGACCGACAATTATGCAGGGTTTTAAAACCAAATACAGTACTGTGTTCAAGATTTGCGATGGCAAGTGGTGTCCTGACAATAAAGTGACACTGAAAATAATACTAGATTGTGGCAATAGGCATAAAACAGCTCCAGAAACCTGTTGCCCTCAACTAGGTCAAACAGTTCAAAGTTGGACCTTGATGTAAAGATTATAGCTCTTTTAGGAAGCTGAGATGCAAGACAAGGGTGTAAAAATAGACCAGTTCTTTGTAAACCCATTCCACCCTGTGAAGGATAAGTAATGTCCTGTTTTAGTAGTGTTTTTTTCAGAGTTTAAAACATTTAGCCCCTGGCGTTCTTCGTAAGCCTAGCAGTTACCGTCTTAGGCTCGCATTTCCAAAACCTCACATAAACGTTTCTTGCAGGACTGCAAAATGATTGGACAAGTACTGACATTCTCGGAGTCCAATACCTAGTCGTAAAAATGTATGAAATGAATCATATTTTTTTTCTGACAGGTTCAATTGGAGTTCGCTGGATGATCGGCCAGACGGAGATTAAGAAATCTTCCAACTACGGGAGCAAGACGACTCCTCAAAACATCAACTAAGGAGGCCAAAAGAGAAAAAGGAAAACATGACTGGAGATGCAGAAGGAGGTGAAAGGTCTTAGTTTTAGCCTTGTGCAACAAGTTGTGACCTGCCTTCAAGCACAATGCTACCCAGAAAGAAGAGAAGAATGACATTCAACTTGCCTCGAAATATATATAATTTATACATTTTTAGGTAAGCATACATTTTATCAATTAGAAATTGAGCTCACAGCAAGCTCAACTGCTATTTATGTCTATTTATAAAAAACTTGAGAACACTGAATTCTGAGGAAGCGGCATCACCTTTATGTTCAAGTTGCACTTAACAAAAATCTAAACATGTTTGTTCCATTCTGAGTGTCTGCTAATTTTGTTATCATTTCAGTTTGTGCGTGACAACCAGCACAAGCATACTTGGTCTCTGGAACTACTTTAAAATACAGTAAACAAGTTTATATTGAATTGATGAACATTTCTTGTTTTGTAACCAATAAGTAAAGTGCCTTTGTGTGTGTACAATTCATGGACAATTTAATAAAATACAGATGTTTAAAGAACTACTGTCTTTTTGCTTTGATCTTTGATCTACAAATGTCAGAAGAGGTCATTGAGGACATTCTTAGCTTAATTTTTACACACATACGCTATCTCATTAGTACATATATTTTTAGAATGTGAACTGGCAAAGGTGAGTAAAAATAAGAATAAAAGAATTATGTATTTTTGCTTTATGGCATTTTGAAAAACTGTTCAATCCTTTGAGTAATAAATTGTTCCTTCTGCTACCTCGTCAAAAACAAACTGCCTTTGAAATAGTTTTACATTTACAATCCCCCAAAAGGTGCAACAGAAAATGTTTATTACCGATATTATATTGCTGAAATACTTTTATTTAGTTGTATTTTGTACCGTTAGTATGTTTTCGTCACTATATTCTTCCTAATGTATCGCACGGCCAATAAATCGCTCGTGTCGTCACCTCTTGGCCTGAAATCAAACTGCCTTTGAAATCGTCCAACCTTTACTTTTACAATTTCACAAAACACAAAATAAAGGTCCTATCTACCAATACCTTATTTTTAAATGCATTTATTTGTATCCTGTTTTTTTGTTTTTCGTCGGTATATTCTTTCTAATCCTGAGCCAACGACGAAAAATCGCTTGTGCTGCCACCAGATGGTCAATAATTCAACTGCTTTTATTTTAGAAAATGAAATTGTCTTTGAAGTGTCAGAACCTTTACTTTTACAATGGCCCAAAAATACAAACTAAATGTATCCTCTACCAATATATTGTTTTCGAAACACTTTTATTTATTTGTACGGTACTCTGGGTGTTATTATATAGTTCGTACTGTCACCCAGAGGCCAGAAATAAAACTACATTCTCAAAAAACGAACCTGCCTTTGAAATCGTTTTAATTCTTCTTTTTGATTCCCTAAGCACAAAATAACGATTGTATCCAACAAATTAATATTAGTGAAGTGCTTTCTGTGTTTGTTGTTTCTTGGCTGTGATGTCCCACTTATACCAGGGGTCTCCGCTTTTAAACCCGAGAGCTACTTTTTATTACTAAAGGGCGCCCAGTTTGATATGAATTTCTAAAATAATAACTTGGTGTGTTATTATGTTGTTACTATGTTATTACCAGGTTTATTATTTGAAGTAGATTTAAATGGATAACTAAAAAAATAATATTAAGAGAAAGTAACAATGACCCAGCACTCAGGGGACAGAGCATTCCACTGCAGGCACATCAGGTGTTCTTAGGGCCCACACTTGTGCCCGCGGGCACCACTTTGGAAACCTTTGTTTTATACCCTTACATATAAATTAACCCTTGCGTTGTCCTCATTCATTTTAAGGACATTTTTTTGTACTTCTTTATACAATTTGCGTGGAATTGTGTAGACAAACATTCCTTTTTTTCTACAGTTGTGACCAATACAGAAAAAGTACTAACATTTGAATATAATTTCGGGATTTTTCTTGGTTTTTAACATCACATTAGACAGCAGGAGGGATAATTAAATATATTTTACAGTGAACATCAAAGGATAATGTACATCAAAACTTCAAAAGGTAAAAGTATTTCAACATAAAAAGTACTTTTATTACATATATTTACGAGTACGAAATGATAAGCTAACAGCTCTTTTTAAGCTAGCAGCGATGGCGAGGTATCGTGAACTGTCATCGCAAGGTCACCGAAGTTCGTATTTTTCCCCCCTATCTTAAAATTCGGGCAAAAACGTCTTTAATGCTTTGGAGGATGACCTACTTTAAATTCAAAAGAAAGAAAAAAAAATCAAAGAAAATGCGGACGTGATGGACGCAGGTTGCCCGAAAGGTGGCACGTAGATAACCATGGCAACGCCAGACGTCATAAAGGCATCTTTGATCACATGTGACATGATATCCATTCACTATTAAGTCGCTTCTTGGAACTTGTTCTTTATTCCACATCTGCATTTTCAGCTGCCAGACAAAAAAAGTTGGCGGTAGTCACTCGTGGTGAGTATTTCATTTTCACTATTTTCTAAATTGAAACGGGGTTAGATAGTATTCTTATTATTAGCCATTTAAAAATTCACATAATAAAACATAAATTACTCTCCAACCCCTATTTTTTCAGCACACAACAAATCTTACAATGAAACACATGTTAAATTAACCCTGGATTGTTTTCTAAAGTTTAATTGTATTTTATATCAAACTATATTCCCTATATAATAATGTAATTCATAAAATAGTGATTAATTCATTTTGTGTTATAAGGGCAGGGTGTCCTGAACATTTTTTATTTTAACCAGTTTTGCAGAAGAGTATTTATACATTATTACTACTGTAAATTAACTTTTAAAATTAATTTCGAATTGTTATATTTTCAATTTTGCGTGTATTATGTATATTGGATTAATGTGTACAATAGCCTTGCTTTTTAATTGTGTTTAATGTTGGATAATTCATTTAATACAACTGTAAAAGTTTCAATTCTATATCATTATATTTTCAATCTGACATGTGTGATGTCTCGATTATATTTTTAATTTTTTAACTATTTAAAGCTTTTTATTGTGTTAAATGTTAAAGAATAGATTTAAAATTGATTGTGTATTATGTGATTAGACTTTTCATTGTTGAGTGTTAAATGTCCTTTTTAAATTGGTAATTGGATTTTATTGATATACATTTTCTGAATATATCTATTACGTTAGATTGTACATATTTTGTATATTATATAATAATAATAATATAATAATAATATATCATATAAAAATAAAGAAATTGAACTTCATACAAGTCATACAAAGTTAGTTGAAATTCTAGTGGTACAATATTACATTTTTTTATCAAGTCTATATTCAAGGTGCATGTTCTTATTATATTTTTAATTTTAGGTGTTTAATGTCAGATTATTCTGTAGTCAATATTAAATGTATGATATGTTATATTTTTGAAATTCCAAGTATACAATTGTATGTCCATGATGTACTTAATATTTGGATTGTCCTTTAAAATGGCAACTAAAATACATGGCTATTTTACTTGTGTGAGTATAATCAATTTTATGCACCATATGTTCTTAATAGATTTTTTTAATTGTTAAATGTTAGATATTTTAATATATTATGATAAATGTAAAACTCATTTTTTTGTGCACGATTTTTGTATTATTTATTAGGTTATATATACTTTATTTTAGATATTTATATAGCAACCGCAGTTATGTCATACAGAAGTTAAACTTTGGTCAAAAAAACCCACAAAGTAACTTAGAGTAAGTGTGTAAAGGACGCGCATTATGTGTATGTACGTATTTATTTATTTAGTATCACCATTATGCCGTACAAGAATTAAACTTAAGTCATGCAAAGTGACAAGAATTATATTAATAATTGAAACATTTTATCTGTAAATTGGAAAGAAAAGTAACCAAAATCGGACTTGGATTAAGAATTAAAATCATTTATTCACGAGTTTTAAAAAAAGAAACTAACAAAAAATACAACTGTGTTTTTAGACGAGTTTACTTATTCATTTATTTTCAAAAAGCGGGGGGAAACGGAATAATGGAAATGAAAGAGTGAAAGAAAATTAGAAAAGGTGTACTCACTCTTAACTCGGGCAACATAATACGTCAAGCTATAAATCAAGAAGTAAATAAAACATGAAACCGGTGCCAGGAATTCATGTTTAAACTTTTTAGGATGGATGGTGTGCCGCGAGATTTTCGAAAAAAAAGAAAAAGAAAACAAAAATGCCTCGAAAAAAGTAGATTTAGCCAATCAGAGTGCA